>NC_092773.1:62544985-63231235 GCF_047496795.1 Chiloscyllium punctatum
ATGGTGAACTGTCTTCAGCCAAAACAACAGGAATAGATTAAAGTGGGGATTGCTTGAAAAGCCCCACCTCCCCCGCCCAACCCCAGATCCCAATGAATTCATCCCCAGTACGAATATGCATAATGTAATCTCGAGTAAGAATCCACTAATTTGCTCTGGACTTGTTGCCATTGGTCAGTGGTAATCTGCAGCCATTGTATATTGTAAGTCTCATCTATGGTCATGCAGATCAATGTCATGAGGAAATGGATTCTTTCCACTGACTTAATAAGGTAACTGCCTGACGCATTTGCCAATTATTAACACAAACCTGACTGCTGGCAATTTCTTTCTGCACTTGGAAGCGAACCACTTCAGCAGCCATGAGGTCACTTTGTTTCTGATGAGGCACATACCATTGGTTTCACAAAGCTTTCACAAAGTTCATATAACTTCAATTCTCTTCGCAATTATCATTTCAATTTCTGAATTGCTTTTGTAAAATACACACTCTTCCCTCTCTTCTGAGAATCAACTGCTCTGTTAAGGTTTGCACAAAGCCAGCATTGAGATCATATCGAACAACTGAGCCTGATGTCGATTAATTCGCAAGAACTGCTCAGTTTCCAGTGACACTGACGGCCGATGGTGGACAAAACTCAGATCCTGTAATAAACATATATTTTGAGTTCGAAAATTTCTGCACATGTATAGGTTTGCATGGGCAAATCCCCAAAACACTTTCAGTCGCAAAATGCTGTTTAAACAAACAGAAGCAAAATGCTTTCTAATTCCGATTTTCATTGAAAGCAGATTGTAAAACTAAACATTTTGACAATTCTCTTGTTTATCTTCCCTTTTGACTATTCAAGTAATTTTATAGCTTCTGGAACTGTCCACGTTCCATGAAACAACATGAGACAACTGTGTCTAATTCTGACTTGATCGAACATGCATCATTCTTGTCATACACAGTCGAATCCCCAGTATACCATGATCACTTGTGGAATATTGTTCACAGTTCAGATCTCCATATACTCTTCTAAAAATCCTTTTGGATATCTGAATGCCCGTCTATTATTTTCGTTCTCATGCATCTTTGACCTGGTGCATTTACTGTATTTTGCCATGCTCTACCCCCTGCACGTATTTACCAAATGGTAAGTCGTATCGCGTGCACAGTTTTTGTTTCCATGCACTCTGGTTGGATCACACTCGGCATAGATTTTTGCTTCAATAAAATTGGCTGACATAAAGCTTGGATTGCTCTGCATCATACATTTGTCCATCAAACTGCGAGTTCCGTGATTACAGGGACAAGCAGCCTTGCTGCTGATACCAATAATGAATTCATTTCTGTTTCACGGGCTCGTGTATTGCGAATTCCTTGCAGTGAATCCAAAGTAAAACATAACGCTAAAGATAGTCTGATCTCAAACTGAGATGTGTCAGAAAGAATTTTTATTTTTTGGACGAGCCTAAGTCTCTTCAAATTAAATTAGGAAAATAGCTGTAGACCGTAGCTTTTCTTATTATAAAGACAAGTGTCAGGCGTTATATTCTGGATGCAAGTCGATTGATCAAATTCACTTTCTCGAAACAACACATACTTTGTTCATAATTAAAATGTAATAACGGAAAGAACAAAAAGGCAACAACTCGATCGGAAAACGTAACTGAACATTAGATTATTTAACTAATAAAGAGTAATTTTTTGAAAACCAAATCCTCCCAAAACATGCTATTGGCAAAAAAAAATTAAGCATAGACTGCCTGACAGGCAATTCTCATGGCAATATTTTTTTAAAAAGATGAAGAGACACACCTGAGAGAGATAGATACAGAGACGGAGAAAGTACAGCTCGATCGGACATAGGGAAACTTCCAGTTCTCTACTGAAGATCCAGCAATTGTTCCTGAAACAAACAAAAATAAAGATTCTTGCCTCTGTTTCTGCTTGACCCCACCCATTCCAGCCTATTTCCAAGGGTTCAACTTAAAAAATGACATAACAAGCAATTTACTTCATTGAATTCGAATAGACAGTTCGCAGAGGAAATATCATAGAAAAACACAAAAAAATGCGCGCTTTCAAACCACATCTTCTCATACCCCCTTTTAGAGAATGAACAGTCAATATGCAAACACAGTTTCATTTACGAATAAAAACACTTTTAACCTTATGTAGGAGAAAGTGAGAAGTGCAGATGATGGAGTCGAGACTGTCTTGCTTTGAAAGCACAGCAGTTCAGACAACATCGGAAACAGGAGAATCGACGGTTCAGCCATATTCCCTTCATGTGAAAACATCCTGATATCGGGCTTTTGCTCGAAACGCCGATTAATCCTGATCCTCAGATGCTGCCGGAATTATTATGACGTTGTAATGGATTAAAATTACATTGATAATAAGCAGAAAACATTCACTACTACAATTCATTTACGTTCATTTACTCACACCACTGAATGCCTCTGTCTTCGTTACAGTCACGAAAATGACTCGGTAATTATAACCACCTGTCTTGCAATGCATGTAATTTTAACACTGAATGGTTGCAATAATAATCTCTATTTAAACAATCTGGAAGTGTTGTCTTTAACGTTTTCCAAACATTTGAAGGAGTTATGTGAAGTATGGATAACATGAGTGATATGATGTAAAGTTCCAAAGCTAAAGCAACTCTCAAGGATTTCTTCTCAATCTGAGAACAGTTCTGTTGATATATGTTCTACTTTCTGGGGGCAAAAAAACGCCCAATATATTTTTCTCAGCACTCGTCATCTTCTTGCAAAAGCACAGCAAAGGGCGTGCACATGATTCGGATCAGTGTCCACTTCATATTTTAATTCTACCAATAAACATTGGTGCCTCGGTATACAAGCGTAAAACTGTTTGATATATTGAAACGAATTATCTTCTGAACTGAAATGAGGCAATCATTTTTTTATTTAAGGTGACACTTGTTGACATTTAATGAATCCAGAAATCTGCAGTCTTGCTCGTTTTTAGTGTTGTAAACAGCAGTTTCATGCGTTGACGAAAAATGAATACCATTGCAAAGAACAATGGACAACAGCAGGCCAGTTACACATTCGCACCTGTTCCACGATTCTATAATGATTTGGCTGAACTGATTTTGTAGTTAACTCTACTTCACTACATGACACCAATAGTCTTCGAGGCATTTGTCATTCGAAGATCTCTTCACCACAGAGTGGCATTACAATTTATCTATTTGTCAGATATTGCATTTCTATGAAAGGAATTCAAAAATACAATTGTTTGCTGGGTAGACTTTTCCTTTTCCTCATTTTTGTTTTAAATGATCCTGACTATTTATTCAAGGATCATTTTCGGGACCACAATTGTTCATACATTCTAAAGATGTTTTGATCACGTGTAGTTTGTCAAAGTTTGTCGGTGAGCCTGGGATGTGTGGCAGGACAAAGAGTGGTGAGGATGTAAAATTTGCAAAAATACACAAATACATGTGCAAACGTCTTACAGATGGAAAACAATAATCGTAAATGCGAAGACATTCATTTTGGTGAGATAAACAGGAAACAGGACTATACTTGAATGGGAAGAAAACGTTACAGCATGCTGCTGTGCAGAGGAACCTGGGTGTCCTTGTGCATGAATCACAGAAGGTTGTCCTGCAGTTACTATGGGAAAGCAAGAAGCAACATGGAAATTTGTTCTTAATTTCTGAAGAGATTGTGTTTAAAAGCAGGGACGTTAAGTTGCAGCTGTATCAGGTGCTGTTGAGATGACATCTTAAATGCTGCTCCTCGGCTTACTTCCGTGAGAGAGGATATATTGGTACCAGAGGGGATGCCAGGGGGTTCACTAGGCTGATTCCAGAGTTTTGAGGTTTGGCTTATGAGGAGTGACTGAATAGATGTGGAAACTATTCATTGGAATTTCGAAGAATTAGGGAGAATCCTACAGGAATATATAAATTTATGAAGGAAAACCCTAAGATAGACGTAGTGATGATGTTGCCAATGGCAGGTGAAACTAGGACAACAGCAGGAAGCAGGTTTGCAACTGAACTTAAAGGAACGTCTTCACCAAGAGGGTTGTGAATCTATGGAATTCCCTGCCCAGTGGAATAGTGTCACTAATTAAGTAATTGTTTTTAAAACTAAGATACTTAGATGTTTTGAGAAAGAATTGATTTAAGGGTTTCGATGAGAGTGTGGATTAAGTGGAGTGAGGCGAGGAGGTTTCATTCATGATGTTATTGACGGGCAGAGTATGCTTGAAGGTCCAGGGGCACTCCTCCTACTCCTCAGTCTTATGTTCGTATATTCATTCAAAAACAAGAGAAGGTCTCAAGCTCTGTATTCTCCCAAAGAGGAAATTAATTCCCAATTTCAGCAGCCTGGTGCTCCTCAGGATATTACATTTTGCAATGAGTCATTTTGGACTCTTCGAAATATCACACGGATACAGGCCCAAGTAGACGTTTCTTTGCACAAAAGACAATCACCTCATTGCTGTTACAAGTACGATAAATCTCTTTGAATTCCTTCCAAACAATTAGCATTCTTTGGTATTTACGGTGGTCTCCATTTTATGGAGTCTTCCAGATGGGATCCAAAACTAAACTATAACTTCCCTATTCTTCATTCAACTCAACATGTCTCCTTTCCGCACTTCACTTTCCGAACTATCATTGTATTATCATGAAGTTGAATGGTAGTAACTTCCATTCATTCGGTCAAATCTTTTTCTAGCAGTTAGAAAGCTGTGATGTCCCAGCGCTGATACATAACGACACAAAGCATCCAATATCCGCCGCATGATATAAAAACTAATTTATTCTGCTTTTTATTTTCGTGTAACCAAGTCACTCTTCCATCATTGATAATGCTTTGCTGCCAACACAAATAATTAGATTCCAAATCATGATTTTATGTGAATATTTTTTGCCGTGAAGAAGATTTGCTTTGGAAAACGACGTAATATAAATCATCTTGCTCCCGTTTAAAGCGTTACATCTATGAATAAGTCCATAAATTAGTTGACTGTGATTTAATTTCAACAAATCTTCGTTCGTTCTGCCTGTAACCTGGAACATTCCCGACTGCGAATTTACAACGTCTTTAGTATTAAAGCTTCTCAAATTTACAAATAGTAGATTTAAATTGCTTTGTGTTTGCACATTTCTGCGGTACGAAAGAATAAATGATTTACGTTATATGATAGACAATTTAAAGGAATCTTTCACTAATCTAATGAGATTGGCAAAACTAAAACTGATGTCCAGCAACCTTAGTCGATATTCCTTTCGTGATTCGTTTCGTGGATTTCGAAATCCATCAAATATAACAACTTGTCAATTTGGAGTTCCAACAATTCACATTAACATGTGGCCATTAAACGTTGTGTATCGTATGTGATTGATAACAGAAAGAGTTCACATCAAACTTAAATGTGAAGAACACAATTACAAAGAATGTTCGTAGTTAATACATGTTACGTTGACTTACCAGCAATCCCCACTCTCCTCTTTACTTGTTTCCCCTCGCATTAATTACATAAAAAGTAATCAAAACTCATCCGGCAACATGTGCAATGATAATTTTGTCATTTGCTGTTTTAGCCTTGAACGTGCCTCGCAAGACTTTCCATCATGTACTTCTTAATGGACAATTCAGATTCTGGTCTTATCATCTCTGTCATTTGGTCGACCAAAGAGAACTGCATCCCATTCATTTAATTGATGCATTTTGCTAACAATTATCGGATCATGTGTTCTGTGGCGAGTCTGAGTATTTACTTGATCAATAGTGCCACATAATTGGAAACATATTTCTGGATGAATGATGCTTCCCTAATTACACAGTTAACCCAAATCGTGAACTCTACATGCAATCGATCTAATTTATGTCCTTGAAACTACACTTTGCGTGTGCCTCAAGTGGTCATGCTGCAGTAGATGTAAATGCACGGACTCCTTGCATGTATTGTCGCGATCTCCCTGTCACAGTAATTGCTGACCATCATTCAGAAAGTGTAGAATATGAACTACTTTCTTCGACCTGTCCCCACTGACTTACAAAATGAAAAAGTGATGAGATTCTATCCTATTGCATATCATCATGAAATATTCCAAGCAAACGATTTTCAGAGCTGACTGTTCCTTGCAATGAGGAGAAAGTGAGGACTGCAAATGCTGGAGATCAAAGTTAAAGAATGTGGTGCTAGAAAAGCGCCGTCAGTCAGGCAGCATTCGAGGAGCACGAGAGTCAGCATTACGGGCATCAGCTTTTCATCAGGAATGAGGCTTGAGGCCAAAAGTGGCTGAGAGGAAAATGGGAGGAAAGGTGTGGCAGTGAGAAACGTCGCTGAGAATGCGATAGATAGATAAAGATGGGGTGTATTTGATAGCTCGGAGAGGTAGTTGACCGGACTGGTACAAAGGAAAATGGACAAGTGGGAAGGTGGTCAAGGGGCCAGTGACCAGTTAGAAGGTGAGACAAGGGTTAAAGTGGGCGAAGGGAAAAGAGGAACCTGGTAAAATCCACATTGACCCGAGTGGTTGGAAGTTCTGACGGTGGAAGATGATGCGTTATTCTTCCAGGCTTCGGATGATAAGGGTTTGGTGATGGAGGAGTCCCAGGATTTGCATGTCTTCCAGGGAGTTGGAGGGAGCAGTTGAAGTGTTTGGCCACTGGGCACTGGTGTTGTTTCGTAAGTTTGTCCTTGAGATGTTCCCTGAAATGCAAGTTAGCATCCTATCGCCCCACTAATGAGGAAAAGAAATCTACAGCAGCAAACAGAGTAGATGACGACTGTGGAAACACAGGTAGATACATAACGGGTATGGAAGAATCCTTTAGGACCTTCGGCAGATGTAAGGGGGAGATGTGGGCGCAGGCTTTGCGATTTTGCCATGACAGATGAATTTGCAGAGACTGCAGGGTGAGTTGGCACGGGGCTTGGTCCCAACAAGGGACTCACGGATGGAATGATCCTTAAAGAAGACAGATAAGGGTGTGGACTGTTGTTGGAGGCAGTTGTAGGTGCCCATGTTAAGTCAGTACCCGGAAAAGGAAATTGAGAGGTCCAATGAGAGGAGGGAGGTGACGGAGACACTCCACGTGAATGAACGCTCGTAATTGAACGTCTTAATGAAGTTGGTGAACGCTTCAAGTTCCTTTGGGAGCACAAGGTGCCACTGATACCGTCATTGATGTCACAGGTTTGGTAAGTAGGGAAAGATGCTGGTGTATCTGTGGAAGATTGACTCATCGACGGACCTTTTAAAAGGGGAGGCATAGATGGGGGCCATCTGAATACCCATCGCCAACATTTTCATCTCGAGGAAATGGTAATATTTAAAGGAGAAATTGTTGAGGTTGAGGACCAGTTCAACCAGGCGCATGAGTGTTGCCAGTCCAAAGGTACTATTTGGGTTACCATGAGAGGATGAAACGGAAGGCTTGGAGGAAATGGTCATGGTTTATCGACGTATATTGGGAATAGATGTTACCATTACACACAATTGTAATTTGCACAGTCCTGGTAAGAAAAAAAATGTATATAATGTGCTCATAGATGAACGCAGCAGAGATGGAATCTTGATTCAAATGAATGAGTAACACTATATCTCTACCAATCAACTTTCGAGCACTCGGAGGAAAGTTTTGACCATAATGAATTTCCAAGCTGACGACAAAGTGCTCTTTCACGATCATTAAATTGTCAAGTCAGAAATTCAGCAACAAAATACAAATGTCGGTATTATCGCACGAAGCATGCATTTTGGCGTTATTCACTGTCTCCAATGTTGCTATTCAGCACCTATGTTTGATAGATTTATATCAGTACACTTACTTTGCACGTGGATCAGTACATAGAACAATGCAGGAAGAGACGCTTCGCCCAATATGGCGTACATGACGTCATTTGACATAATTGTAATCAGAATACGCATGGTCCATATCCCTCTATTTTATGATTGATTGGACTCAATCATGTGGTGCTCGAAATGCGCAGTAGGTCAGGCAGCATCCAAGAAAAAGACAATTCCTGATGAACGTCTTTTGCGCAAACCATCGAATTTCCTTCTGCTCGGATGTTGCCTAATGTGCTGTGATTTTACCATATTTTTGAGGTTAGTGTTGAATTGCACTAACTCTCTCATTTTTTGTTGCCGTGTATCGAATATCCACCACAATTTCTGTGCAGCATTTGTCCATTTTTACTGATTTGCTGTCCGTGTTCTCCCATTTGCTCCAGTTCTGGAAGATTATCGAAGCTGCACCATTTCTCTAATTTACGGATGCTCAACAATAATTTTCCAATTCATTGTTGCCCAGTACCAATTACCACGTTAACTTGTGTCCTGAAAAATGTCTTTATTCAGTGTTACTCTTCACCAATTCTCATAATTACTGATGCCACAACCCAATGCTCCCATTTAGTATTTTCCTGCCCCAATTCCTCCATTCAGTGTTGTTCTTTCATAATTCTCTAACTTACAGCTATATTGCAGCAGTTCTAGCACATTGTGCAAAACTGTCCCAGTTCTCCCATTTGTGCTACATTTAGTGCAAAACTACACCAGTTCTCCCATTTAGTGCAACACTGCACCAGTTCCCTTACTTTATGCCACACTGCCACATTTCTTCCATTTATTGCTACAGTGCCCAGTTCTCCTTTTTAGTGCTTCACTACCGCAAATCTCCAACTTATTGGAACACTGTAACAATTCATCCATTTAATGTTACAAGGCACAACTTTCCCATTTATTGGTACACTGCCTCAATGCTCCCATTTAATAGTACACTTCCTCAATTCTCTCAATGAGTGCCACACGGCACAGGCTCTCCTGTTTAGTACCACAACTCACCAATGTCCCCATTTTTTCCTGCACTACCACAATTTTCCCGTTAGATAACGTTTCCCATTGTTGTATACTTTGAAACAAATTAAAGTGGTTAAATCCCCAGGAACCAATCAAGTATACTGTAGAACTCTATGCAAAATTAGGGAAGTGATTGGTGGACTCCTTGTTGAGATATTTGTATATTTGATAGTCGCTGGTGAGGTGCCACAAGTCTGCAGGTTGGCCTACCTGCCACCGCTATTACAGAAAAACGGTAAGGAAAAACCAGGGAACTGTGGAACTTTGAGCCTGACATTGCTGGCCAAGGTGTTGGAGGAAATCCTGAGGAATAGGATTCAGATGTTTTCAGAAAGTCAAGGACTGATTGGGGATTGTCTGAATGTTTTTATGCCTGGGAAATCATTAACTTGATTGAGTTTTTGAAGAATTAACAAAAGGAGTTTGCTGAGTGAAGAGCGGTGGATGTGATCTCTATGGAAATCATTAAGGTGTTCGAAAAGGTTCTCTTATGTTAGACTGATTACGAAGGTTGATTTCGTGGAATTCAGAGAGAATAGCCATTTAAATACAGAAGTGGCAGAGGGTAGTGGAGGAGGGTTGCATTTCAAATTGTACACCTGTGACCAGTGGTATTTCCTAAGAATTAGTGCTGCATCCATTGTTTTTTTGTCATGAACATCAATGATTTAGATGTGAATTAAGATAGCAATTAAGTTTGAAGATGACACCAAAATTGGTGGTGTCGTGGACATCGAAGAAGTTTACCTAGAGTACAATGGAATGTCAATGTGATGGACCAATCTGCCGAGAAATGGGAGATGGAGTTTAATTTCGGAAAAAAAATATGGGATGCTGCACTTTGGACAAGCATATCAGAGAAGCTCTTACATTCTTTATGGTACGTTTCTGCGGAGTGTATTGATCAAAGTGGCCTTTGTGTGCGGGTTCGTAGTTCCTTGAAAGAGGAGTCGCAGGTAAAAGGTAGTGAAGAAAGAGTTTGGTATGCTCTCCTGTATTGGTCAGAACACTGAGAATGTGATTTGGGAGGCGACGTTGGAGCTGTTCAGGATATTGATTTGGCCACGTCTGAATTATTTCGCAATATCGGATGGATATTGTGAAACTTGAATGATTTCAGAAAAGATTTACAACGATGTTGCCAAAGTTGAGGATTTGAGCTACAGGGAGATGCTAAACAGGTCGGGGTTGTTTTCTCTGGAACGTTGGAGGCTGAGCGGAGAACTTACAGAGATTTATAATATCATGAGACGCGTTGTAAGGATAAGTGGACAAGGCATTTTCCTTGTGATGGTAAAGTCCAGCACGAGAGGGCATAGGTTTCAGGTGAGAGGGGACCCTCTGAGGGGGAATCTGTGGGGGAACTCAGGCATGCAGAACGGAACGTCATGTGTGTATGTAATGAGCTGCCACATTAATTGGTGGAGGCAGGTCCAATTCCAAAATTGAAAGGCATCTGAATGCGTATATAAATAGGAATGTTTCGAATGATATTGGCCAATTACTGTCAAATAAGATCAGATGAGGTTCAGTTCTCTGCTCGGCATGGACTAGTTGAACATTTTGTCAGTCCCATACTCTGCATCTCTGCGATTCTATCGTTTGAAACATTTCTTTCTGAAATCCCTGTCTCTCTGGTGTAATAGGAGGACCTGGTATTTTTTGTTATGTTTAATAATAAGTTTGGGTATCCAGAGATCAAGTAATCCTTAGTTTAACGATAAAGTTATTAAGACCGCAATCTAATCAACTGAACGAATTGCTTGCCCGAACGGAGGCAGCTGTGGGACTAAACCCCAGATGTAACATTTTGTATTTTAGTTTTCACACTATGGCACTGTGGGGAGAGTGGTAAATTCAGCATTCACCAAAACAATGGGCATATCATTGAAACATTGTTCATGAAACTGACAGGGAAATCTCAGGACTTCTCCAATGTAAGTAGACAGAAGATTCTAATTTTTAACCATGCACAGAGAACTTACACTTTCGTGATGTTAAACGTAGGGAGTTGAATGTTTATTAAGCACCATGACATTAACGCGATTTGAAGATGAATTAGTCTACTCCACCTTCAGACATTGGACCGTTGCCCTCCAAGCCTACACCTAATCTCTCACTGCTCTGCAGAATTAAGTGAAGTGATCGTACTACAATAATTTCAAATTATGACTGACAACAGACGTCAAAAGCTGATGCCTGCTCCGTATCTCTTTCTCTTCGCCCGTCTCTGAATAACTTGCCCTTCTGTCTGTCTGCACATCATTCCGAAATTCGCGACTTCACCCTTTCCCTTCCTCCTCCATACGTTTGCCTCAAGGTACTCTGATTCTAAACTGTAAATCACACTGTACAACCAGGAATTCAGCCAACAGGACAAAAAGGACCTGTGAGGTGTTGAAAAAAAACCACGATTCCCACTTTCTGGTTATTTGACAGTAAGTTTAGCAATCAGAACACAATGTTTCTCCAATTTCAACAAGAAACGCGTCATGAATATCAGAAATAAAAGCGTAATACCAGAACAGTTGATTAACTTGTGGTCATTTGCCGAAGTGCCTGTGATTATTGTGTACAAATGTAAAGCTGTGGAGATGTAAAAACATCCCACTTGATGAATCTGTCCCACGGGACCCACGGCTAAGTGATGTTCACTGAAGTTGCTGAAACTTCTCAGCACGTCTGACAGAATCTCTGAAGAGAAATCAGAGTTAACATGTCGGGTCCGTTTACCCTTCCTCCGAACTGATAATAGATGGATATGTATCGGGTTATGTGTAGAATGTAGAGTGAAGGTCGGGGGTTGGTCACGAAAGTGAGGAGTAAACGATAGCTGGGGATAGAATCCAAAGAGAGAGAAGAGCATATACTTCAATGAAGTATACTTAAGTGCGTATACTTCAATGCAAGGAGTATCAGAAATAAGGTGGGTGAACTTAAGGCATGGATCGGTACCTGGGACTACGATGTTGTAGCCATCACGGAAACATGGATAGACGAGGGACAGGAATGGCTGTTGGAGGTTCCTGGGTACAGATGTTTCAGTAAGATTAGGGAGGGTGGTAAAAAAGGAGGGGGGGTGGCATTGCTAATTAGAAATGGTATAACGGCTGCAGAAAGGAAGTTTGAGGGGGATCTGCCTCTGGAGGTAGTATGGGCTTAAGTCAGAAATAGGAAAGGTGCAGTCACCTTGTTGGGTGTTTATTATAGGCCCCCCAATAGCAGCAGAGATGTGGAGAAACAGATTGGGAAACAGATTTTGGAAAGGTGCAGAAGCCACAGGGTCGTAGTCATGGGCGACTTCAACTTCCCAAATATTGATTGGAAGCTCTTTAGATCAAGTAGATTGGATGGGGCGGTGTTTGTGCAGTGTGTCCAGGAAGCTTTTCTAACGCAGTATGTAGATTGTCCAACCAGAGGGGAGGCCATATTGGATTTGGTACTCGGTAACGAACCGGGACAAGTGGTGGGCTTGTTAGTGGGTGAACATTTTGGTGATGGCGACCACAATTCTGTGACTTTCACCTTGGTTATGGAGAGAGATAGGTGCACACAACAAGGAAGTTTCTACAATTGGGGGAAGGGAAATTACGATGCTGTAAGACAGGATTTGAGGAGCATACGTTGGGAGCATAGGCTGTCAGGGAAGGATGTGGTGGAAATGTGGGACTTTTTCAAGGAGCAGATACGACGTGTCCTTGATATGTATGTACCTATCAGGCAGGAAAGAAATGGTCGTGTGAGGGAGCCTTGGTTGACGAGGGAGGTTGAATGTCTAGTAAAGAGGAAGAAGGAGGCTTACATAAGGTTGAGGAAACAAGGTTCAGACAGAGCAGTGGAGGGATACAGGATAGCCAGAAGGGACCTGAAGAAAGGGATTAGGAGAGCTAAGAGAGGGCATGAAAAATCCCTGGCGGATAGGATCAAGGATAACCCCAAGGCATTCTATGCGTATGTGAGAAACCTGAGAATGACGAGAACGAGGGTAGGTCCGATCAAGGACAGTGGTGGGAGACTGTGTATTGAGTCGGAAGAGATAGGAGAGGTCTTGAACAAGTACTTCTCTTCAGTATTTACGAACGAGAGGGACTGTATTGTTGAAGAGGAGAGTGTGAAAAGGACTGATAAGCTAGAAGAGATATCTGTTAGGAAGGAAGATGTGTTGGACATTTTGAACAACTTGAGGATAGACAAGTCCCCCGGGCCTGACGGGATATATCCTAGGATTATGTGGGAAGCAAGAGAGGAAATTGCAGTACCGTTGGCAATGATCTTCTCGTCTTCACTGGCAACGGGGGTGGTACCAGGGGACTGGAGAGTAGCGAATGTTGTGCCCCTGTTCAAAAAAGGCAATAGGGATAACCCCGGGAATTACAGGCCAGTTAGTCTTACTTCTGTGGTAGGCAAAGTAATGGAAAGGGTACTGAGGGATAGGATTTACGAGTATCTGGAACGGCACTGCTTGATTAGGGACAGCCAGCACGGATTTGTGAAGGGTAGGTCTTGCCTTACAAGTCTTATTGAATTCTTCGAGGAGGTGACCAAGCATGTGGATGAGGGTAGAGCAGTGGATGTAGTGTACATGGATTTTAGTAAGGCATTTGATAAGGTTCCCCATGGTAGGCTTATGCGGAAAGTCAGGAGGCATGGGATAGAGGGAAATTTGGCCAATTGGATAGAAAACTGGCTAACCGGTCGAAGTCAGAGAGTGGTAGTAGATGGTAAATATTCAGCATGGAGTCCAGTTACAAGTGGAGTTCCGCAGGGATCAGTTCTGGGTCCTCTGCTGTTTGTAATTTTTATTAATGACTTAGATGAGGGAGTCGAAGGGTGGGTCAGTAAATTTGCAGATGATACAAAGATAGGTGGAGTTGTGGACAGTGAGGAGGGCTGTTGTCGGCTGCAGAGGGACTTAGATATGATGCAGAGCTGGGCTGAGGAGTGGCAGATGGAGTTCAACCCTGCCAAGTGTGAAGTTGTCCATTTTGGAAGAACAAATAAGAATGCGGAATACAGGGTTAATGGTAGGGTTCTTGGTCAGGTGGAGGAACAGAGGGATCTTGGGGTCTATGTACATAGATCTTTGAAGGTTGCCACTCAGGTGGATAGAGTTTGTAAGAAGGCCTATGGAGTATTATCGTTCATTAGCAGAGGGATTGAATTCAAGAGTCGTGAGGTGATGTTGCAGCTGTACAGGACTTTGGTTAGGCCACATTTGGAGTACTGTGTGCAGTTCTGGTCGCCTCACTTTAGGAAAGATGTGGAAGCTTTGGAGAGGGTGCAGAGAAGATTTACCAGGATGTTGCCTGGAATGGAGAGTAGGTCGTACGAGGATAGGTTGAGAGTTCTCGGCCTTTTCTCGTTGGAACGGCGAAGGATGAGGGGTGACTTGATAGAGGTTTATAAGATGATCAGAGGAATAGATAGAGTAGACAGTCAGAAACTTTTTCCCCGGGTACAACAGAGTGTTACAAGGGGACATAAATTTAAGGTGAAGGGTGGAAGGTATAGGGGAGATGTCAGGGGTGGGTTCTTCACCCAGAGAGTGGTGGGGGCATGGAATGCGCTGCCCGTGGGAGTGGTAGAGTCAGATTCATTGGCGACCTTTAAGCGGCATTTGGATAGGTACATGGATGGGTGCTTAATCTAGGATAGAAGTTCGGCACAACATCGTGGGCCGAAGGGCCTGTTCTGTGCTGTATTGTTCTATGTTCTATGTTCTATGTTCTAAGAGCAGTTGGATCAATAAAAGGAGTGATAATGATCTAATAGAAAAGGATGAATAGCCGTTAATGGGTTCGATTCGAGGTTAACACTGAGCTTTGTGGAATTGCGGGCTGTGTGATAATTGGGTTTAGCGGATGGGTGGGGAGCCAGGACATAGGAGATTTTAGGCTCGAAGATTATTGATGTAAATATTGAAAACGGAGGGCTGCAAGCTTTCCAAGTGGAGAATGATGTGTTGCTCTTCCAAATTGTGCTGAGCTTTACTGGATCATTGCAGCAAGACTGAGGCAGAGATGTTAGCCAGGGAACAGAGAGGTGTCTTATCGTGGCAGACAACAGGAAGCTCAGAACATTTTCTGAGGACAGAGTGTAGATGTCCCGTGAAGCCGTTTCACAGTCTACGTTTAGTTTCCCCAGTACTGTTTGTGACAGGGTTCTTAATGGGGTCCAGCCCATCTCCCTCGGACCCCACACCCGCACTTATTATCAGATATCATGGTGAGGCTAGATGCATCGGAGACTTCCCTGAGGGTGAGGCAGCCGTATACAGGGAAGCATTGGATTGGCCAAGTCGTCTCCAAATTAACTTTCTTTCTTTCTTTCTTTCTTTCTTTCTTTCTTTCTTTCTTTCTTTCTTTCTTTCTTTCTTTCTTTATTTCTTTATTTCTTGCTTTCTTTCTTTATTTCTTGCTTTCTTTCTTACTTTCTTTCTTTCTTTCTTTCTTTCTTTCTTTCTTTCTTTCTTTCTTTCTTTCTTTCTTTCTTTCTTTCTTTCTTTCTTTCTTTCTTTCTTTCTTTCTTTCTTTCTTTCTTCCTTTCTTTCTTTATTTCTATCTTTAAAGACACATCATCTCACAGATATATTTGAAAGCATTTCTTCCAGCTGCTGTTTAATTATTTCTGTGGAAACTTAGCTAAACGTTGTTCATGATGAGAAATAATGTCAACAAGATTTGTAACCAGTGGTTTTCTAAGCCTAGAGCCTGAACGATTCGACCAATATTTAATGCAATGATGGTGCTCTAAAGCTACAGCCATGATTACAACACAGGCAGACAATTGAAGTGATTAAGTAAATGGCAGAGAGGCGACAGTCTTGCCTTGTACGGAAACACATATAGGGCTGCTTCCTGGGGTAATGGATATGTTTCTACTGGTGGGGATCAGGCTGTCGATATCTCTCGACAATGAAATTTCCAGCCTGCACTTTGGAATATGAAAACTGGTAAAGACAATCATCCTATTCGTAACTGAAATCAGAAGCTTGAACTCGCTAACACCCGCAATGCGGTGATCTTACAAGCTTTTTACACTTCAATGTCTGCAGTTAATTAGGCGTTGGGTGTTGATTAATATCATTGTGCGTTGACAATGGGAATAATCTGAGATTTAGGCCCAGACCATCCAGTAGTTGTGCGCGGAAGCACTTTAATAGACAGAGCTTATCAAATACTGAGAACTCTCTTGCGTAAACAGCAGTGGACACAGGATCATTCCTTAAATTTAAATCTGAGATAGAGAATAAAGGTGCTAAGTGCCATGCGCTAAATGGAGTTCGACCACAGAACAGCCTTGATTTCCTTGAATGATAGAACAGGCACAAATGGGATGAATGGCTTTCTCCTGCTCCGATGGACCTTCCATATTTTCTGGTTTATTATTCTAGATTTCCGGGCTTTAAATTGGGGCATTGATTGCAAGGAAATCGCTTCATATATTGACTGTTCTTTGGATATCTCATAAAAATCCGACAGTATCCTACAAATGCAACAGCGAAACAAGTAACTGACTGTTTTTCTACACTTGAAGCATTGGAAAAAGTATATTCTTAGATTCAAACAACCCGGATCATTCCATCAGCTCCGTCTGCTCAAATCTTCTACGACTGGCAATAGCTTTCCTGATCTGTTCTGAACGGAAACTGAATGAAAATTTCCTGTCAGACTTCTCCACTCTAAAGTCATGGCTGAAATGTGTCACTGCCAGAGCCTGTCGTGTCGAGGTGGTTCTCCAAATCTACCAGTGTTCTGTCTGTTCCTGTTTTCCGCATATACTCTATTGCTTCTGGAGTTAGTGTCGTGTTCACCCTGGTTTCTGATTATCTTCATCATGACCAATTAACTTCATTAAAGACCGGGAAAAAATAAGTCACTATTTCCACTCCCTGCTCCAAGGTTCATTCCTGCCTCTGCCACACCCACCCAGCTCCCAATCGCTCTCTGTTGTTGATCAATGAGAATCAGCCCAGATGGCTAAGACTGGGCTTGTTTTGGAACAAAAAACCTGAAGCTTACTTGCCCTCAGTGCAAGCACAAAACCCTATTACTTGGACTTCTACGTCGTCACTGTGTAATTCTAAACTCCCCGTTGAAATCGAGCCTGTGGCTCAAGTCCGTATGGCTCCAGCCGCCAGTTTGTGTCTTCCCTGCCGCCGCTTTTCTAGGCCAGCCGCTTCACAGCTGCACAGCGCTTGCAAATGATTGACAGCAGCACCTGTCCAATACAAATAGCCGGAGAAGAGAGCGATCCTCCAGCCAATGAGAGTAAATGATGGACGAGCTGATCCTGCGAACGGTGTGGAGGTGTGAGGGAGAATGTTATCTCTGTCCTCAATCAGAACAAAGCAGAATGGAAATCAAGGACTGTCTCGGTCATTTCGGAGATGGGGGAACACAGCACAATCCGTGCAGATAGCAATGTGAAAGCACTGCCAATCGTTTTCAGTCAAAAGTGTGAAAGTTTGGTCGAAGCACAGATTCCATGAATCACAACAGATTTTTGAGTGCGTTAGAGGATTCGAGGATTAGCAGCGAGTAAATGAGGCAGCAGGAGGCGACTCTTTGACCCTTTGTGTCTACCCTGCCGTTCAATATGATGATGAATGGTCATCATACTCAGCGAAGCTGCTCTCGTGTAACCACAACATTGAGATTGACGAAGCCATTTAAAAATATGCCAGTTATGTCGAGTCCACAAACGCAGAAGAATTACAACCCCAGCCGACTAAATTCAATCAAGTAAGTGATGGAAGGTTGTAAGCTACCAGGTTGTTCTCACTCAGCATTAAGCAACTCATTCATGCTGTGTTCTCTATCAGGGCCACCCCGCCTTTGCCTTCATCACAGAATTAGTATAACATGGATTAAACATTGAATTCCAGAGACAAGCTGAGACTGACTGCCGTTGATATTATGACAGCACCTCTGAGTAAGGCATAAAAGAGTTATTGCAGAAACAGTTTGTTGGCTAATTTCAGCAGCTTGACCTTCGTCACCCTTTGCAATACACCCAAGTCACTTCTTCCACTCCACCCCTTCTCCGATATCTCTTGGTAACTGAAAGAACCATGACTATCCCAAGCACTGTTTAAAACCACCAAGATCAAAACACGGAACAAAAGACACGAACAAAAAACACTTGTTGCCTTCGACTCCAACAAACAAAATCCCAAAGTGAACTTCAGAACAAGTCCCGAACGAGCCGCCAGACTGTAATATGCCAGACCAGGTCCCCAAAAACACTTGTAGAAGATAGCACAGACTATAACTTTGCTATTCTTTTAAGCAGGTGTGAGTGGATATTGCAGAAGACATGCAACTGGTTTGAAACAAAACATAATTTGTTGCATCATTCCTGAATGAGACACAAACAAGAGGGAACAGAATACAGAATAACTGAACTAATCCGAAAACAGAACAAATTATCCCACGTTAATGATGCTGTTCCCAATACTTACGACAATTTGCATAAACACCCCTTGGTACAAAATGTAAACCCAAACGCGGGGCATTACATAAGGGAAATCAGAGAGAGAGAGAGCACCAGACTGGAGCTGCTTGTTTGGGCCCAGCAACTTCAAAACATCTGTGATAAAGAAATCCACACCTGACAAATGCTGAGCTGGGAGAAATGGTCACCACATCCCTGTCGGTGGAGAAAAGGTCTTTCTTTCAAACACGTCAATGCCTGTTGCTTAAGACAATTCGTTTCAAACAAAATGGCCTTTAAACCCATCAATTCATATTTTTCAGAGTCTGTGTCTTTTACGACCTCACTGTAAAAAAATGACCAAGGACAACATAACCTTGTTAATGGACCAGCTGTGTCATGTGCAGAACAGAGAGACCTGGGTATCAGACACAATGGCTTGAAGTTTGTGTAAATGCAGACAGATTGTTCAAGAAAGCGTTTAGAATGCTTGACTTCATTGATCAGATCATTGAGTATAGCAGTTGGACAGTTATTTTCAGCTAGTGTAGTGAATTTGTGAGGCTTCCCCTGGATTACCGTGTTCATTTCTGGTCGCCCTGTTACATGGAGGATATTATAAAGTTTGGGAAATTTTGAAAACAGACTTACAAAGTTGTTCCCCGGAATGGAGTGTTTGAATTAAAAGGAGAGGATGGATAGGCTGGGGCTTTGTCAACTGAAGTGTACGAGGTTGAGAGGTGACCTTATAGAGGTCTATAAAATGATCAGGGGCATAGTTACTGTTCAATTGCTGACGCTTTTTCCCTCGGGAATAGATATCAAGACGAGGAGGGCAGTTTTATATTGTGAGGAGAAACGTTTTCCAAAACATATAGAGTCATAGAGTGTACTACATGGAAACAGACCGTTCTATCCAACTCGTCCTTGCCGACCAGATTTCGTAAATTAATTTAGTCCCCCTTACCAATCCTTGGTCCATATCCCTCTAAACCCTTCCTAATCATGTACCTATCCAAATATCATTTGAATGTTTAAATTGTACCAGCCTCCACCACGTTTTCTGGCAGCTCGTTACACATGCACCACTTTCTGTGTGAAATGGTTCTCCCTTAGATCCCCTTAAATTCTTTCTGCTCCCAACTTCAACCTTTGACCTCTCGCTTTGGACTGTGCTACCCCAGGGAAAAGAATTTGGCTATTCATTCCAACTATGCCACTCGTGATTTCATAAACTTCTAACGTGCGTACTCAACCTCTAATCCTCCAGTGAAAACATCCGCAGCCTATTCAGCCTCTCCCTAGCTCAAAGTTTTCAAACTGGTCACATCCTTGTAAATCTTATCTGAGCAATTTCAAGTTTCTTAGCTTCATCCTTCAGTATGGAGGTAAGAATTGCACATAGTATTCCAAAAGTAACGTAACCAATATATTGTAATGTTGCAATACGAACACCCAACACTTATGTTCAATGCACTGTCCAAGAAATGGAGGCATACCAAACGCCTTCTTCATTATTCTATCAATTTGCAAATCCACATACAAGGAACTCCAAGGTCTATTTGTTCAGCAACACTCCCCAGGGCATTAACATGAATTGTATATGGCCGACCCTGATTTTGCCGTTTCGAAAGGTTCAATCTCACAATTCTCTTAATTAATATCAGTTTGAAACTCCTAGGCTCATTGGCCCATTTAAACACTTTTCCGTTGTACTCTGAGGTATCTTACTTCGTGTCCTTTGCATCTCCAATTCTGATGTCGTCTGTAAACGAACTAACTATACCTCTTATGCTCACATCCAATTGCTTGATATAAGTGACGAAATGTCGTGAGTCCTGCACCTCCTTGCGTCACACCAGTGGTCGCAGGCCATTATTTTGAATACTTCTTGCATTGAAGTATACACACTTCAAGCCACTTTCCTGTTTACAGGCACCCTCCTTTGAGATTTATGCCATGTTCCTAACCTCCCTACACTCCACGTCCTGCACCCTAAAGCTACAGTCTAGGTTCCCATGCCCCTGCAGAGTTAGTTTAAACACCCCAGCACCCCAAAGAGCACGAGCAAACCTCCCGCCAAGGACACTGGTGCCCCTCAGGTTCAGGTGCAGACCATCCTGTTTATAGAGGTCCCACCTTCCCCAGAAATAACCCCAGTTTTCCAGAAACCGGAATCCCTCCCTCCTGCACCATCCCTAAAGCCACGGATTTAACTGTTCTCTCTCCCTATTCCTCGACTCTCTATCACGTGGCATGGGTAACAAACCAGAGACAACAACTCTATTCGTTCTAACTCTGAGCTTCCAACCTAGCTCCCTGTAAGCCTGCCTAACATGCTCAGCCCACCTACTACCTATGTCATTAGTTCCAATGTGGACCACGACTTCGGGCTACTCGCCTTTTGTTTGTTTTGGATTCATTAAATTTGTCAAAAACTCTTGTCCTCAGTTACTTAAGAACTTCGTGTAAATTTGTGTACTGAACTTATGTTCATTTATACAAAGAGCTAGTGTCCATTTTTGGAATAAACTTGCGTACATGTATGCAGAAATGCCTTCAGTTGAATAGTATTGGAACCATGTGTGTGGTCTCTCTGGGTATGAAACTGCAGCATTGTGTCCGTGTGTATTCCAAGTTTGGGTCCAGTGTGAATGGGGCAGGGACATGAATGGACCTGAGCTAAAGCATTGGTTTGCTGCTTTCTCCCACACTCGTTCTCATCCCACAAAAGTGATTGCGGTTGTGTTTAATACCTGTGGGAGGTGTGTTCTAATAGAGGGTGCTAGGACCAGAGTGGATGAAATAGGATGTCGGAGGAGATGGGTTTTGAGTGACAGCCTCTGTTCGCCACAACTCATTTGGCAGGTTGACTGACCGAGGTCAGTATCTGATAGTCTCTGACTACCAGTGGATAAGGAATTGTTCAGCATGTAGTGTCATCGAGACACTGCCGGAAAATGAAAGGAAGGATCTTTTCAAGTGGTTCCTCGAGCGTGCTGTCAATACCAACAAATATTAAGACTTTCATTGGGTGGCAGTGAGAAGGACAATGCCTGTGAGATCCTCAGTGTCAACCTGAAATGGAGACAGAGACAGACGGGTAATAAAGTGTCCACTGCCGTCCACTGGAAAGCCACTGACGCTCATGGTTAATTTCCCTGCAGCCCCATATTCCCCATGTCCTGCAAGAACTCCATCACATCCTCCCAGTCCTTCCAACCAGAAAGCATCTGTTGAATGATGCCTCCTTCCATTAGCATTGCTGCTGGCATGGCTTGCTTATTCCATGACCGTGGTTTCCAACCCACTGTGATTGACTAACCTGTATTCGACCTATCACCCATATTTAACCCCTTGTCCCTTCCCGTCACACAGAGCAGCGTCATCAAGTTCTCTTTGCCATCACGTTTCATCCCACAGGCTTCTGCATTCAAAAGATCATTCCTGATCATTTCAGACAAATCCAGCAGAATCCCAGCACCAAGCATATCTTTCCCTCACTTCCACGATCTGCATTTCTCATGCATCATTACCTCTGAAACTTTCAAGACCATTCCACAACCACTAAATCCATCCACCTCTCCATGGCACCTTCCGATGTAACTGCGGAAGGTGGGAAACCTGCCCCTTCACCTCTCCCCTGCTCACAATCCTAGTTTCTAAACACTCTTTGCAATGAAGCAGCATTTCATCTGTACGTTCTCCAATCTTGTGAGTTGTATTCGCTGCATCCAATGTGGCGTATTCCTCCTTGGAGATTCCAAAATCAGACTGGATGACGGCCTTTTCGCACAGTTCTGATCTATACACAAGCATTATTCCAACAATCTCATAAACGATCATTTAAATGCAGGATCCTGCTCGTATGCCTGAATCTGTCCTTGGCATGCTGCAATGATCCTGTGAATCACAGCATAAACTGGAGGAAGAAAGCTCATCTTCAGACGAGGCACTTTTCAGATTTCTGAACTTAATAAGGTGTTCAAATTATAAACCATTTCTTCACTTTCATTTAGCTTGTGATCATGCCCTCTCTCCCCACCCCTTATCCCAGTGTCTGCCCTTTCAGATCTGAGAGTAAGACAGAGCATTGCTCTGTCTTTCTCACATACTGATCGCTTCATCTGAGCAATCAGCATATTTTCTCCACCAGCAAACACTGCACCCACGAACCTCCCCCAAAATATCATATAAATGCTGCCCCCTCCACTCTTCTTTCCAGTGCTGATGAAAAGTGATCGTGACTTGAAACGTCCACTTCGTCTCTCTTCTGTGATGCTGCCTGTCCCACTGAAATCTCCAACACTTTTTTCACATTACAGATGTCAGCATCTGCAATAAACTTCTCGTGACATGATCAAGAAGTTGGCAAATCATATGAAATTCGTAGCATAGTCAATAGTGAGGGGGAGAGCGTAAACTGGTGGAGAAAGTCAATAGATTAGTTAGATGTGCAGAGCAATAGGAAATGGAATTCAATTCATAAAATAATGAGACATGATGTACTCAATGTGTGTGAGAATCCAGCGCTTTTAATCCAAAGTGGAAAATAGAGTTATTGCACAAAGAACATAGATCCGTACAGCACAGTACAGACCTTTCAGTCCTCGATGTTGTGCCGACTTTTTATGCTCCTCTAAGATCAAAGTAACTTGCATACACTTCATGTTTCTATCATCCATGTTCCAATCCAAAAGTTGCTTAAGTGACTTCAAAGTATCTGACGCATTTACCACTGCAGGCAATGCATTCCACTCAACCACCCCTCTCTGTGCAAAGAACCGGCCTTTGACATCTCCCCTCAACCTTCGTCCCGTCAGCAAAAATTATGCACTCCGTGATAGTCATTTCCGCCTGAGGAAAAAGTCTCTTGCTCGCCAAACTATCTATGACTCTCATCATCTTGTACATAACTATAAAATCACCTCTCATTATTCTTTGCTCCAATGAGAGAAGCCCTAACTCCATGAAACTTTCATCATAGGATATGAACTCCAGTCCAGGTAGCAACCTGGTAATTATCCTCTGCACCCTCTCTAAAGCTTCTACATTCTTCCTATAACGAGGTGACCAGACCTGAACACAATATTTCAAGTGGGTTGTAACAAGAGGTTTACAGAGCTGCAGCACAACATTGCGTATCTGAAACTGAATGTACCTGCATATAAAAGCCAGCACATCATACGTCTTCTTTACAAATCTCTCAACTTGTTTGACATCTTTTAGGGATGGATGCATGGACGTGGACTCCAAGATCACTCTAATCTTGCACACTGTCAAAAATTTGGCCTTTAATACTGTCATCTGCATTCAGATTCGACCATAAAAAGTGAATTATTTCACACTTATCTAGGTTGAACTGCATCTGCGTATTTTTAGCCCTGCTCTCCATTCCTTAAATGTCGCAACTCAACTTACAGTACCCCCCACACAATCCACAACTCCAAAAACCTTCGTGTCACAGGCAAATTTACTAAGCCACTCTTCCACTTCCACATTCATGTCATTCACGCAGAGTCACCAATGGTCACTGAGCTTTAGTCTGAATACTTTCCATCTCCTATCACTCTCTTTCATTCAATGACCGAGGAAATTTTGTGTCCATGTGGCCAGATTTCCCTGTATCGCATCTCCCCTTACTTACTGAACCTCCTCGGTAATTTCCATATACACAATATGCACTGCTCGACCTTCATTAATGTGTTTGTCATATCCTCTAAGAATTCAGTAAATCTTCTGAGGCATGACCCGCACCGCACGAAGCCATGCTGACTAACTATATTCAAGCCAATCTTTCCCAAATAATAAGAAATCCAGTCTCTCAGATTCCTCTGCAATAATATGCCCGTCATTGAGGTAAGATTGTCTGTTCTGTAATGATTAGCATTAAACCTACTTCCTTTCATGTTCAAGGCAATAACATTGGCCATCTTCCAATCATCTGGTACTACTCCAGTGGACAGTGAAGAATCAAAGACAATCGCCGAAGGCGCAGAAATGTCTTCCCTCGCTTCCCGTAGTAAGGTTGGATATATTCCATTTGGACCAGGGGAATTATCTAACCTCATTTTGCCAAACTTTCCAGCATATTCCCGTTCTTAACATCAACCTGTTCAAGCATTACAGCCTGTTTCACGCTATCGTCACAAACGTCAAGATCCTCCACTCTAGTGAATAATGAAGGAAAGCATTCATTAAGGAAATCGCTGTACTTATCCGACTCCAGGTACCAATTCCCTCCGCTATCCCTGATCTGCACTGTCCTCACTCGGCCATCTGCCTTTTTCTAATGTAAATGTGGAATGCCTTGGGGTTTCCCTTAAATCGAATGGACAAACCGTTTTCATGACTCCTTCTTGCTTTCGTAAGTCCATTCTTCAGTGTTTTCGTGGTTACCTTTCAACCTTCTCGAGCAGTGTCTGATCCTTGCTTCCTCAGCCTTATGTAATCTTCCTTCTTCTTCTTGATGAGATGTTCCACATCTCTATCATCCAAGATTCTTTCACCTGATCATTTCTTCCTTGTCTCATTGGTACAAATCTATGCCAAACACACAGCAAGTTCTCCAAGAACACCCTTCACATTTATGTCATGAATTTCTCTGAGAATACAAGCTCCCAATTTATGATCGAACATTCCTGTCTAATGGCATCATAATTTCCCCGCCCACAATGTTTTTTTCCCCATACTGTCTGGTCCAATCCCTTTCCATAACTATAGTAATGTTAGGAGAGTTATGATCACTTTCGCCAAAATGCTCTCCCAATGAGAGGTATGGCACCTGACCTGCTTCATTAGAAATCTCCAAATCCAATATGCACCCGCCCCCCCTCCCCCCTTTCCCCAGTCGGCCTTTCTACATATTGAGTCTGGACTCCTTCCTGGGAACATCTGACAAAATATAATCCATGTTATGGAAGTTAGAGTTGACCTTGATTAGAACCCCTTTACTTCCGCACCTTTACAAAACTTGATCCTCCGAGTCACTGTTGCTGTTGTGGGCTGTGAGGAAAACACCCAGTAATGTGATTGCTCCTTTCATGTATCTGACTCAAACTCATACTGACTCAGTAGACAAACTATTCGCGATGGCCTCCCTTTCTGCAGCTCTGACACTATCCATGCAAGGCAATGCCACTCCCCCATCTCTTTGTAGTCATATATTTATTGACTGGAAGGGGAAAGTTGTTCTGAATATCTCCAGGCTGTACAGTTCATGCTTCTGTGTCAATGTGTGAAACATGCTTCTCAATGTGACAAACAAATGCAGAAAGTGGTGCAAAAACGCAGTAGATCCGGTGGCATCTGTGGAGAAAAATCAGATTTAATGTTTCAGGTCCAGTGACCCTCACCAGCAGTAACCAACAATTTCAGATTGTGTTTCGTATTACCAGCATCTCCAATTCTTCAACTTTTTTTTTAATCTCACCCACTGTTCCTGGTCTGACGGAGGTTGGGGTTGGTTGGTGATTTCTGATTGGATAAAGCAGCCGCTGTACTGCCAATCTGATTGATTGCAAGTGCCAATGTCAGAGTTTGACTGCTCTGATTGCCTGAAAGTATGTGAGCCAAAGTGTGTTGTGACGTGATTATCGGATTGGTTAACATAACTGTCAGTCATGTGTAGGCTTAGTCTGTTTTTTTGCTACAGCTCTCGGTAACGAGTCAGGCCTCCCAAAAAGGCTGTGCCGTCGTGCAGACGAAAGGCAGAGCTTTCTCAATGGTTCAGCTCGCCATTGCATGTCGGCAAAGCTCACTGATTGTCTACCATAGTTCTCTGGGTGGGGAAAAACCAAAAAAAACAATCCGCAGAAGTGACAAACTGAACTCAATTTGGAGAATTGTGAAGTGATGTTTTTGGGAAGGGAACAGGCAATTACAGTTATACATAACGAACAAAAACAGAAATTACTGTTAAAGCTCAGAGGTTTTGGCACTACCTGTGGAGATAAATCAGTGCTATCCTTTCGGGTCGAAAGACCATTCCTCTGAACTCGAAATTAACAACTCATCTGAGAAAAGGCAAAGTGACACGTTGTCTCGAAAATGGAGGCTGATGCAGAAGACAATGGGTGAAGGAAGTTTTGTGTTTGGAAATTTGTTTCCAAAGCGTCTTCTCAGAGGTTGGTAGTGGTTCCTGTTTTTCCTGTTATTACAACAGACGCAATTAACACATGGCATAAAAAATAGCCAGATCTCTGACAGCGAGGATCAATTTCTGGTTTGGGCGACTTTCTGAGGAGAATTTGTACACGTTTCTCATGTCCTGGTTGGTTTAGTCCGGTTGCTGCGGTTTTCTGCCACAGTTCAATGTTGTGCATGCTAGGTGGATTGGCCATGCTAGATAATCCATCGTGTCTTGGGAATTACAAGCAAGGTAGATTAGTCTTGGTAAATGCAGGGTTATGTGGATTGGTTGGGTTGCTCTTCGGGTGGTCGGCGTTGTTCGGTAGGTAGAATGGCATGGTTCCACACTAAAATAATTCGATGATTCTGTGCAACGGTCACTCACATAGAGAAGAGGCAAATGCAACTCTGTCTGGAGCTGTGTGAAGTGATGTGTTTGAGAAGAGAAAAAAAAAACAACACGTATTGCGGCTATGCAAGAATGGAGAAGCACAAATGTGTTGCAGTGCATAATTATTTTGGGCAGACAGAGTGCAAAATAGATAGAAATGGACAGAAATAAGAGGTAACGTCAAGTACACGGAATCGGAGACGGATATAGTCGGATATGCTTGCACAGAGGTAGAGGAAAAGGAACGAAAGACAAAGACAGAAAGAAACACAGTGAGAGGTGGCTGGGGGCACAAAAGGAGAGAAAGCTGCTTGACTGCTCTGTGAGGCCACTTTCCGAACTTTGTCATCAACTCTCGGAAGACATTTTAGGTTCAACAGGTCTGTTTCTTGCTTTGTCTTTTCTGGCTTTGTCTTTTCTGTGGCCGAGGTCATGCTCAGCTGTCGGTGCCATTTCATTTGTTTTTTGAGACATTGTAGCGATTGATAGAACTGACTGCCTTGCTCTTTCAGAGGGCAGTTAAGGGTCTACCAACTTGCATTGAGATTGGATTCAAAAGTAGGCAGACCCGGTGGGGATGGCAGATTTCCTTCTCTGACGGACATCTGTGAGCCAGTTGGATATTTTTGGAAACCAACAATAGTTTCACAGTGATCAGTGTACTCTTAATTCCAATAATTTCTGTGTGAAAGATTCTGCAATCTGCCGTGGTGGGACTCGAATTTGAACATTACTTGAGTTCCTGGGTTAATCTGCAAATTAATCCAGATCAAATCAGCCCATTAACCCGTCACTCACACCTCTATGACTTCTGACACCAGCTAAACCCCTCCTTATCTACTTAACCCCCTCCAGCCCAGACACCCGTCCTCTCCCACCTCTTTGATTGCTCACCCACCAGTTATACCTTTCCATATCTCTGTAACCTTCCACAGCTCCGAGAGCCCTATCACCTCAATATCATCAGCTACACCCCTCCATATATCTGTAACCCTCTCGAGCCCCAACACCTCTCCACTACCAACACTATGACCTCCAACACCAGCTGTACCTCTGCATATCCCTGTAATCTTCACCAGCCCCTCAATCCCGCCCCCCATTTCCATGGCCTCTGACACCAGTCTGACGCCTCAATATTTCTGCGACCCGCTCAAGTCCCTATACCCTGTCCCCTCGCTTTCTATGGCCTCTAACACCAGACACACCTCTTCATATCTCTGCAACCCTCGACAGATCCTCTTTCCCTCCATCCAAACTCTATGATCTTTGACACCAGCTGCACCCCTCCATATCTCTTCACCCCGTCTCCATCCCCCACCCCACCACTCCTTCCTCTATGATGTATAATACAAGCTATACCTCTCCATATATCTATAACCTTCTCGAGGTGCTTCACCGCTACCCCCTCACTTCTATGACGTCTTAAACCGTCTGCAACCCCCATATCGCTAAAACACTCTCCAGCCACAACACCGAACTCCACCAACTTCTATGACATCTCACACCAGTTGCACATCTTCATTTCTCTATAGATATCTCCTGCTTTCTCCCCTACCTTCCTAACCGCTTGATCTCTGATACCAGCTACACCACATCGATACCTCTGCAACCATCTGCAGGCTCTGCACTACTCCCATCCCACCTTATGACTTCTGACACCAGCTACACGGCTCTATATCTGTATAACCTTCACCAGCCTCTCCCACTCGCGCTTCCTACCACCATTACCTCTGACCCCAGCTACACCACTCCATATCGCTGTAACCATCTCCAGCCCCTACACCCCTCCCACCACTATGACCTACGTGCCTTCTCACACCAGCTACACCCCTCAAAACTCTGCACCCCTGTCCAGCCCCGATACCTCTGACCTCGCACATCTGTGATCTCCAACACCGGCTGTACCCCGGCATATGTCTGTAACTTCGTACAGCCCTTTGTTCACTCCACTACTACCCCATGATCTTTGACACTAGCTTGACCCCTCCATATCTCGGTAACTATCTCCAGCCCCTACACATCTCCCTATCTCTGCAACCTCCAATTGCTCCAGCTCTCTACTTCTGTACAATCCTCCAGCATCTACATGCTTCCTTTTATTTGTAGCAACCTTTAGCCTAACATGCATCTTTGTCTCTGCCAACTGCTTCAGCACTTACTTGCCTCCGTTTGTCTGTAACGTTCTCCAATGCCTATAACTTGCCCCCTTTCTCTAAACTCAACCTGCCCGGACAAGTTTCCCTTTCTTGAACCTCACTAACCCTTACACACATCCCTATCTCTGTACAATATTCACACCTTCATTTATCTATGACTTCACCTACATCAGAGGAGAGGACGTTGAGAGGGTTGAGAACAACAAGTTCCTCAGACTGAAGATAACCAACAAACCTGTCCAGGACGGCTCATGTTGATACAATGGTTAAGAAGGCACATCAACACCACTTTTTCCTCAGGGATCTTAGGAAGTCCGCCATGTCCATAAGAATCTCAAGATCTTTTACAGATGCACCATGGAAAGCATAGTATCATGGCGCATAACGGATTCGGCCGGCAACCATTCAGCTGAGGCCTTACTTAAACTACAGAAGCTTGTGTGCAGATCCGAGCACATCACGAAAGTCACGGTTTAATCCATGGACTCCACTTACACAGCTCGTTACCACTTGAAAGACTGCCAACAAAATCATGGTCCCTCCGACCTCAGTAATATTCTCCTGCAACATCTTCCGTCAACCAGAAGTTGCAGAAGCATGATCAGGCACCATCAGTTTCAAGAACGGCTTCTTCTCTCCCGTTATTAGAATGTTGGATGGACTCCCTAACTTCAAATTGAGCTCATCTCGTTTATATTGATTTTGCTTCATGCATCGATGGGCAATGAAAACATTGTGCCTCGCTTTATCGAAGCACTCTATGATGCGTATGCTCGATTATTATGATCCAACAAATGCTGCTTGCAAACAAAGCACTGTACGTAGGTTCACCTGACTACAGTAAATCAAATTAAATCAGTCAGGCCCAAGGCGAAACCCGCTCTCTGTAACACTTGCGAGCACAAACACCCAGCCGATCTCTGTTAACTCCGAGAGCACCTGCATCCTTTCCTATTTCCGTAACTTCTTCCAGCATTTTCATCTCTCTCTATCTCTGGTAACCACATGCACCCTGACATTTTTCCTTATCTCAGCAATGATCTCCAGCAGCTACACTCCTCCATATATAGGGAATTAACTCCACAATCTATGTCATTCTCTATATCAGTGATATACTCTAACCCAACAACGCTTCGTTTTTTCATCATCTGCTCAAGTCCATTCACACCTACTGTTACACCCTCTGTTCGGTCCTCCAACCTAAGAGCCTCCTTTCTTGTGTAATTCCACGCAGCAGTAATGTCCATCTATGGAACTTCCGCCAACACCGACAAACGTCGAAATCTCTGAAAACTCCTCCAGCGGTCATACATCTCCCTATCGCTGTCATCTCCTTCAGATAATCCTGCCCTCTCTCTCTCTGCAAACTCCTCTCGTCCTTGCCACTCCGGTCATCGCTGGAACCTCCTACAGTCCCTATACCATTCAATATTACTGTTATCTGCTCCAATCCTCGTAAATCGACCTCGCACTGCTTCATCGTCCAGCCTGTGCAACGTTCCTTATCGTTGCAACCTCTTCCAGCTACGACATCCCTTCCTATTAAATGCAGAATCGTAGGCTGATCAATACTACAGGCGATGGGTAGGTCCACGTGCCTGTTCTGGTGATTACAAACACGCTTATGGAGAAAATATTTAAACTTTAGTGCCCGGACGTTCCCCCCCACAATCCCGCCAACACCCAACCCTCCCCCCTCCCCCCCCCCCGCCCCCCAAACACACACACACCTTTGGCTGTGTTATTTGTAATGTTGCTTTTTTAAAATTCTGCTTTTGTAACCAAATTGATACCTGAGAATAGGGACATAGTACACTGTTTACTGTTCTCACGTGTTCATAATCATTAGGATACGTGACAATACAGCCTAATTCTGGTTCTAATTCGAGCATCGAATCTCCAGGGAGCGAAATGTGTTAACTTATTGGTTCCATTATTTGTACTCTTTTAACAAGTATTATTAGTTTGTTTTATATGCTTCACTTTGAAAGAAAGTGTTGACAATATCATTCCGTAACTCAGTCAGACAATGCTTCCAATTGGAAAGTGACATTTTGAAGAACTGGCAGTGAGCCTATCTCCAAAGTACGAGCGATGGGAACTCTTCTCAGACATATTGTCTTGAATCAGCTATTGACAGAAGTTTTGTTCCCTATCTCCTTCATAAAACGGTAGGATTCCTACAGTGTAGAAGTAGGCCTTTTATTCCCCACGACGTACACACCAACCGTCTGAAGGGTAACCCTACCAAATCCATTCCCCGACATTTACCCCTGACTATAGCACCTCACCTGCACATATTTGGATTGTGGGAGGAAATCGGGGCACCTGAAAGAAACATGGACAGACACTGGGAGAATGTGAAAACTCCACACAGACAGTCGCGCGATGGTGAAATCGATACTGAGGCCCTGACATGTGAGGCAGCAGTGCTTACCACTGCGTCATCATATCCTTGCACTAACAGTAATCATTCAATGTCGGTTTGAATGTATAACCACTCACTGGAAAATTTACTCTTCTCTCCCGATACTTGTGTCACCCAACATAGATAACAATACTTTTATTATCCATCAGCAGCGTAAATGCTGATCACAGAACTTCATCATTTCAATAACAATACGCAATTTGGCATGGATGCTATGATATATTACTCTTGAGCACAAACACTGACCAATCTTAGATCACGAGAACGATATTTTCATCTGAGACACAAGGACTGCGCAAACATCAGATGATGATTTACGATTATAAGGTGCTATTTCTGCGAATAGAAGCAGGAACGTTCTGCGAATAGAAGCAGGAACGTTCTGTCGTGCGACATGTACCAACCACTTTCGGACAGTCATGTTTGAAAATGCGTCAAAGTGTCGAAAACGTTCAAAGAAAATTCAGCCAGCAGTGGTCTTTGCTCAATGTATTTCATCATAGTTAAAATGACATTGAACTGAGTTCAGCAATTGACATGCCATTTCTTTCTCGCACTATCTCTCTTACACTCTCACGCATATTCTCTTATTCAGTCTCAACCCGAAAAACATCTGCCAAATGTTTACATATCCAACGATTTTACTTGTACATTAATCTGAATTTTCTGGTAGTCATAATCTTGGCAATCAAAATGGTTTGTTCAGGCATGTTTCATCAATTAATTCAGCGGGATTGTTTTTTAATGTATCGACCAAAATTTATTTCCCTTCAGTATTTTATTGTAGCTGCTTTCCTGTGCCACTACAGTCGCGACAGTGTCGTAAAAAATAGTTGAAGGTATGATGGGGACAGGAGAGAGGGAATGTCCAGGAGTTTGACAATGGCACACCGAACGAATCATCCTAGATACGGAGGGCTGTTCTGTCAGACAGTGAGATAACTGGCAGCGATATTGAACAGAAGATTACCTCACCTCCCTATATCTCACAGCAGCTGTCAATCCAGCTATGCTAACTGACCTCCTGCAGCTTTGCGAGCTGGACGGCTGTTTTGCGATGTAGAGTAACACCAACAGTGTGGGTCACTTCCCACACTGGCTGATATCACCATAACGTTCCTAAATTTCCACCATCACCACTCACCTGGGACATGGTAACCCTCAGGTTGAACTCACAACCAGTCGTTTATCATTAATAAGAGAGCAGCTTTATTGTCCATTGGGGTGATGACAATTTTTTTGAATTATGATACATAAAAGGCAGGGTGGTGAGTGGCTGAGAAGGGAACATGCAGCGAGAGGTGTTCCCATGCATCTACTGCCTTTGTCTTTGGAAATTAGATTAGATTAGATTACTTACAGTGTGGAAACAGGCCCTTCGGCCCAACAAGTCCACACCGCCCCGCCGAAGCGTAACCCACCCATACCCCTACATCTACATCTGCATTTACCCCTTACCTAACACTATGGGCAATTTAGCTTGGCCAATTCACCTGGCCTGCACATCTTTGGACTGTGGGAGGAAACCGGAGCACCCGGAGGAAACCCACGCAGACACGGGGAGAACGTGCAAACTCCACACAGTCAGTCGCCTGAGGCGGGAAATGAACCCGGGTCTCAGGCGCTGTGAGGCAGCAGTGCTAACCACTGTGCCACCGTGCCGCCCACAAAATGTGACAGTCGCTATTTGGAAGATGCTACTGAACGAACATCAGCGATTTTCTGCAGTGTGTATTGTCAATCATACATCATGCTTTCACTGAACATCGGTGGTGGATGGAATGCATGTATGCAGATATTTTACCAAATATGGCACCAATCAATTTGATTTGTGCCTTGCACAGTAGGTGGTGGAAAGGCTTTCGGTGTTATGTGATGCATTGGCCATGGCAGCGTTCTTTCTCTCTGACCTGCCCTTGGAGCCACAGTATTCAATCTGTGAGTCCAATTCATTTTCCGCTCAATAGTAACTCCAGGTGGTTGATCACAATCATTCACAAAAAGCAAAGACTCTGATTGTCAAGAGGTGGAACTTTAATGATGTCGTATTCGAGGTCGTAATTGTTTGACATTTGTGTGGTACGCATTTTAATTGGCACTGAACAGCACAGCCTTGGATGTTTCTGAGATTTTGCATCATTGCGGCATGGAGTGCTGCAGTATTTAGGAATACTGCTGAGGATTGTGCAATTATTCGCAAACAGTGTACCTTATGGCTCTTTTAATTGACAAGAGGTAAGTTGTACAGTTACAAAAGACTGTTAGGTCAAGAACACAATCCTGAGGATCTTATGCTGTGTGGGCCTTGAGCTTATATGACTAACCTCCGAAAACAACATCAATTTCTTTGAGCATGGAGACACGTGGAGCCCAGTTTGGCTGTGGACAGCGGTTTTCTTTCCCTAAAGGACATTTATGAATTCGATGGGTTGTTACTTCAATTGAACATAGCTTTATGTCAATATTAAAAGTCATAAAATGAACGGATTTAATACTGGCTTCCTGCCTGAATTTGAGACCAACCTAAAAGTTTTGTGCCAATTACTCAATAAAGGTATAAGGTTTATTATTATTTAGCGAATTATTAACTTGTTTCTACTTGTTCCCGAGAAAATGTGAATGCAGTCAAAATAAGACCAGGCAATGGCATTACCATTGACTGCGAACAATTAAGAGAAAATCAAGATGGCTTAGTGTATTTGCTCAGTGAGGAAAAAGTAACAGTTGATGATCAGAGGAATTGTTTCCCCATGCAATGGAAAGTGTTAAGTAATAAAAGTCGAATGTAAAAATACATTTTATGTGGCGTGTGTGTGTGTGTTTGTGTGCGAGAGAGAGAGAGAGGGTGTAAAACACCTAATTCATTCTTCTGAATTTTGAGTGTTATATGCAGTGACTTAGTGTTTAGCACTTCTGCCTCACAGCACCATGGACCTGGTTTACTTCCACTCTTTACGACTGTTTGTGTGGAGTTCGCATGTCCCCTCAGTCTCTGTCTGGGTTTTGGATGATCCAGTTTCCTCCCAGAGTCCAGGGAAGTGCAGATTGAATGAACGAGACGTTCTGTCCTGCCCATAGTGTCCAGCGATGTGCAGGAAAGCTGAATTGGACTAGGGAAATGAGACGTTACATCGATAGGGTAAAGGGTGGGTCAAGTGTGATGCTGTACAATGAGTCGGAGTGGAATCGTTTTACAAATGGCTTGCTTCTACTGTGTACAATTCTCTTTTTCTGAAATTGGCTTTTACTTAGTCAGAAAGGACTTTGCAATGTGTTTATTCAAAACAATAGAATTCGGAAATCAAGATTCTTGGAACACATTTTGTCTTCCCTTTGTATGGTTTGGAAACTGAATGGGAAGTGAAAGAGTTAAAAAAAATGAAACTCGCTCGATCTCTCACCATTTATATGATGCGAGCAGGTATTGCAGATTTTGGAGACCTTAAATGTGTAAAAGTTCTGATTTGCGTTGGATATATAACCAAAGGAACAATGGAAAATATTAAAGGGTCTCTTACTGAAACTTTCAATTCCTCCTCAGCTACGATGGGGAGGGGATGGGGGGGGGGGGGGGGGGCGGGTGAGGGGCGGGGTGTGCCAGAGGACTGGAGGACAGCTGGTGTGTTTCCATTGTTCAAGAGGGGAGTTGGAGATCGAACAGGAATAACAGGCTACTGAGTTTGACATCAGTGTTCAGGACACGATTGGAGAAAAAAAAAACCAAAGGATAGAATTCACCTCCATTGAGTGCGGAATGTTTTCAGCATGGATAGTTCGGACGGTTTCGTCAGAGGGGGTCATGCCTCATAACTCTGGTGAAGTTTTTCGATGAGGTGGCCAGATCTCTAGATAAGGGTAGGGCAGTTGAAGTAGTTCATAGGAATTGATCATAGCCTTTGACATGTTCGCACATGGGGGACTGAGAATGTGTGTGCGTGAGTTTTACGGAGTGGGTGTGGCTGGGGAATGGGGAGATGCAGTTGAGGAGATTGGGAATGTGAAATAGGATTTTCGATGATACTAGCATTGTCTGGGTCATTGTCAGAGAGGGAAATATTCTTAGGTGACAGATAGAAATAGATAGATTGGTCAGATGGGCAGATGAGTGGTTGATGAAATGTAATCCTTCTGAAATGTTAGATGAAGCCCTTTAAAAGAAACGCAGTCATCAGAAAAGGGTGTACTCAATGAATAGCCCGACATTAGGAATATCAGAGGATCCGAAAGGACTTGTGGCGCTGTTGACAGATCCCTGCAGGTGGAATGACAGGATACTGGGGTAGTTTACAATGAGTATAGGACACTCGCCTTTTTTGTCGATGCATTGATAATAAGGAGAAAGTGATGCCTGCAGATGCTGGAGATCAGAGTCAAACAGTGTGGCGCTGGGAGAGCACAGCAGATCAGATGGTATCCGAGGACTTGGAAAGTCGAATTTTCGGGCATAATACCTTCATCAGAAATGTGGGAGGATTATAAAAGGAGAGGGCATGTTGAAGCTGGACAGAACTTTGTTTAATCCACAGTTGGAGTATTGTGTGCAGTTCTGGAGACTGCACCATAGGAAGGGTGTGATTGCACTGGAGGACGTGCAAAGGAGATTCAACAGAATGGTGCTCAGTTTGCAACAATTTAGCTGTGCAGAAGGAGGGTGGATAAGTTCGGAGTGACTTATCTGGAGCAGGTGTATAACTTATAAGGGGCATGGAGAGTGTGAATCCAAAGCAGCTTTTTCTCTCAGTCTTAGTGTCAGGAACAAGGTTGTATAATTCTATGTGAAAGGCAGGAGGTTCATAGTGGACATGAGGGAAATTCGTTTCTTCCAGAGGATGGTATTTACCTGAAATGCACTGTCTGGGAGGGTGCTTGAGATGGGAAAACATACACACTTTTTAAATTACTTGGATGAGCGTTTGAAATCTCTTCAGATACAAGTCTATAGGCCAAGCGGTGGAAAGTGGGATTAATGTAGATTTAGATTCTTTTTTTTGTAATGAACACAACGGGTCGAAGGGTCACTTGTATTATGTATCATTCTGTCATTCTGGATTCTGAAGTCAAAGGTCTGAATCTTTTCTGTTTCGTTTTTGCACTTGTGTTGCGAACGATATCACTTAGGACACGTTCCAGCTGTTGTGGTTTCTATCAGCTTCAGGTTCTGATTGAGAGTGCTCATTCACAGATAGAATTTCCCAAATGTGTTGTAAATTGGATTAAAAAGGAAAATAGGGATACAACAATATGCAGTACAACAGCTTTTAAAAAGGTCAACCGTGCGAACAATTGAATGACTTTAAAGCCTGATCAAAATGTATGCGGTCACTTAAAAGAATATCGAAAAATATTTTGGTATTGATGAGACGAACTATACATGATTTTGTCCAAGCATTGAAGTTTGAAGAAGATTTACAATTAATATAAGAGATCTAACAGGATCAGATTTATCTAGTCTTTGGGGTATTTCAATTACAGGCTTAAATCTCAATTACATCATAAATTTAAAATAAACCTTCTGTCATAAGTTGTTTGTTAAAAATGTTGGATAAAAATTCAATGTTTCCCAGTGGAGCACCACATGATATAAAATAATATCTTTTGAACTGTGTCAGCGCCAGATAATTCTCCAATTCACACGGACTGTTAGCAGCAGGACATCAAAGGCTATTTCACAAACAGCAAAATGTATGTTCCAAGGATAATGATCGAAAAACTATACTATACCATCATGGCCATTTTTGGTATTCCTGGTAAGTCTTGAAACAATTTAGTTTGAACAATCTCTGCATTAAATCATACTTACTTCCACTCTATGATTAATAGTTATTTCCTTTCCATTTAGCATGGCAAATACCGATGGCAGATGACAATGTCCCCACTTACTGATTTTAATGTGAATAGTTTATTGATGAGGAGGCTCCTCAGTAATCTGCAGCATTGTCTGTTTCTCTATACCGCGCAGAATGGGTTGGCACTGCGGCCACACTGATGGAATTTGAATGAGCACTGGCCCTGGCTGGTCGAGAGAGTGTTGAAGAAGACCAATCTCTCTCCGTGGTAGTTCAAACCCTACCATCAGTTAGATGGTTTTTGTCACGACCGACATCTTAGTAACCTCTGAGTAAGGTGTTTCGAATTCCTTGATGCAAAGGTATTTTGTTGGTGGATCTCTCTCAGATATCTTGTTCCAAATGGGAGAGCAGATACCAGGCGGGCAATGTTTGGAGTGTGTAGGTCATTGCGGAGTGATAAATGAGTGTCAGCACAGATGGCTTTGAACATCTTGTGTGTTTTCGTCAATCAGTGGGTGTGTGGGACCACAATATATGTGAGGACGGATTGCTGGGAGGGAGTTTGAGCACAGGGTACCAAATATGATGTGTATTTCTCGATTGTTTCTTTCCATAAAAACACATGTGAGTAGTGCCATTTGGAAAAAGATGGACAATACTGTCGGGAGGAATCGAATATGAAAAATAATGAGATCTTGAATCTTGTGGCAGCAGCAAAACAACAGTGGTGAAACAGGTTTGTCAAACAAGATATTTCCCGACTTTCCCTTTGTTGTGTTATATTTCGATATTCCCCAAACGATACTGGTCTATATGAATGGTATATAAGGGCTTTTGATTGGGATTGTTACTCCGTATTTGGATCTGAATTTTAAGTTTATATTTATGATTATTTTTATTCTCGTCGCTGTTATTTTTCCGGTTCTGACATTTTGGAAATGATCTTCCTGGATATAATTTCGACTAATTCACTGTGAAACCGTTGTGATATACGTTGGACTTTGTCAATTTTGAGACATTCCTGTTATTGTACGATAGAGGACTCAGAACTTTGGAGATTGTGTGGTACAACAGATTTTCCCTGATGGAAGAGAAGTCGGTTTGGGGTGACTGAAGTACAATTTAAGATATTTCAGATTATCTTACTGCTCCAAGGTTCCAATAGGCTCAAGAACATCGGGCAAAATGGAGTAAAATTTAACCCTGCTGCGTGTGCCGATGTTCAGAATTGAAGGGATTGGTGACTTAGACAACCTACTAGGGTCACCAATTGATTTCTAATCCATCAGCAGCACACTGCTCAAATAATATGTACTGTTTTGTCGACCCTGCTTTGAATGACGCACTTTGCCACATGGTGTGGGGCATCAATAAGATTTTCATGCGCCGTGTCTGTCCAAGCAGTGATTTTGATTAACACGACACAGACAAATTTATGTAGGCGTATAAATGCCAACAATTATAATTGCTTTGCTATATCGATGCCATATCGATGTATTTCAAGATCTTGTTGGCCGATTTGAGCTAATCTACTTCTAAATAACATCACATGTTCCTTGTTTTCTGCATGATCGGAAAGCAGAGGTGAGTGGGAATGACTACTCACCTGTGTTTACTTTGTGGGAACTTGTTTATGACTAAACCTATGCTAGGTGTGGATGACCATTCTGGGCATTGACCCCACGCAAGGCAGTTCAGCACGTTCAGCTCCTTCTGCTTCGATGAAATGTTTCATATTTTTCGAATCACTGTTAAAAGTGAGGTGATTTATTGAAGATCACATTTAGATGCTGAACTATCCTAGAATGCTTTGAGGCAATTGAGGGTTGAGATTATCTGGATGGTGAGAGTGAAGTAAGAATACAGGGATCTGCTGTTTTGTCCAATTGTCAGGGTTGCCACATCAACACTGCTTGCTGGGATATATCTGGCACAGCGTTTGTTGCCTCACGGGAGTTGACCAGGCATTTTGATGCAATGATGGCCTGTCTTCTTCCATTCCAAAGTGGTTCACGTGAAGGAAAATGGAGACTTGTAAGTCAAATAAATTTTACTTCGTACCCAATAAGCCTCTGTAAGTTTCAGAGAACACAGATTACTATCATCATGCCAGAGGTTAGTACAACACAGCACACTGAGTGTTCTGGGGCAAAAACATTCTTCGATGGGCTCTTGAAGTATAATCTTGTCTTGAAGTTTGGTCTTTCCTTCGCCAGAGCATCTTACACCCTGATATGGAGTGCTGTCTGAATGCTGATCCATCGACATGCATAATGGTTATATTTATCCCACCACTTAATGGGCACTGGACTGGGGCGGTACGTGTTCTTCATGTGTGATATTAATGTTTGCGGTTAATATTTCCAAACCATCTCTGTCGTGTAGCTTCTCAATTGAAATAAAGAAAATCTTTTGTCTGCAGCTTTCAGGCATTATATTATCCCGCGATTGACTGGAATGTTGTGTCCAATTGATCCAGATCTCCAGGAATGACTCTGTTTGAAGTGCTTACTGATTGTGTAATTGTACTGAACAAGGATCACGAACTTCAGTCCAGATCCCCTGGCTCCAATGGCCACATGGTACGAGGATGATATTCCATTGTCGAATTGCACTGAGAGTGGTTAAGAGCTCAAATAGAAACTTCTGACACAGCATTCTTGCGTTTCTGTGGAGACCTGTAAATGCAACATTGTCGTAAGTGTGGAGCACTGAGAGGAGACTACCTGTGACTCCAATTTTAAGTTTTGCTAAGAGTATCTTTTACTGTCGATCTATATTGCATGTGGGTCAATAAATTGACACCCAGTTCCAGTGACAGAGTGATTCAGTGAGCTTCTTCAAATAGAATTTTACCAAAAGTGATTTCCTAACGAAAGAGGAACAAATGACCGGAGTGTGAAAGCGTAACTGGGAGCATCACTCAAAGGAAAATTATGCTGAGTGGGAATTAGTAAATGGAGCGGAATAATTTACCCCAGCGTTCTTAAGCATGCAGAAGTATCTCTGACTGCGAATTTAGCTGTTTGTGGGGAAAAGAATGATTTATAATATCTGACTGCAAAGGCAGTTATGACCATAAGAATATGAAACAGTGAGTGCTTAGTTTGGATGACCTTCCTCATTTCTGTACTGTCCAGTGATGAAGTTCTCAATGCAGTTTGTAAATTTAGAATAGTTTGCTACTAGGAAAATATTCGCAACTGGTTGATTATTTTTGATGCTAAGTTTACAAAGTGAAATGTCCCATTGAAGATAAACAGATGCAATATTTTCCGAGAGCAATAACGGTCATTCAACAAAATGCCATTAAGACATATCATGTTGATTCAAGCAATGTTTTTGATGCTAATTAATCTTCCAGTAAATTAGGACAAGTTTTGAAACAATGGCGACACTAATGTCTTATCTGAACATTAATAAGTATGTATATAGAGTTGGAAATGTTGTCACGACTTGCCATCTGTATCTGATTAGAAGAAGATTATCAGTTGTTTAAACTGCAATTCATAATCTGCCTACAGTTAATTGTTCAGAGATCGCTGCCCTGCACTTTGTGATGTGTGGCTTCATTCGGAGGAAGATCTCTCGATGAGAACTGTGCATCAATCAGTTTTAAGGCAACATATAAAAATAAAAATAGGAATAGCATTAGAAAAAAATTAGAAAAATCAGCTTCAACAAATGACTAAATTCAGTAATTCCATCACAAAGCGCTGTGTATTCTCTAAGGTAAAAACAATGACTGCAGATGCTGAAAACCAAATACTGTATTAGTGGTGCTGGAAGAGATGAAGGGCTTTTGCCCGAAACGTCGAATTCGCTGCTCGTTGGATGCTGCCTGAAATGCTGTGCTCTTCCAGCACCACTAATCCAGCTGTGTATTCTCTACCCATCTGCCAGACTCCATGTCACTTCACAGCTTATAAATCCAATTTCCTGATTTATAAACATTTCCCTTCTTTTAGCGTCATAATGGCAAACATTCCGACTCTCTTGGGGTCGAACTCTGTCACTTGCTTGTTGCATTTTGACCTCTGACCTTCCCAATATTCTCATGTTAAATCTGTCGTACGCCACACTTGGGATTGTTTGCCTTTCATTTACAGTAGGATTGGCTGTCTGTTTATCAATGAATTGTGCCTATTTTTACAGTTAAATTTTAGTTCCTGAAAAAAGATTCAATTCTTTCACATACAAATCACAAATAGTGATTCACAATATGGCAGCCCTCAAAAATAAACTAAATGAGATTACATTCTGGTACTCTCATTCTCCCTGGTTTCATCCTGATCACAGGTGAAAATGGTTTCGGCTGTTGGAACGCAATCATCTCAACTGTCGAACATCGCTGCAGCAAATATTCAGGGTCATATACTAGGCACCAAAATATGTATCTGCCTCAGCAATGCCTTTCCTTACACCATCATTTCCAAATAAAAGATATTTTCTTGTGATTGCATAATGGTTAGCACCATGTATGATGCATTATGAAAGGAAGAGGTCTGTGCCAATATACAGTAAGATAAAATTTCGTTTAATCTGATAAGTGACAAACGTTGGCTTCAAAACGAAATGCTAAATTTTGCAATCCTATATGTATGTAGGGTGTCTCCAATTCTTTGCTTAACTGATCCAAATTGTCTTTGTGGTGGATGTTGTGGTCATATGGGAAACCCCAGCCAGTCTGTTTATTCGATGAAGCATATGAAATCAACCACTGCCGACAGCAAAAAGAGAATAAATTATCGTGTTTTCATGAGCAATCCGCTGATCATGTTCTTCCCCATGTCTTTTACAAGTGCAAATGATCCATTTAGAACGTGTTTTCTGTTTTATGGTTCAGATCCTTTAAACTTTACATTACAGAGTACAACAATCATCTCTGTGTCATTATGTACAATCTGCATGAATAATGCTCAATCAGCAACTTGAAATCTCTTCTTGTCCTTTCTCTTACAGTTAGTCTCGTGGTGATTGTAATTTTAGCTCGGGGCAAATGTGGTCTTTCCACATGCAGCAATATCTATCTGGTGGCCATGGCAATGTCTGATCTACTGTTCATTGTCTTTTATGTCGTACTTATCCGATTTCAAACATTTTATTATCCACTTTGTTTCCTGAGCATCACTCCGGTTTGCAGTCTTATCAATGTCCTCCACCACCTGACCATTGACTGTTCTGTCTGGTTCACTGTTGCCTTTTCTTTCGATCGATTTGTCGCCATTTGTTTTCATCAGATGAAAGCTACATATTGCACAAAGAAAACTGCAATGAGGGTTCTCGCAATCATCTCTATTTTCTTCTCGTTAAAGAACATTCCTACGTACTTTCGACATAAACCTGGAACGATTATCAACAACATTCAATGGTACTGTCATGTCTGGTCCAGTTATTATTACGACCGTCGGTGGATAAGTTTCAGATATTTGGAACAATTTTTAACACCAATGTTCCCATTCATTTTTATTCTCTTTCTGAATGTTCTGACTGTCAGACACATCTTCCAGGCTATTAAGGTGCGTGAGGGATTGGGGAATCAGAGAAAAATAGAGAACGATCCAGAGGTAGAGAGCAGAAAGAAGTCTATGATTTTACTCTTTGCCATATCAGCCAGCTTCATACTACTCTGGTTCGGCTGTATTTTATATTATTTTAATGTTGGTTATTCATTGGATTATGCTGTTCGTCGTTTGTTTGAACTAATTGTATTTATGCTGCGGAACTTAAGCTGCTGCACAAATGCATTTATTTATGTGGTGACACAAAAAATGTTCAGAGACCAGATAAAGTATGCTGCTAAATATCCTGTTATAAAAATAATTCAATTAATGAATAAATCCAAGTAACTGAGCAACAAGATTAGATGCAGCAAATAATGAAACGAGGAGTCCACGTGAGGAAAGGACTGAAAGGGCAAGAATGAGTAGAAACACGACAATACTCCTTTTCTAATGGGCACGGAATGACTCTTGCTGTTTTCCTGCATCTGTTCTCTCCATCCAGCTGAGGCTATCCACAGTTTCGTGTTCATTTTTAAACGAAAAGCCTGCAAGAAAGTAAACAATCTGAACTAAAATAAAATTGCCAAACAGGCAATGAGTAACCACATGGAGCAGATGTGCGCTCAACATTTAGGGAGTAAAAACTTGCAGTGCAGCTGCATCACAGCTACAAATTCCCTGCATTACACCACCGGTATTAGCAGAGCATACCATAGACAAGTTACACACCAGATATTCCATACAAATCAACTTCTGAACACATAGCACTTTTATCGAGAATGTAAAGCTAATCAGATAAATAGGAAACACCTCAGTTGAAAATTTCACATCAAAACACTCACCACCCTGGTTTGAACAAACATTTGGTTTCAAAAGGTGCCAATTTTTGAAAATCCTGGAAGTCCTTCCTTTACAGCACTTTGTATTTAACTGCACAAAATGGAATCCAGCCTTTCAAGAAGGCAACTCCCCACCGCTTCCACCAGACCTGCTACGTATGGGGAACAAAAGCCAGCAGACAGCCAGAAATGCCAAAACCCCATGAATAAATTATAAAATAATTTCACTATTTGCTGCCAAGATTGCATGCCACGTGTCCATGTCCTCAGTTATCAGAAAATTGAGAAACGATTCCATTGAAATATATAAGATCCTGAATGACAGAGGCTTGATAGGGGAGATGCTGAGAAATTATTCCCGCGGGTGTGGCAATCTTAAACACGTGGACGCAATCTCAAGATAAGGAAAAGCTTTTTTTAGGAGTGAGAGTAGGTAACGCCTTTTTCCTCAAATCATCTCGGAGTCTTTGGTATTTGATATCACTGAGGATTGTGGGTGCTCCCTCACTTAGTTCATTTCAGACTGAAATCGACAACTTCATGGTGTCTCAAAGCATCATGGAAAATGGGGAGGACGCTGAATTTGAAGTCTGAAATCAGCCACAATCATATTGACTGATGGAACAGATCACCAAAACGCGTCTTCTCCTGCTCGTTTCCTGGGCTCTTGTTTTCCTTGCTGACCCAGTCAGCAATCCGTTTAGATTTGTTTCCATGAAATCTTTTGTCGTTTAAAGTTTGCAGCTTCCACCCTATCCCAGACCATTTCATTTCTTCTTCAGCACCACTCCTGGTCCAATTGCTAAAAAGAACTTTTCTAACTTCCATTAGTTCTGCTGAAATACCCCATAAAACAAATATTATCCTCTCCCTTCCACATTTCCATCACGCAATTCCCCGCACTCTTTGGATGCTGCCCCACCTTGTCAGTTTTCTCATCATGGCCTTTTGAGAGGCAATGGGTCCACCTTTCACTCTTTTTGTGACAGGATGCATTCTCCAGTTCAACTCCTTAATATTCTGTTCCTTCGGAGATCACATTGGTGCAATAAAGGAATATGAGAGACGCTGTTATCACACAATACATGGGATGGGACATGCCTTACAAGGGGGAAAGGCCAAAATAAGGAGTCAACGTCCTTGAGCGCTCCGTTTATGCCATCTCCTGGTAGAGACTTATTGAATCTGCAGTCTACAGGCAGACCTGTGAAATGTATGTACAAAAAAGAAGTAGAAAAACGGATGAATGCACCTTCAGCATGCATTGCAACCGTCTACACGGACAACAGGCTATATAATATGAAAGGGCAAAAATAGCTGTGTGGAGGTTATTTGGAAATGGGTGCACCAGTACAATCGTTGTAGGTTGGCTTTTCACTTGCCTCACCCACACCACATAATTCTTCCTCTGAAGAAGTCCGAGGGAATCAGAAATGGCCAATCCCAACAGAAACCGGTTCATGGAATAGTAATATTAAACATAGGTGAGAGGTATTGGCCCGGTTCTGAGCTTCCTCCACCGGCAAATACCAACCACGTGACGTCTGGATGAAGAACGGCTCACCTTCCGACTCGGGATCCTCCTACCCCACAGTATCAACGTGGACTTCTCAGGTTTCCTACTCTCCCTCCCCTCACTGAATTCCAGGTCCAACCCTCCAACTCAGTCACTAATCCATCTTCCTTCCAACATATCCGCTCCAACCTTTGCTCCGACCTATCGACATCACCTCCAGCTCCATCTTCCTATTTCCTTCTAAGATACTTTACCATAGCTCCACAACGCCGTCCCATTTACCTTTAAGCTCCGTTCTCCATCCTCACATTCTAACTGAAGCGCTTCTGCCCGAAACGTCGAATGTGTTGCTACTCGGATGCTACTTCACCTGCAGTGCTTTTACAGCTTCACTCTTTTTGACAAAGGTGAGATGTCAAATGATAACGTAAAGCATTCAAACGCCAGAACATTTCTCGTTCGATTGAAACAAATGTAACACATGTTAACCAATGCCGTGGTGCACAAAACATTTGATGCCACAGGGGCCACTAAATGTGGGGAATGCCATAATATCTCTCGACACCAGAAGGATGACGCTGTCACAAGGGTCAATGCTATGCCGTTCCTCGTCAATTTTTATTGAACCTACAGGGTATGAATGAGAACATGCAGAGGGTTAGACAAATCATGAAAGAAGTAACAGTTTTAAGTGAGGAAACTCTCAAAAACCAGGCAGGGCTAGTTCAGAAAGTTGTGGAGATACAGTTCGAGGGGCTGTTGGCAAAGGAGGCACTTGCTAAAACAATTAATCTTTTAATCGATAGGGAATAAGAGTGTACATAAGATATACACTACCCCATCACACACCTCAATTTCTGCTTCAGCCGCCAACATTAGTATTGATCAATCTCGAAAGATGCTCATCAAACAACGTCAGCGAAAATTGCTCATGGTATCTGACATGTGTCATGACGATTTCATGAATTATGAAGCGATCATATAAAACAGTATTCTAGGTAAAAACAATGACTGCAGATGCTGGAAACCAGATTCTGGATTAGTGGTGCTGGAAAAGCACAGCAGTTCCGGCAGCATCCGAGGAGCTGTAAAATCAACGATTTGGGCAAAAGACCTTCATCAAGAATACAGGCAGAGTGCCTGAAGGGTGGAGAGATAAAAGAGAGGAGGGTGGCGTTGGGGAGAATGTAGCATAGATTACAATAGGTGAATGGGGAGGGGAAGAAGGTGATCGGTCGGGGAGGAGGGTGGAGTGGATAGTTGGAAAAGAAGATTTGCAGGTAGGACAAGTCATGGGGACAGTGATGAGCTGGACGTTTGGAACTGGGGTGAGGTGGGGAAGGGGAAATGAAGAAACTGTTGATGTCCATATTGATGCTCTGGGGATGAATTGTTCCGGTTCTGCAGGGATCAGTTATGGAACCTCTGCTCTTTATGAGTTTTCTAAATGGGTTGGACGAGGAAGTGGAAGCGTAAGGTTAGTAAGTTATCAGATGACACGAGTGGTGGTGAAATTGTGGATACTTTGGAGATTTGTTTTCGGTAGCCACGAAACATTAACAGGATGCAGAACTGAGAAAATAACAGGCAGATGGAGTTAAATCTGGAATAATATGAATTCATTCACATTGGACGATAAAATTTGAACGCAGAATACAGGATTGGTAGGATGTCTCTTGGCAGTGAGGAGGAAAAGAGGGCTCTTGGGATCCATGTCCACAGATCCCTAAAGGTTGCCACCAAATTTGGTGGGGCTGTTGAGAAGACGTATCGTTTGTTGACTTTTATTAGGAGGGGTATTGTGTTTTCGAAACGCGAGGTTATGCTGCATCTCTATAGAGTCCAGGTTAGATCGCACTTGGAATTTTGTGTTCAGTTCTGGTCAGCTTATTATCAGAAAGATGTGGAAGCTTCAGAGTGGGCGGAAATGAGATTTGCCAGGATGCTGCCTGGACTGGAGGGAGTGTTTTACCAAGAAACGTTGATAGAGTTCGGTCTTTTTTCATTGGAGCGAAGAAAAATGAGAACTGACTTTATCGAGATGTACAAGATGTTGAGTGGCATAGATAGAGTGGATGAACAGAGGTTTTTTTTCCCATGATGGAAATGTGTATCACGAGGAGGCACAATTTTAAGGTAATTGGAGCAAGGTTTAGTGGAGATGACAGAGGTAGATTTTTTTCTCAGGGTGGTGACTGCGTTAGATGCACTGCCAGCAGTGGTAGTCGAGTCAGATACATCAGTGCTAGTTTATCAACTCTTGGATCATCACGTGGAATTAAGTACAATGAATGTTATGTAAGTTAGTCTGATCTTAGAGTAGGATAGAAGGCCAGCACGGCATTGAGGGCCGAATACTTATATTTTACAACACGGTTATATGTTGTGTCACTTACTGATCACACTGCAATATCGTTCCTGGGAATTGGAGATCGATTACAGCAGAGAAAGACGTCACTTGGTTTGGGTGAGTGAAACAAAATGGATGTGTTGCGAAAGCCAGCATTGAAACTGGTTAGATCCTCAAACTAATAATGTCTAAACGGAACTATTTCAGTCAGGTACATGGGCACTACTCTTATAATTCGTTTGCCCGACCATCACAAGCTGACCATCCTTCGGACATCATCGTCCTTCAAACTAAATCTGTCAAGATCATCAGGCATGTCTATCGTTCAATAACTCCTGCTGCCTCTCCTGGGTTATTGAATCAATTTTGGAATAAAAAAAAGAACTGATGATGTTGTAAATCAGAAAGAGGAACATAAGTTGCGGGGAACGATCAGTAGGTCTGTCAACATCATAAATCTTCAGGTCTGAAGAACAATTACTGGAGACAAAATGTTCAGTCTGCTTTTTTCCGAACATATGCTGGCAGAGATGTTGAGTTTCACCAAGAATTTCTGCGCAGTCGTTCAGATCTCTGGTATCCGAAGTTCTTTGTTTAAGGAAACCTGTTGTTGAACAATCCAAGTGGATATGGCATCAGGTCATAGTCTAATTCATCCCTTGAGGCAGATGTGAAGAGTCATAGGATCTTAAAATCCCAAAAATGTGGAAATGGGTCTTTCATTCCATCAAGTCCACACCGACTCTCTGAACTGTATTCTGCCCGGTCTCAACTCTCTTATCTCGTAACGTTATATTTTCCAACGGTAAACCATCAACCCTGCACATCCCTCAACATTATGGGCAAAGTAGCCTGGCCAATCCACACAACCTGCACATCTTTGGACTTAAAGAGGAAACCGGAACAGCCGGAGGTAACTCACATGGACACCATAGAAAATGTGCAAACTCCATACAAATAAATCAGTCTTAAATCAGAAACTGGGTATCTGGGTAATTGGAAGGGTTTCGAGATGGAGAACAAATGTTTCGACCACCGTGTGAATCATACGCTGAACAGCCTAATTTTAGTGCTGTAAAACTTCTAAACTATGATGACAGAATACAACAGGATCTTGACCAGATGGGCCAATGAGCAGAGAAGTGTCAGATGGAGTTTAATTCAGATAAATGTGAGGTGCTGCATTTTGGGAAAGCAAGTCTGAACAGGACTTATCCACTTTAGGATAAGTTCCTAGAGAGTGTAGCAGAACAAAGATACCTTGGAGTGCAGGTTCATAACTCCTAGATAATATCGTCGGAGAGTGAAGAAGGTGTTTGTATACTTTCTTCAATTGGTCAGAGTATTGCAGACCGGAGTTGGGAGGTCATGTTGCAGCTGTACAGGACATTGGTGAGGCCAAAGTTGGAATATTGCGTGCAATTCTGGTCTCCTTCCTAACGGAACTATGTTGTGAAACTCGACCAGATATCCCACCCCAATCTAGTCCCACCTTCTAGCACCTGGCACATATTCCTCCAAACCTTTCCTATTCATACACCCAGCAAATTCCTCTTAAAATTTGCAATTGTACCAGTTTCCGACACTTCCTCGGGAAGCTGATTCCAATGACATACCATCCACTCACTGTGTGAAAAAGCTGCTCTTATGTCTCATCGATAGCTTTCCCCTCTCACCCTAAACCTATGCCCTCTCGTCCTGGACTCCCTGACCACAGGGAAAATATTTGCTCCATTTACACTATTCATGCCCCTCTTAATTTTGTAAGCCTCTATAAGGACGCCCCTCAGCATCCGACGCTCGAATGAAAAGAGCCCCAGCCTGTTCAGCATCTCCTTATAGCTCAAATCCTCCAACACTGGCAACATCCTTGGAAATCTTTTCTGAACCCTTTCAGGTTTTCCATGCTGTACTTAACTATGACATTATTACTCTATGACTCCGTATATTCATTTTCATTGCAGTTTCCCTTTCGTTTTGATTCTGTATATGATTAACCTCATTCTGAATGTAATACTGTCACAGGGTCATCGAGATGGGCAGCATGGAAACAAACCATTCGGTCGAACACGTCCATGCCGACCAGATATCACAACCCAATCTTGTCCCACCTGCCAGCACCCGGCCCTATTCCATCCAAACACTTCCTGTTCACATACCCATCAAAATGCCTCTTAAATGTTGCAATTACGACCATAAGACATAGGAGCAGAAGTAAGGCCATTCAGCCCATCGAGTCCATTCCGCCATTCAATCATGGCTGATGGGCATTTCAACTCCACTTTCCTGCATTCTCCCCGTAGCCCTAAATTCCTTGTGACATCAAGAATTTATCAATGTCTGCCTTGAAGACATTTAGTGTCCCAGCCTCCACTGCACTTGCGGCAATGAATTCCACAGACCTACCACTCTCTGGCTGAAGAAATGTCTACGCATTTCAGTTCTGAATTTACCCCCTCTCATTCTAAGGCTGTGTCTACGAGTCCTAGTCTTCTCGTAAAACGGAAGCAATTTCCTAGCGTCCACCCTGTCCAAGCCATGTATGATCTTGTAAGTTTCTATTAGATTCCCCTTAATCTTCTAAACTCCAATGAACGCAATCCCAGTATCATCAGCCGTTCCTCACATGTTCGACCTACCATTCCAGGGATCATCCGTGTGAATCTCTGCTGAACACACTCCAGTGCCAGTATGTCCTTCGTGAGTTGTGGAGACCAAAACTGGACACACTACTCCAAATGGGGCCTAACCAGAACTTTATAATGTCTCAGTGGTACAACGGTGCTTTTATATTCCAACCCTCTTGAGATAATTGACAACATTGCATTTGCTTTTTTAATCACTGACTCAACCTGCATGTTTACCTTTAGAGAATCCTCGACTCGCACTCACAGATCCCTTTGTACTTTGGCTTTATGAATTTTCTCACCGTTTAGAAAGTAGTTCATGCTTGTATTCTTTTTTCCAAAGTGCAAGACTTCGCATTTGCTCACATTGAATTCCATCAGCCATTTCCTGGACCACTCTTCCAAACTGTCTAGGTACTCTGCAGCCTCCCCACTTCCTGAGTACTACCTGCCTGCCCACCAAACTTTGTATCATCGGCAAACTTCGCGAGAATGCCCCCAGTCCCTTCATCCAGATCATTAATATACAATGTGTACAGTTGCGGCCCCAACACTGAACCCTGAGGGACACCGCTTGTCACCAGCTGCCATTCCAAAAAAGAACATTTTATCCGAACTCTCTGCCCTCTCTCAGACAGTCAATCTTCAATCCATACCAGTAGCTCACCTCGAACACCATGGGCCCTCACCTTGCTCAGCGGCCTTCCGTGTAGCACCTATTCAATTGCCTTTTGAAAGTCTCGGTTGACCACATCTACTGGGTTTCCCGGTCTAACGTACTTGTCACCTCTTCAAAGAACTCCAACAGGTTTGTCAGGCACGACCTCCCCTTACTAAATCCATGTTGACTTGTTCTCATCCGACCCTGCTCTTCCAAGAATTTAGAAAACTCATCCTTAATTATGGATTCTAGAATTTTACCAACAACTGAGGTGAGGCTAATTGGCCTATAATTTTACATGTTTTGCCTTGATCATTTGTTTCACAAGTGGGTTACGACAGCGATCTTCCAATTATCCGGGACTTTCCCTGACTCCACTGACTTTTGAAAGATTTCAACCAATGCCTCCGCTATTTCCTCAGCTACCTCGCTCAGACTTCTAGGATGTAGCCCATCTGGGCCAGGAGATTTATCAATTTTAAGACCTATTAGCTTTTCTAGCACTTTCCCTTTTGTAATGGCAACCCATACTCAACTCAGCCCCCTGACTCCCTTTAATTGTTGGGTTATTACTCATGTCTTCCACTGTGAAGACTGATGCAAAGTACTTATTAAGTTCTCCTGCTATTTCCTTATCTCCCATCACTAGGCTTCCAGCATCAGTTTGAAATGGCCAAATGTCTACTCTTGCCTGTTGTTTGTTTCTTATGTATTGAAATAAACTTTTACTACCAATTCTAATACTACTTGCTAGCCTACCTTCATAATTGATCCTCTCCTTCCTGATTTTTCTCTTTGTTATCCTCTGTTTTTTTTTAGCCTTCCCAATCTTCTGATTTCCCAGTGCTCTTGGCCACTTTATAGGATCTCTCGTTTCCTTTCATAGATTTCCTGACTTTCTTTGTCAGCCGTGGCTGTCTAATCCCTCCCCAGATAATTCTTCTCTTCTTGGGGATGAAGCTCTATGCAGTGTCCTCAATTTTACCCACAAACTCCTGCCATATTTGCTCTACTGCCTTCCCCGCTAGGCTCTGCTTCCAGTCGATTTTCGTCAGTTCCTCAATCATGCCCACATAATTACCTTTATTTAACTGTAACACCATTACATACGATTTTGCCTTCTCTCTTTCAAACTGCAGACTGAACTCTGCCATATTATGATCGCTGCTTCCTTAAGTATTCCCTTACTATAAGATTTTTTTATAAAGTCTGGTTCATTACATAGCACGAGGTCCAGAATAGCCTGCTCCCTTGTGGACTCCATGACAAGCTGTACAAAAAAGCCATCCTGCAAGCATTCCATGAATTCCCTTTCTTTGGATCCACTGGCAACATTATTTACCCAGTCCACCTGCATATTGAAGTCTCCCATGATCACCATGACATTGCCTTTCTGACATGCCTTCTCTATTTCCCGGTACATGTTGCGCCCCTGGTTCTGACCACTGGGAGGAGGTCTGTACATAACTCCCACTATATTTTTTTTGCCTTTGTGGTTCCTCAGTTCCACCCACACAGACTCCACATCATCTGACGCTATGTAATTCAGTGCCATAGATTTAATTTGTTCTTAACTAGCAAGGAACCCCCGCCCCCTCTGCCCACCTCCCAGTCTTTTCGATAAGTTGAAAACCCTTGGATATTTAACTGCCAGTCCTGACCCCCCTGTAGTCACGTCTCTGTGATGCCTACCACATCATAATCATTCACGATGATCTGTGCCATTAGTTCATCTGCTTTGTTATGAAAGAACATTCAGGTAAAGTGCCTTAATGCTACCTTTCTTATCATTAGAGATATTGGAAGTCATAAGATGTCCTAAGTTATCCTTCGTTTTTGCTGCATTCCCAGTCTATCTCAAGTTTAAATCTGCCAGCACATTTGGTATCCTGCCGCTTATCTTTCCATTTAACTCCACTGTCCCTGTTGCTTTCACTTTTCCTTCCCGCCAACTCAGAAGTTTAAAGTCCTACTGGCCACCCCATGTATCCTCTTCGCTAGAAAATTGGTACCTGATCGGTTCAGGTGGAGACCGTCCCAGCGGTACAGATCCCCCCAGTTCCAAACCTGATGTCAATGCCCATGAAGTGGAATCTCTCTTTCCATACCCATCTCTTCGCTACATGTTTACTTCCCTAATTTTCTCATCCCTATGCCAACTATCACGTGGCTCAGGCAGTAATCCTGAGATTATGACCCTTGAGGACCTGTCCTTCAAATTCCTTCCTCGTGCTCGATAATCCCCAAACAGGTCCTCCACCCTCGCTTTGCCTATGTTGTTAGTCCCAACGTGGACCACAACAACTGGATCCTCCCCCTTCCGCTCCAATATCCTTTCAAGCCGGTCAGAGATGTCCCGAACCTTTGCATTGTGTAGGCAACACGCCATGCGAGACTCTCGATCCGGCTTGCAAAGTATACTATCTGTCCCCCTAATTATAGAATCCACTATAACAACTACTTGTCTTTTTGCTCCCCTCTCTTGAATGGCCTTCTGCACCAAGGTGCCGTGGTCTGATGGCTCATCCTGTCCAGAGCAGTTCTCCTCATCCGGACAGAGAGCAAGAATCTCATACCTGTTGGACAGGGTCAAGGGCTGAGGCTCCTGCACTCCTGAAATCACGTTCTCCGTACCTGCTTCACTTACAGTCACATTCTGATGTCTCTGATGTCGAACTGAATGTGAATTACTTGATCGTCCAGGTGTGACTGCCTCCTGAAACAAAGCGTCCAGGTCACTCTCCCCCTCCCGGATGTGCCGCAGTGTTTGAAGCTCAGATTCCACATCATCGACTCTGATCCGGAATTCTTCCAGCAACCAACACTTGCTGCAGATGTGGTCACTGCCGTTCACAATGGGATCAGCCAGCTCCCACATCCAGCCTCCACCACATCCACTGCCAACTCATTCCACACTGAAAATGTGTTGCTGGAAAAGCGCAGCAGGTCAGGCAGCATCCAAGGAGCAGGGGAATTGACATTTCGGGCATGAGCCCTTCTTCAGCGCTCAGTCCCGAAACGTCAATTCTCCTGCTCATTGGATGCTGCCTGACCTGCTGCGCTTTTCCAGCAACATATTTTTAGCTCTGATCTCCAGCGTCTGCAGTCCTCACTTTCTCCCAGCTCATTCCATACATGTGCCACCCTGTGCGTGAAAACGTTACCCCTGAGGTCTCTTTTCTATCTTTCCCCTCTCACCTTAAAACTATGCACTCTAGTTCTGGACTCCCCGACACCATGGAAAAGACTTTACCTATTGACCATATCCATGAACCTCATAATTATGCAAACGTCTGTAAGGTCACCCCACAGCCACCAACGCTGTAGGGAAAACAGCTACAATCTGTTCAGCCTTTCCCGGTAGCTCACATCCTCCAAACCTCGCAACATCCTTGTAAATCTTTTCTAATCCCTTTCAATATTCACAACATTTTTCCAATAGGAAGGACACCAGAATTGCCCGGAATATTCCAACAGTGGCCTAACCAATGCCCTGTACAACCACAACATGACCTCCCAACTCCTGCACTCAATACTCTGACCAATAAAGGAAAGCATACCAAACGCCTTCTTCACTATCCTATCGACCTGCGACTCCACTAAGAAGGAACTACGAACCTGCACTCCAAGGTCTCTTCGTTCTGCAACACTCCCTAGGACCTTACCGTTCAGTATATAAGTCCTGCTAAGATTTGCTTTCCCGAATTGGAGAACCTCGCATTTATTTGAACTAAACTCCATCTGTCACTTCTCAGCCGATTGGCCCATCTGATCCAGATCCTGTTGTAATCTGAAGTAAGATTACAGAAGAATGGAAGAAAATTAGGACGGTAATGAAGTCTGAGCAAAAGGAATGGGGCTGTTCCTGCAGTAAAAATGAGATCATTAGTAAAAGGTTGGAGACTGCCAAGACTTAATAACAAATAGTCTCATGGAACTATATCGCAATGATTGTTCATGCGTTCATAATAGTAATGAAAGCTCAGGAAACTGTAGCAGGCGGAGACTGTGCAGCCTGTTCAAACCATTTAGGCTCCTCTGGCAGTAAATCCAATCATTGCTGGATTTATTTTTCGAAATCAGTTTCCTGTCCACTCCACATGTCCGCTGATTCTCTGTGAAACCGCCAATCTGTCTATTCCAATCCGAAATGTACTCAATCAGGAAACACGCATCGTCCTCAGTGATAGAGAATATGAAAGAATCAGTGTTGACTCCTCATTTATGTCAGAAATAATCTGTCTCTTTTGCCGACGTTGTTTCAATGAAACCGAAGGAACTGAACCTGTTGTAAATAAGAGACAAAACCATAAGTTGGTGGAAAAGGTCAACATATCTGACAGCATCTCTGATGACAAATGAAAGGTAATGTTTCGTGTCCGGTGACCTTTCAATTACCAGACCTGAAACGTTAACTCTGATTTGTCATGACAGAAGCTGCATGATCTGCTGAGTTTTTCCAACAGCTCCGTGGATTGTGCCCTTGTATTTCAGATTCCAAAATTCACAGGAATACGTTCTGAGCAGAGACCCTGTCAATTTCTGCCTCTTCACAATCTGATACATTCCAAGGAAATTGATTTTCAGTTTTCTAGAATATATTCAGAAACTCAGCAACCGAGATATTTTTCTGAGCAAGGGTCGCGAGTTGCTTGATGTTGAATTGGCAACAGGTGGTGTTCCTGTCTATATGCTGTGCCTTGCGTTCTGGACTATCGATCCATAGATCTGGAAGCTGTTCTGAAAGGAAGTTTGGCGAATTTCTGCAGTACGTTTTGAACAACGCACAGCTGCTACAGACTGTCGTTGGTGGGGACAGGGGATGTTTCTGGCTTTGGTGCAGAACACTAGTGCTCTCCATCATCATCAATCCATTAGAAAAAAGGACATCTACTGTTTACACGGATCTGCTGTACGACCTGGTTAATTGTAAAAATGACCATGGAATGTTAAAGATGTTCACCTCTTTCCCTGACACTTGAGGCATCACGCGACTGTTCGAGCAACTTATCTGCATTTCATCTGTAAAAGTTGTGAATGAGATGATTGACATATGGTGTAATAGATTGTTAAAATCAGGGATCAATCAGTTATTGCTACCTATCCTATGTATTTCTGTGGGTCTGCACGGAGCTGTGAGTATTCTTGTGTGTTCTTGTTCTGTGTCTGTGTCTCGGTCTTTCTTTCTATCCGACTCTCCGTGTCTGTGTCAGTATGTGTGCCAGTTAGTAGGTGTCAGTGTGCATATTACTATGTGTCCCTTTGTTTGTGAGTATGTGTGTCTGTATCGCTGCCATGGTCTCTCTGTTGTTCTGATGGTTGAATCAACTGAAATGTCTGTGGACCCATTCTTCGGGTGTTTCAAGTGTTATGGACTTGGGGAGACAACTCAAAGCATTCTCGAGAAGGCAGACCGTGACCTAACTTTGCAACTTGTTTTGGTAATTCCACAGTGACAATTACCAGGCGCAAGATAATTAGGTTGTCCACTCTATTTTCAAATAGACAAAATTATACAAAAGTACACAATGTAACACAATGGACAGAATAAATAACCCCTACAGAACTCAATGCATCCAATTAGACCTACCTAATATCTTCCCAATACGCACAAGAGTCCAAATAAGCAGACTCCCTTAAAACCCTTGTATAAATGGGACTCATACTTCCAGGATGAAGTTGAAGGGCAGAAAAGAGAGAGTGTTTCCATGCAGCTCCCTGTTGAACTTCCCAATTCAAACTGAATTAAACCTGCTCAGCTCAGCTTGTTCGAGAGCTGACAACTCCCCTCTATTTAAACAGGTCTCTGCTAAAGCATGACGACGTTGACATGAAATCTCATCCATTTATGCAGAAATGGAAGGTCTCAAAAATCCTTTTTATTTCATTTATAAAACAGGCTGACCGAAGGCTGAAAAATGTGTTGCTGGAAAACAGCAGCCAGTAAGGCAGCATCCAAGGAGCAGTAGAATCGAAGTTTCGGGCATAAGCACAGAGGAGCAGATGCAGTGGAGGCGAATGAATAGCTCCCAGGCGGAACAATTCCAATACCGTACAATCCAGATGGCCTCCATTTTCAGAGACCGCAATTTGCCCTCAGACGTGGTTGATGATGCTCCGCACCACATCTCCTCCACTTCCCGCACCTCTACCCTTGAACCTCACCCCTCCCATCGCCAACAGACCCGAACCCCACTGGTCCTCAACCTACCACCCAACAACCTCCAGATACATGGTATCATCCTTCATCATTTCCGCCACCTCCAAACAGGTCCCACAATAAATGATATATTTCCCTCCCCACCTATCAGCGTTCCAAAAAGACCACTCCCTCCGCGACTCCCTCGTCAGGTCCACACCGCCCACCAATCCAACCTCCACTCCCGGCACCCTCCCCTGCAAATGCAAGAAATGCAAAACTTGCACCAACACCTCCCCCTCACTTCCCTCCAAAGGCCCAAGGGATCCCTCCATATCCATCACAAATTCACCAGCACCTCCACACACATCATTTACTGCATCCGCTGCACCCGATGTGGCCTCTTATACATTGGAGATACAGGCCGCATGCTTGCGGAACGTTTCAGAGAACAACTCTGGGACACCGGCACAAAGCAACACAACTGCCCTGTGGCTGAACACTTTAACTCCCCCTCCCACTCCGCCAAGGATATGCAGGTCCTTGGCATCCTCCATTGACAGACCATGGCAATACGACTCCTGAAGGAAGAGCGCCTCATCTTCCGCCTAGGAACCTTCCAACAACAAGGGATGAATGCAGATTTCTCCATCTTCCTAATTTCCCCACCTTATCTCAGTCCCAACCCTCAAACTCAACAACGCCTTCTTGACCTGCAATCCTCTTCCCGACCTCTCCGCCCCACCCCCTCTCCAGCCTATCACCCTCACCGTAACCTCTTTCCACCTATCGCATTCCCAACGCACCTCCCCCAAGTCCCTCCTCCCCACCTTTTATCTTAGCCTGTTTGGCACACTCTCCTTATTACTGAAGAACGAATTATGCCCGAAACATCGATTCCCCTGCTCCTTGGATGCTTCCCGACCGGCTGCGCTTTTCCAGCAACACATTTTTTAACTCTGATGTCCAGCATCTGTAGTCCTCACTTTCTCCTGACCGAAATCTGCCCGGTTTATTGCCCTTCTGTCAAGAAAAATCAAGGACAGAGTGTCTGTAAGTCAGGAACCGCTTTTTTGAGGAAAAAGGGACTAGCTTTGTGTCTCCTATCCCCTTAAAAAATTGAACTACCAATGCCAAAAGATGACTTCCTTTTAAAACCTTCAAAACCCATTTCGTAGTCTAAACACACACATATATTGCACTGACTATAAACATGCAAACATGCACATCCACATTGAAAGTGAAGGCACGGCACACCCACTCCATGTCTCATTTGCATTTCGATAACGCATCAGCAATGACATTTCTGCGACTTGTCACATGCACAGTTGTGAAATTGAATGGTTGCAACAACAATAAATTCATCTAAACAGTCTGGAATCTTTGTCCTTAAATTTCTTCAAAAATATCAATGAGTTGCGATCAGTGCATACAATTGTGTCAGATGCATTGTTGATAAAATAAACACTGAAATATTGTAATAACAACAACAAGCTTCATGTCTCTTTTATTCACCGTTGAATGCTTCTGCTTATGAACCTTTTTTTCCTGGAAAACCACGCGATGGGTCTTTTGATTCCCTTGTGATCCTCCTCCAGGAGCACAGAACCAACATCCACATTACTGTCATCGATATCCACCTTGAAATGCTTTGAGTGATCCGGTGTGGCTAATAATTGGGCAGCGGTTAACACACATCTTAGGCTATCAAACGACTTGTGACAGTCCGTTGTCCACTGCAACTTCTTGCCCTATTTAAAACATTTTGATGAGAGGTGTAGCCATACTGTTACGTTTCGGCACAAACTTTCCGTAAAATCCATTTAATTCCAGTAACTTTCATACCTCTTTTATTTTGTCGACGCTGTGGGAAATTCCCACATTATTTTTTTTATGACGTGGGTCCACTTGTCCATGTCCGATAACATGGCCCAGGAAGAATTCAATTTTAGCTAGGTTTACAAACCAAGCCAGACTTCCCAAGTCGAATGAAGAAGTCTGACAGATGCTATAAATATTCGTTCCATGAGTGACTAAAAATCACCACGTCATCAATGTACACCACACAGTTGGGTAATTGAGCAGTACGCTTGTTAGTCACTTTCTGAAATATGGCTGGAGCGTTTTACAAACAAAATAGCATGACGTTGATTTGACATCATCCATTTGGCGTTACGAAAGCCAAAACTCCTTTTGTTCTCGATGAAAGTGGTAGTTGCCAGTATCGCTGAGCAAGTCCAACTTAGAAATGTAAGTTGATTTACCCGCTTCTTTGACATAGTCCACCAATCGTGGAATTGGATATGCATCAGTTTTCGTAACGGCGTTGACTTTGCGATAATTCAAGCATTACCATTGGCTAGCATCTGGATTTGGCACCATGACTGTGGGTGAGCTGGAGTAACTATAACTCATTTCAATTATGACATCCTGGAGCATGCGGTCTATCTTCTTCTGAACCTGTGCTAATTTTAGAGGGATATACCTATCAACATGATGTTGAATTGGAAAAGCATCTCTTTTAACTACATCATGCATAAGTAGATTAATACTTCCCAGTTTATTTCCACATGTCTCCCCATGTGATAGTACTAACGCATTCAGGTAATTTGGATTTTCTTCTGGAAGGTAAGTCAATAACGTATCCCAATTTTTGATAACATCCTCAATGTCCAATATGATTTGAAGAATGTCCAATCCAGAATCCTCTGAAAATGTTTCTTCTTTATGTGCTGTAATCATTAACACCTTCACCTCTTGCTTTCATTCCCGATCAAAATATCGTTTGAGCATATTCACATGGCACACCCTGTGAGATTTCTTCCTGTCTGGAGTCCTTATCAAGTATTTCACTCCCTTCAATTTCTTATCAATTTGATAAGGTTCATAAATATTGTCTTTACAGGTTACTTGTTCCTGTAAATAACACAAATACCTTATCCCCAATTGCAATATCGAGCTTTTGTGATTACTCATCCGCATTTTGTTTCATTGTATGCCGTGGTACTTTCTAATGCTGTCTAACCAACTCTGCAGCTCTATTTTATCTTTCTCTACAGATAGTCCAATAGGGTGGTCTCTGATTCCTGATTTATTCATTTCTCCTGAATCAACTTTAACGGTTCAATTCATGCTCAAAAACTAATTCAAACGGACTAAATTTGTTCGATTCCTTCGGTCCATCTCTGATCCCCAAAGGTACAAACGGAATTCCTGGGAAAATCTGATGGACACAGAGATGTGGGTGTTCAGGTCCATTTTTCCCTGAAGGTGGCAATGTAGACCAGTAGTCAAAAAGGAATAAAACATCCTTTCCTTCATTGGACGGGTACTGAGTAGAAGAGTTGGCATGTCACATTACAGATGCATAAGACTTTGTTTCGGGCACATTTGGAATATTGCTTAACTTTATCTTCACGCATCACCAAAAGGATGCGGATGCTTCGGCAAGGACGCCGAGCAGTTTCACTCATGCATTACCTGGTATGGAGTGCGCAAGCTATGGAGAAAGTTTGATTAGATTAGGACTCCTTTCATTGGAAAGACGGAGGTTGAGGCAGGACCTAATTGAGGTCGACAAAACCATGAGTGGTATAGACAGTTTGGATAAAAGAAGCTTTTTCCTCGAGAGGTGAGTCAATTATTCGGGGTCACGAGGTCAAATTCAACATGTAACTGGTAAGTGGAGATATCATTGGAAAGTTCTTTACATAGAGGTTGGTGGGTGCCTGAAGCACGTTGCCAGCGGAGGTGGTAGAGGCGGGCACGTTTGCATCACTTAAGCTGTATCTTGACAGATACATGAATGGGCACAGAACAAAGAATAAAGCCCTTGAGAAAATACGCAACAGGTTTAGATTGCGGTTCTGCTTCGGTGCAGGCTTGGAGGGGAGAATATTTCAGACAGTTCTCATGCTGAATCTTCCTTTATTCTTTGATCTTTCACCCCGTAGGCTTATATGTCAATATGCGTGAATGAGAGATAGATCAGGTTTCGCCCGTGTGTGTGCGTGTGAGTGTGAGTGCGCGTGAGAGAGTGCGTGTTTCCGTGTGTGTATGCTTGCTAAAGTGTGTGCGTGTGTGTGCATGTGATGGGGTCCATGCGCGTGTGCGAGTGTGGTGTACGTGTTCATGAGAGACAGCGTGTGTAAGAGAGATGATCTGCGTGAGTGTGAGCATATGTATGTGAGTATGTGTGTGTGTGAGAGAGACATAGAGTAGTTGTTTCACCCAGAATGTGACATGATCCCATGTTCCCGGTTGAGGCCATCCTCATTGATTTCGAACTTGGCTGCCAGCCTTCGCTCGATCCCTCTCATTGTTGCATCTCCCAAAGTCCGCCCTGGAGGATGTTCCTAACCGCTGAAGTGTTCACCGAAGGGGAAGAAACGCCCCTGTACCACGTTTGTTGCTTGGCTTCCTGTCATTCATTTTCATAATGTCTGCTTGACCTCGCTACAGAATCCTTGCCTGTTGCATATCCTTGCTTCACAATCTCATACATTCTTCATTAAGCATGTAAACACACAACACACACTCTCTCATGTGCACTCGTACTCTCGTGCACACACTCACGTGCATACACAAACTCTCTCTCACATACACTTGTACATGCACATTGGAGCATGGGGAGAATTTGTATTCGCTGAATTATATATGTATACTCTTTCTAATTTGCTCAAAAATGCACAAACTGCAGGCAGTCAATGCATATAATATATGTAAATTCCACATTGGAAGTGGAAACAGTCTGACTCTATATTGGAATTCAAACGGATCTGAACCTGACATCTTTAATGCATTGTATGAGCTGAGAAATCACCTTTTCTGTGAGCAAAACATTACGTTATATCGAGAATGTGACTGAAAAGACTCTCAAATTTACATGTTAATGGAACAAATCCTGAAACTCATTCCAAAAGATGAAGGACATAACAAGATTTGAGGTTTATTTTAAGTACAATTGCAGTTGTGTGACACTGTAATCCTTTGCTATAACTTCTGCGCCTTACGTTCCTGCTCCACAACTTCCTGTGAAAATAGCAGCGTTTCAAAATCTCGTGCTTCCAAATTACTTGTTGGACTATAATATGATATTGTGTGATTTGCAGTTATTATTTCTGACACTTTCACAAAGTCCTGGGTGGCGCCAAGCGAGAAAGGTCGACGCGGTGACGTCGTCCCAAGATGCCCACGCCAGTGTGGGAATGCCGAACAAGGAGGAAAGGAAAGGACAAACGGATGGGGCCAGGGCTGTGAGACATGGAATATCCATGCCTCAGGTGGCGATGAGGAGGAATCAGCAGCGTCGATCGGAATGTTCTTTTCCACAGAAATATCCCACTGGTTCTCTATTTTCCTTTAACACTGCTTAGAGAATCCACCCACGAAAATATCAGCATGAATTACTTCAATGTTATAACACAAGGCATGTGCCACTGTTAGGCACTACAGACGTTTGAAAACATTCAAAATTGTTGATCATATTGTTCAGCGATGTGCAGGGTCTGTGGGTTAGCCATGGGAAACGTGGTGTTACAGGGATCGTGAGAGAAGGTGTCTGGTCGGACGCTTTTCGAATGAGTGTTGTGTCTTCAATGGACCAAATGTCATCTATCTGCCCTACAACAAATGTATGATTCACAGTTTGCTGTTTGGCTGTTTTGTGATGGATAGCGACGGTAACAATACGGGCTGAGGAACATCGACCAGCTGAGGCCACTCTGAACGCACTGCCTTCCAAAACCACAAGTTAAAATCTCTCTGCTTTGAAGTGAGATAGTGACCGTCCAGGGCAATGGCGAATGGGTTAGTGACAGAGTCAGAATAGGGTCAGGTTTCTCTCCGTGCGTCAGTGATAGAAACACACTGGGATTTCTCGATTCACCCCTGGGTCAGTGACAGACACACCTTGGGGTCCGACTGTTCAACATTGAGTCAATGACAGAGACACAGTGTTGTCAGTTTGCCCTTGCCTGGGTTAGCGGCAGAGACCCAGCGTGGTCAGCCTGCTCTCCTTCTGGCCCCCCTCCTGCTGATGCCTTTCCTCATGTATTCGGACATGCTGCCAGGCAGAGTGATGCGCTGGCATGGCATGGACGGGTTCATGGCTGATCAAGTTGAATGCAGGCGAATACAAATCATTGATTCATTGCTTCTGGGAGACTAACTCTTCTTAAAGGACTCCCCAGGATTTGTTCAGACCCTCCAAAAGATATTGGCTTTGGTCTCCATTTTGCAGATTGGAAGCGGATCAGAGACTGTGCTGTATATAGCCCTCACATCACAAAGTCTGACATTAGGCAATTCACATGAACTTCAAAAAGGTCTGACTATGAGAAGGCCAGCGAAGAATGCTATCGTCTCGGGCTAAAATATTAGCTTCATCGAGGGACATGGGTAACGTTCCAGAGGACTGGAGAGCTGCTGATGATCTGGTGTTAAGGAACAGCCATTTAATTATAAACCCGTGAGACTGACATAAATGGTGGGTAAGTTTTGACAAAAGTAATTATGTTAAAAAAAGAGGCGATTATGAGCATTTTTTTAACATATATACTGAGATTGTGGAGAGGCCGACAAATGGACCACTCTGGAGGAATTCTATTTTCATCCGGAGTTTGAAGAATAAATGGTGTATCTCTTTGACACGAAGGTTTTTTTTAGTTTGTTCAAATTTGTTTGATTTCATTTCACGATTTGTAAGTTTATTTGTATTGAGTTTTCGCATACTTCATGTTATATCTGTGGGAAAGGAATGGAACCTTATTTTCAGAAGAAAGCCGATATTGATAGCTGTTCTTTTTAGATTTGTGTCAATGAGGGCATATGGGAGGCAATAAGTGTTATTATTACGAAATTTAGAGAAGTGATTATACAGCAGGAACCGTCAGACGGATAATGGACTGGCAGTGAATGTATGAAGGTAGTTCAGAAATATTCTGTGGAAATTCGTCTCTCAAATACATATCTTATTTTGTTTCCTCTTGAAAGAGGCAGGCTCTCAGAGGAAGGTAGAATAGCAGGTCACATCTGAAGCAATAAAAATGAAACGTATGTGCAACGGGTTTGTCAAAATGTAAAAGATTAATTCTTACTGTGACTCTTCTGTCAGAGGCACAGACAGAGATTCTGTGACAGTGAGCGAAACTCGATTATGGTATGTTGCTTTTCTAGTGTCAGATTGTGGACGTCTCAAAATGTGCTCAGTATATTGTGAAAGTGGAGAGTGAGAAGCTGGAAGTTGTAAGCATTGAGCGGAGTGATTTGGTCAGGAAAAACGTTAAAGCTTTGCAGAGTGTATACAAGACATTATGTCGAAGGTTAAAAAGCGGAACAGGAAATGTAGTAATCTCTGGTTTACGTCTGTTCCCAAGTTCGAAGAAGAGCTTTTAAATCAATGGAAGAAGAGGCAGGTCAATGTGCAGGAAATCAGTTTCTTGAATCGTCATGATTTTTTGAGGTAGAAAAGACCTGTTCAAATAGGAAGGTTTACACGTGAAACAGAAAGTAACCAAAAGCCTGGCAGGGAGATTTGCTCGTTCTATTTTGGGAACAAGTAATCTTTTAGAGATATAGAGGGTGCTTTCGAAGCAACGTGAAAATAGACAGAAAGGTGAGGATGATTATGAATCAGAAAAAAGTGTAAGCTAAGTAGAAAAGAGACACAAGAGGTAGTGAGGGAACACAGTAACCTTGAAGAATTAAACTGCATTTATGTCAATGCAAGTGCTCTTTCCGGTCAGTCGGATGAGCCCAGGACATAGATGGAAACATGGGATTGGGACGTCATAGCTATTTCAGAAATTTGGCTGAGGGAAGGGCAGGACTGCAATCTCAATGTTCGCGTTTTCGCTGTCATGGGAAGGGTGGAAGAGAGGTGGAAGGGGAGAAGGTGTGACTTTTTGATTCAGGAACGCATTACGTGAATAAATAGAGTAAACGTTTCTGAGATACTACTTCATGGAAATGTATGTTTCGAAATGTTGTAACTGTACCTGCACTTAGCACTTTCTCTGGCAGTTTATTCCAATAGTCAGAAGGTCTTTACTGATACATTCTGCAAGATTCTCCTTTGAGTTCACTTCAATATATCAAATGTCATGTTAATGCTTTATCACTTTTTCACATTTAGCACAACAGTCGAAGGAATTGCGAAGCCATCATGTACAGATTACAAACACCTCTCAGTGCTCTAAGGTTATAATAGTCGGGGATTTCAAATTTCTAAACACTGCCTGGCACTGCCATAATGTGCAAGGTTTGATGGCGACGAATTTGTTAAATGGTGACAAGAAAGTTTCTCTATCAAAATGTAAATGCTCCATTTAGAGAAGGGACAAAACTTGAACTTCATTGAATGCCTGTGGCGTGGAAGCTGGTCATTGGGCCCAATAAGTCCACATCAAACCATGGAAGAGAATCCCAACCCTCTACCTAATGTTACCCATGACTAATATATTTAGCCTGCTCATCCCTGGACATGAGCAATCGTATTTAATGTCCAATGCACATAACTTGCACATCTTCTGGCTGAGGGAGAAAACCAATGCAAAAATTTGAAGACATTTGGTAAAGTGGCTCAGTGGTTAGCACAGCGACAGCAACACGGGTTCGTCCTTCAAACAGGCGACGGTCTGTTTGGAGCTTGTGCATTCCACTCGTGTCTGCATAGATTTCATCCTACAAGGTGTTCATGTTACGAGGTGTTCATGTTAGGTGAATTGGTCTCGATAAATTGCCCATAATGTTCAGCGATGTGGACGTGAATTAGTCTGGGGTAAATATAGTGTAGTAGGAGAATCAGTGTGGGTGTGTTACTCTCGGGAGGGTCATTGTGGACTTGTTCAGCCGAAGTGCCTGTTTCTGCACGGTAGAGATTTAGGTCTCTCTGCGACAGGAAAGCTATTTTTACATTAGAAAGGTAATAGAAAGTATTATTTTAAAATATTCATTTGTGGAACTTGGACGTCACGGGCTGTCCAGCATTGATAGCCATTCCATATTTGCTCTTCAGAAGGTGGTGGTGAGCTGCCTTCTGAATTCGCTGATGTCCGCTTGCTGAAAGAAGACATCATTTTATCCAAAGACTGTGAAGTATCAGTGGTATATTTCAAAGACAGGGTCCGAAGTAGCTAGGTGGGGAACTTGTGGATAGTAGTATCCGGAGTACCCACTGCCTTTGTCCTTCTCAGTGGAACTTGTCGTGGTTTGGAAGGTGCTGACTAATGTTCTACCATGAATTTCTGCGGTGCATCTTGCACACAGTACACACTGCTGCTACTGCGTTCCAGTAGTGGATGAAAGAATGCTTGTAGAGTTCGTACTAATCAAGCAGATTGCTTTGTATTGGATTGTATCAAGCTTCCTGAGTGTTATCGGAGCTGCACACATCCAGGCAAGTGAGGAATATTCCGTCACGCACGTGATTTGTCGTTTGCAGATGGTGGAGAGACTATGGGGTGCCATGAAGTGAATTGCTCGTCGCAGTATCTCTAGACTGTGATCTGCTCTTGCAGCCACTGTTTTTATGTGGTGAGTTTGGTTGAGTTTCTGGCCAATGGTAACCTCAAAGATGTTCACAGAGGAGAATACGGTGATGGTAATACTGTTGAATATAAAGGGACATTGTTTATATTGTCTCTTTTTAGTGATCATTATTATCGGGAATTTGGGTTTTGCAAATGATAATTGATACTTGTGGGCAAAGTCTGGATATTGTCCAGATCATGTTGCCTTTCAGCACGACTGATTCAGTACCTGAGGAGTCGCACATGGTGCTGAACATTACAACCTTCGGTGAATATCCCCACTTCTGACATTATCACAAATGTAAGGCCATTAATGGAGCAGTTGAAGATTGTTCGCAATACCGTGGGGGACATCAGAAGAAATGTGGTGGGTTGTGGTGATTGACCCACCACAATCATAACCATTTTCCTTTGTGCCATGTATGTCCATAATGCTGATATTCATTGATTTTAGTTTTGCCTGTACTCCTTGGACAAATACTCGGTCGAATGTGGCCTTGAAGTCAAGGATTCTCAGTCTCACCTTAACTCTGGAATTTAGCTCTTTTCCTTATATTTGAACCAAGATTGTAAGGAGATGAGGAGCTTAATGACACAACTGGGAATCACTTTGTAGGTTGTTGCTGAACAGGTGCTGATTCATAACACTGTTGATGACTTCTTCCATCAGCTTCGTCATAATGGAGACTGGACTGATTGGACGCCGATTGGCTGGTTTGGGTATGGCCAGCTTTTTGTGGACATGAGTGAACAATTTTCCCCATTATCGGATACATGCCAGCAATGTAACTGTACTTGACGAGCATGGCGAGGGGAGCAGCAACTTCTGGAGCACACGTCTTCTGTATAATTACCGGAATGTTTTCAGGACCATTGCCTTTGCAGTATCCAGTGCCTCCAGCCTTATCTTGTTCTCGCGTCGAGTGAATGGAACTGGCTGGAAAGTGGTGTCTGTGATTCTGGGGACCATACGAGGATCCCGAAATGGATTATACCCTCGGGACGTCTGACTGAAAATTGTTGCTGATACATCAGCCATATCTTTTTCACTGAAGTGCTTGTTCTTCAGGATTTGAAAATGCTGACATTTGCGGAGCCTCTTCTTCAAGTGCCTGGCTTAATAGTCCACCACCATTCACAAATGGATGTGGAAGTGAATGTTACTTGGATTGGAGGTTTGAGCCACGAGAGAGGCGAATAGGCTGGGACTGTTTTCCGTGCGGCATCAAAGGCTGAGGGCTGATCTTATGGAAATTTATAACATCGTGAAGGGTATAGATAATGTTAGTAGGCGAGGGATTTTTTTTTTTTCATTTGAAAAGCAGTGAACAACGAGGTGGTATAAGTGTAAGTTGTGAGATGAAAGATTTGGAAAGGGCCTGATGGCCAACGTTTTCACGCAGAGAGTGGTGCGTGTATGGAATTAGTTTGCACAGGAAGTGGTGGAGGTTGGTTCAGTTACAACATTGATGAGACATCTGGACAGATATGTCAGTAGAAAGGATTGAGTGAGACGGGCCAAATGCTGGTAAATGGAATGAGATCAGACTGGAGTACCTGCTTAGCATGGATGGTGGGAAATCAGGGTCTGTTTCCATGCTTTACGACTCTATGTAGCTAGATAAGTGCAGAAAACAGCTTTTATCATATTAAATTAAATAGAGTTAACGTAGACTCATTGAAGGTAGTCACACGAGAGTAACATCAAATATTCTCAAAACTCGCTGGATAAGAAATGAAATATTAAAAGAGATTAATTTTATGGAGTCTCTAATTTGGAGAAGGAGCAGGGTAGTCAGGCGAGTGTGGAGGAGGGGACCTGTTCAGAAATGTACACAGCTCAGTGACTTAGGATTGTCAGATTTATTAATGCTTCTGTCGTTATTACCAGCCATTACATTTAACTTATTTCGATGAAATATGTAATTTATTTCATCATCACACCAGCTGGTAACATTTATGTCAAAGCAGAAAATCTAATACTTCCATGGAGATTTTAAAAAATGTTTCCACCAACAAAAGAAAGCAAAGTCGTCAATGGATGGCTTCGGAACTTTATTGAGTAAATGGGTGAGAACGTAAAATTAATAATTTGTCGGACAACGCGCCTTTGACGGGTCAATGTTGTCAGTTCATGATGACAAAATGGGATTTTCTGGGAAAGCAAGCCAAAACAAATATGGACAAAGTTACTGCATGCAGTTTATAAGCAGGTCGACAAAATGTGCTGCAGGAAAAAAATATATACAAAGCAGCATCCAAGGTGGAAGAGAGTTGACTGATGAAGGATTCTGCTTGAAACGTCAATTTGTCTCTTCCTCGGATGCTGCCTGACCTGCTGTGCTTCTTCCAAGGGAAGAATGTTTCGACTCTATCTCTCCAGCATTGGCAGACCTCACTCTCTGCCAGTTTACAACCTGGTATCAGGCAAATATGGCCGTTGGATACGAGGGTCCAGGGGTAACAATGGAAAGAACAACTGATTCACGAGTTATGAACTGAGCTCGAGATGGATATAGGAGCTGTATTGCTGACGGAAGCAATCATTCTTGGTGATGTTGCGAATATCTTTTTGGACTGATCTCAGGACCTGTTATGAGGCCACAAGCAAGCAGGTTTCACTTAGAGACAGTTTACACTGAGGTCAATGCATACAGGGAAAGCTACAAAGCGCTTTCATGGAAGCACTGAGGCTGTTGGCTCAGGTTCCACATCTGACCCCATTCCCAAGCTTCAAATCCCTTCTGGCACTGAGTCATTGTCCTTGGATTTCCCCACCACACAGTAGCTGATTCTTTGAATGAAAAAGTAAAGAAAGGGAGTGTTATGAGTATCTGGCCAGGGGAAGCTGAAAGACAGAATTCAGCTAAACACACATTTATAATCAGAAGGCACAGTATTTACAGCATAGTTTGTTCGCTGTATAACTTCATTTAAAAAAAATACTTTTGTCCAGATGTTTGGATCACATAATTCTGTCAGGGAGACTCGACAATAGCCTGATGTTGGTCTTCACAATCTGGCCTACAGAGAACAATAATACTTTCCTCCGTGTTATTTATTTTGTATCTGACCATTCAGAGACCGGATTGCTTAGGATGATTTCTCTTTTCTCCATGGGGTGTCTAATTCCTCTTTCGGTTTGTTTCTTGTTCCTCAGCTTTCTCCTGAATGCTGTTCAATGCTATCAGCACTTTCCACTGGCAATGCTCATCCACACTCTAACAATTTGCTCTTCAGTTGGACCAGTTTATTGCCCATGTGAAACCAAGGGTTATCATGTCGCTGCTCGTCCATTTCCTTTCAGACCATTCCACACGTGGCCTCCTCGTTCATCATTTGCTGCATTTCATGTTGTCTCTAAGTTACATGGATTTGTTCATCAATTGAATCATTTATTAACTAGATATTTCACTACATATTTAAACTGGTCTCTAAATAATGTCTTCGTCACCAGATAAATAAAGGCAACTTAGGTTCCGCAGGATTCATGTGACTTATTTTAAGAGATCAGAAGCAGGAGATTCCATCGAATAATTGGCATCAATGAACTATATAGTATTCCCCATCTAGAGAAGTACAAACATTTCGGATTTGGCGAAAACTAAAGTCACAAAATTATTTCTGCTCTTTATCTCTTGGTCCTCTTTGATTTTTCTCTGAGCCCTCGGTCCCTGACGTATCTTACTGTATGTCTGCCAGTAGAAATGCTGATATAGAGAATACATATGAATGGAAAAGTACTGGTAAAACTGCTTCAAAATATTTGAAACTTGTCCTCCGTTTGTCATTACAATAACAGCCACTTGGGCAGCACGGTGGCACAGTGGTTAGCACTGCAGCCTCACAGCGCCAGAGACCCGGGTTCAATTCCCGCCTCAGGCGACTGACTGTGTGGAGTTTGCACATTCTCCCCGTGTCTGCGTGGGTTTCCTCCGGGTGCTCCGGTTTCCTTCCACAGTCCAAAGATGTGCAGGTCAGGTGAATTGGCCATGCTAAATTGCCCGTAGTGTTAGGTAAGGGGTAAATGTAGGGGTATGGGTGGGTTGCGCTTTGGCGGGGCGGTGTGGACTTGTTGGGCCGAAGGGCCTGTTTCCACACTGTACGTAATCTAATCGAAACAGCCACTTGAATAGCAAAACAATGCAATATTGCTCCTGTTACTTCCAGGTTTAAATCGGAAGTAGATGGGAATGTTATTTAAAGAGAAGAAGATGCACATTGTTGCTAGACCCCTGATTGCAGTTTTCTCTGTGCAATAAAATAAAACATTTTCGTTTGATGTAAACAAATGGCAAAAAGTTAATCAAACGGAAAAGCAGCAGTGTACCAGACAGAATCAGGGATTTTTGTTTCAGGAGCAGGAAGAGTGGGAGCGTAGACTAGGGGGTAGTTCAGAAGGTGAATCACTGATTGAAGACTTACCTTGGGCGTCGGGGACTTTTTTTGTTTCAGCAGCAAGAACAGCCGGTGAAGTTGAATTCCTAACGTATTTACAGGAGCAAACGGAGAGGGGATGCCAAGGACCAAAGAACTACCGGGAATATATTTGGTCAGTGGCTGAACGTGCTTAGCACCTATAGTGCCTCCCACCCGCCATCCTCCTCGAACAAAAATAAGAGTTGATGATCTGGAGTCTGAGCTACAAACACATCGCCATATGCAGCATTGGGAGAGTTACTTAGGCGCTTTGTTCAGGAGGTGGTTACACCTGGTGCATTAATTAATTGAAATTCCGTTCGTGATCAGGGACGACAGGCAATTGAGGCAGGTAGGGCGATCCTGAGTTCAGGAGAGGAGCAGCCTCAGCTTCTGACCTCATTCAACAGTTATGAGATTCTTGCTCCCTGTATGGATCAAGAAAACGGCTATGGGGTGGAAGTGCCAGCTGACCACAGCACTGTAGTATGCAAGGCCATTCTAAAGGGAAGAATCAAAAAGAGAAGTAGTAGTTAAGGGGATTTTATAATTAGGGAGATATTAGTATCCTTTGTATACCGGATCGGATGTCCTGCACGATGTGTTGCTTGCCTGGTGCCAGGATGCATACATCTCTGACTGGCTTGAAAGGATAATGGAATGGAAGGGGCAAGTTCCAGCTGTTATGGGGCTCGGAGGGACTATCAACGTAAGCAAGTCTGGGATGGAGGACCTGTCTAGGGATGATTAATCACGAGGATGGAAATTAACGAACAGGCCTGAATAATTATTATGTCTGGAATATTGCCTGAGCTAAGTGCAGTTGGAAGAGGGATTATAAAAGGGAAGTGAAGAGGTGACTAAGGAAATGGTGTGTGAAAGAGTGGTTCCATTTTATACAGCACTGGCATCATTTTTTGAAACGGGTGGATCTGTACCAATGGGCCAGTTTCCACCTGAACGATCTGGAACCAGTAGTTTAGCGAAAAGTACAAAAAGGGTTTTCTTTAGGACTATTAATTTGCAAGTGGGGGCGCGGTGGCAAACGGAAAGGGAAAGCGACAGGAAATATGATGATAAATACAAAAAAGAAAAACAGCAGGTTAGCACGTATGGGGGAGGGTTAACGGTCAAGGCAGACTATGAATGAAAGGAAAAGGTGGATAACTCAACAGATATTAGAGATGTGAATCATGTCAGTAAGACAGCACGTTACCTAAATGTTCGGGGCATTCGTAGCAAGGTTGATGAGTTAGTAGCACAAATCATCGTGAACGAACATGAGTTGGTAGCCATTATGGAGACATGGTTACTGATTGGTCATAACTGAGAGTTAAATATCCAGGGATAGCAGGCTATTCATAAGGACCGACAGGAAGGTAAGGGAGGTGGTGTCGCTCTCTTTTGTAGCGATGTCCAGGGAAGTGGTCAGACACAATGTAGTTTCTATGGATAAAAAGTTTGAATCCAATTTGGTGAATATTAGAAATTCTAAGAAGAACTATTTACTGACAGTCGTAGTCTACACAGACGAAATAATATCATCACATTGCGGCGGGCAATTAACGAAGAAATAACAAATGCCTATGAAATCGTAGGGCCAGTATCACGGGGGATGATAACCTACATAGAGACTGGGTCGAACCATTTCGGTCTGGGAAGCCTTGAGAAGGAGTTCGTTGAATGTATCGATAACAGTTTTCTTGAATAGTGTGTAATCGAACTGACGAGGGACCAAGCTGTCCCAGATCTGGTCCTGTGTATTGAAACAGGAATAATTAATTACGTCAGAGTTAGAGATCCTCTTGGAAAGTGTGAGCACAGTGTGGTTCAATTTAGAATACAGATGGAGAGTGCAAATTCAAAATTTAATATCGGGGCCTGTCCATGAACAAGGAGAACTAATATGAAATGAGGGAGGAGCTGGCTAAAGTGGACTGCAACCGAACATTTTATGGTGGGACAGTTGACGAGCAGGAGAGGACTTTCAACGCAATTTCTGAAAACTGCTCAACAAATGCATATCGTGAAAAAAAAGTGTTATGAAGATGTGGGTGCACTGTCCCTCTATGAGTGTTGAAAGCTAGCAGAACTTTCTGACCCAGCACCAAGTCTTCTGAAAAAGTTAAAATGCATCATTTTGTCGAACAATTTGTTTAGCTGGTTGCCTGGAAACGACTAAACAGGTTCGAATTCGGCTAATAAGTTTAAATTACAATCCTAAAGATGCCAAACTCCAAAGTCTGAATTGAGTTCACAATTGAGTATGATTGAATTGACAAACTAAAAGCCAATGATATAATCCGATGCTTTACGGGCATAAGATCAAGGAATACTGAACATTTGGTGGAGAATCACGAGCAGTAGAGGACTTTCCCTCCCCGCCTCCGCCACCCAATCAACTTTGGTCTGTTGCTCACGTTTGGATGTGCAACGATTATGATTCAATGATGTAACGAAAAATACATGAGAGAGGAATACGCCAGAGTCGATGGCAAGGGCAGCTCAGGACAGAAGGTTGTGCAACAGCAAAGGCAGGAGTTTCCGGGGATATTTCAGAGGCAGAGCTGATACTCATTTCAATTAATAAGAAACATACTCATGGGAAGACAAGGTGGATAATGGAATTCACGGGCATCAGGAAAGCAAAGAGAACGCACACAGTGTAGTAAAGATTATTGGGAATGCAGAGGATTGAGAAGAATTTAAAAAGCAACCAATGATAACAGAGAATGTCATGGAGGGAGGCGGGAGATGTAATTAGACAGTAGGATTGTTAGCAATATTAAAGAAGATTGCAAGATGTTTTTCGATATATAAAACATAAGAGAGGGAGGTAAATCCATATGGAAATACATGATATTCAATGGAGGAAATTCACATTCACTATTTTGTCCTTTCCTCCCCCCAATTTGCCTTTTCCCCGTTAATAGGAAAAATCAGTTGATTTCAGCCTCCCGTAAATACAAAGAGTTTGTCGCCATAGATCTCTGCGGGAAGGTGGTTGTACCTCACAAGTTAGAAAAATGCCTGAATGCTTTCAAGAAATAAAGTTTTCCGCACAGCCATCCTGGCCTTAAACATGGACACCTCCTTGACAAATGGATTAGTGCGGCATGGGAGGACATGAAACCATCGTCGAAACGATAGGACATTTACACCTAATCCAAAGGGAAACTAACTTTACAGCAATGACAATGAGCTGCAGTCACACGGAGAAGACAAAAAGTGATACGCCTATTGCTTAGCAGAACTGTCTAGACCTTGAATATTTACTCGAGGCACAGGGTGGTCCCGGTGTTGTTATTGGCTCCAACTGTTGCACTTACATACTGGACGCTTCGGACAATATACTTACATCGCAGATAACAGAATCCTGGTGGTCAATATAATACAGCAGATGTGTTGTGATTCGCTAATTTAGAATGAAAGTAAAACTCCTTCAACATTACTCACATGCTAGAGACAGCAAGGGTTTAGCGGTACTCTCTGTTCAGTTTCTAACTGAAAGTAAACTTAAAACAAAGCTACGATAATATTGGCTCCATCACAAAAAAAAACACGCAGGATGCCGATATGATCGGTTTATATAAACAGAAAACACAGCTCATCTCTTTCAATATGAATGTAAATTACTATCTACAATGTCTCCAGAAAACAATCTCAGGACAGTTAAAGCACTGTACGAAATACTGATCAAAGCTGTCTCTGCTATCTCCCTCTTCAAAACCCCCAGGACAGTTACAGAATACGGTGAGACAGAGGGTAAAGCTTACCCTGTACTTTGCTCATTTATCACTTCTGGGGCTGGTACAGCACAACATTGGGAACGGAATAACGATCACTCTGTTCAAAAAAAGGAAAGAAAACTGCACATGCTTAAAATGAGACACAAAGGCAGAAGCTGATTAATCACGCAGGCATAATGTTGGCTCATTATATAGCACTGTTGCCTCGCAATGCGAGGGACTTCATTCGATTCCAGCCTCACATGACTGTGTGGAATTTGTACATTCGCCCCGTATCTGTCAGCGTGTCCTCCGGCTTCCTTCCATAATCCAAAGATGTACAGGTTAGGTGAATTGTCAACGGTAATTTTCACGTTATATCCAGGGATGTAGTTTGCATGCATTAGTAATGTCTACATGCAGAGTTATAGGGAAGGGGAATGGGTCTGGGTGGGTTACTGTTTGGAGGGCTGTTTTGGACTATTTTGGGACGAATGGCCTTGTTCAACACTGCAGGGATTCTATGATTCCAAGAATCTCAACTGGTCTGCCAGCCGCTGTGAAGAGAAATCAGAATAAATGATTCGAGTCCAGTGACCCCTCTTCAGAACCCTTCTGACGGAAATATTAAGTCTGTTTTTCTCTCCACCATTGCTCAAAGACCACTGTGGACTGTTCTAATCTATCATTCCAGTTGAAGTAACACAAAAGGTTACATTGAGATTAAAGATCACCCGACACAGGCCCTTGTCACATACACAGGCTATGTTCAGAATGCTAGTTAGATTATTATTAAACCACAATTTACACTGTCTGAAACAAACTCTCCCAGGACATGTACAGCATGGAGTCCAACGTCAAGTGATGATCCTCCTACACTAGCCATTTGTAAATGCATAGAACATATTAAGTATGGAAATATTGATTAAATCAGACCCAACACTGTCCTCATCAAATACCGAAGGAGAGCTATATTAAAGGTTTCTGAAAAGAGTCATATCTCGCTCTACACTGCCCCCATCAAGAAATCTCAGGACCGATTCAGCACAGACCCAGATACAAAGCAAAGCATCATCTTTCCTATTTCCAGAAAATATTCTCAGAGGAGCGACAGATCTGTTAAGTTATAAACTGAAATTCCACTTACATTGGTTCTTATCAAAAGACAGGCAATGTAAACCATGGTTGTGACACTAATTCAATGATGTGTGTCAAGCCACTCACACCCCCGCATGTTGTCACCATCAAACATTCCCAGGAAAAGAACATCATGGTATTGGTTACAGAATGAAGCTGCACCTGCCTCCTATCAAAGACTGATGCGTGCTCGACCTGCCCACTCCACGTTTATAAATGAATGCCTGCTGGATAGACCCGTTCATATTCAATGAGAAATGTACTGGTTAGGTCTGCACAATGATCCCCGGTGGACAAAGTACCTGGTTGTATTGAGCATTGCATTAGCATAGTCTGTACAGTTCACCATGGTGAACAGATATATCATGAGAGTCTATAACGCCTGGGCTCGTTCTATCTGGTGGATCCAGAACGTGTGGTAAATATTTTTTCTGTTGATTCAGCAATACATTTATACATATTTTCATTCCTTTGATTGAACTCGCTCAAGTCTGACTCCTTAACCAATACCCTTCCTCTGTCTACACTAATATTTCTGCAACTTGTTCTCCATGAAGAAACTGTCCTACTATAACAGGAATAACTTCCCTGAATCTTTCCCTGATCATAAGAACATAGGATTTAGGAGCAGACGTAGGCCATACAGCCCTTCGAGCCCGCTCCGCCATTCAAAAAGATGTGGACTGATCTTTTCGTGACTCAGCACCACTTAGCCACGCTCTCACCATACCCCTTAGTTCCTTTTTCTAAAAATCTACCTTAGCTTTAAAACCGTTTCCTGAAGTAGCATCAACTGGTTCCCTGGGAAAGGATTTCCATGGATTAACGCCCCTGTGGGTGAATGATTTCCTTCTCAATTCAGTGCGAAATTTGCTCCCTGTCATCTTAAGGCTATGCCCTCTTTTCCTAGCGTCACCTGCGAGATGGAAACGTTCAATCTTCGATTTTACCAATTCCTTTCATAATTTCATAAGTTTCTTTAATAGACACCCTCTTCTGAATTGCAATGTATATAATCCCATTCTACTCAGGGTCTCCTTTTAATTCAACCACCTCAACACCAGAATCAAGCATTTGAACATCGTCTGCAATTGCTCAAATGCAAATTCATCCTTTTTCAAGGAGACCGAAGCTGCACACATTACTCCAGGTGTGGTTTAACAGCTTATAAAGCTGCAAAATTACATTACTGCTTTTGAACTCAACCCCCTAAGCAATGATGGACAAAACTCCGTTTGCATTCCTAATTACTTGTTCTACCTCCAAACCAACTTTCTGTGATTCGTGCAGGACACCCAGGTCTCTCTGCACAGCAGCATCTTGAAACGTTTTACCATCCAATTAATATTTTTAACAGATGCTCCAGTCAAAATCGATTATTTCAAATGTATTCACATTATATTCCATATCCCAGACATTTGCCCACTCACTCAATATATCTACGTTCCTCCATAATGTTTCACAATCCTCTGCACTCTGTATTCTGCCACTCATCTGCGTGTCATCTACAAATTTGGACACAGTACACGTGGTGCCCAACTCCAAATCACCCATGTAAAAGTAAATAAATACAGTCCCACCACTGAACCCTGCGGTATACTACCAGTCACTCTGGCCAGCCAGAATAACACTAATTTATCCACACTCTTTGCTTCCTGTCAGTTAAGCAATCATGTATCCATGCTAATATTTGATACTTCATGCCATGCATCCTTCTCTTATGCACTAGCCTTTTGAGCAGCACGTTGTCGAATGCCTTTTGCAAATGTTGGTTGACCACATCCACTGGGTCCCGTTGTCCACATTTATCGACTTGTCTTCGTAGAATTCTAAAAGATTTTTTGAAGCATGAACCACCCTTAATCAACTAATGTTGCGTCTGCCAATTGGGACACTTTATTTCGAGATACCCTACTATTTCTTCCTTGATAATCCACTCAAGCATCTCCCCCACTACAGTGGTTAAGCTAACTGATCTATAATTCCCAATCTTTCTCGACGACCCTTTTTAAACAATGGTGTCACATTTGCTGTTTTCCAATCTGCTGCGACTGCCCAAGACTCCAACGAATTTTGGAAAATTGCTACCAGAGCACCGCTATTTCTCCCGCCATTTATTTTAGTACACTGGGATGCATTTCATCAGGGCCAGGAGACTTATCAATTCTTTGCTCCATTAGCTTGCCCCACACGAGATCTTCAGTATATCATGATTGTTTCCAGGTCCTCATCTACTTTGGTCTCTTTGTAACTTAAAGGCATATTATTAGCGTCGTCCAGTGTAAATACGAATTCAAAATGCCTGTTCAGTACCTCGGCCATTTCATTAAATCCCAAACTTAAATGCCCATTTTCATCCTCCAAATGACCAAAGTTTACTTTAGCCACTCTTTATCGTTTAATTCATTTATAGAAACTGTTGCGCTCTGTCTTTATATTCTGTGCAAGTTTCTTTCTGATGCTCTTTTTTATAGAATCCCGCCAGTGTTGAAACGTACAAGTCCACACCGACCCTCTGAAGGGAAACCCATACAGTCCCCTTTCCGGTACCCTATATTTACGTCTGCTTAATGCACTTAACCTGCACATCCCTGAACACGGATGGACAATTTAGCATGGCCACTTCACCTAACCTGTGCATGTCTGAACCTGGGAGAAAACCGGAGCACCCGGATGTAACCCACGCAGACACGGGGACAATGTGCAAACACAACCATGCAGTCGCCAGATAGTGAAATCGAACGTGGCTCTCCAGTAGCAGTGCTACCCACTGAGCCACCGTTCCACCCATTAATCTTACTTTTCTGTATACCACCGTTTGTGACTTTCTGTTGATATTGAAAACTTCCCAGGCTTCCAGTTTCTTTCCGTTTTTGGCCAAATGGTTGCCTTCCACTTCAACTGGATAGCCTCCTTTATTTCCTTACACACCCAACGCAGATTACCCGTCTTCTTGCAGTCCTTCAGTTACGGTCGTAACAGTCATCCTGCTTAATTTAAACTGCCAACAGACACACGATTTAGCCCATGCAATAACCTGTGAAAATTCGAGATGCAAAGCGTTAGATAACATAATTGTAACAGCTTTATTTCTTAAAGTATAACTGAAAATAATTTGCTAAAAACTGAAAAGTACTCTATCCTCGACTAATCATTTTTCTTCCCTTTCTACAATATTAGTCCGATTAAAAACCCCAATTATGATTTACCAAAATTAAACTTTTCAAAAACGACCAGGACGTCGAATCTCCTTTTCTTCATCATAGCGATTGCTCCTTCACAGGTTACTGATCGATAAGGATACTTTGAAGAGAGCTATTCTCTGGACAGTGTCAGATGTCATTGGCTTTGGATTTCTCCTCCAAATGTTCAGTATTCCCGGAGCTGATGCCCGTAAAGCATCGGATTGTATCATTGGCTTTTATGATTGTGAATTCAATCATACTCAATTGTGAACTCAATTCAGACGTGGTTGGAGTTTGGCATTTTTAGGATTGTAATTCAAACTGATTAGCCGAATTCGAAACTGTTTATTCGTTTCAGACAACCAGCTAAACAAATCGTTCGACAAAATGATGCGTTTTAACTTTTTCAGAAGACTTGGTGTTGGGTCAGGACGTTCTGCTAGCTTTCAACACTCTTAGAGGGACAGTGCACCCACATCTTCATAACACTTCTTTTTCACGATATACATTTGTTGAGCAGTTTTCAGAAATTGCGTTGGAAGTCCTCTCCTGCTCGTCAACTTCCCACCATAAAATATTATGTTCCAGTCTACTTTAGCCAGCTCCTCCCTCATATCATAGTGGTTCCCCTAGTTCATGGACAGGCTCCGATATTACATTTTAAATTTGCACTCTCCATCTGTATTCTAAATTGAACCACACTGTGCTCACACTTTCCAAGAGGATCCCTAACTGTGAGGTAATTAATTATTCCTGTTTCAAGACACAGGACCAGATCTGGGACAGCTTGGTCCCTCTTCAGTTCGAATACACACTATTCAAGAAAACTGTTATCGATACATTCAACGAAAACCTTATCACGTCTACCGTGACCGAAATGGTTCGACCCAATCTTCATGTGGGTTAACATCCCCCATGACATTGGCCGTATGATTTTATAGGCATTAGTTATTTCTTTGTTTATTGCGCGCTGCAATGTGATGAAAATATTTCGTTTTTGCAGACTACGCCTGTCAGTGAATATTTCTTCCTAGAATTTCTAATTTTCACCAAATTGGATTCAAACTTTTTATCCATAGAAACCACATTGTCTATGACCACTTCCCTGGACATCGCTACATATGAGAGCTCCACCACTTCCCTTACCTTTCTGTCAGTCCTTCTGAATAGTCTGCTATCCCTGGATATTTTACTCTCAGTCATGACCATTCAGTAACCATGTCTCCATAATGGCTACCAACTGATGTTCGTTGACGATGATTTGTGATACTAACTCATCAACCTTGCTACGAATGCCCCGAACATTTAGATAACATGCTGTCTGACTGACATGATTCAAATCTCTAATATCTGTTGAGTTATCCTCCTTTTCCTTTCATTCGTAGTCTACCTTGACCGTTAACCTTCCCGCATACCTGCTAACCTGCTGTTTTTCTTTTTTGTATTTATCATCACATTTCCTGTCGCTTTCCCTTTCCATTTGGCACCGCGCCCCCACTTGCAAAATTATAGTCCTAGTGAAAACCCTTTTTATACTTTTCGCGAAACTACTGGTTCCAGATCGTTCAGGAGGAAACTGTACCATTGGTACAGATCAACCCGTTTCCAAAAATCATGCCAGTGCTGCAGAAAATGGAACCTCTCTTTCACACACCATTTCCTTAGTCACCTGTTCTCTTCCTTTTTTAAATCCCTCTTTCAACTGCACTTAGCTGAGGTAATATTCAAGAGATAATAATTATTCAGGGCCAGTTCGTTAATTTCCTTCCTCGTGCTTGATAATCCCTAAAAGGTTCCTCCATCCCAGACTTGCTTATGTTGCTAGTCCCACCGAGCACCACAACAACTGGAATTTGCCCCTCCCGTTCCAATATCCTTTCAAGCCAGTCAGAGATGTATGCATCCTGGCACCAGGCAAGCAACACATCATGCATGACTTCCGATCCGGCATACAAAGGATACTAATATCTCCCTAATTATAAAATCCCCTTGACTATTACTTGTCTTTTTGATTCTCCCTTTAGAATGGCCTTGCGTCCCACAATGCTGTGGTCAGCTGGCACATCCTCCCCATAGCCGTTTTCTTGATCCATACGGGGAGCAAGAATCTCATAACTGTTGAATCAGGTCAAATGCTGCGGCTGCTCTAATCCTGAACTCAGGACATGCCTCACTTGCCTGTTGTCCCTGATTCAGTACTGAATTTCAATTCATTAATCCACCAGGTGTAACCACCTCCTGAACAATGCGCCAAAGTAACTCTCCTCCTCCTGCATATGCCGCTGTGTTTGCAGCTCAGATTCTGGAACATCAACTCTTATGTATGTCCGAGGAGGATGGCGGGTGGTAGGCACTATAGGTGTTCAGCACGTTCAGCCACGGTCCAAATATATTCCCGGTAGTTCATTGGTCCTTGGCCTCGCCTGTACGGTTGCTCCTGTAAATACGTTAGTGATTCAACTTCACCAGCTGTTCCTGCTGTTGAAACAACAAGAGACCCCGACACTCAAGGTAAGTCTTCAATCAGTGATTCACCTTCCGGACAACCCTCTAGTCTACGCTCGCCCATTCTTGCTTCTGAAACAAAGATCTCTGATTCTTTCAGGTACAATGCTACTTTTACGTTTGATTGACTTGTTGCCATTTGTTTACATCAGACAAAAATGTTTTATTGCACAGAGAAAATTGCAATCAGGGATCTAGCAACAATCTGCATGTTCTTCTGTTTAAATAACATTCCCATCTACTTCGGATTTAAACCTGGAAAGACCAGGAACAATATTACATTGTTTTTTTATTCAAGCAGCAGTTATTGTAATGACAATCGGAGGACAAGTTTCAAGTATTTTGCAGCAGTTTTACCAGTACTCTTCCATTTATATGTATTCTCTACATCAACATTTCGACTGGCAGACATACGTTAAGATACTTAAGGGACCGAGGGCTCAGAGAAAAATCAAAGAGGACCAAGAGATATAGAGCAGGAATAAATTTGTGACTTTAGCCTTTGCCAAATCCGAAAGGTTTGTACTTCTCTAGATGTGGTATACTATATAGTTCAGTGATGCCAATTATTCCATGGAATCCCCTGCTTCCGATCTCTTTAAATAAGTCACATGAATGCTGCGGAATTTAAGTTGCCTTTATTTATCTGGTGACGCAGAAATCATTTCGAGACCAGTTAAAATATATCGTGAAATATCTAGTTAATAAATGATTCAATCGATGAACAAATCCAAGTAACTTAGAGACAACATGAAATGCAGCAAATGACGAACGAGGAGTCCACGTATGGAATGTTCTGAAAGGTAATGTACGAGCAGCGACATGATAATCCTTGGGCAATAAATCGGTCAATCTGAAGAGCAAATTGTAAGAGAGTGGAAGAGAAATGCCAGTGGAAAGTGCTGTTATCTATGAGCAGCAGTCAGGAGAAAGCTGAGGAACAAGAAACAAGAAGAAAGAGGAATTAGACATGCCATGAAGAAAAAAGAAATCATCCTAAGCAATCCGGTCACTGAATGGCCAGATACAAAAATAAATAATGCCGAGGAAATTACTATTGTTCTCTGCAGGCCACATTGTGAACAACAACATCAGGCTCTTGTCGAGTCTTCCTGATGGAATTCTCTGATCCAAACATCTGGACAAAAGTTTTAATACAAGAAGTTATACCGAGAACAAATTATCCTGTAAATACCGTGTCTTCTGATTAAAACTGTTGTTATCTGAATTCTGTCTTTCAGCTTCCCCTGCCCCGATACTCATACCACTACCTTTCTTTACTTTTTTCTTTCGAAGAATCAGCTTCTGTGTTTGCAGGGGAATTCAAGGCCCAATCCGAGGACTATGTGACAGACGGGATGTGAAGCTTGGGAATGGGGTCAGATGTAGAACCTGAGCGATCATCCTCAGTCATTCCACGAAAGCGTTTTGCAGATTTTCCTGTAGGCCTAAACCTTAGTGTAAACTGTCTCTAAATGAAACCTGCTTGCTTGTGGCCTCATAATCTTACCTGAAATCAGTCCAAAAAGATATTCGCATCATCACCAAGAATGATTGATTCCATCAGCAATACAGCTCCTATATCCATCTCGAGCTCAGTTCATAACTCGTAAATCAGTTATTCTTTCCATTATTACCCCTGGAACCTCGTATCCAACGGCCATATTTGCCTGATACCAGATTGTAAACTGGCAGAGAGTGAGGTCTGCCAATGCTGGAGAGAAAGAGTCGAAACATTCTTCCCTTGGAAGAAGCACAGCAGGTCAGGCAGCATCCGAGGAAGAGACGAATTGACGTTTCAAGCAGAGTCCTTCATCAGTCGACGCTCTTCCTCCGTGGCTGCTGCCTTATAGATAATTTCTTTTCCTGCAGCACATTTTATCGACCTGCTTATAAACTGCATGCATTAACTTTGTCCAAATTTGTTTTGGTTTGCTTTCCCAACAAATCCCATTTCGTCATCATGAACTGACCACAGTGACCCGGCAAAGGTACGTTGACCGTTAAATTCTTAATTTTACGTTCTCAACCATTCACTCAAAAATGTTCCGAAGCCATCCATTGACGTCTTTACTTTGTTTGGTTGGTGTAAACCTGTTTTATTTTTAAGAAATCTCCATGGAAGTCTTAGATATTCTGCTTTGACATAAATGTTACCAGCTGGTGTGATGATGAAATAAATTACAGCTTTCATCGAAATAAGTGAAATGTAATGGCTGGTAATAACGCCAGAAGCATTAATAAATCTGACAATCCTGAGTCACTGAGCTGTGTACATTTCTGAACAGATCCCCTCCACCATACTCGTCTGACTACCCTGCTCCTTCTCCAAATTAGAGACTCCATAAAATTCATCTCTTTTAATATTTAATTTCTTACCCAGCGAGCTTTGATAATATTTGATGTTACTCTCGTCTGACGTACCTTCAATGGGTCAACTTTAACTCTATTTAAAATAATATGATGAAAGTTGTTGTCTGCATTTATCTCGCGAAATAGAGTCTTAAAACATGGATATAGACTCTGATTTCCAACCATTCATGGTAAACAGGTATCCTAATCTGTTTTCATTCCATTTAGCAGCATTTGGGCCATATCGCTCAATCCTTTCTATTTACACATCTGTGTAGATGCCTCATCAATGTTGTAGAACCTGAAACAACCTCCACCACTTCTTGTGCAAACTAATTCCATACACGCACCACCCTCTGCGTGAAAACGTTGTCCTTCAGGCCCTTTCCAAATCTTTCATCTCACAACTTTCACTTATGCCTCCTAGTTGTTCACTGCTTTTCACTTAAAAAAAGCCCTCACCTATTCACGATGTTATAACCTTCCATCAGGTCAGCCCTCAGCGGTTGAGGCCGGACGGAAAATGGTGCCAGCCTATTCACCTCTCTCGTGGCACAAACCTCCAATCCAAAGTAACATTCACTTCCACATCCATTTGTGAATGCTGGTTGAAAATTAGGCAAGGCACTTGAAGAAGAGGCTCCGCAAATGTCAGCATTCTCAAATCCTGAAGAACCCAGCACTTCAGTGAAAAAGATATGGCTGCTGTATTAGCAACAAACTTCAGTCAGAAGTCCCGAGAGTATAATCCATTTCGGGATCCTCGAATGGTCTCCAGCATCACAGACACCAGTTTCCAGCCAGTTCCATTCACTCTACCCAAAATCAAGAAACGGCTGGAAGCATCAGATACTGCAAAGGCAATGGCCCTGAAAACATTCCAGTAATTATACTGAAGTCGTGTGCTCCAGAGGTTGGTGCTCCCCTCGCCATGCTCTTCAAGTACAATTGCATTGCTGGCATGTGTCCGAGAATGGGGAAAATTGTTCACGTATGTCCTGTCCACTAAAAGCTGGCCATACCCAAACCAGCCAATCAGCGTCCAATCAGTCCAGTCTCCATTATGACTAAGCTGATGGAAGAAGTCATCAACAGTGCTATGAATCAGCACCTGTTCAGCAACAACCTACAGAGTGATGCCCAGTTGTGTCACTAAGCTTCTCATCTCATTACGATCTTGGTTCAAATATGAGGAAAAGAGCTAAATTCCAGAGTTAAGATGATACTGACAATCCTTGACATCGTGGCCGCATTCGACCCAGTATTTGACCAAGTAGTCCAGGCAAAACTAAAATCAATGCATATCAGGATTACGGTCATACATGACACAAAGCAAAATCCTTGTGGTTGTAGCGGGTCAGTGACCACAACCCACCACATTTCTTCTGAAGTCCCCCACGGTATTGCCCAACAATTTTCAACTGCTTCATTAATTACCTTACATTTATCATAATGTCAGAAGTGAGGATATTCACCGATGGTAGCCCCATGTGCGACTCCTCAGGTACTGAATCAATCGTGTTAAAAGGCAACATGATCCGGACAATATCCAGCCTTGGCCCACAAGTAGCAAGTAACAGTTGCAAAACGCAAATGCCCGACAATAATGATGACTAAAAAGAGACAATAAAAACACTGCCCCTTTATACTCAACAGTATTACCATCACTGTATCCTCCTCTGTAACATATTTGAAGTTACCATTGGCCAGAAACTCAACTGAACTCACCACATAAAAACAGTGGCTGCAAGAGCAGGTCACAGACTGGAGATACTGCGACGAGCAACTCACTTCATGACACCCCATATTTTCTCCACCATCTACAAACAACAAATCAGGTGCGTGATGGAATATTCCTCACTTGCCTGGATGGGTGCAGCTCCGAAAACACTCAAGAAGCTTGATACCATCCAATACAAAGCTAACTGCTTGATTAGTACGAAATCTACAAGCATTCAATCGTCCACTACTGGAACGCAGTAGCAGCAGGGTGTACTATCTGCAAGATGCACCGCAGAAATTCACGAAAGAACATTAGTCAGCACCTTCCACACCACGACCAGTTCCAGCGAGAAGGAGAAAGGCAGTAGGTACTTAGGATGCTACTTTCGCAAGTTCCACACCTAGCCACTTACCCCCCTGTCTTGGAATCATATCACTGCTACTTCACAGTCTTTAGATAAAATGATGACTTTTTCCAGCAAGTGGACCACAGCGATTAAAGAAGGCAGCTCACCACCACCTTCTCAAGAGCAAAAATGGAATGCCTATCAATGCTTTACAGACTGTGACGTCCAAGCCCCACAAATGAATATTTAAAAATAATACTTCCTGAAATAATACTTCCTACTGTAACAATATCTTTCCTGTCGCAGAGAGACCAAAATGTCTACCGTGCAGAAACAGGCACTTCAACTGAACAAGTCCACAACGACCCTTCCTAGAGGAACACACCCACACCGATTCTCCTACTACACTATATTTACCCCAGACTAATTCACCTCCACATCGCAAAACATTATGGGCAATTTATCGAAACCAATTCACCGAACATGCACACCTCGTCATTGTAAGAGGAAATCTATGCAGATACGAATGGAATGCACAAGCCCCAAACAGACAGCCGCTTGATGGAGGAACGAACCCGTGTTGCTGTCGCTGTACTAACCACTGAGGCACTTTCCCATCTGTCTTCAATTTTTTGCGTTGGTTTCCTCCCTCAGCCAGAGGATGTGCAAGTTATGTGCATTGGACATGCAATACTGTTGCTCGTGTCCAGGGACGTGCAGGCTAAATGTATTAGCCATGGGTAAGATTAGGTAGAGGAGTGGGATTCTCTTCCATGGTTTGGAATGGACTTATTGACCTGCTTCCATGCCTTAGGGATTCAGTGAAGTTCAGATTTTGACCATTCTCTAAATGGAGCATTTACATTTTGATAGAGAAACTTGCTTGTAGAGATTTAACAAATTCGTCACTATCAAACCTTTCACATTATGGCAGTGCCAGGCAGTGTTTAGAAATTTTAAATCAACTACTATTAAAACCTTAGAGCACTGAGGGGTGTTTGTGATCTGTACATGATGGCTTTGCAATTCCTTCGACTGTTTTGTTAAATGTGAAAAATTGATGCAGCATTAACATGACATTTCTTATACTGAAGTGAACTGAAAGGAGAATCTTGCAGAATGTGTCAGTAAAGACCTTCGGACTATTGGAATACACTGCCAGAGGAAGTGGTAAGTACAGGTACAGTTACAACATTTCGAACCATACATTTCCATTAAGTCGTCTCTCACATGCGTTTACTCTATTTATTCACGTAATGCGTTCCTGAATCAAAATACGTCACATCTTATCCCCTTTCACCTCTCTTCAATCCTTCCCATCGCAGCGAAAACGCGTAAATTGAGATTCCAGTCCTGTCCTTCCCTCAGCCAAATTTCTGAAATATCTATGACGTCCCAATCCCACGTTCCATCCATGTCCTGAGCTCATCCGACTGACTGGGAAGAGGTCTTGCATTGACATAAATGCAGTTTAATTCTTCAAAGTAACTTTGTTCCCTGACTAGCTCTTGACTGTCTTTTCTACTTACCTTACTCTTTTTTTCTGAATCATAATCATCCTCACCTTTCTGTCTATTTTAACGTTACTTAGAAAGCTCCCACCATATCTCTAAAAGATTACTTGTTCCCAAAATAGAACGAGCAAATCTCCCTGTCAGGCTTTTGGTCACTTTCTGGTTCAAGTGTAAACCTTTATTTTTGAACAGGTCTTTTCTACCTCAAAAAATTCATAACGATCCAAAAAACTGATTTCCTGCACATTGACCTGCCTTTTCTTCCATTGATTTAATTGGTCTTCTTCGAACTTTGGAACAGACGTAAACCAAAGTTTACTACATTTTCTGGTCAGCGTTTTAACCTTCGATATTGTAATGTATTCACTCTGCAAACCTTTATCACTTTCCCTGATCAAATCATTCCGCTCAATGCGTACAATTTGCCGCTTCTCACTCTCCCCTTTGACAATATACTTAACACGTTTTGAGACGTCCACAATCTGACACCAGAAAAGCAACATACCATCCTCGAGTTTCACTCACTGTCACAGAATCTCGGTCTGTGACTCTGTCAGGAGAGTCCCAGTAACAATTATTCTTTTACATTTTGACAAACCCATTGCAAATACCTTTCATCTTTATTGCTTCAGATGTGACCTGCTCTTATACATTCCTCTGAGAGCCTGCTTCTTTCAAGAGGAAACAAAATAAGATATGTGTTTGAGGGAAGAATAGCCACAGAATACGTCTGAACTACCTTCATTCCTCAACTGCCAGTCCATTATCTGTCTGACGGTTCCTGCTGTGAAATCACTTCTCTAAATTTAGTAATAATAACACTCATTGCCTCCCATATGCCCTCAGTTACACAAACCTAAAAAGAACAGCTGTCACTATCGGCTTTCTGATGAAAATAAGTTTGCATTCCTTTCCCCACAGATATAACATGAAGTATGCGAAAACTCAATGAAAATAAACTTACAAATCGTGAAAAGAAATCAAATAAATTTGAAAAAGCGAAAAAAAAATCTTCTCAAAAGAAACCCACATTTATTCTTCAAACTCCGGATTAAAACAGAATTCCTCCAGAGTTGTCCGTCTGTCGGCCTCTCCACAATCTCAGTATATATGTAAAAACATCTCCTTAATTGCCTCTTCTTTACATAATTCCTGTTGTCAAAACTTACCCACCATTTATGTCAGTCTCAGGGGTTTATAGTTAAATGGTTTTTCCTTAACACCAGAGCATCAGCAACCGTCCAGTCCTCGGGAACGTTATCCATGACCCTCGATGGCACAAATATCTTAGCAAGAGACCTGGCATTCTTCCCTGGCCTTCTCATAGTCTGACCTTTTTGAAGTTCATATGAATTGCTTAATGTCAGACGGTGTGATGTGAGGGCTACATACGGCACAGTCTCTGATCCGCTCCCAATCTGCAAAATGGAGACCACAGCCAATGTCTTTTGGAGGATCTGAAGAAATCCTCGAGAGTCCTTTAAGAAGAGTTAGTCTACCAGAAGCAATGCTTCAATGATTTGCATTCGTCTGCATTCAACTTGTTCAGCCATGAACCCGTCCATGGTGTGCTAGCGCATGACTGTGCCTGGCAGCATGTCCGAATATTAGGAGGAAAGGCAAGAGGACTCCTGTCCACAGGGGAGGGCGGCCGGAAGGAGAGCAGGCTGACAACCCTGTATCTCTGTCACTAAACCAGGCAAGAGCAAACTGACAACAGTCTGTCTGTTTCGTTGACCCAAGGCGTGTCTGTCAATGACCCAGGGGTGAACAGACAAATCCCAGTGTGTTTCTATCACTGACGCATGGAGAGAAAACTGACCCTATTCTGACTCTGTCACTGACCCATTCGCCATTGCCCCTGGAGGGTCACTATCTCACTTGAAAGCATCGTGATTTTAACTTGTGGTTGATAAGGCAGTGCGTTCAGAGTGACCTCAGCTGGTCGAGGTAACTCAGCCCTTACTGTTACCGTCGCTCTGCATCACAAAACAGTCAAATAGCAAACTATGAATCATACGTTTGTTGTCGGGCAGATAGATAACGTTTGGTCCATTGAATCCACACTAACCATTCGAAAAGCATATTTTCAGACACCTTCTTTTACGATCCCTGTAACACTGCGTTTCCTATGGCTAACCCAGAGACTCTGCACATCGCTGAACAATATGATCAACAATTTTGAATGTTCTCAAACGTCTGTTGGGCCTAACAGTGGCACATGCCTTGTGGTATTTCATTGAAGTAATTCATGCTGATATTTTCGTGGGTGGATTCTCTAAGGATAATTAAAGGAGAAAACAAGACCAGTGGGATATTTCCGTGGAAAAGAACATTCGGATCGAGGCTGCTGGTTCCTCCTCATTGCCACCTTGATTCACAGCCCTGGCCCCGTACGCTTGTCCTTTAGTTTCCTCCTTGTTCGGCATTCCCACAGTGGGGCGGGCATCTTGGAAGGACGTCACCACTTGGACCTTTCCCGTTTGGCGCCACCCAGGTCATTGTGAAAGTGTCAGAAATAATAACTGCAAATCACACAATACCATATTGTAGTCCAACAAGTAATTTGGAAGCACTGGATTGTGAACCGCTGCTCTATTGTCAGGAAGTTGTGGAGCAGGAGCATAAGATGCAGACGTTACAGCGAAGGATTACAGTGTCACACAACTGCAATTATTCTTAAACTAAACCTCAACTGTTGTTATGTCGTTCATCCTTTAGAATGGGTTTCAGGTTTGTTTCATTAACGTTTAAATTTGAGAGGCTTTTCAGTCACATTCTCGATATAACATAATATTTTGCTAACAAAAAAGGTGATTTCTCAGCTCAGACAATGCATTGAAGATGTCAGGTTCAGATCCGTTTGTATTCCAATATAGGGTCAGACTGTTTCCACTTCCAAGGTGGAATTTACATATATTATATGCATTGACTGCCTGCAGTTTGAGCATTTTTGAGCAAATTATAAAGAGTATGCAAATATAATTCTGTTCATACAAATTCGCCCCATGCTCGAATGTGCATGAACAAATGCATGTGAGAAAGAGAGTTTGTGTATGCACGTGAGTGTGTGCACGTGAGTTCGAGTGCACATGAGAGAGTGTGTGTTTGTATGTGCACATGCTTAATAAAGAACGTATGAAATTGTGAAGCAAGGATACACAACAGGCAAGGATTCTGTTGCGAGGTCAAGCAGACGTTATGACAATGAATGACAGTAAGCCACCAAACAAACGTGGGACAGGGGCGTTTCTCCCCCTTAGGTGAACACTTCAGCGGTAAGGAACATCCTCCAGGGCGGACTTCGGGAGATGCAACAATGAGAGGGGCAGAGCAGAGGCTGGCAGCCAAGATTGAAATCAATAAGGATGGCCTCAACCGGTAACATGGGTTCATGTCACATTCTGGGTGAACCAACTACACTATTTCTTTCTCTCTCTCTCTCTCTCTCTCACACACACACACACACACACACACACACACATGCACACACACATACATATGCTCACACTCACGCAGATCTTTTCTCTTGCACACGCTGTCTCCTATACACACGTACATAAACCACCACACACTCACACGCGCACACATTCTCACAGGCATATACTCCATCATATGTACACACACACACGCACTTTACCAAGCATACACACACGGAAGCACGCACTGTCTCACGCGCACTCGCACTCTCACACACACATGCATCACTTGATCTCTCTCTCAATCATGCACATTGACATATAAGTCTACGGGGTGAAAGAACAAAGAATAAACGAAGATTCACCATAGGAACAGTCTGCAATATTCTCCCCTACAAGTTTGCACTGGACCAGTAGTTCTATCTAAACCTGTCGTGTATTTTCTCAAGGGCTTTATTCTTTGCTCTGTGCCCATTCATGTATCTGTCGAGATAAATCTTAAGTGATGCAAACGTGCCCGCCTCTACCACCTCCGCTTGCACCATGGTCCAGGCACCCACCAACCAATATGTAAAGAACTTTCCAATGATATCTCCACTTACCAGTTACACGCTGACTTTGATCTCATGACCGTGAATAATTGACCCACCTCTCGAGGGAAAAGCTTCTTATATCCAAACTGTCGATGTGCTTCTCATGGTTTGGTCGACCTCAAGTAGGTCCCGCCTCAACTTCCTTCTTTCCAATGAAAGGAGTCCTAATCCAATCAAAGTTTCTTCATAGCTTGTGCCCTCCATTCTAGGCAACGCATTCATGAAACTCCTCGGAATCCTTGCCAAAGCATCCGCATCCTTTTGGTGATGCGCGAAGATAAAATTAATCAATATTCCATATGTGCCCGAATCAAACTCTTATTCATGTGTAATGTGACATGACAACTCTTCTACTGAATACCCGTCCAATGAAGGAAAGGATGTTTTATGCCTTCTTGATTACTGGTCTGCTTTGCCACCTTCAGGGAACAATGGACCTGAACACCCAGATCACTGTGTACATCAGATTTCCCCAGGAGTTGCGTTTGTACTTTTTGGTATCAGAGATGCACCGATGGAATCGAAGAAATTTAGTCTATTTGAATTACTTTTTGAGCATGAATTGAACCGTTAAAATTGATTCAGGAGAAATTAATAAATCAGGATTAAGAGACCACCCATTTGGACTATCTGAAGAGAAAGATACAACAGGGCTGGAGAGTTGGTTAGACAGCATTAGAAAGTACCACGGCATACAATGAAACAAGTTGCGGATGAGTAATCACAAAAGCTCGATATTGCAATTGGGGATAAGGTATTTGTGTTATTTCCAGTAACAAGTCGACTTTAAAACCAATATGTTGTGCGCCTTATTAAATTGTTAATAAACTGAAGGGGGTGAACTACTTGATAAGGACTCGAGACAGGAAGAAATCTTACAGGATGTGCCATGTAAATATGCTCAAACGACATTTTGATCGGGAAGGAAAGAGAGAGGTGAAGGTGTTAATGATTACAGCACATAAGGAAGAAATATGTTCAGAGGATTCTGAATTTGACTTTCTTCAAATCATAATGGACCTTGAGGACGTTATCAAAAATCGGGATACATTATTGACTTACCTTCCAGAAGAAAATCAAAATTACCTAAAAAAGTTAGTACTTTCACATGGGGAGATTTGCGGAAGTAAACTGTGACGTACTAATCTTCTTTTGCATGATTCAGTTATCGGAAATGCCGTTCCAATTAAACAACATGCTGATAGGTATATCCCTCTAAGATTAGCACAGGTTCAGAAGGACAGAGAGCTCATGCTCCAGAATGTCATAATTTAAGTGAGTTACAGTGACTGGAGCTCACTCACAGTCATGGTGCCAAAGCCAGATGCTACCCAACGGTAATGTGTGAACTATCACAAACCCAACGCCGTTACGAAAACTGATGCATATCCAATTCCACGGTTGGAGGACTATGTAAAAGAAGCGGGTGAAGCAACTTATATTTCTGATTTGGACTTGCTCAGAGGTTACTGGCGTCTACCACTTTCAGCGAGAACAAAGGCACCTTTGGCTCTCGTAACGCCAAATGAACGATATCAAATCAACGTCATGCCATTTGGTTTGTAAAACGCTCCAGCCACATTTCAGAGAGTTACTAATTAGCTCACTGCGAAATTACCCAACTGTGTGGTGTACATTGATGATGTGGTGATTTTTAGTCACTCATGGAACGAACATTTACAGCATCTGTCAGACTTTTTCATTCGACTTGGGAAGGCAGGCTTGGTTGGTAAACCTAGCTAAAGGTGAATTTGACAAAGTTCAAGTCATCCTCCTGGCCCATTTTACCGGACATGGACAAGTGGACTCACGACGTACAAAAACAGAAGTAATTTTGGAATTTCCCACGCCATAGACAAAAGAAGAGGTACTACAGTTCCTGGGATTGAATGGATTCTACCGAAGGTTTGTGACGAAATTTAACAGTGTGGCTACATCTCTCAACAAAATGTTTTAAAAAGGGCAAGAAGTTGCAGTGGACACGGACTGTCCACAAGTCATTTGATAGCCTATGATCTGTGTTAACCACTGCCCAATTATTAGCCACACCGGATCACTCAAAGCCTTTGAAGGTGGCTATCGATGACAGTAATGTGGGTGTTGGTGGTGTGCTCCTGGAGGGGGATCAAAAGCGAATTAAAAAAAATCGCGGGTTTTCCAGGAAGTTGAAAATTCATAAACAGAAACATTCAACGGTGTAAAAAGAGACTTTAAGCTTGTTGACATTTCAAGATTTCAGTGTTTATTTTATCAACAATGCATCTGACACAATTGTATACACTGATCGCATCTCATTGATATATTTGAATAAATTTAAGTACAAAGATTCCAGGCTATTTCGATGAATTTGTTGTTGTTGCAAACATTCAATTTCACAATTGTGCATGTGAAAAGTCGAAGAAATGTAATTGCTGATGCGTTATCGAAACGCAAATGAGACATGGAGTGGGTGTGCCGTGCCTCGACTTTCAATGTGGATGTGCATGTTGGCATGTTGATAGGTCGTACAATATATGTGTGTCTTTAGACTACGAAATGGGTATTGAAGGTTTTAAAACGAAGTCATCTTTTGGCATTGGTAGTTCATTTTTAAGGGGGTAGGAGACACAAAGCTAGCCTCTTTTTCCTAAATGAATGTGGTTCCTGACTCACAGACACTCCGACCATGATTTTCCTTGACAGAAGGGCAATAAACCGGGCAGATTTCGGTCAGGAAAAGTGAGGACTGCAGATGTTGGAGATCAGAGTTGAAAAATGTGTTACTGGAAAAGCGCAGCCTGCCAGGCAGCATCCAAGGAGCAGGAGAATCGACATTTCTGGCACAGGCCCTTCTTCAGGAATGACGAGGGTGTGCCAAGCAGACTAAGATAAAAGTTGGGAGGAGGGACTTGGGAGAGGGGCGTTGGGAATGCGATAGTTGGAAGTTGGCTAAGGTGAGGGTGATAGGCTGGATAGCGAGTGGGGCGGAGAGGTCTGGAAGAAGATTGCAGGTCAAGAAGGCGGTGTTGTGTCTGAGGGTTGTGACTGAGATAAGGTGGGGGGAGGGAAAATTAGGAAGCTGGAGAAATCTGCATTCATCCGTTGTTGTTGGAGGGTTCCTCAGCGGAAGATGAGGCGCTTTTTCTACAGGCGTCGTGTTGCCATGGTCTGGCGATGGAGGAGGCCAAGGACCTGCATTTCCTTGGCGGAGTGGGAGGGGGAGTTAAAGTGTTCAGCCACAGGGCGTTTGGGTTGGTTGGAGCGGGTGCCCCAGAGGTGTTCTCTGAAATGTTCCACAAGTAGGTGGCCTGTATCCCCAATGTAGTGGAGGCCACATCGGGTGCAGCAGATGCAATAAATGATGTGTGTGAAGGTGCAGGTGAAATGTGACGGATATGGAAGGATCCCTTGGGGCTTTGGTGGGAAGTGAGTGGAAGGTGTGTGAGCAAGTTTTGCTTTTCTTGCGGGTGAACGGGAAGGTGCCGGGAGTGGAGATGGGGCTGGTGGGTGGTGTGGACCTGACGAGGGAGTCGCAGAAGGAGTGGTCTTTCTGGAATTTGTCCTTCTGGAAGCAATTCCTTCGCCTCCACCGCATCTGCTCCCAGGAGGACCAATTCCAATACCGAACAACCCAGATGGCCTCCTTCTTCAAAGACCGAAATTTCCCCTCAGACGTGGTTAACGATGCTCTCCACCACATCTCCTCCACTTCCCGCACCTCTGCCCTTGAACCACGCCCCTCCCATCACCACCACCCCACTGGACCTCACCTACCACCCCACCAACCTCCAGATACATCGTATCATCCTTCGTCATTTCCGTCACATCCAAACAGACCCCACTACAAAGGATGTATTTCCCTCCTCTCCCCTATCAGGATTCCAGAAAGACCACTTCCTCTGCGTCTCCCTCGTCAGGTCAACAACCCCCACCAACCCCACCTCTGCTCCTGACACCTTCCCCTGCACCGGCAAGAAATGCAAAATTTGCGCCCACACCTCCCGCTCACTTCCCTCCAAGGCCCCAAGGGATCCTTCCATATCCATCACAAATTCACCTGCACCTCCACACACATCATTTACTGCATCCGCTGCACCGGACGTGGCCTCCTCTACATTGGGATACAGGCTGCCTTCTTGGTGAACAGTTCAGACAACATCTCTGGGTCACTCGCACCGACCAACCCAACCGCCCTGTGGCTGAACACTTTAACTCCCCCTCCCACTCGGCCAAGGACATGTAGGTCCTTGGCTTCCTCCATCGCCAGACCATGGCAACACGACGCCTGGAAGAAGAGTGCCTAATCTTCCGCTGATGAACCCTCCAACCACAAGGGATGAATGCAGATTTCTCCAGCTTCCTCATTTCCCCTCTCCCCAACTTATCTCAGTTCCAACCCTTGGACTCAACACCGCCTTCTTCACCTTCTATTTTCTTCCCGACCTCTCCGCCCCCACATCCTCTCCGGCCTATCACCCACACCTTAACCTCCTTCCACCTATCGCATTCCCAACACCCCTCCACCAAGTCCCTCCTCTCTACCTTTTGTCTTAGCCTGCTTGGCACAGCCTCCTCATTGCTGAAGAAGGGCTTATGCCTGAAAAGTCAATTCTCCTGCTTCTTGGATGCTGCCTGACCGGCTGCGCTTTTCCAGCAACACATTTTTCAGATTTCTGTCAGCCTGTTTTATAAAAGGAATAAAAAGGATTTTTTAGGCCTTTCATGTATATACAAATGGATGTGATTTCAATTCAAAGTGGTCATTCTTTAGCATAGACCGCTTTAAATAGAGGGGAATTGTCAGCTCTCCAACTAGCTGAGCTGAGTAGGTTTAGTTCAGTTTGAAGTGGGAAGTTCAACAGGGAGCTGCATGGAAACGCACTCTTTTCTGCCCTTCAACTACAATCTGTAATTATGCGGCCCATTTATACTAGGGTTTTTAAGGGAGTTCGCTTATTTGGACTCTTGTGCATATTCAAAGAGTATAATTAAATCTAGTTGGATACATTGAGTTCTTTAGGCGTTCTTTATTCTGTTCTTTGTGTTTCATTGTGTAATTTTGTGATGTTTTTGTCAATTATAAAATCGAGTGGTCAACCTAGTTATCTTAATCCGGGTATTTTTTACTGTGGAATTACCAAAACAAGTTGCAAATTTAGGTCACGGTCTGCCTTCTCGAAAATGCTTTGAGTTGTCTCCCCAAGTCCATAACACATACTAAAGGGACACATACTAATAGGCACATTAAAACCTACTAAAATGCACACATACCTACACAGATACGGAGAATCAGATAAAAAGAAACACTGAGACACAGACGCAGAACGAGAACACACATGAGTACTCACAGCTCCGTGCAGACACACCGAACTACAGAGGATAGGTATGCAATAAGCGATTCTTCCCTGATTTTACCATCTATTACACCATATGTCAATCATCTCATTCACAACTTTTACAGATAAAATGAGGAAAAGTAGCTGGAACAGTCGCGTGATGCCCGAAGTGTCAGGGAAAGAGGTGAACATGTTTCACATTCCATAGTCATTTTTACAATTAACAAATTCGTACATCAGATCCGTGTAAACAGTGGATGCCCTTTTTTGTAATTGATTGATGATGATGGAGAGCAGTAGTGTTCTGGACCACAGCCAGAAACATCCCCTGTCTCCACCAACGACAATCTGCAGCAGCTGTGCGTTGTTCAAAACGTACTGCAGAAATTCGCCAAGCTTCCTTACAGAACAGCTTCCAGATCTATGGTTCCATAGTCCAGAACGCAAGGCACAGCAGATAGACAGGAATACCACCTGTTGCCAATTCAACATCAAGCCACTCGCCACCCTTGCTCAGAAAAATATCTCGGTTGCTGATTTTCTGAATATATTCTAGAAAACTGAAAGTCGATTTCGTTGGAATGTATCAGATTCTGAAGAGGCAGAAATTGATAGGGTCTCTGCTAAGAACGTATTCCTGTGAATATTGGAATCTGAAATATAAGGCAGAATCTCGGGAGCTGCTGGAAAAACGCAGCAGATCATGCAGCTTCTATCATGACAAATCAGAGTTAACGTTTCAGGTCTGGGAATTGAAGGGTCACCGGACACGAAACGTTATTTTTCATTTGTCATCAGAGATGCTGCCAGATATGTTGAGCTTTTCCACCAAGTTCTGGTTTTGTCTCTTATTTACAACTGCTTCAGTTCTTTCGGTTTCATTGATACAAAGTCGGCGAAAGTGACAGATTATTTCTGACTGAGATGAGGAGACAACATTGATTATTTAATATCCTCTATCACTGAGGACTATGTGTGTTTCCTCATTGAGAACATTTCGGATTGGAATAGACAGATTGGCAGTTTCACAGAGAATCAGCGAACATTTGGAGTGGACAGGAAACTGAATTCGAAAAATAAAACCAACAATGATTGGATTTACTGCCAGATTGGCCTAAATGGTTTGAACAGGCTGCACAGTCTCCTCCTAATCAAGTTTCCTGAGCTTTCATTACCATTATGAACGCATGACGAATCATTGCAATGTAGTTCCATGGGACTATTTGTTATTAAGTCTTTGTAGTCTCCACTCTCATTCAAATGATCTCATTTTTACTGCAGCAACAGCTCCATTCCGATTGCTCAGACTTCATTACCGTTCTAATTTTCTTCCATTTTTCTGCAGCGTCCCACCCTCACAAAATATGCGTTAACATTTCCCTTTTTTCGTTCGATGTTTTCTCAATATGGTCAGTGTTTATTTCAGTGGGAATTATGTCTGTCTGTTCCTCTTTCTGTGAGAGGATACATTCTTCAATAGGACTCATTGATATACACAGATTTAACTGAAAGACAAACGACCTCTCTCCATGCATTTTAATCCCAAGGACCTGATCAGGTGTCCCCGGGAACTCTGTGGGAAGCTAGTGAAGTGATTGCTGGGCCTCTTGCTGAGATATTTGTATTATTGATAGTCACAGGTGAGGTGCGGGAAGACTGGAGGTTGGCAAACGTGGTGCCAATGTTTAAGATGGGCGGTAAAGAAAAGGCAGGGATCTACATACCAGTGAGCCCGACCCCTTGGTGGCGGGCAAGTTGTTTGAGGGAATCCTGAGGGACAGGATATACATGTGTTTGGAAAGGCAAGGACTGATTCGGGATAGTCAACATGGCTTTGTGCGTGGAAAATCATGTCTCACAAACTTGATTGAGTTTTTTTGAAGAAGTAACAAAGAAGAATGTTGAGGGAAGAGCAGTCGATGTGATCTATATGTGTTCAGGTTCCCCGTGGAAGACTGATTAGCAAGGTTAGTTTACATGGAATACCGGGAGAACTAGCCATTTGGATACAGAACTGGTTCAAATGTAGTATACAGAGGGAGGCGGTGGAGGGTTGTTTTTCAGACGAGAGGCCTGTGACCAGTGGAGGGCCAGAAGGATCGGTACTGGGTTCTCTACTTTTTGTCAGTTACATAAATTATTTGGATGCGAGCATATGAGGTACAGTTAGTAAGTTTGCAGATGACACCAAAATTGGAGGTGTAGTGGAGAGCGAAGAGGGTGACTTCAGATGACAACAGGAACTGGACCAGATTGGCCAATGGGCTGAGAAGTGGCAGATGGAGTTTAGTCAAATAAATGCGAGGTTCTGCAAATCGGCAAAGCAAATCTCAGCAGGACTTATACACTTAATGGTAAGTTCCTAGGGAGTGTTGCAGAACAAAGAGACCTTGGAGCTCAGGTTCATAGATCCTTGAAAGTGGAGTCGCAGATAGATAGGAGAGTGAAGAAGTCGTTTGGTATGCTTTCCATTATTGGTCAGAGTATTGAGTGCAGGATCTGGGAGGTCATGTTGCGTCTTTACAGGGCATTGGTTAGGTCACTGTTGGAATATTGCGTGCAATTCTGGTCTCCTTCCTTTCGGAAAGATGTTGGCAAACTTGAAAGGGTTCAGAAAAGATTTACAAGGATGTTGCAAGGTTTGGAGGATCTGAGCTACTGGAAGAGGCTGAACAGGTTGTGTCTGTTTTCCCTCCAGCGTTGGAGGCTGAGATGCGACCTTACAGTTGTTTACAAAATTATGCGGGTCATGGATATGGTGAATAGGCAAGGTCTTTTCCCTGGTGACAGGGAGTCCAGAACTAGAGTGCATAGTTTTAGGGTGAGAGGGGAAATATATAAAAAAGACCTAAGGGGCAACCTTTTAATGCACATGGTGGTACATGTATGAAATGAGCTGGGAGAAAGTGAGGACTGCAGATGCTGGAGATCAGAGCTGAAAATGTGTTGCTGGAAAAGCGCAGCAGATCAGGCAGCATCCAATGAGCTGGAGAATCGATGTTTCGGAGCTGAGCAGTGAAGAATGGCACATGCCCGAAACGTCGATTATCCTGCTCCTTGGATGCTGCCTGACCTGCTGCGCTTTTCCAGCAGCACATTTTCAGTATGGAATGAGCTGGCAGTGGATGTGGTGGAGGCTGTATGTGGGAGCTGGCTGATCCCATTGAGAACGGCAGTGACCACATCTGCAGCAAGTGTTGGTTGATAGAAGAACTCCAGATCAGAGTTGATGATCTGGAATCTGAGCTTCAAACACTGCGGCACATCCGGGAGAGGGAGAGTGACCTGTACGCTTTGTTTCAGGAGGCAGACACACCTTGGAGATTAAGTAATTCACATTCAGTTAATGGTCAGGGACATCAGAATGTGACTGTAAGTGAGGCAGGTAGGGGGAACCTGAGCTCAGGCTTGCAGGAGCGTCAGCCCTTGACCTTGTCCAACAGGTATGAGATTCTTGCTCCCTGTACGGATGAGGAAAAGGGCTTTGGACAGGATGAGCCAGCTGACCACGGCACCATGGAGCAGAAGGCTATTCAAGAAAGGGAGCAAAAAGGCATGTAGTCGTTATGGGTTATTCTAGAATTAGGGGGACAGATAGTATCCTTTGCAAGCTGGATCAGGAGTCTCGCATGGGGTGTTGCCTAGACGGTGCCAGGGTTCGGGACATCTCTGACCTGCTTGAAAGGATATTGGAGCGGGAGGGGGAGGATCCAGTTGTTGTGGTCCATGTTGGGACCAACAACATAGGCAAAGCCAGGGTGGAGGAACTGGTTGGGGATTATCGATCACTAGGAAGAGAATTGACGTACAAATCCTCAAGGGTCATAATCTCCGGATTACTGCCCGACCCACGTGATAGTTGGCATAGGGATAAGAAATTTAGGGAAGTAAACACGTGGCGCAGGGATTGGTGTGGGAAAGAAGGATTCCACTTCATGGGGCATTGGCATCAGTACTGGAACCGGGGGGATTTGTACCGTTGGGACAGTCTCCGCCTGAACCGATCAGGTACCAATTTTCTAGCGAAGAGGACAAATAGAGTGGTCAGTAGGACTTTGAACATCTGAATTGGGGGGAAGGGAAAGTGAAAGCGACAGGGAGGATGGAGTTAAATGGGAAGATAAGCGGCAGTATAGCATATGTGCAAGCAGATTTAAACTTGAGACAGACTGGGAATGCAGCAAAGAGGAAGGATAACTTAGGACATCATATGACTTCCAATATCTCCAATGATAAGAAAGTTTGCATTAAGGCACTTTACCTGAATGCTCATAACATTTGAAACAAAGCAGACGAACTAATGGCACAGATCATCGTGAATGATTATGATGTGGTCGGCATCACAGAGACGTGGTTACAGGGGGGTCATGACTGGCAGTTAAACATCCAAGGGTTTTCAACTTATCGAAAAAAACAGGATGTCGGCAGAGGGGGCGGGGTTGCCTTGTAAGTTAAGACCAAAATTAAATCTATGGTACTCAATGACATAGCGTCGGATGATGTGGAGTCTGTGTGGGTGGAATTGAGGAACCACAAAGGCAAAAGAAAACCATCGTGTAAGTTAGGTACAGACCTCCTAACGGTGGTCAGGACCAGGGGCGCACCTTGTACCGGGAAATAGAGAAGGCATGTCAGAAAGACAAGGTCACGGTGAACATGGGAGACTTCAATATGCAGGAGGACTGGGTAAATAATGTTGCCAGTGGATCCAAAGAAAGGGAATTCATGGAATGCTTTCAGGATGGCTTTTTGGAACAGCTTTTCTTGGTGCACACAGGGAGCAGGCTATTCTGGGCCTAGTGCTATGTAATGAACCTGACTTTATCAAAAATCTTAAAATAAGGGATCACGTCGGAAGCAGCGATCATAATATAGGAGACCTCAGACTGCAGTTTGAAACAGAGAAGGCAAAATCGGATGTAATGGTGTTACAGTTTAATAAAGGCAATTATGAGGGCATGAGAGAGGAACTGACGAAAATATACTGGAAGCAGAGCCTAGCAGGGGAGACAGTAGAGCAAAAATGGCAGGTGTTTGTGGGTAACATTGAGGACACTGTACAGAGGTTCATCCCCAAGAAGAGAAAGATTTTCCACGGAGGGATTAGACAGTCATGGCTGACAAAGGAAGTCACGAAATCTATCAATGAAAACGGGAGATCCTATAAAGTAGCCAAGAGTACTGGGAAATCAGAAGATTAGGAAGGCTACAAAAAACAAACAGAGGATAACAAAGAGAGAAATAAGGAAGGAGAGGATCAAATATGAAGTTAGGCTAGCCAGTAATATTAGAAATGATAGTAAAAGCTCTTTCAATACATAAGAAACAAACGACAGGCAAGAGTAGACATTGGGCCATTTCAAACTGATGCTGGAAGCCCAGTGATGGGAGATAAAGAAATAGCAGGAGAACTTAATAAGTACTTTGCAACAGTCTTCACAGTGGAAGGCATGAGTAATATCCCAACAATTAAAGGGAGTCGGGGGCTGAGTTGAGTAAGGTTGTCTTTTCAAAAGAGAAAGTGCGAGAAAAGCTAAAAAGTCTTAAAATTGATAAATCTCCTGGCCCCGATGGGCTACATCCTAGAGTTTTGAGGGAGGTGGCTGGGGAAATAGCGGATGCATTGGTTGAGATCTTTCAAAAGTCACTGGAGTCAGGGAAAATCCCGAATGATTGGAAGATCGCTGTTGTAATCCCCTTGCTAAAGAACAGATCAAGGCAGAAGATGGAAAATTAAAAGCCAATTAGCCGAACCTCTGTTGTTGGTACAATTCTAGAATCCATCATTAATGATGAGGTTTCTAAATTCTTGGAAGAGCAGGGTCGGATAAGAACAAGTAAACATGGACTTAGTAAGGGGAGGACTTGCCTGACAAACCTTTTGGAGTTCTTTGAAGAGGTGACAAGTCGGTTAGACCGGGGAAACCCAGTGGATGTGGTCTACCTAGACTTCCAAAAGGCCTTTGATAACGTGCCACACGGGAGGCTGCTGAGCAAGGTGAGGGCCCATGGTGCTCGAGGTGAGCTACTGGCATGGATTGAGGATTGGCTGTCTGAAAGAAGGCAGAGAGTTGGGATAAAAGGTTCTTTTGCGGAATGGTAGTCAGTGACAAGCGGCGTCCCGCAGAGTTCAGTGTTGGGGCCACAGCTGTTCACATTATATATTAATGATCTGGATGAAAGGACTGGGGCATTCTAGCGAAGTTTGCCGATGATACAAAGTTAGCTGGGCAGGCAGGTAGTACTGAGGAAGTGCGTAGGCTGCAGAAGGATCGAGACAGTTTGGAAGAGTGGTCCAGGAAATGGCTGATTAATTTCAATGAGAGCAAATGCGAGGTCTTGCACTTTGGAAAAAAGAATACAAGCATGGACTACTTTCTAAACGGTGAGAAAATTCATAAAGCCAAAGCACAAAGGGATCTGGGAGTGCTAGGTGAGGATTCTCTAAAGGTAAACATGCAGGTTGTGTCCGTGATTAAGAATGCGAATGCAATGTTGTCAATTATCTCAAGAGGTTTGGAGTATAAAAGCACCGTTGTGCTTCTGAGACTTTATAAAGCTCTGTTTTGTCCCCTTTTGGAGTACTGTGTCCAGTTTTGGTCTCCACACCTCAGGAATGACATACTGGCACTGGAATGTGTCCAGCGGAGATTCACACGGATGATCCCTGGAATGGGAGGTCTAACATATGAGGAATGGCTGAGGATCCTGGGATTATATTCATTGGAGTTTAGAAGATTAATGGGAGATCTCCGATAAACTTACAGGATAATTCATGGCTTGGAGAGTGTGGACACTAGTAAATTGTTTCCGTGAGGTGAGGAGACTAGGACGCGTGGACACAGCCTTAGAATTTGAGGGGGTAAATTCAAAACAGGAATGCGGAGACATTTCTTCAGTCAGAGAGTGGTGGGCCTGTGGAATTCATTGCCGCAGAGTGCAGTGGAGGCTGGGACGCTAAATGTCTTCAAGGCAGAAATTGATACATTCTTGATGTCACAAGGAATTAAGGGCTACGGGGAGAATGCGGCTAAGTGGAGTTGAAATGCCGATCAGCCATGATTGAATGGCGGAGTGGACTCGATGGGCCGAGTGTCCTTACTTCCGCTCCTATGTCTTATGGTCTTATGGACTTAACTGCAATATTTAAGAGGCATTTGGATTGGTATATGAATAGACAGTGTTTGGAGGGATTTGGGCCGGGTGCTGGCAGGTGGGACGAGATTTGGTTGGGATATCTGGTCGGCATGGGCGGGTTGGACTGAAGGGTCTGTTTCCATGCTGCCCATCCCGATGACCCTGTGACTGCATTTCATTCAGAATGAGGTTAATCATACACAGCATCAAAATGAAATGGAAACTGAAATGAAAATGCATATATGGAGTCATAGATTAATATTGTCATGGGTAAGAACAGCATGGAAAACCTGAAAGGGTTCAGAACAGATTTACAAGGATGTTGCCAGTGTTGGAGGATTTGAGCAATAAGGAGAGACTTAACAGGCTGGGGCTCTTTTCACTCGAGCGTCGGAGGCTGAGGGGAGTCCTTACAGATGTTTACAAAATTAAGACGGGCATGGACAGGGTAAATAGAGCAAATCTTTTCCCTGTAGTCGGCGAGTCCAGAACAAGAGGGTATAGTTTTAGTGTGAAAGCGAAAGGTATAGAAGAGATAAAAGCGCAACTTTTTCGCACGGAGAGTGGGTGGTGTGTCATTGAAATCAGCTGCCCGATGAAGTGGTGGAAGTTGGTACAATTGCAAATTGTAAGAGGAATTTGCAGGGTATATGAATACGAAAGGTTTGGAGGGATATGGGCCAGGTGCTGGAAAGTGGGGCTAGATTGGTCTGGGATATCTGGTCGAGTTTAACAACATAATTCCGATAGGAATGAGACCAGAATTGCACGGAATATTCCAACAGTGGCCGAACCAATGCCCTGTACAGCTGCAACATGACCTCCCAACTCCTGTCCGCAATACTCTGACCAATAGAAGAAAGTATACCAACACCTTCTTCACTCTACTATCTACCAGCGACTGTATTATCAAGGAGCTATGAACCTGCATTCCAAGGTCTCTTTGTTCTGCTACACTATCTAGGAACTTACCATAAAGTGTATAAGTCCTGCTAAGATTTTTTTTGCCCAAAATGCATTACCTCACATTTATCTGAATTAATCTCCATCTGACACTTCTCTGCTCATTGGCCCATCTCGTCAAGATCACGTTGTATTCTGTCATCATATTTAAGATGTTTTACAGCACTGAAATTAGGTTGTCAGCATATGATTCACACGGAGGTCTAAACGTTTATTCTCCAGCTCGAAACCATTCCAATTACCCAGATACCCAGTTTCTGATTTAAGACTGATTTAATTGTATGGATTTTGCACATTTTCTATCGTATCGGTGTGATATACCTCGGGGTGTTTCGGATTCCTCTTTCAGTTCAAAGATGTGAAGGTTGTGTGGATTGGCCACGCTAGTTTGCCCAAAATGTTGAGGGATGTGCAGGGTTGATGGATTCCCCATGGAAAATATAGCGTTACAAGATAAGAGCGTTGAGACTGGGCGAAATACAGTTCAGAGAGTCGGTTTGGACTTGATGGAAAAGAAGACCCATTTCCACATTTTTGGGATTTTAAGATCTTATGACCCTTCACATGTGCCTCAATGGATGAAATAGACTATCACCTGATGCAATATTCACTTGGATTTTTCAACATCAGGTCTACTTAAACAAGGAACTTCTGATACCAGAGATCTGAAAGACTGCACAGAAATTCTTGGTGAATCTCAACAGGTCTGCCAGCATCTGTTAGGAAAAAGGCAGAGTGAACATTTCGCATCCAGTAATTGTTCTTCAGACCTGAAGATTTATGATATTGCCAGACCTACTGATCTTGCCCTGCAACATATGTTCTTGTTTCGGATTTACAACATCATCAGTTCTTTTGTTTTTTTTATTCCAAAACTGATTCAATAACGCAGGAGAGGCAGCAGGAGTTACTGAATGATATTTGATATGAGACATGCCCGATGAACTTGACAGATTTACTTTGAATGATGATGATGTCCAAAGGAAGGCCAGCTTGTGATGGTTGGGCAAATGAATTATAAGATTAGTGCCAATGTACCTGACTGAAATAGTTCCGTTCAGACATTGTTAGTTTGAGGATCTAACCAGTTTCAATGCTGGCCGTTGCAACACATCAATTTTGTTTCACTCTACCAAAACAAGTGACGTCTTTCTCTGCTGTAATCGATCTCCAATTCCCTGGAGCGATATTGCAGTGTGATCAGTAAGTGACACAACATATAACCGTGTTGTACAATATAAGCCATTCGGCCCTCAATGCCGTGCTGGCCTTCTATCCTACTTTAAGATCTTGTACACCTCGATCAACTCAGTTCTCATCTTTCTTTGCTCCAATGAAAAAATCCCGAGCTCTCTCAACGTTTTTTGATAAAACATTTCCTCCAGTCCAGGCAGTATCCTGGCAAATCTTATTTGCACCCACTCTGAAGCTTCCACATCTTTCTGATATGAAGCTGACCAGAACTGAACACAAAATTCCAAGATCTAGCCTGGACTCTATAGAGCTGCAGCATAACCTCGCGGTTCGAAAACTCAATTCCCCTGCTTATAAAAGTCAACAAACGATACGTCTTCTCAACAACCCTACCAAATTTGTTGGCAACGTTCAGGGATCTGTGGACATGGATCGCAAGGGTCCCGTTTTCCTCCTCCCTGCCAAGAATCATCCTTTCAATCCTGTGTTCTGCATTCAAATTTTATCGTTGAAAGTGAAGGAATTCGTACTATTCCAGATTGAACTCAATCTGCTACTTATCTTCTCCATTCTGCATCCAGTCAATATCTCGCGGCAACCGAAAAGAAATCTCCATACTATCCACAATTTCGCCACCACTCGTGTCATCTGATAACTTACTAACTTACGCTTCCACTTCATCGTCGAAGCCATTTATAAAACTCACAAATATCAGATCTTACATAACTGATCCCTGCAGAACAGGAACACTTCAACCCCAGGGCATCAATGTGGACTTCAACGGTTTCCTCATTTCCCCTTCCCCACCTCAACCCAGTTCCAAACTTCCAGCTCAGCACTGTCCCCATGACTTGTCCGACCTGCCAATCTTCTTTTCCACTTATCCACTCCACCCTCCTCCACGACCAATCACCTTCATCCCCTCCTCCACTCACCTATTGTACTCTATGCGACTTTCTCCCCACCGCCACCCTCCTCTCATTTATCTCTCCACCCTTCAGGCACTCTGCCTGTATTCCTGATGAAGAGCTTTTGCCCGAAACGTCGATATTACAGCTCCTCGGATGCTCCCTGAACTGCTGTGCTTTTCCAGCACCACTAATCCAGAATCTGGTTTCCAGCATCTGCAGTCATTGTTTTTACCTGGAATACTGTTTTATATGATCGCTTCATAATCCATGAAATTGTCATGACACATGTCAGATCCCATGAGCAATTTTCGCTCTCGTTGTTTGATGTGCACCTTTCGAGCTTGATCAATACTAATGTTGGGGGCTGAAGCAGAAATTGAGGTGTGTGATGGGGTAGTGTATATCTTAGCACACTCTCATTCCCTATTGATTAAATGATTAATTGTTTTAGCACGTGCCTCCTTTGCCAACAGGCCCTCGAACTGTATCTCCACAACTTTCTGAACTATCCCTGTCTGGTATTTGAGAGTTTCCTCACGTTAAACTGTTAATTCTTTCATGACTTATCTAACCGTCTGCACGTTCTCATTGATACACTGTATGTTTAATAAAAATTGACGAGGAACGGCACAGCATTGACTCTTGTGACAGCGTCATCCTTCTGGTGTCGAGTGAGATTATGGCATTCCCCACATTTTGTGACCCCTGTGGCATCAACTGCTTTGTGCACCTCGGCATTGGTTAACATGTGTTACATTTGTTTCAACTGAACGAGAAATGTTCTGGTGTTTGAATGCTTTACGTTATCATTTGACATCTCACCTTTGTCAAAAAGTGTGAAGCTGGAAAAACACTGCAGGTGAAGTAGCATCAAAGGAGCAACACATTCGACGTTTCGGGCAGAAGCCCTTCAGTAGAAATGTGAGGATGGAGAGCGGAGCTTAAAGGTAAATGGGAGGGGATTGTGGAGCTAAGTTAAAGTATCTTAGAAGGCAATAGGAAGATGGAGCTGGAGGTGATGTCGATAGGTCAGAGCAAAGGTTGGAGCGGAAATGTTGGAAGGAAGATGGATTAGTGGCACAGTTCTACAGGGTAGTGCTGAGTTGGAGGGTTGGACCTGGAATGCAGTGAGAGGAGGGAGAGTACGAAACCGGAGAAATCGATGTTGATACTGTGGGGTACGAGGATCCCTTGTCGGAAGGTGAGCTGTTCTTCATCCAGACGTCGCGTGGTTAGTATGTGGCGGTGGAGGAAGCTCAGAACCGCGCCAATGCCTCTCACCTATGTTTAATAGTACGATTCCATGAACCGGTTTCTGTTAGGATTGGCCACTTCTAAGTCCCTCGTGCGTGAGGCAAGTGAAAATCCCACCTACAACGATTGTACTGGTGCACCCATTTCCAAATAACCTCCACACAGCTCTTTTTGCCCTTTCATATTATACAGCCTGTTGTCCATGGAGACGGTTGCAATGCATGCTGAAGGTGCATTCATCCGTTTTTCTACTTCTTTATTGTACACACATTTTCAGGTCTGCCTGTAGACTGCAGATACAATAAGTCTCTACAAGCAGATGGCATGAACGAATCGCTAAAGTACGTTGTGACGTTATTTTTTTCCATTCCCCCCTTGGAAGGCATGTCCCATCCCATGTATTGTGTGATAACAGCGTCTCTCATATTCCTTTATTGCACCAATGTGATCTCTGAAGGAACAGAATGTTAAAGAGTTGATCTGGAGAATGCATCCTGTCATAAAAAGAGTGAAATATTCGACGCATTGCCTCTGAAAAGGCCATGTTGAGAAAACTGACAAGGTGGGGCAGCATCCAGAGAGAGCGGGGAATTGTGTGATGGAAATGGGGAAGGGAGAGGATAACCATTGTTTTATGGGGTATTTCAGCAGAACTAACGGAAGTTAGAATTTTTTTTATAGCAATTGGAACAGGAGTGGTGCTGAAGAAGAACTGAAATGGTCTGTGATAGGGTGGAAGCTGCAAACTTTAAATAACAACAGATTTCATGGAAACAAATCTAAACGGATTGCTGACTGGGTCAGCAAGGAAAACAAGAGTCCAGGAAACGAACAGGAGAAGACGCGTTTATTCGATCTGTTCCATCAGTTAATATGATTGTGGCTGACTTCAGACTTCAAATTCAGCGACCACCCCATTTTCCATGATGCTTTGAGACACCAGGAAGTTGTTGATTTCAGTCTGAAATGAACCAAGTGAGGGAGCACCCACAATCCTCAGCGATATCAAATACCAAAGACTCCGAGATGATTCGAGGAAAAAGGCGTTACCGCCTCTCACTCCTAAAAAAGCTTTTCCTTATCTTGAGATTGCGTCCACGTGTTTAAGATTACCTTACCCGCGGGAATGATTTCTCCGCATCTCCCCTATCAAGCCTCTGTTATACAGGATCTTATATATTTCAATGGAATCGTTTCTCAATTTTCTGATAACTGAGGATATGGACACATGGCATGCAATCTTGGCAGTAAATAGTGAAATTATTTTATAATTTATTCATGGGTTTTTCGCATTTCTGGCTGTCTGCTGGCTTTTGTTCCCCATACGTAGCAGGTCTGGAGGAAGCGGTGGGGAGTTGCCTTCTTAAACGGCTGGATTCCATTTTGCGCAGTTAAATGCAAAGTGCTGTAAAGGAAGGACTTCCAGGATTTTCAAACATTGGCACATTTTGGAACCAAATGTTTGTTCAAACCAGGGTGGTGAGTGTTTTGATTTGAAATTTTCAACTGGTGTGTTTCCTATTTATCTGCCGAGCTTTACATTCCAGATAGGAGTGCTGTGTTTTCAGAAGTTGTTTAGTATGGAATTTCTGCTGTGTATCTTGTCTATGGTACGCACTGCTACTACCGGTGGTGTAGACAGGGAATTTGTAGCTGTGATGCTGAGCAGTTTATTCTCCCTAAATATTGAGCGCACATCTGCTCCATGTGGTTACTCAATGCCTTATTGGCAATTTTATTTCAGTTCAGATTGTTTACAATCTTGCAGGCTTTTCGTTTAAAAATAAACACAAAACTGTGGATACCCTCAGCTGGATGGAGAGAACAGATGCACGAAAACAGCAGGAGTCATTCCGTGCCCATTAGAAAAGGAGTATTGTCGTGTTTCTACTCCTTCTTATCCATTCAGTCCTTTCCTCACGTGGACTCCTCGTTCCATTATTTGCTGCATCTAATCTTGTTTCTCAATTACTTGGATTTATTCATTAATTGAATTATTTTTATAACTGGATATTTAGCAGCATACTTTATCTGGTCTCTGAACTATTTCTGTGTCACCACATAAATACATGCATTTGTGCAGCAGCTTAAGTTCCGCAGCATAAATACAATTAGTTGAAAGAGACGATAAACAGCAATGAATAACCAGCATTAAAATAATATAAAATACAGCCCAACCAGAGGAGTATGAAGCTGGCAGAGATGGCAAAGAGTAAAATCACAGACTTCTTTCTGCTCTCTATCTCTGGATCGCTCTCTATTTTTCTCTGATTCCCCAATTCCTCACACACCTTAATTGCCTGGAAGATGTGTTTGACAGTCAGAACATTGAGAAAGAGAATAAAAATGATTGGGAACATTGGTGTTAAAAATTGTTCAAAATATCTGAAACTTATCCACCGACGGTCGTAATAATAACTGGACCAGACATGACAGTACCATTGAATGTTGTTGATAATCTTTCCAGGTTTATATCGAAAGTACGTAGGAATGTTCTTTAACGAGAAGAAAATAGAGATGATGGCGAGAACCCTCATTGCAGATTTCTTTGTGCAATACGTAGTTTTCATCTGATGAAAACAAATGGCGACAAATCGATCGAAAGAAAAGGCAACAGTGAACCAGACAGAACAGTCAATGGTCAGGTGGTGGAGGACATTGGTTAGACTGCAAACCGGAGTGATGCTCAGGAAACAAAGTGGATAATAAAATTTTTGAAATCGGATAAGTACGACATAAAAAAAAATGAACAGTAGATCAGACGTTGCCATGGCCACCAGGTAGATAGTGCTGCATGTGGAAAGACCACATTTGCCCCGAGCTAAAATTACAATCACCACGAGACTAACTGTAAGAGAAAGGACAAGAAGAGATTTCATGTTGCTGATTGAGCATTATTCATGCAGACTTTACGTAATGACACAGAGATGATTGTTGTATTCTATAATATAAAGTTTAAAGGATCTGAACTATACAACAGAAAATGCATTCTAAATGGATCATTTGCACTAATAAAAGACATAGGGAAGAACATGATCAGCGGATTGCTCATGAAAACACGATAATGTATTCTCTTTTTCGTGTCGGCAGTGGTTGATATCATATGCTTCATAGACTAAACAGATTTTTGGGGTTTCCCATATGACCACAACATCCACCACAAAGACACTTTGGATCAGTTAAGCAAAGATTGGGAGAAACCCTACATACGTATGGGATTGTAAAATTTCTGCATTTCGTTTTGAAACCAACGTTTGTCCCTTATCAGATTAAACGATATTTTATCTTACTGTATATTGGCACAGACCTCTTACTTACCTAATGCATCATACATTGTGCTAACCATTGTGCAATCACAAGAAAATATCTTTTACTTGGTAATGATGGTGGAAGAAAAGGCATTGCTGAGGCAGATACAGATTTTGGGACCTAGTATATGACCCTGAATAGGTGCTGCAGCGATGTTCGACAGTTGAGATAATTACGGTCCATCAGCCGAAACCATTTTCACCTGTGATCAGGATGAAACCAGGGAGAATAAGATGACCAGAATGTGATCTCATTGAGTTTTTTTTTTGGGCTGCCTTATTGTGAATTACTATTTGTGATTTGTATGTAAAAGAATTGAATCTTTTTTCAGGAACTAAAATTTAACTTTAAAAATAGGCACAATTGATTGATAAACAGACAGCCAATCCTACTGTAAATGCAAGGCAAACAGTCCTAAGTGTGGAGCAAGACAGATTTAACATGTGAATATTGGGAAGGTCAGAGGTCATCGTACAAAATACAACAAGCAAGTGACAGAGTTTGATCCCCCAGAGTCGGAATGTTTTCCATTATGACGATAAAAGAAGGGAAATGCTGATAAATCAGGAAATTGGATTTGTAAGCTGTGAAGTAACATGGAGTATGGCAGATGGGTAGAGAATACACAGCGCTTTGTGATGTAATTACTGAATTTAGTTATTTGTTGAAACAGACTTGTTTTCCTATTGCTATTCCTATTTGTATTTTTCTATGTCGCCTTAAAACTGATTGATGCACAGTTCTCATCGAGAGCTCTTCCTCCGAATGAAGCCACACATCACAAAGTGTAGGGCAGCGAGCTCTGAACAATTAACTGTAGGCAGATTATGAATTGCAGGTAAACAACTGATAATCTTATTCTAACCAGATACAGATGGCAAGTCGTGACAACATTTCCAACTCTATATCCATTCTTATTCATGTTCAGATAAGACATTAGTGTAGCTCTTGTTTCACAACATGTCCTAACCTTGCTGGAAGATTAATCAGCATCAAAAACATTGCTTGAATCAACATGATATGTCTTAATGGCAGTTTTTTGAATACCGTTATTGCTCTCGGAATATATTGTATCTGTTTATCTTCAATGGGACATTTCACTTTGTAAACTTAGCATCAAACATAATCAACCAGTTGCGAATATTTTCCTCGTAGCAAACCATTGTATGTTTAGAAACTGCATTAAGAACTTCATCACTGGACAGTACAGAAATGAGGAAGGTCATCCAAACGAAGCAGTCTCTGTTTCATATTCTTATATTCATAATTACCTTTGCAGTCAGATATTATAAATCATTCTTTTCCCCCAAAACAGCTAAATTCGCAGTCAGAGATACTTCTCCATGCTGAAGAACGCTGGGGTAAATTCTTCTGCTCCATTTAATAATTCCCATTCAGCATAATTTTCCTTTGAGTGATGCTCCCAGTTACGCTTTCACACTCCGGCCATTTGTTCCTCTTTAGTACGGAAATCACTTTCGGTAAAATTCTACTTGAAGATGCTCACTCAATCACTCTGTCACTGGAATTGGGTGTCAATTTATTGACCCACATGCAATATAGATCTACAGTAAAAGATACTCTTAGCAAAACCTACAATTGGAGTCACAGGTAGTCTCCTCTTAGTGCTCCAAACTTACGACAATGCTGCATTTGCAGGACTCCACAGAAACGCAAGAATGCTGCGTCATAAGTTTCTCTTTGAGCAGTTACCCACACTCAGTGCAATTCGACAATGGGATATCTTCCTAGTACCATGTGGTCACTGAAGTTCGTGATCCTTGTTCAGTACAATTATACAATCAGTAAGCACTTCAAACAGAGTCATTCCTGGAGATCTAGATCAATTGGACACAACATTCCAGTCGATCACGGGATAATGTAGAAAGCTGCAGACAAAAGGTTTTCTTTATTTGAACTTAGAAGTTACACGACAGAGATTGTTTGGAAATATTAACCGCAAACATTAATATCACACATGAGGAACACATACCGCCCCAGTCCAGTGCCCATTAAGTGGAGGGATAAATATAACCATTATGCATGTCGATGGATCAGCATTCAGACAGCACTCCATATCAGGGTGTAAGATGCTCTGGCGAAGGAAAGACCAAACTTCAAGACACGATTCTGCTCCAAGAGCCCATCGAAGAATGCGTTTGCCCCAGAAATCTCAGTGTGCTGTGTTGTACTCACCTCTGACATTATGATAGTAATCTGTGTTCTCTGAAACTTACAGAGGCTTATTGGGTACGAAATAAAATTTATGTGACTAAGAAGTCTCCATTTTCCTTCAAATGAACCATTTTCGAATGGAAGAAGACAGGCCATTATTGCATCAAATTGCCTGATCCACTCCAGTGATGTCACAAACGCTGCGCCAGATTTCCCCCAGCAAGCAGTGTTGATGTGGCAACCCTGACAATTGCACAAAACAGCAGGTCCCTGTATTCTTCCTTCACTCTCACCATCAAGATAATCTTTACCCCTCAATTGCCTCAAAACATTCTGGGATAGCTCAGCACCTAAATGTGATCTTCAATAAATCACCTCACTTTAAACAGTGATTCGAAAAATATGAAACATTTCATCGAAGCAGAAGGAGCTGAATATGCTGAACTGCCCTGCGTGGGGTCAATGCCCAGAATGGTCATCCACACCCAGCACAGGTTTAGTCATAAACAAGTTCGCACTAAGTAAACACAGGTGAGTAGTCATTCCCACTCAGCTCTGCTTTCCGATCATTCAGAAAACAAGGAACATGTGACGTTATTAAGAAGTAGATTGGTTCAAATCGGCCAACAAGATCTTGAACTATATCGATATGGCATCGATATAGCAAAGCAATTATAACTGTTTGCATTAATATCTCTGTATATATTTGTCTGTGTGGTGTTAATCAAAATCACTGCTTGGACAGACACGGCGCATGAAAACCACATTGATGCCCCACACCATGTGGCAAAGAGCGTCATTCAAAGCAGGGTCGACAAAACGGTACATATTATTGTAGCAGTGCGCTGCTGATGGATTAGAAATCAATTGGTGACCCTGATACGTGGTCTAACTCACCAATCCCCTTAATTCTGAACATCGGCACACGCAGCAGGGCTACATTTGACTCCGTTTGCCAGATATTTTTGAGCCTTATTGGAACCTTGGAGCAGTAAAATAATCTGAAATATCTTAAATTGTACTTCAGCCACCCCAAACCGACTTCTCTTCCATCAGGGAAAATCTGTTGTCCCATACAATCTCCAAAGTTCTGAGTCATCTGGATGGGGTACAATAACAGGAATTTCTCAAAATTGACACAGACCTGCAGTCCAACTTATAACACGTCGGTTTCACAGTGAATTCGTCTAAATTATATCCAGGATGTTCACCTCCAAAATGTCAGAACCGGAAAAGTAACAGCTACAATAATAAAAATAATAATAATTATAAACGTAAATTCAGATCAAATACGGAGTAACAATCCCAATCAAATGCCCTTATATACCATTCATATAGACCAGTATCGTTTGGGGAACATCGAAATATAACACAACAAAGGGCAAGTTGGGAAATATCTTGTTTGACAAACCTGTTTCACCACTGTTGGATTGCTGTTGCCACAAAATTCAAGATCTCATTATTTTTCATATTTGACTCCGCCCTAAAGTTCTGTGCATCTTTTTTTTACAAATGACACTACTCCCATGTCTTTTGTGGAAACAAGCAATCCAGAAATACACATCACATTTGGAACCCTGTGCTCAACACCTCTCCCAGCAATCTGTCCTCACATATATCGAGGCCCCACACATTCCCTGATTGACGAAAACATATAAGATTTTCAAAGCCATCTGTCCTGACACTCACTTATCACTCCGTAATGACCTACTCAAACCAACCATTGCCCACCTGGTATCTGCTCTCGCATTTGGAACAAGATACCTGAGAGAGATCTACCAATAAAATACCTTTGTATCAAGGAATTCGAAACACCTTCCTCAGAGGTTACTAAAATGCCAGTCGTTACAAAAACCATCTGACAGACAGGAGGGTTTGAACTGCCACGGAGAAAGATCGCTCTTCATCAACACTCTCTCGACCAGCCAGGGCCAGTGCTCATTCAAACTCCATCAGTGTGGCCTCAGTGCCAACCCATTCTGCATGGTATAGAGAAACAGGCAATGCTGCACATTACTGAGGGGACTCCTAATCAATAAACTATTCACTTTTAAAACAGTAAGTGGGGACATTGTCATCTGCCATCGGTACTTGCCATGCTAAATGGAAAGGAAATAACGATTAATCATAGAGTGGAAATAAGTGTGATTTAATGCAGAGACTTGTAAAACTGAATTGGTTCAAGACTTACCAGGAATATCAAAAATGGCTAAGATGGTATAGTATAGTTTTTCGATCATTATCCTTGGAACATACATTTTGCTGTTTGTGAAATAGCCCCTGATGTCCTGCTGCTGACAATCTGTCTGAATTGGAGAATTACCTGGCGCTGACACAGTTCAAAAAAATTTATTTTATATCATGTGGTGCCCCACTGGGAAACATTGAATTTTTATCCAACAGTTTTCACAAACAGTTTGTGATGGAAGTTTTATTTTAAATTTGTGATGTCATTGAGATTTAAGCCTGTAATTGTAATACCCCAAAGACTCGATTAATCTGATCCTGTTTGATCTCAAATATTAATTGTAAATCTTCTTCAAACTTCAATGCTTGTATAAAATCATATACAGTTCGTCCCATCAATACCAAAATATTTTTCGATATTCTTTTCAGTGACGGCATTCATTTTTGCTGAGGCTTTTCAGTCATTCAATAGTTCGTGCGGTGGACCTTTTTAAGAGCTGTTCTACTGCATATTGTTGTATCCCTATTTTCCTTGTTAATCCAATTTTACAACGCATTTGGGAAATTCTATCTGTGAATGAGCACTCTCAATCAGAATCTGAAGCTGATAGAAACCACAAGTGCTGGAATGTGTACCAAGTGATATCGTTCACAAAACAAATGCAAAAATTAAACAGAAAAGAATTTAAACATTGACTTCAGAATCCAGAATGACAGTATGACCCTGTGACCCGTCATGTTCATTCCACCAAAATGAATCTAAATCTACATTAATCCCACTTTCCACCACTTGGCCTATACACTTGCATGTTATGACATTTCAAACGCTCATCCAAGTAATTGCAAAAGTGGGTATGATTTCCCATCTCAAACATCCTCCCAGACAGTGCATTTCAGGTAAATAGCATCCTCTCGACAGAACGAATTTCCTTCATGTCCACTCTCAACCTCTTGCCTTTAGCTTAGAATTATGCAACCTTATTCCTGACACTTCGACTGAGAGAAACAACTGCTTTGGATTAACACTGTCCATGCCCCTTATAAGTTATACACCAGCTCTAGATAAAGCACGCCGAACTAATCCACCCTCCCTCTGCACAGCTAAATTGTTGCACACTGAGCACCATTGTGGTGAATCTCCTTTGCACTTCCTCCAGTGCAGTGTCCAGAACTACACACAATACTTCAACTGTGTATTAAACAAAGTTCTGTACAGCGTCAATATGCCTTCTCCCTTTATAATCCTCCCACATTTCTGATAAAGGTAATATGCCCGAAGTGTCGTCTTTCCAGTTCCTCGGATAATGTCTGTTCTGCTGTGCTCTCTCAGCGCCACACTCTTTGACTATGATCTCCAGCATCTGCAGTCCTCGCTTTCTCCTTATAATCTATGCAACGACTGAAAAAGGCGAGTGTCCTATAAGCATTCTAATCTACCCCAGTATCCTGTCATTCCACCTGTAGGGATCTGTCAACGGCACCTCAAGTCCTTTCGGATCCTCAGATCTTCCTAATGTCGGACTATTCATTGAGTACTCCCTTTTCTGGTGACTGTGTTTCTCTTAAAATGCATCACCGACCATTTCAGAAGGATTACATGACAACAACCACTCATCTGCCCATCTGACCAATCTATCTATTTCTAATTGTCACCTAAGAATATATACCTCCCTGACAACGACCCTGACAGCATCATGAAAAATCGTATTTTTTATTCCAAATCTCATCAACTGCATCTCCCCATTCTCCAGCCACACCCACTCCGTAAAACACACACACACACACACGCACACACACACACACACACACACACACACACACACACACACTCATCGATACCATTTATGAACATTGTAAACAGTGAGGGAACGAGCACTGATCCCTGTCAGACGCGATTGGATGCCAGTCTCTAATTACACAAGATGACTCTATGAACACTCACTGCCCACTCTCACAGAGCCAATTTTGGAGCCAAACTGCAAAATTGCTCTGGATGCCGTGTCCTTTTTACTTCATTCTCAGTCCCCCATGTGCGACCTTGTCAAAGGCTTTGCTCAATTCCATATAAATTACTTCAACTGCCCTTCCCCTATCGACAGATCTGGCCACCTCATCGAAAAACTTCACCAGATTTATGAGGCATGACTCCCTCTGACGAAACCGTCCTGACTATCCATGCTGAAACCATTCCACACTAAATGGAGATTAATTCTATCCTTTGTTTTTTTCTCCAATTGTTTCCTGAACCCTGATGTGAAACTCAGTAGCCTGTTTTTCCTGTTCGATCTCCACCTCCCTTCTTGAAAAATGGAAACACACCAGCTGTCCTCCAGTCCTCTGGCACCCCCACCTCCCTCCTCCCCACCCCACCGTGGCTGAAGAGGAATTGAATGTTTCAGACAGAGTCCCTGTAATTTTTTCCTTTTTTCTCCTGGTTATGTATCCTACGCATATCAAAACGTTTACTTATTTAAGGTCTCCAAAATTTACAATGTCTGCTCGCATCATATAAATGGTGAGTGATTGAGCGAATTTCGTTTTTTTAACCCTTCCACTTCCCATTCGGATTCCCAACCATACAAAGGGAAGACAAACTGTTCCGAGCACCTTGATTTCCGAATTTTATTTTTTTGAATACACACATTGCAAAGTCCTTTCAGACTAAGTGAAAGCCGATTTCCTATCAAGAGGATTGTACACTGTGAAGCAGGCAATTTGTATGAACGATTCCACACAGACTCATTGTACAGCATCACACTTGACCCACCCTTGACCCTATCTTTGTAACGTCTCATTTCCCTTGTCTAATCCAACTGTCCTGCACATCACTGCACATTATGGGCAGAATAGAACGTCTCGTCCATTCAATCTGCACTTCCCTTGTCTCTGGGAGAAAACTGGATTCCCCAAAACCCAGACAGAGACTGCGGGAACATGCGAAATCCCCACAAACAGTCGCAGAGGGTGGAAATAATCCTGGTCCCTGGTGCTGTGAGGCAGAAGTGCTAACCACTAAGTCACTGTATAAAACACTCATAATTCAGAAGAAAAGTTTAGGTGTTTTACGGACTCTCTCTTTCTCTGTCTCTCTCTCTCTCTCTCTCTCTCTCTCTCTCTCTCTCACACACACACACACACACACACACACACACACTTACACACACACACACACACACACACACCAATTCAAATGTATTTTTCATTCTTCTTTTCATACTTAACACTATCCTTTGCATGGAGAAACAATTCCTCTGATCATCAATAATTTCTTCTTACTCACTGAGCAAATACACTCAGCCATCTTGATTTTCTCTTAATTGTTCGCAGTCAATGCTAATGTCATTGCCTGGTCTTATTTTGACTGCATTCACATTTTCTCGGGATCAAGTAGAAGCATGTTAGTAATTCGCGAAATAATAATAAAATTTAAATCTTTATTGAGTAATGGCACAAAACTTTCAAGTTGGTCTCAAATTCAGGCAGGAAGCCAGCTTTGATTCCGTTCATTTTATGACTTTTAATATTGACATAAAGCTGTGGTGAATTGAAGTGACAACCCATCGAATTCATAAATGTCCTTTAGGGAAAGAAAACTGCTGTTCTCAGTCAAACTGGGCTCCATGTGTCTCCATGCTCAAAGAAATTGATGTTGTTTTCGTAGGTTCATCATATAAGCTCAAGGCCCACACTGCATGAGTTCCTCAGGATTGTGTCCTTGACTTCACTGTCTTTTGTTACAGTACAACATACCTCTTGTCAATTAAAAGTGCCATATGTTAGACTGTTTGCGAATAATTGCACAATCCTCAGCAGTATTCCTGGATACTGCAGCACTCCATGCCGCAATGATGCAAAATCTCAGAAACATCCAAGGCTGTGCTGATCAGTGCCAATTAAAATGCATACCACACAAATGTCAAACAATACGAGATTATTAAAGTTCCACCTCTTGACATTCAGAGCCTTTGCTGATTGTGAACCATTGTGATCAACAACCTGGAGTTACTATTGAGCAGAAAATGAATTGAACTCACAATTTGAATACTGTGGCTCCAAGAGAAGGTCAGAGGGAACTAACACTGCCATGGGTAATGCATTACATAACTCTGAAAGCCTCGCCACCAACGACTGTGCAAGGCACACATCAATTTTATTGGTGCCATATTTGGTAAAATATCTGAATACATGCATTCCATCCACCACCGATGTTCAGTGAAAGCATTATGCATGATGGACATTACACATCTGCTGATGTTCCTTCGACAGCATCTTTGAAATAACGACTGCCATATTTCCAAAGACAAATGCAGGAGATTCATGGGGACACCTCTAGCTACATGTTTCCGACCAAGACATTCACCATCTTGATTTTAATTTATCTTTCTTCAAAAAATTTGCCATCACCCCAATGGACAATAAAGCTGCTCTCTGATTAGTTAGAAGAGACAAGTTGTGAGTTTAGCCTGAGGGTTACCATGAAGGAGGTGAGTGGAGAGGGTGGGAATTTAGGAACTTCATGGTGATATCAGCCAGTGTGGAAAGTGACCCACACTGTTGCTGCCGCTCTACATCGCAAAAACAGCAGTCCAGCCAGCGATGCTGCAGGAGTTCAGTTCGCACATTTGGTGTGACAGCGGCTGTGAGGTATAGAGAGGTGAGGTCATCCTCTGTTCAATATCACTGCCAGTTATCTCACTGTCTGACAGAACAGCCCTCTGTATCTAAGACGGTTCCTTCACTGTCCCACTGTCAAAATCTTGGACATTCCCTCTCTCCTGTTCCCATCACACCTTAGACGATTTTTTTCCTACACTGTGGCGACTGTAGTGGCACAGGAAAGCAGCTACAACAGCACACTGAAGGGAAGTAAATTTTGGTCCATCCATTAAATACCAATCCCGCTGACTTAATTGATGAAACATGCCTGACAGCCATGTCTATGACTACCAGAAAATTCAGATTAATGTACAAGTAAAATCGTTGGATATGTAAACATTTGGCAGATTTTTTCGTGTGGAGATGGAGTAAGCGAATATGCGTGCGAGCGTAAGAGAGACAGTGCGTGAGAGAAATGGCATGTCAATTGCTGAACTCAGTTAAATGTCATTTTGACTATGAGGAAATATATTGAGCAAAGACCACTGCTGGCTGAATTTTCTTTGCAAGTTTTCGACACTCTGAAGGGTTTTCAGACATGAATGTCCGAAAGTGGTTAGTACATGTCACACGTCAGCATGTTCCTGCTTCTAATAGCAGAGATAGCTTCTTATAATCCTAAATAATCATCTGATGTTTGCGCAGTCCTTGTGTCTTAGATGAAAATATCGTTCTCGTGATCCATGTTTGGTCACTTTTTGTGCTCGAGAGTAATAAAACATAGTGTCCATGTCAAATTGCAAACTGCTATTGAAATGATTATATGATTAATCAGGATTTATGCTGCAGTTGGATGAGAAAAGTACTGTTATCTATGCTGGGTGACACAACTATCGGGAGAGAAGAGTACATTTTCCAGTGAGGAGTATTACAATCAAACCGACATTGAATGATTACTGTTAGTGCAAGGATATGATGACTCAGTGGTAAGCACTGCTGCCTGACATGTCAGGGCCTCAGTATCGAGTTCACCATCACGCGATTTTCTGTGTGGAGTTTTCACATCCTCCCCGTGTCTGTACGTGTTTCTTTCAGGTGCACCGGTTTCCTCCCACAATCCAAAGATGTACAGGTGAGGTGCTATAGTCAGGGGTAAATGTTGGAGAATGGGTCTGGTAGGGTTACCCTTCAGACGGTTGGTGTGGACATCTTGGGGAATGACAGGCCTGTTTCTATACTGTAGGAATTCTACGGATTTATGAAGGAGATAGGGAACGAAACCTTGGTCAATAGCTGATTCAAGTCAATATGTCTGAGAAGAGTTCCCATGGCTCGTACTTTGGAGATCGCTTCGCTGCCAGCACTTCAAAATTTCACTTTCCAATGGTAAGCATTGTCTTACTGAGTTATGTAATGACATGGTCAACAATTTCTTTCAATATGAACTATATAAAACAAATTAATAATACTTGTTAAGAGACTACAAATAATGGAACGATTTAGTTAACACAATTGGCTCCCTGGAGATTTGATGTTCGAATTAGAACCAGAATTAGGCTGTATTGTCACGCATCCTGAAGAATAAGAATACGTGAGAAAAGTAAACAGTCTACAATGCCGCATTCGCTGGTACCAAGTTGTTTTCAAAACCAGAATTTTAAAAAAGCAACATTACAAATAACATATTCAAAGAAGGGGCAGGTGTGGAATGGAGGTGATATATCGGGACATTAAAGTTTAAATCGTTTCTCCATAAGCGTGTTTACAACCACAAAAACGGATACATAGACCTAGCCATGGCCTGGAGTATTGTTCAGCAAACGATTCTGCATTTAATAGAAAGATCGTTGCTCTAAGAGGTTACAACGATAAGGAACGTTGTACAGGATGGAAGATGAGGCAGTGAGAGGTAGATTTATGGGGATTGGAGGAGATAACAGTAATATCGACGGGTGTAAGGAATGCTGGAAGTTCTAGCGATGACCGGAGTGGGAAGGAAGAGAGGAGTTTGCTGAGATAGAGAGGGCAAGAGTATCTGAAGGAGATGACAGTGATAGCAGATGTGTGACAGCTGGAGGCGTTTTCAGAGATTTCGATGTTTGTCGGTGTTGCTGGAAGTTCCATCGATGGACATTGCTGTTGCATGGAATTACACAACAAGGGAGTCTCTTGGGTTGGAGGTTGTGACAGAGGTTGTAAGAGAAGGTGTGCATGGACTTCAGCAGATGATGAAAAAACGAAGCGGTGTGGGGTTAGAGTATAACACTGAGATAGAGAATAATATAGGTTGTGGAGTTGGTTCCCTATATATGGAGGAATGTAGCTGCTGGAGATCATTACTGAGATATGGAAAAATGTTAGGGCTTTTTTGGTTTCCAGAGATAGAGACAGATGTAAATGCTGGAAAAAGTGAAGGAAATAGAGAAGAATGTCGGTTTTCTCGGAGGTAACAGAGATCGGCTGGGTGTTTGTTTTCGCAAGTGTTACAGAGATGAGGTGTCGACATGGGCCTGACTAATTTAATTTGATTTACTGTAGTCAGTTGCACCTAAGTACAGTGAAAAGCTTTGTTTGCGAGCAGAATTTGGTGGATCATAATAATCAAGAGCATACACAAAATAGGTTGCTTCGATAAAGTGAGGCACAATGTTTTCATTGTACAAGCGATGCATGAAGCAAAATCAATATTAACAAGATGAGCACAAATTGAAGTTAGGGAGTCCATCCAACATTCTAATAACGGAAGGGACGAAGCCGCTCTTCAAACTGATGGTGCCTGATCGTGCTTCTGCATCTTCCCGTTGAAGGAAGATGTTGCAGGAGAATATTGCCGATGTCGGAGGGGCATGATTTTGTTTGCAGTCTGTCAAATGGTAATGAGCTGTGTAAATGGAGTCCAAGAATGAAACCTTGGCTTTCGTGGTGATCTTGGCACTGCACACAACCTTCTGTAGTTTCTGACAGTCCTCGGCTGAACAGTTGCCGGCCGAAGCCGTTATGCGCCATGATATTGTGCTTTCCATGCTGCATCTGTAAAATATCTTGAGATTCGTATGGACATGGCGAAATTCCTAAACTGCCTGAGGAAGAAGTGTTGTAGTTGTGCCTTCTTAACCATTGCATCTATATGAGCTGTCCAGGACAGGATGTTGGTTATCGACGGTCTGAGGAACTTGTCATTCTCAACCCTCTCATCCTGCTCTCCTTTGATGCAGATGAAGTCACAGATAAATGAAGGTGTGCAGATTTTACAGAGATAAGGATGTATGTCAGGGTTAATGAGGTTCAAGAAAGGGAAACGTGTCCGGGCTGGTGGAGCTTAGAGAGAGGGGGCAAGTTATCGGCATTGGAGAACGTGAAAGGCAAACGGATGCAAGTAAGTGCGGAAGGAGGTGGCAGAGACAAGGATGCATGATAAGCTGGAGGTTTTTACAAATATATGGAAGCATGTAGATGCTGGACGATTGTACAGGCGTAGAGAGTTGCAGTAATTGGGGGTTGCAGGGACAGGGAGGTGTGTAAGGGTTGGATATGGTTACCGAGATATGGAGGCTTGGAGTTGGTGTCAAAGGTCATGGGGTAGTAGTGGACTGGTGAAGGGGCTGGAGAAAGTTACAGACATATGCAGGGGGATAACTGGGTTTGGAGATCATAGACGTGGGATGTCAGATGTATCGGGGCTGGACAGGGCTACAGAGGTATGGAGGGTGTAGCTGGTGTCAGAGGGCACGGAGATAGGATCGGAGGGGTGTAGGGACTGGAGAAGTTTACAGAGAAATGGAGAGGTGTAGTTGGTGTTAGAGGACAGAGACGTGGGAGGGAAGGGGTGTAGGGTCTGGAGAGGGATGCAGACGTATGGAGGGATGTAGCTGGTGTAAGAGCTCATGGAGGGTGAAGGGAAGGCGTGTAGGGTTGGAGAAGTTTACAGAGCCGTAGAGAACTGCAGCTGGTGTTCCACGTCATATTTGTGGGAGCTGAGGGGTGTGGGGTCTGGAGAGATTTAATGGGATTTGGAGGGCTGTAGCAGGTTTCACAGGTCATGGGGACAGGATAGGAGGGATGTAGCGGCTAGAAAAGGTTACAAATATATGCAGAGCTGAAGTTGGTGTCAAAGGTGAGGAAGTGGGAGAGGAGTGGTGTTGGGGATGGAGAACGTTACAGGGATATGGGTGGGGTGCAGATGGTGTCCGAATTCGTGTTTGTGGAAAGGGAGGGGTGAAACGTCTGGAGACGGTTCAGGAGATTTGGAAGGGTGTAGCTGGTGTCAGAGATTGCACGGTTAGGAGAGTAGGGGTATGGGGCATGAGAGGGTTCCAGTGATATGAAGAGGTGCAGCTGGTGTCAGATGTGAAGGAGGTGGGGGTAGGGTTCTAGGAGCTGGAGAAGGTTACACAGATATGGAGAGGTACAGCTGGTGTGAGACATCATGGAGGTGGGAGGGAAGAGATGGAGGTGTTGGAGAAAAGTGCAGAGATATGGAGGTGTGTAGTTCTTGTCAGAGGTCAGAGGTGGGAGCGGAGGGGGTGTAGGGGCTGGCGAATGTTACAGAGATATGGAGTGGTGTAGGTGGGTTCAGAGGTCATGGAGTTAGGAGGATAGGGGAGAAAGCAGCAGAGGGCTATAGAGATATAAAGATGTGCAGCTTCTGTGAGATATCATCGAGATTGGTGGAGTTAGGTGTAGTGGCTGGACAGTGTTTCAGTGATATGGGGGGTGTAGACAGGATAAGACGTCACAGAATTGAGGGGTAGGGGTGTAGGAACTGGAGAAGGTTTCAGAGATATGGAGAGGTGTAGCTTGTGTTAGAGATCATAGAGGCTGAAATGGTGGGGTGGAGGGGATGGAGATGTTTGAAGAGATGTGGAGGTGTCAGAGTTCATCGAGGTGAGAGGGAGGGCAAGAGGAACTGTCGACGGTGACAGAGATATGAAAAGGTGTGGCTGGTGTTCGAGATCATAGAAGTGCGAGTGGAGGGGTGTAGGGTCTTGAGCGGGTTGCAGACATATTGAGGGATTAAACTGGCATCAGAGGCCATGGAACTAGGAGGGCGGGGTTGAGGGGCTGGTGAAGATTACAGAGATATGCAGAGACGCAGCTGGTATTGGCGGTCATAGTGTTGGTAGTGGAGAGATGTAGTGGCTAGAGACGGTTACAGAGATATGGAGGGGTGTAGCTGATGTCAGATGTCATAGAGGTGAGAGGGGTCTAGGAGCTGTAGAAGGTTACAGAAATATGGAAATGTATTGCTGGTGGGTGAGCAATCAAAGAGGTGGATTACAGGTGTTTGGACTGGAGAGGGTTAAATAGAGAATAAGGGGATTATCTGGGGTCAGAAGTCATAGAGGTTAGTGGGCTGTATGGGGAGGGATTGTAGATTGCAGAATGGCGTTTGGATACTGATGATGCGTTGCTGACACAAACTGAGTATGTATTGTGAGAGTTTCCGTGTACGACGACATGTGCTGCAGGAGTCCATTACATTTTTAACACCTTCCTTGAGGAACATGTCCAAGTTTCAGAATGACAGATCTAATGTGGCAAACCAGAAGTCATCAGCACATATGACCATAAGTCATAAATCCTTTCCCAAAGAATTCTTTCAACAATCTTGCTGACCACAGATGCAAGACTTACTGGCCTGCAATTGCCAGTGATCTCCCGATTAGACTTCTTGAAAAGAGGAATCATACTCGTTCCCCCCTCCACTACAATTCTGCAGTGCAATTCCCGTGAAGAGTGGTGAAGCAAACATCTTCGCAAGCGGCTTTGTAGCCTCCTTTCTCGCCTCCCGGATTATCCTGGGATAGATCTGATCTGGCCCGGGGGTGGGGCGGGGAGGAGTGGAGGGATGGGGTGGGTGTCACCGATGTTAACGTTTGCCAAAATTTCCGGCACATCATCTTTGTTCGTCTTGAACTATTCAAGCCTGTTTAGCACCCCTCAAATTCTCATTCACCACAAATTCCCCTTCCTTATTAAAATCCAAAGCGAAAAACTCATTAGGCCTTCCCCTCTCTCCACGAGAAAGTTCCCTCCGTTATCCTTGACAAGTCCTACCTTCTCCCTGATTATTCTCGTATTAGTTGTGTTATACCATAGCTTCCTCCACCTTACATAAGCTGCCTTCTTCCTCTTGAACAGAAACTGTATTATCGTCATCCAAGGCCCCTTAATCGTACCCCTTCTTGCCTGACTCAAGGAAACAAAAATCGTAAAGTCGCACTTGAGGTTCTGGATTGCTATGCAAAAGACATAACTGGTGATGGTTTACTCTGAGGACAGATGATGCTTTACTCTGAGGACAGATGAACAGAGGAGTTGCAAAGGAGTACCATGACGGAGTTGAACCCCGATTGATGGCATGATGAGGAACACTGGCACATGGCTCTAAGAAAGTTTTTGGCTATCAGAAATGTCTTCAAATAGAACAATGTAGAGTTCATGTTCCAAAAACCGGCAATGTATCTTGTCATTCGTGAAAGGAACTGTGTTTTTGTTCCATAGAAGCACTCAAGACGTCAAATAACGATTTAGACGAACACTTAAAGCATTAGAAAACACAAGGCCAAGTTGGAAGTTGGGTTTAGTCTTGCGATCCTTGATGAGAGGCATTAATCTCATGGGCAGCATGGACTGTGCCATTTCTGTTAAAGGTCAGTGACTCAAGCATTTTGCAACTGAAAGAAAAGTCAAAAGCATTGTCAAGATCAACGTTGCCAGCAGTGTATGCACATTCTTTGATGCTCTATTTGTTGGGATTCAGCCCTCTCATTGATGATTCCTGGGACTGATTCCCAGTCAGGGAATAAGGATTTATTGCCAGAGGAAAAACTCTGAAAAACGAACATGACTTCCTGACATTAAAAACATCAAAGGAATCAGCTCTATCAGACTCCGTAAAAGTTTCAAATCAGAGATGAAAGTAAATGGAGATCATGCTGAAATGTATTGCCTTGGCATGTCCGACACAGTATAACAACAACAAAAAATACTCCTTTTTGAAAATGACAAGTTATTTGCAGAGTTAACTTCATGCATGCAGGAAGTTTGATTCCCTTCTCGGAGAACCGAGGAGCAGAGAGCCGAATATCAGAATGAGGATTGCACATTAAAGACAGAGATGAGAAAGCATTTGTGAGCAAATTACTGAGGATGTTGGAATCAGTCCTGAAAGCAAAAAAAATGTTGGAAATCACAACGGATTATGACACCCGGCATGGAGAGAAAGCAAGCGACTCTTTTCCGTCTTGGTGATACTTCATCAGAGCTGATGTGAAGTCTGGAGGTGACAGTATTTGTACAAAAGTGCGAAGAGGAGGTCGTCTGCTGCCGGAGAAAGAATGCTAATACTGTTTATTAAGTGATTGGAATGTGAGAATGGAAGAACACTGGTGTGATTATGAACCCACTGCCGTCTCGATTACTTCCACTTCTTTAAGTTTACCTGCTGCAGTGTCTCTGACCATGACCTCTCCCCTCCCTCCAGTCCGGTGTCTGTTCTTTCCAGATGGCAGTTAGACACACCATTGTTCAAAACTTCTGATATTCCGGTGGAATTCTGTACATGGGCTGTCAGGTCACTGTCATTAAGTATACGCAAGGCTGAGATCGACAAATTTTGAAACGGTAAAAACATGAACGCTTATGAAGAAAGGCAAGACGACAGTTCTGGAATGTCACGAGCTCTTTAGGTCTTTCCTGGCTACCTTGTAACCCTCACGTGCCCTAACTGAGCCTTCACATCTCATCCTAACATAAGGACAGAGATGAGGAGAGTGGTGGCTGTGTGGAATGCTCTGCCCCAGAGGGCAATGTAGGCCCAGTCTCTGGATTCATTTAAGAAAGAGTTGGACAGAGCTCTCAAAGATAGTGGAATCAAGGGTTATGGAGATAACGCAGGAAGAGGATACTGATTAGGAATGATCAGCCATCATCATATTGCAGGGTGGTGCAGGCTCGAAGGGCTGAATGGCCTACTCCTACACCTATTGCCTATTGACTATTGTCTATTGTCTATTGATTTAATTTTAGAAGCTGAAATAGACCATTCATCCCAAGACTGTTTCCGTCTGTGGGTGAAAATGATGTTCAATTCATCGAGGGGGAGTGAGCACAAATTTGCCATATGAAAATTCAGTCCCATTCATTGAGCAGATTCAGATTAAAACGTGACAGGGAACTTATCATTGTGATGAGCATTTGGAACGTCAGATTGCATAAGGGTAGGAAAAAAAGGGATGATATGCCTTTTCCCGTTCTGTAAACCTCGAAGACTCAATCATTTTGGAGGAGAATCTTAACTGCAGTGAAACAAACCTCAAAGGCTGCGTCAGGACAAACGATGCAATGTTCCTTATTGACATCCCTGGTTGTGCAATGCTTGGTATTCGGCGCTTGTGGCTTTGTAGCCCGAGTTCAATTTCCGATCAGAAAAAAAGGACTCCTTTATTGCTGACATGCACTTGATATAGAGGAAGAAAAAAAATCACATAATGCCAGAGTACAGTCCAACAGATTTACTTGGATGCAATAGCTTTTAGAACGTTGCTCCTTCATCAGGTAGTTGTCAGGAAACTTTATCAGCCAACTGGTGGTTGAATTTGGATGTCACTAAAAGGATTCGCAGAGGCAGAAACCCACATCATCATCATAGTTATTCAGCTGTAAATTTGTATTTCTAAGGCACAAAAGGTCAAGACATATAAAATTGGATGACAATCGTTCAGCGGTTGTTCTGCCTCGAGAACATGCAAAAAGCTTGAGGGCTGTTGACACACCCGTGCATGGCACTCCTGCAGTAATCACTGCTACTCTCATTGTTAGGAAATTCTGCTCATATCGCCGTGGCCCGCATTCGATTCACAGTCAGGGAATGGCGAGTTTAGGAGGTTAGGGTGGGATACACAGACTTTTGCTAAGAGAACAGAATGGTGTTTGGTTTACAGTACATTGTTAGGAGAATAGCGATGGGATGAGTTCACAGTATGTAGAGGTTGGGTTTTCAGACAGTTGCTAGGAGTAGAGTGAGATTATGTGCAGGCACATTTCCTTTGAGAACACACTGAGGATGTATTCACAGGTTTCAATGGATTATATTCTTGACAGTATGGAAACAGGCCCTTCGCCCCAACAAGTCCACTCCAATCCTCCGAAGTGTAATCCACCTAGACCTGCTTCCCTCTGACTAGACCTGCTTCCCTCTGACTAATGCACCAAACACCATGTACAATTTAGCATGGCCAATCCACCCTAACCTGCAAATCGTGGCATTGTGGGAGGAATCCGGAGAAAACACAGGCAGGCACAGGACAATGCACAAACTCCACACAGACAGTCGCCAGAGGCTGCAATTGAAACAAGGTCCCTGATGTTATGAGGCAGCAGAGCTAACCACTGCACCACCGTGCTTTTTTTAAATATTAAATTGCAAAGCATTTGCACCAAAGAACGAGTAATATAGAGGCAAATGATGACATGCAACCCTCAGGTAGACAGGGCAACAAGACCATCAACGGTGGATATCAATAATCCAGCGGAGAACATTTTGCGGACAGACACAAAAGGAAAGCCAGTCTCATCAGTCCACTTCATCGAAAGACATAGGTAGTGGTAACAAACTTCAAAATCTTAGCGTGAAATTAGACTCAATTGAAGAGAGAGTAAGAGGGAACGGTTTGAAAACCCCCTTACGGCTTTTTGTTGTTTGGTCAATAATCGGGAAAGAAAAACAAAATATCCCTTTCAGAATTCGACACGTGTCACACTATGTGTGGACTGACAAATTTTGAGAGCTTCAAAACTCAATATTTTCGGGATTCACTTGTAACAGAGCTCTTGTAAACAAACTTGTATTCTGTTTTGGCGAGTGATTTTCAGAAAAAAACAAATAGTACAATTGACGAGGGATATAAACTGTTCAAGAATCCCGACAGAGTGGAAAAAGGCCAGTTGATCCAAAAAGTCCATACTAAGCTCAGCCCTTTTCACGTACCTAATTACTCAACATTTACTCTACATTTACACTTAATAATGCGCATAACAGACCCGCAGTGGCCAGGAGAACGGAAAGGGTCTTGGACTGTGCTGCATTGGAGTTGATTTTCAACATGCCTCACCAAACGTATTGAATTCCATGACGATGTGACAAAACACATGAATGAAGGTAGAGCAGTAGATGTGGTGTACTTGGTTTTCAACAAGGCTTTTGGCGCATTTTGCCATGTCAGATGCATTCAGAATGTAAGCAGTCATGGGATGCAAGGAAATTTTGCTATCTGCGGGCAGAATTGCTGGGTACAGAGACGACAGAGGGTGATAATGAAACCTAATACTCACGGTGTTCTGGAAGGATCTACTGTGGGACCTGCAGACTTTGCGATTTTTATGAAAGATTTGGATGAGGAAGTGAAAGTTTGCGTTAGACGGTTTGCCAATGAAAAGAAGCTTGCTGGCACAGTGGATAGTGTTGGTGACGGTGCAATGTGACATTGACAGGATGCAGTACTGAACTGCGAATTTGGAGATGGAGTTCAACCGGGAAAATTTAAAAAAAGTGAACCATTATAAAAGAGTGAATTCGAATACAGAATGCTGTTTTAAAGGCTGTTACCTTGGCAGTGTGGAGGAACCGAGGGATCTTGGGGTCCACGTCCACAGCTCCCTACATGTTGTTAACCAAGGTGATCGGGTTTTTCAGAGAGCATATGGTGTATTGGCTTTCATTAGGGGAAGATTGTGGATAAGAGCTGCCGAAATTATACTGCAGCTCTTCAAAGCCCTGGTGAGACCATGCTTCGATTATTGCATTCAGATCTGCTTGCATCATTATAGGAAGTATGTGGAAGCTTCAGAGAGGGTGCAGAAGATATTTGCCAGCATGAGAACTGGACTGGAAGGCAAACCTTCTGAAGAAAGTGTATGGGGTCAAAGGCTTTCATCACTGGAGCGTGGATGGATGAGAGGTGACTTGATAGAGGTATGCAGGATGATGAGAGACCTATATAGAGTGGATAGTCAGACACTTTTTCCCAGGCCAGAAATGGCTATTACGACCGGGCATAAATTTAAATTGATTGGAGGAACATTGCAGAAGATGCCAGAAGTATGTTGTTTGGAGAGGAAGTGTTTGGTGCGTGGAATGCAACGGCAGTGGTGGCAGTCGAGACAGATACATTCGGGACATTTCAGCGGCTCTTGTTTAGGTACATGGAAGATAATAAAATAAAGCGGATGTAGGTTAGTTTGATCTGAGATGAGGATAAAAGATCGGCACAACATTAAGGACTGAGGCGCTTGTACTTTGCGGTACTGTTCTACGTTCCATGTAACCACACCGCTACCGTCCGCATTTTTAACGACGACAGGTCACCGCGCAGGCTATAGATGCACAGTGCGATCCCACAGGGCATTTCTTTCCTGCTGCATAATTTGTTTAAACTCCACGTCATATCCAAATTAGGCTGTGGATTAATTGGGACATTTGTTTAAAGGATATCACCTACTATCTTTAAGGTTTTTTTTTGCAGCTGTAACGTTCTAGAAGGAAGTGATTGGAATTAGGCTGTGATAGGATATTGCACACAGTCGTTCTCTTCCCCAAACCCTCGAGCAGCTTCTGTCTACACTTCAGAGTTCAGCTATCAAGACACATTTTATTCCTCGATCGCTCTCTCATTCCAACTCACACTCTTTCTTTTTGTCTATATCTTTCGTGTTTTGCAACCCATTTGACCAACAAACAATAATCTTCTGCTGTCAAATATTTCCATCCCATCCCACGTCAAACAACGACGAATCGCATTGCTGTATGTGAAAGGTTTTATTGTTTCAATAACTAATAATAGACAACTGGAGAGGGTTCAAAAGAGGGAGCAGAGAAAGAGAAAGAGAGACAGAGAGAGAGATCCCCTCCAGACACTCACCGAATTGAAATCGGCAACCTGTGTTTAACTTACCCAATCATCAAATTCAATCATCCTGGCCGATACACATCACACAAATCATCTGACATTGCAACAAATCTTTTGAGAGATTTCCTTATAGAGGTTAAAATGTCCTCCTCGGGGCGTCCTGTGTGTGAGACAGTCACTGGAGATTGATGTATTTGTGTCAAATCCCAAGCCCGCGTTGATAGGTGTAAAAATTCTTTTTAAAATGCATGGACCACAATCAATCATGAGTCTGTTAAAATAAGGCTCCGAAACCCAGGATCCCACAGAGGAGATTAAACCTTGGGATACATAAACACACAACTCACATGGGACCCCAGGTGGTGCAGCCTGTTGACAAGGCCTCAAGCTTCAGGACATTTCTCCCCCTGTGAAAATTATTCTTGCCACAGCTTTCCTCGTTCTTTTTATTTTGAATGTTGGCGTTGCAGCTTCCCCAACAAACGTTGCTCTGGATGAAGGAGAGAAAAGATTAGTGGAAAAGTGACCGAGAGCATGTTGAAGGAAAATTACACAGCAAGATCCCTGGTTAAAATTCACCCACCTATTCATCAACAATGTATTGCATAACATCACAACACAATTGACATATAAACATTACATAAGTAAACAATTAAGATGAAGCTTGAAATATCTACAATCACTTAGTACAGAGAGAGGGAGACCAGAGTTTGAGGTAAAGTTGACTTCAGATTTATTCCAAGTGAAATGATGTTGACTCCATGACTGCAATCTCAGACACTTTGTCCTGTCTGTCCGTCTGTTCTCTGTGGAGGCCTCTGTGCTAATGTGATGTTAATTTCCACGACAGGAGAATTTTTGGAACCCTCTGGCCATGGAGGTGTTCCCAAGACACGGAATTTACCCGGGGTGGACAACGGTAGAAATCACACAACACCATGTAATAGTTCAACAGATTTGTCTGGAAGTACTAGCTTTCAGAGTGCTGCTCCTTCACGAGATAACTCTTGATCAGGATGACAAGATATCGATTTTATAACAAAAGATTACAGTGTCATGCAACTGAAATGATTTATTTAACAAACCTAGATCGCTGATAAGTCTTCCATCGTTTAGAATAGGTTGCAGGCTTCTGTTCAATAATATCTAAATCCCAAAACTATTAAGTCACATTCTCGAGACAACCTAATGTTATATAAAATCGTTGACATCTCAGCTCAGACATACATTAAAGGTGAAAGGTTAGTGCCTGTATGTCACCCAACCTAGACGAAGAAAGGTTCTATATCCAAAGTAAGAATTTATCATATCTTATATGGATTGATTGCCTGCATTGATTGTCTCTCGGTTCGATGCTTTTCAGCAAAATGTGACGTGTCTGCAAATATTATTCTGCACATGAACATTCAACCAATAGACTAAGATGTGTGCGTGTCTGCATGAGAGAGAGAGTAAGTGTGAGCATGTGAGTGTGTGAATTTGAGTTACGTTAGAGAGTGTATGTTTGCATGCGTGCATGTTTTTCAGAGCGTATGCGAGAGTATCACACTGTTAACTCGTCCAGGAAAACGTGCGTTGTGTGAGTGTAGCGGTTGTATTGTGTTTCAGACAGAGACTGTGTGTATGAGAGAGGTTTTGTGTGAATGTGTGAGGGCATGAGAGTGCGTGTGATTTTGTGCTTGTGCCTGTGTGTGTCACAAAGTATATAGTGTCGTCGTCTCAGGAATAAACAGTGAAGGAAAGGATGAAAGAAAGAAAGAAAGGAAGAAAGGAAGAATGGACGAATGAAAGAAAGAAAGAACGGAATAAAGAAAGAAATGACAAAACAAAGAAAAAATTACGTAAGAAAGAATCAAAGAGAGAAAGAACGAACGAAAGAAAGAAGTTTAGAAAGAAAGACAGAAAGAAAAAGAAAGAAAAAAGAAAAATAAAAATAATCAAAAAATTAAGAAAGAAAGAAAGAAAAAAGAAAGAAAGAAAGCAAGAAAGAGAGAAAGGAAAGTAATAAAGGAAGTCAGAAAGAAAGGAAGGAAGGAAGGAAAGAAGAAAGAAAAGAAGAAAAAAGTGAAGGAAGAAAGAAATAATGAAAGGGAGAAGAAAGAGAAGGAATGAAATAAGGGAAGAAACAGAGAAAGAAGGAGTAAGTAAGAAAGAAAGAAAGAAAGAAAGGAAGAGCGAAAGAAATAATGAAAGAACTTATAACCATCAGGTAGACAGGGTAACACGGTCATCAACGATGGTTATCTATAATCCATTGGATATAATCTTGTCGACAGACAGATGCAAAAGGAAAGCCAGTGTCGTAACTATGCTTTTTGGAAAAGCAAAATCATTGGTGACAATCTTCAAACTCTTAGGGTGGAATCAGAATTGATGGAAGAGAGAGTGAAAAGGGAACAGTTTTTAAACCTCCGAATAGCGTTTTGCTGTTAGGGCAGTGTCGGGAAAGACAAGCAGAACATCCTTGTTAGAATTCAGCAGGTCTGTCACTATGTGTGGACGACAAATTTTGGGATCTTCAAAATTCAAAACTTCTGGGGTAACTACATGTGCAACAGAGCTCTTTCAGCCAAACTTGTCTTATGTTTTTGTAAATGATTTTCGAAGAACACATAGTACAATTGCCAAGGTATACAAATTATTATAGAATCCCTGCAGTGTGGATACAGGCTACTTCATCCAACAAGTATTCACTGACCGGCCAAAGATTAATTCCCACAGCTCATTTCACATACATAATTACTCGACACTTATCCCTGACTCATGCCCATAACTTACACATCGCTGAACACAGGACAATTTAGCATGGCCCATTCACCAACCTGAAAGTCATTGGTTCGTGGGAAGAATCTGAAGCGCAGACATGAAACCAAGCAGACAAGGGGAGAAAGTACAAAGCCCACACAGAAGTTGAAAGCAGACCCGGTTTTCTGGCACTGTAACGCAGTCGTGCTAACAACTGAACCAGCATAGCAAAGATGTACCTATCTCTGATCCGGCATTGTGTAATTAAACGGAGTAAATGAGTCGTGTTGTAGGGAGGAAAAAAAGGACCCGACGTAAAACGGTGATATCAAGGAATTTAAAGTTACACTGAAGTATGATGATGACCATTCCAAACACAAACAACAATCCCAAACTGAAACAAAGCCAAATGCACCGGTATGAGAGAGAACTGACGATAATTATATAAACTGACTGAAATGTCCACTGCAAATCAGCAGTTAAAAATATGCTAATTAATCACTTAAAGTAATCCAGTAAAGGACAAGCCATCGAAAACTATTGTACGAAACTCCATTGCCCGACTGACAGTTCTCCTATGAATTTAACTGCTGTCTATTCCTTGAAGACTTTCGATCACTGCTGCATGGTGTAATCTACCAGCCTAGTGTTGTGTCTGTGGCAAATGTCATATTAAGACAGTGTCACGGCAAGTTCAAATATGCTGTGGAAATTCTGGGAGGCGGGAGACTGCATGCTCAGGCTGCAAGGCTTGATGTCGTCTGGACACATCTCCTTGGGCAGGGTCTGCACACTAGTAGTCATATATTGCTGATCGCTGATCTAAACCCATGAAGAAGAGAGGGGGCGTTTTAGCTGAGTATGGAATCGTTAGAATCAGGGAAGGTCCCACAGCCTGGTTTAAAATGGGAGTAAAGCAAAAGACAGAAAATGTCAGACTGGATTGCCTAACGTAGGACCTGGCTAAGATCCTTGGAATCCATTGGATGGGATGGGATTTCTGTGTACTTGGATGTTTTTCGACAAAATCAACAAAGTTTGCATGGTGTCATTAATGGAAAGTAATGCGTGACAAATCGAATACGGTTCTTTGAAAAATTAACAAGCATGTTAGAACAAGGAGAGCCAATAGGTGTTTTTTTTCTACCTGGACATCAACAAGGCCATTGAAAGGTGTTGTACAGGAGGCTACTGAGTGAGATAAAGGTCCATGGTATTCGAAGCAAACTGCAAACATGATAGAATTTCAGCTATCCGGCACAAAGCAGAGTATCGCGATAGCAGTGTCCTTCTCAGGACGGCAGCCAGTGAAAAGTGATGTTCGGCATGGCTCAGGGTTGGAAAGACAACTTTTCACTTTATACATTAACGATCACGATGAAGGAACTGAGAGAATTCTGGCTAAGATTGCAGAGGATACAAATATGGGTGGGGAACAGATAGCCTTGAAGAGTCGGGGAGGTCGCAAAAGGTTTTGGGCAGTTTAGGAGAGTGGGCAAAGAAGTGCTGTGCAACGGTTGAAAGTGAGACCGTGCACTTTGGTAGGAACAATAGGGGCATGAATAATGGTCTAAATAGGGACAAAGTTCCGAAGTCTGGCTCATATCAATCTATCAATCATATCAATTTAGCATGGCCTATTCACCTGACCTCCACATCTTTGTGAATGTGTGATGAAACCGGAGCACCCAGCGGAAACCCACGCAGACATGGGGAGAATTTGCAAACTCCACATAGACAGTCGCCCGAGGTTGTCATACAACCAGGGACACAGGTGCTGTGAGACAGCAGTGCTAACCACTGAGCCACCATGCCGTCATCTTCTCCACACATTTACATGCTTTTTGGGGTACTCCAGTTTCTTCCCACGGTCCAAAGATGTAAAGTTGTAGATGACTTCGCCAAACTAATTCGTCCATACTTGTCAGGGATGCGGCAACAAATGCATTAGATAGGGGAATGGGTCTAGGTTAATAACTCTTCAGAGGTTCGGAGCGTTCTGGTATGGGCCAAATAGCCTGTTTCTGCATTACAGGAATTCTGTAATTCGATGATCAGGTATAATGTAAACCATTCATACAATCGGGTTGAGTGCATCATTCGTTTATTGCTGAATTGTTTCTCAACCCGTTCTCTCACCTTCTCCCTAAAATCCTATCAATACCTGTTATAATAAAATCACACAAGACCAGCTAATAGGTTTATTTGAAAGCACTGGCTTTAGGAGTGCTGCTCCTTCATCAGGTGATGGTGGAGAATAAGATTGTAAGACGCATTCTGTGTTTTACAATCTTATTCTCCACAAGCACCGGACGAAGAAGCAGCACTCCGAAAACGAGTGCATCCAAATAAACCTGCTGGAAAATAACATGCTGTTCTGTGATTTGGGACTTTGTACATCCCAGACAAACAACAGTGTCTCCAAATCATAATTATTTCTGAGTCAAATGCGCTATTTACTTAGCCACCACAGCCCCTGGATCAGTGTGTTCCACAGGTTCATCACCATCTGGACAAATAAACCACTCATTATTGCCTTTGGATCCTAGTCTATCCTCCGAGTTGAAACATCTCCACCACATCCACTCCACCCAGACCACTCCGTTTTCTGTAAGGTTGAATGAGATACCGACAACTCCTCCTAAACTTCATCGAGTACAGACCCAGCGTCTTCAACTGCTCCTCACGTGACCACCATTTCACCAATGGGAACATTTTTGGAAACCTGTTTGCCGTAATCTCTCATCTCCTTTCTCCAGATTGTTAATGTGTAGTGTGTACAGTGTGGTCTCAACATGTCTCCCGTGGAGCTCCACTTGTCAGCACTGACTCATTTATATCCACTCTCTGTCTTTTGACAATGCCAAGCATGTTGTTATGAAAGCGAGATTTCACTTCAGAAGCAATGCTAGATTTGTTTTTTTCCTCTATCTGGCTGTAAACAGCAGAGTAGAAAAAAGGTTTCTTGCAATTTTCAGAAACCTTTCAACAAGGCCACACTGATGAGGCTGATTAGCAAGGTCGGCTGATTTGAGATTGGAGGGATTGCACTGCCATGAATTTTTTTTTGAATTGACAGAAAATTAGCGGGAATAAATTGATTACTGCTTGTCGACTAACAATGCACAAATGGATTTGAGAAAAGAGAATTTGTTTTTGACCGCGGAATATTTTATTTGTTGGTGTGAATACGAATGGCAGAATGCATAGGGTAGGCGAGGGGGTGGTGGTGGGGGATATGGTTTCTTTGACTTTTCAGAAGACTTTAGACAAGTTTCCTTAAGAGCTAAGAAGTAGCTCGGGAGAGAACAGGGCCAACTAAGGATCAATGTGTTCACCTATGTATGTAAACAGTGGAGCTAAGTGAGATGTTGAACAAATATCTCCTTTTAGTATTGACTGTGGGGAAAGGCATGGAAGCTCGGCATCTTGAGGAAATAGATGTGATGCTTTCAGATTAAAGTCCACATCAGAGAAGAGAAGGGGCTGGAATATAAAAACAAATAAAGATAAATCAATCCTCCGGATCTTATCAGGTGTATCCCAGGATATTGTGAGAATCGTTGGAGGAGATGGCATTGTCCTGAAAAGACATTTTTATTATCAGCAGATGTAGTGAGGTGCCAGAAGACGAGAGGGCGGCTAATACTGTTCTATCGCTTAAGACGTCCAGGGCAAAGCCAGGAAATTATAGCCCAGTAAGACCAGTGATGGGTATGTTGTTGGAGGAGATTCTGGAAGAAGTGCTACGTGCATTTGGAAACGCAAGGGATGAGTAGAGATAGTCATCATGGCTCTGTGAATGGAAAACTGAGTCTCACAAAACTGATATTAAAAAAAATACATAAGAACAGTTTATAGTGCAGCGGGGTTATTTGAAAGTACAAATAATCCCGTTGGACTATAAACAGATGTTACCTGATTTTTAACTTTGTCCACCCCAGTCCAACAGCGGCACCTCCATTCAAACACGATTGCCTCTTTGAGGAGGTGGCCAAGAGATAGACGAAGGCAGAGCGGTCATCGTTATGTATATTGGCTTCAACATGCTCCTTGACAAGTTTCTGTGTGTTAGACTGGGTAATAACTTCAGATCAATGTGTGAGGATATTAGATCTAGGAGGAGCGAGTGAACTGGATATAAAATTGATATGCTGGTAGGAGACAGAAGGTAGTGGGAGACATTTTAGTTTCATAACCTGAGGCATGTGACTAGCCAATTCGTGTATCCACTGTTTGTAACTTGGATAATTGAGTTGTATACGAATATTGGTTTCATGATAAGGGGTCACTAAAAATAATGGTAAAGTGGGCTGTGCAGAGGGTTGTCTCTGATACAATGGGATTAACATTATTTTCGGGGATAATGGGCTGAGGAAAAGCAGGTGGATTCTGATTATATAAATGTGAAATATTGCATTTTCGTGAGACAAACCGGGCGGGACTTATGCAGTTAATGTTCAATCCCTGGGTAGTGCTGTCAAATAGTATCATGGGAATGCAGGTGCACAGGTATTTCAAAGTGTCGTCACAGGTAGACACGCTGGTGAGCGGTTGTTTGTTATGCTTGCCTTCATTGGTCAGAGCCGTAAAAATAGGAGTTGGGATGTCATGTTATGGTTGGACAATACATTGGTGAGGACACTATAAAAGCATTGTAGGTCAGTCGGAAGAACTCATTTGGTTCATTTATGTCGTTGAGGGAAGGACATCTGACATTCAAACCTTGTCTATCTGAAATTTGACTCCACATTCACAGCAATACGGTTGACTGTGAGATGTGCGATGGGTGCTTAGCAGTGGGGCAAAGAATGATGATCCAGTCATGTACACCCATATTACATGAATCAACAAATAAAGGTAATCTTTCCATCCCTACGATTGCAAACATCTCTAGCTGCAGCAGCTAGTACTGGCTTTGTAAGAAAATTCAGGTCCTGGTCACTCTCAGTTACACTGTCTCCATCTCCATCACAATCACCTCTTCCGTTCCAATTGTGTCATTAAACTCTGACAATGATTCCTCTTCCCGCTGCAATGCTGCAGCAAGGGCACCCTTCACAATCCCCTTAATACTTACCCTGAAAATATTCTCTCGCTTCAGAATTGTTATTACTTTTTGGCCGCATAATCTAGTATGAACCATTTCGTCCTGAGTGAGGGACAGGTGGGAATTTCTTGCTGAGGTTCTGACTGGTTCAATCGAATGTCTTGTTGAATGTTTTACACTATTCCGGTAAGTCTTTTCCAGTGTCTAATTACAGACAAAAATTCCATTCTCTTTACCTTGTTCTGGTCTCAATCTCATCTAATTGGCTATTTTTATTTCTCGTCATTGTCTGTTCATTATGTGATTCACTTCAAAGTTTTGTAATTCACTTAGCTTTCACTTCATCACAATTTCACAATAGATCTCTCGGTGTGGCATCACTCATTCACTCAGGTTCATCGCACAGCAGTAGATCGGATACAGTTCCGTTCATTGCCAGTTACACATTGTGTTATTCAAAGAAACACTGTTTAAAAAATTCTCTGAACTCCACTTCCAATACCATTATTGCTACTGTAATTGTCCCAGAATATACGAAGAATGAACTTTCCCAAAATTATCAAAATGTTGTTGTTAAAAATTCCATAATATCCCTGTTTTATGCAGTGATGAGCAGGAAAATGGCTCGCACGATACAACTGGTAGAAATCCTGACCTTAATACCTTTGAAGTCCTACGTTTTAAACATGGCTCCAAACGCTTGAGGTCTGCTTGGCGGACCTCATCCTGTTTCTTTCCTTTTATCTTTGGTGCCTACATGTACCTCAACAACTGTCTGTTCACCATCCCCCTTCAGAATATCCTGCAATCGACCTCAGTCAATCCTGACAAGTGCACCTCGGAGGCAACATACCACTGTGGAATCTCGCTTTCGACCACGGATACGCCTATTTACACACCTTACCATTGATTTCCTTTGGACCGTCGTCCTTCCACTCCTTCTCCGCCCTTCTGTACAGGAAAGCGTGCCACAGATGCATGAAAATGACCACTACTGTGTTCCCTGGTAAGCCATCTCCTCAAATTTATCTGTAATAGTTTACCTTTTTGGAGGGAGACGATGGAAGGGGAGATCTGCACTGCCATTCTGCTCTTTCTATGCCTGCTGCTCGCCCCGTCACTTGCCTCTCTCCTTAAACAATCACAATCTATGGTGCGATGAATTCGGTAGACTTGCTGTACACGACATCCTCAGCATCCCTAATACACGAAGTGAGTCCATCTGCAGTTCAAGAGTAGTCTTATGGTCTAACGAGAGCTACAACTGGATATACGTCCTGCACGCGAAGGATTCAGGGATGTCAGCTGTGTCACTGTGCTCCGACATTGGGCAAGAGGAGCAAAAACCGGGTCTATGAGCTCCTGTACTTTTTAATCATAAGCCTAACTCAATATTAACTTAGCTAAACGAAGAATGAAAGACAGGAAACGTTTTTAACCAATCACACGATTAAAAAAAAAGGAAAAACACAGTATCGTATCAACACACATCTGAGTTCTGAGGTAATGGGATCCTGGGAATCAGAAGTCATGAAGGAGATGGGGGTGAGTAGGTTGTTTCGCAAATTTATTTGTCAATATCTTGGTCAACGGGGACTGAAGAGTGCCGAGATAAGTGGAGATAAGCAGGAGCAGGTGGAGATATTCGATCGACCTGGTCCAGTCAGGTTTGTGGATTTTGTGAAAGATAGAATTGGGTGAAATTGAGACAGTGTGCACACGAGGGCACAGCTTGCTAAAGTCGGGAGAAGGGCTCAGTTGATTGTGAGTGGGAGTTATGATAGAAAATGTGGACACGGAGGTGCAGGCGACAGAAAAAAGAGTTCAATGTCACTGCAGCTATGGCATGTGATGAAAAGAGTAAGTAGTAAAATGAAGGTGCATACTTTGCTGACGACGAACAATTCGTCCCCTGAGAGGGGAAGATCTGGGGGATTTGAGATATCCGAGTGTTTGAAACTGGGGCTGAGTATTGAACTGGATTTTCTCGTGGCGTTAGTGACTGTGGAATGGGGATTTGCATGGGAGCAGTCTTGTGATCAGTGGTGAAGTCAGGGCAGTTGCATAAGCGTTGGCAGGCGTGGACATAGTGTATTATAAGGCACAGGCAGACATTATGTCGGCAGCAGTACACAGTGTGGAAAAGATGCATGGTGATGGACACAGAGGGGGAAATAACCTAGTCAGTGGCACCTGTATGGATGGAATTGACGTTGTCAGCGGCGTTCCAGAATGTGGTGAATTCAGAGGCATGTGTGCAGTGGGCAGCCGCAGAAGTGATGTCATGATGATCTGCAGCGTTCATGTTCGTGAACATGCTGTTGCTCTCCTGTTACCCTCCCATGACCTCTGCGTCTCCAACTGCCAACGCAACATTAATCACCTCCATCTCTTCACCCCGCTCAGCTACTCCAATCTGCTGTTTTCGAAACACGCTGCCGTCTGATCTCTCTGCTTGGACCCAAACTCACAATCAAACCAGCTGACAAGGGAGGCGCAATGGTTGCATGCCAAACCAACGTCGACACATTGGGGACAGAGGTAAACTCGCTGACACTTCATCCTACGATCTGTTCGACGACGGCCGCACTTCTCAACACCAAATCATCATCTCCCAGACCATCCATGGGGATATGTAGAGCAGTCATCCTTCCACAGTGACATCGGCACAATACCCTACCGTCCAATCCCCTGCACTGATGACTGCGCTGGCGCTGTTTTGTGCTCCCACAAGAAGCTTCGACAATTTACTTGCGATGATAACACATTCCTTCGTGAAGTCAAAATCACTGGGAGTATCTCTAAAACCACCCTGCCATTTTTTAAAACTCTCATCCCCATCTCCATCGAACGACTCAACAATGACCTCTACTTCCAATGCACTGATCCCACAACTACGTCCAGTTCACCTCCTCCCCAACACCCACCCCAGTTTAAAAAAAACATACACGATTCCGCACTCCTTGTTTCTTCACCTCTACCATATCGTCTTCCAGGATGAGCGATTCGGCTGTGGAACATCAGAGAATTCGTCCGACATTAAGAACCAGAACTTTCCCGATACTATATCAACCACGTCCTCAATGATGAAGTCCTCAATCGCATCACCTCCATTTACTGCAACACTGCCCTCGATTCTGACCGCCCCTCCTCTGCCAATACACGATTATAGGATCCAAGAAATGTACATTCCAACGCACCAATCGCCAAATCCTGGGTATCATCCTCTGCCCTTTTCATCTTGCACAGTCAGACACCATCATCAAAATATATCGCTCCATTCCTCTCTGCATTCCATCGCCGCCAATTATTGGCAACTTCCTCTTTGTTTCACCCTTGATGTATTCAGACGTTTGTGTTGCCCACACATCCCCATTCACCTCTTTCCAAGGTCCCAACGAATCTTTCCAACTCAGGTGGGGATTTACTTGTATGTCCTCAAAACTCATTTGTTGCATCCATTGCTCACAATGTGGTTTCCTCTACAATGGAGATACCAAGTACAAACTGGAGGGATGGTACAGGGATCATCTGTGGTCTGCATAGCCCAATCGATGGCACATTCCTTTGGACATCCTTTTCAACGCTTCTCCCACTCCCCGATGACAACTCCATTTTATACCTCCTCCAGTGCTTAAACAAGGACACCTACACACTGGAGGATGTAGACCTCATCATCTGCCTGTAGAGGCAATCACCACACGACCTCAGCATTGAATTCTCTGTCTTCAACTCTCCCCCGCCATTCCGTCCAACATTAAGCTCTCCGACTCAGCTCCACACTCTTGGCCTGATCCACAAAAATACATGTTAATCTTCCTTCCCACGTATTCGCTCTACACACCCCACCAACCAAGTAAAATCACCTCCTATCTTTGTCCAACAAGCACTATCCCTACGACATTTCCTTTCGCTCCATCCCATCCCCATTTGTTTCTCAAGCCCTTGCCCCTCCCGCATCTAGAAGAAGGGTGATGCCCGAAACGTCGATTCTCACACTCCTCAAGTGTTCCCTGACCTGCTCTGCGTTCTCAAGCACCAGAATTTCCCGACTTTGAGTGTCCAGCATCTGCAATCCCCACAGTCTCCCACTGGAGCAGCGTCAAATCACTAGAAGGTGCCATTGAGGAGATGATTATGCGAATTGCAGACGCTAAAGACTGAATGCTCAGTTTCTACCAGGACTGCAAGTTCAGCTATGGCACTTGGACAGGATAAAGACACTCACAATTGGTTATCGATAAAACAGGGACATGGATTGCAAACTGTCATTAAATGAGCATGCTTATGTTCGATGTGAAAAATTGTCACTGTGGCCACGTCATATTCTGATATTCACTCTCTATCTGTGAATATAATAACAAACCAAACTAACAAAGAGTTGAAGCACAGATCACAAAAGGTGATCAAATTAACTAGTGCAAGTCAGACACAAAGACATGCATGAACTGAGCTCAAGATAATTTTCTGCCTGTTTTTGCAAATGGAAACACGACAGAGAAAACGAAACATGAATTACCAAAAAAAAAACCTTCACCCTAGTTGAATAAGGATCCTCCTCCGTAAACAGGCAAGATATTAATGATAGGAGAAAAAACGTGATCCAAAATAGGAAACGTGAATAAATGCTCTGTTGCTTTGAAATTGCTGGGAAGCTTTCTGTGACAGCAGCACGGTTCCTCTGTGAGATCAGGAATCTGCCACCAGAAGGTGTGTCACCTGAGTTAATGAATGGTGAACTATGATCCCAACGATTGAGCTGCTTCGACATACCAGGGAGCGACTCTTTGTAAAACCATGTCATGAACAGAACGAAACAGAGACTTAAAAAACTCTTTCAAAGAAGTTGTGCCAGGGAATGGGGAGCAGGGACAACAGGAGATTTGCCCAATTTTCCAAACCTGCAGACGTAAAAATATCCGATTTCCATCTATCCTGTCCAGCCCTGGAATTAATGAACCAGAACATAGTACAATGGAGAAATTCCATGGTTCTGGCAGAGTCGGTGGACAGAGTGACGGAGTGAACGGTGTGATTCCTGTTCGAGTACACCTTTCAACTGATAAACAGTTAGTTTTTCCTTAAATACACAAAATAGACTGACACAGTGGAGTTGGACCAAGAAAGCTGGTGTACAGAAACAGTGAAGCGCAAAATAACGCAGAGAGTAATGTATACAAAATGAATATTCAGGTATGAACGTGGAAGAATACGTCATATCCAATGAGAAATGATTTTAATGGTGACTGGGAGGGCATTAAATAGAGTAGTGGAACATAGCAAACTCAGTGTTCAGGTGCACGGTTCTCTGAAAATGGAGTTACAGCTAAACAAGGTAGTGGATAATTTTTTTTTGAGACATTGGCCTTCAAGAATCAGGGCATTGTGGACAGAGTTTGACAAGTTATGTGCCGTTCTATCGGACTTTGGTGAGGCTGCATTTGTAGAATTGCATTCAGTTTTGTTCGGTGGCATGGTGTTTTGGGGGCACAGTGGCAGAATGGTTAGGACTGCCGCATCACAGCGTCAGAGACCCGGGTTCAACTTCTGCCTCAGAGAACTGTGCATGTGGAATTCGCACATATTCCCCCTGTCTGCGTGCATTTCCTCCGAGTGCTCCGGTTTCCTCCCACAGTACAAAAATATGCAGGTTAGGTGAATTGGCCACGCTAATTTGACCGGAGTGTTAGGTGAAGGGGTAACGGAAGAGGAATAGGTCTGGGTTGGTTGCTCTTTGGAAGTCGCTGTGCACATGCTGGGCCGAAGGGCCTGTTTCTACGCTGTAAGTTATCTAACCATATATCTATCTATCTACTATATGAAGGATGTTCTTAAGCTGGAAAAAGTGCAGAGGAAATTTACAATGATTTTGCCAGCACTCAACAGGCTGAGTTATAGCGATGGTATGGAAAAAGTAGGACTGTTTTCTTCATTGAATAGGAGACTGAGGAGGATCTTATAGAAATAATAATTTCATGAGAGGTAGGCATTGGGCGAATTTACTCAGTCTTTCTACCAATATTGCGGAATAAAGGATTAATCAATTTAAGGTTAGAGGGGAAAGAATAAAAGGGAACCAACCACGCACATCTTCACATAATATGTGTTATGCATGTTGAATGATCTGCCAGTGGAAGTGGGTGAGCCCCGTCCATTTGCAGCACGTAAAGCACATTTGGACATATACACGGATACAAAACGTTCAGAAGATTATCATCCCAGTGATGGGAAATGGAGTGAAAATGGATGAACATTTTCGATCGCTTGGAACAGATTGGACTAAAGGACGTTTCTCCGTGCTGGAGTACTCTGTGATTTTGAACGTCAATCAGATAAACAGTCATTCTTTGAATGTTTGCAAATTCCAGACCCAGCCTTCACAATGTCTTTTCCTATGACTGACGCAATAACTTCAATAGCAGTCTCGCAAAATTTATTGAAATTATGTGAAGTGAAAATATCCCTTGTTGATTGGCAAGTCAAAAAAATTAATCAAATAATCTACCTCTACTGTCCGCCAAAATATTAGCAAGATGCTGTTACTCTTGTTACTCAAACCGTCTTGTTGTTTCCTTTGTTAATTATTTGAATAATTGATTTAACTGGGTATTTCACCATGCTCTGGAGTTGATCTCTGAACTTTGATTGTGTAACAACGTAAATAAATGTGTTGGTGCAGCAACTTAAGTTCATCAGGATGTACCCAATTTGTTGAAGTATATAGTCAGAATCACTGTAATCTCTGTGATCTGTCCCAGTTATGTTGTAATAAAAAAATTCAATCAGATACGTCAACCACAGAAGAAGGAAGTTGCCCGATATGGTGAAGAGTAAAATTGCAGACTTCCTCCTGTTCTCCATCTCTGGGTCAGTGCAATTGCTTTCCTTGTTCTGACCCTTCAGCTGCTTACGTACTCGACTGGCGATAAATACGTATCTGACTGTAAGAACATTGAGAATAAGAATTAAAGCGAATGGAAGTATTGGAGTTAAGACTGTAACAAACCAGTCGAAGATGATCCAACCTATGTCTGAATAATAGCTCTGCTTCTCAACACAGAATGTTGGTACATTGTTGATGATAACTCCAGGTTCAACTGCAAAGAAGTGGGGAATATTTTTTAAACAAACAAGAATGGACGTTGTTGTTAACACAATGGTCGCTGTACGCTCAGTGCAGTATTTTCTTTTCAGGTTCTGGCAACAAATGGCCACAAATCGATCAACGGTGAAAGTGACGGTGAACCAGACAGAACCTTCTACTGCAACACGGCTCAGCACAAGATTGACACTACAGGAAAAGTCGAAGACCAGGAAAACGCCCGGAGAGTAATAAGAGCTGATTCGCCACACTATGACATATGTGACAATCACCAAAAAGTCCGCTGTTGCCATGGCAATCAGGTAACGAGTGGTGCTGCTGGAAAGACCACATTTTCCCCGTGCTAGGATCGTAATCGCCATGACATTAACTGGAAGAAATGATTAAAAAACAATTGTTATTGATTCGGATTCCTGAGAGTTCGACAAGGAAATTTTGTGAAAGAGTCATGAGCTGACATCAATCCATAAACCAACAGTTCATATGCTCTTGCAAAATTGCAAATTCACGATTGGCATTAGTATTTCATTTACCACCACAATATGACCGAACAGTTTGATATGTCTTTGGTATATGCTTAAATCATTTTCTCGTCTTATGTTTTAACACAGAAGACAAATCGATTGCATATATTTTCAAATATGCAAAATATTCAAAGATTGTTCACGAATGACCTGGAGGGATGGAAATCTGCAAACCATATCTGTTCTTCAGCGCATGTGACTCAAGGCCCCAAAGCAAAAGTTTTTACCTTTTCTGTCCTCTGGGCAATGACGGATGGTCAACAAATGCTGCTTTGTTCAGTGATGTCCATATGCCATGATTTTTTAAAAAAATAAGTCATATAAGCAAGGGAAGAAAGCGTTGAAATATGCAAATTCAGTAAGCGTGGTAGGTCTTGAAATGATGCAAAATTGAAACATGAAGGTATCTCCTGGTCACCATTGTGATCCATGGTAAACATCTGCATCAATATTTTCAAATTCATGAAGAGTTAACTTCGATAGTGTGATGGCCGGTGAATTGCATGGATAAATATGCACCAAGGTGTTGAAATTTATCTGAATTTATATTTGTCACGATTTAGTAATAAAATCGGAATGTCTCAATCAGATGAGGCCTCATTCTTTTTAACTCATTGTGATTGGAATGCTCAGCTGCTGAACCTTTTGTTCATTTGACAATCGTTTCGTGATTTAATTTTCACATTGTTGTAATCCCTGCTTCATCGTAAGAACACAACTAAATACAGTGAAATGTTTTGGTTCGTAGCCATGACACAACAACGTTTTGAGTAACGAAAGATTTAGCCAATAAAGAAAGATACCGATGAAGAATGATCATTAGTCCTGATCCAGCTCATTACCTGAACGACATCTCTGCCCCCATCCAACCACCACTGCTTTGCTGCAGTTTGCACCACAAGCAATCAACATCGCGGTTGCAACCCTCAGGTGCTATTACTGCTGCTGTGCGATACTCCTTGAACACAGTCTGCTCAGCGACGATGTTGGATCGACCACCATCAGAGTTGTGTTTCTATTCGTGGGGCTTACCTCATCGATATTCATATTATGTCCCACTGCCAACACCAGCGCCAGACCCATGTAATATGCTGATACACAGGTGGATATTATGCTAATGTGCCTACCTCACCAACGTCTCCTCTGTAATTTATTCACCTCTGTCTGCTGGTAATATGCCTGTTCAGGAAATGTAAGTTGGTGCTCACTCTTCTCCGTGCTTATTGTGCTCTAATCCCCCGTTTTCAGCTTACTCAACGTCCATGCTCTGGTTCTGCCCGAAGTCTATGGTACCCTCGGTCGATGTCTGTGCCCTGTGCCTGACTTGAGTCTATTCAAATTCAACGAGCATGTTTCTCGCTGTCCATGATCACCAGAAGACAATTCAGTTAAAAAGAGATTAAAAGCATGCAGCATTCTTATTAAGCTACTGTGAAATACTTCCAGTGAAATGAGTTCTTCCACTCAATAATCAGGCGGAAACTGCTCACCAGTTTTGAAGCTGAAGTCTCAGCAGAAATTGACACTGTTGGAGTCAGATGTTCCTGCGTTCATCCTTCTACACTCTTCACAAAAGGGCCAACGATTTAGTCACCTTCATGATGAACTATCCCATGGAACTCTACTTAATAAAGCAATGTAGTAGTTACATTAATTCTCATATTATCTCACAATTTGTGCAGTTGGCAAATGAGTTTAGGAGCTGCAAGCTCATATCAGAATTGTCCGTAATTCATGCCTTTAAGTCATTATGCCACAAGGAATATGCAAAGATTCATTGACTTTGTTTAGAACTGTTGTTTTCCATTTGTTGCTTTCACAAACATTGTGTTCTTCATAATGCGTTTCAGGATATTGCTTCAACGATAGGTAATTCCCAGATGATTCCATTCCAAGTCAGCATGGTGTTTGATTTTGAAGTACGCTTGCAGTTGGCAGTCTCGCCATGCATTTGCTACGGTCCTACTCTAGTTTGGGCATATCAGACGTCTCGAAGGGCCTGCAGAATCATACAAGGTTCGTTTCTGAATCTGTATCTTCGAGATGTTGGAAATGATTTGCACTGTGAATCTTTAGTGAATAGCGTGCAATAGTGCTGTTGTTTTAAGAAGTGGGCTTGCACCTGGATTCGTTAAGAGAGACTGAACAAGAGTTATCCATCTGCCAAGTGTAGCAGAAGTAGCTTGTGAACTTTTACCTTTCAAATTCAGAACAATAGAAGCACAATTTCGAGCAGTAGATGGGTGTGGACAGATCTCACGACAGAACAGTATTAATTTTGTTTAGCTTTTAGATTCGGGGAAATGTGCTGGCGTTTTCTAGAAGCCGAGGCTTTCTTTCGGCTATCTCTGTTATAAACAGAAGCTGGGGTTTCTCTTCCTACAATGGGTGTTGCATGTGAGAAAAATGTGTTAATGGAAGGTTGCTCTTTTCGAACAGTTACTAAGTAACAGTTACTGTATCCACTGCCGTGTTAAGCTTTACAATATCGTTACCTAATTCCCCGTTCTAATTTCTTTGTTGTATTGTAAATATAGTACTTGAAAAAGTACGTTTTGGGAAACGCCAGCTCGTCTAAACAGAGAGTAACTGTTGGTATGTTTATCCGAACGAACGAGGACAGTTTCGTCTTTCATGACACAGAATAAGATATACGAACTTGAAGCCATCCTAGTTGGAATGAAAAACGTGCCATCTTCATTTTAAAGGCTCACCAGTAAATTCATTTCTGGATTGGCCAATTCTGTTGTCGTCAACAATCGGGTAATTTTTAGTCACACATGGAAGGAACATTTATAGTATTTCTCCCAATTTTGCAACTACTTCGAGAGGAAGGCTTGATGATAAAAATGGCGAACATTGATTTTGCTAAAACCAAAGTCGCATTGCTGGACCATGGCATGATACACATGAGGGCAGATAGCCTCACATCTGTGAAATAAATGTTTTTGGAGAGTTTCACACACCGTCGATGAAGAATACTAAAATATACTGGGTTTCAGTGTTATTTAATTGAAAGTTCATACTTAACTTCAGCAATGTGGTTGCTCCACTAACTGAATTATTGAAGAAGGTCAGAAAATTCGAGTTGACGGCAGACTGTCAGAATGCATTTAAAATATTCAAAGGTGTTTTAACCACTGACCTGTGTTAGCCACACTTCATCACACACAGCCATTCGAGTTAGCTGTCAATGTGATATATGTGCATGTCAGTGCTGTCCTTTCCAAGAAAACGCTGAGATGATGGAAAGTCAATTTGAGTATTTTTCCACAAAATTGAATGATCATCAACGGAAATGTTCCACAATAAAGAAGGAATCCTCAACCCTGGTGATGGCATTAAAATATTTCATAATTAATCTTGGTGATACTGTGTCTGAAAGGAATGTCTATACTGATCAAAACATGTTAACGTTTTTGTGAAAATGTAAGAACAAAACATCCATATTGACTCTACGGACATTATTATTGTAGCAAACGACTTTTAAAAATTATACACTAGGCAAGACGGCAGAACATAATTGCAGACGCATTGAAGCGCCTTTGATGAGGGAAAACATAAGTGTTCAATGTTAGGATTATGCAGGATGAAATAGACTATAATAGTGAATGTTTGCATGCTTAGTGTGAGTGTTATGATTATGTATTGCATTGTACTAATAGCGTATATTATTGCGTATCAAATATGAAACAATTTATTGGATATTGATGGGTATTTGCAATGGGTATATCTGTCAATCCTGGCGTTTTAAGATATGTATTCTGTCCTGGTTTGTTGTAAGGCAGAGATTGAACGAAAGATATGAGTTGACTGTTGTAATATTCATAGCTTGTGAGATCTTTTTATGAATTTGTAAAAATAGAAGCAGCCTGGATGTGTGTGGGCAGTTCTCACAGGCCTGGAATTTAAGGCATTTGAATTTGGATTCCGTTTAAGCTGCTGGAGCTTTGAAGAAGTAGAAACTATTATTTCTGTCTCCGGGTTACAGCTCGAATCTTTCATTTCTCCAGGTACTGTGGGCATTACACTGAGAATGTCTGGTTTCTGAATTTGCATTTTGCAACGTCGTGTATTTTTGGATGTTACCAAAGTTGAATAGTAAGTTAGTAATAATTACTGTGTCCATTTTTCTGTTAGGTTTAGCAACAGAATTAATTTATTCTAAGTTTTTCTTTCTTACATTGTAATAAAACTAAAGTGCCTGAATAAACTGGTGTTTGAGGAAAGCCACGTTGACTGACCATTTGAATTACAGTTGCAAGATGACACTTAATGGTTTCCTTTAAATACGTTAAGGCTGCCGTCGTAAAATATTTGGAGTGGGGCTGGTCTGGTCCATTGAAGGAAGCTATCCTTGAAAGCGTTAGTAACATGCCAGTCACTCTTGATAATTTGCTTTTATTTTGGATGAATTTTCTGAAGCTTCTTGAAGCTGCAACTATTCAGAAACTTGCACGGTATTTTGACAAACCCCTGACTTTAACTCTGCCGACAGCAAACGTTTCTTGGAAGTCAGGATTATGTTATCTGCCCTACATTTCTCCGATCTTCTTTCTACTTTAGCTATAAAATTAGCTTTGTTCATTTTCTGGTGAATAACGCTCTCTATGACGTTAGTTATTGAGGATTCAGTTGCGGCCACTCAATTGAATTTCTATTACCTTTTGCGCCCACCGTCACCAGTAGACACGCCTGCAATGCTCATTCACTGAGATCAGGATCTGGAAATCCATTTGTTGATTCTTCGTCATTTAATTCCGCAGTGAGAGCAAACCAGTTCCTTATTACATACTTCATAGCCATCGGAACTATGCTGATTTCGAACTCTATCAATACTCCTGCAATGTCTCTTCATCAAAAGCATTGAAGTGCATGTATTCAGGAGCTTGACTTTCCAACACATAAGGAGCAATGGGATGCATAATGTACTCAGGCTGCGGGCATTGATGAACATCGAGGAACGGGCTGTCAATAGATGCTGGACAATAATGGCAGCAATATCCACTTGAATTGAACAATCAAGAAAAGCATTCAAGCATGCAAAGAGACTGTGCAACACAGTACTTCACGGAATCTGATCGTAGAGCGTATCCAGCTCAAGAATATTTCAAGTTTTTGCTGTGATATGAAGTCACAGAAGAATAAAGCAAACAAAGAGCCTCTTTTGTCCACATCGTGAACACTCACGACAAACCAAAAGTGATTAACTTCTACTTACCAATATTTTCCAAAACAACCCTCTAAGCCCTTTCTATCCATCTATCCATTCAAATGTCCTGATTACACGTGCCGCAATTACCTCCTCTGGCAAGTCTTTTCATACATGCAATACACTGTGAGCGAAACCTTTGCCCCTCAATTCTCTTTCAAATTTTGCCACATCATCTAAAACCTATGCCATTAAGTTTTAGACCCCCAAACCCTGGAGAAACACAGTACGTAGTCACTCAATCCATGGTCCTTATGATTTTATATACCGCTGTACGGCCGTACCTCATGATTGAATCCAGCCCCAGCTTCGTCATGCTCTCCCTAATATTCCAAATACGATAACACAAAACCTTAGATTGTCTAATTCCTATGGACTTAAACAAGAATTAAAATGCTTTACATCCTACATTCAGGCAACGCCTAATACAAAAATTAAAACATTTCATGGCTGAATTAATAGAGACACCAGAAAATAAAAAAAAAGCATACATGCCATCGTTGACCATATTCACTCACCAGGAACTCCAATAAAAGCAAGTAACGTATAACATATCTTCATGATACCGTCCACAAGCTCATGCATTTTCTCAATCCAGCTCTGTATCTTTATTTAGTTGAAGGCAAGGTCATTATATTTAAATTTGTGAGGACTTTGCAACGATGTTCAATTTATATCTTAAGAGAGATTGCCATGGGAACACAGAACTTGCGAATTAATGTGTATTTTTGAAAATGTAACGAGGAGTTTGCTGATTAGACTCAGTCCCTGATGGAGTACAAGCAACGCAGCAGTGGGACTGGACTAATCGTGTTAATTAAATGAAAAACAAAGTAGCAAATTCGTTATGTCGGCAATGTTCTTTTTTATTGTGCAAACTTCACAGTTCAATTCTTAGATCTGATGTTTTGTTTTCTTTTATCCTTCTATAATATCTATGCATTACTTACTGTGTAAAAGCTATTGTGGATCCCAAATTTCCCTTCAGAAATTGTCATGCATCCTTCCAAAACTCATGAAGTTCATGTGGTTTAGATGCAAGTATAGGGTTGTTAGCAAGGATGAGTGTTATTTTTGTGTCGTCCTGTTGACTTTCGAACTTCCAAATATTCAATTGTCTGTCCGATGACCAAATTACTATATCCTTGTATGTTTATTCACTTTCTACGTGTCGGGATTCTTTAATAAATTTATTTTTAATAAGTATATGTATACATATTGACTTATTACAAACATTTAGAAATTAACTTTATTGCTCTAGGTCTAGAGACATATCGTTCACATCCCAATAGAATCAGCATATTTCTTTCTGTCAAGGATATTCTCAAATCAGACATGATTTCTTTTGTCAATAATATTACAGATACCTTCTTCATATCCAAGATTCAGGAACTGCATTCAAATAGCAGTTTTACCATGAATATGTACACATTAAATCTGCCTTCAAAACTAACTTGGATGGTTGCAATTATTTTGCAAGTTGAGTACCAAGCTAAAATGAAACACTCTTTCTAGGGTTATGCAGTTGCGCAAATTCTAACAATTGACATTCTGAGGCAGCAATGATCACAACTATACAAGACAATTGCATGACATCTAAATCAAGACCATCCTTCACTCTATAATGACTTACTGATAAGTCTTGATTCTCAAATGATGCAAGTCGTTCAACATAAAAGATGAAAAATCTACGCATCCAAGTAATATCGCCCTGCAAAGTTTGAAAATCTTTAAAATCAGAGATAATATTCTATAGAGACACGGCCAGCAACTAACATTTCCGTGCCAACTAACCGAATATTTTTAATGTTTAAAACGAATCCAAATATTGCATACAATGCAGGCAAACAATCTGATGCAGCAACAGTTGCCCACATTGATTTCCAGCCATTACAGTCCAAACGATTTCTGCAATCTAATTAATGCTATAGGATGACTCACATTATGAACAATCCTGCCTCTTGTTTCGAATGGGCAACCCGGGCAAATATGTAACAAAGAATGTGATTTCTTGCCTAATTGTTTCCCACTAGCCTATTATCAGAAACATTATGGGATGTGTGTGGAAAAGTAGTGTGACATATAAAGAGCTACCATCCTCGCAACGATGATCTATTGTTGGCAGAAAAGAAGATGACATAAGCTAAAACAAAACTAAATCCTATTCCACTTACTGTGACGAGGGATGGGATAGTTCAGGAAACCTGCATTGGATCACCAAATACACGTGACCATCAGTAGTTAGGTGAGCAGTAATGATAGAGAAAGATTCAAATCAATCTTAAATCATTTCAGACGATCGGGACATATCGGAACTGTCAAAGCTGGTAGAAAAGAAGATGGTGGTGTTTGATAAAGGTTTAAATTCTTAGCAATAACTTCGTTTTTAAAGTGTTCCTCTGTAGAATACCCTTCGCCTAATCATACAATAATGATATGTCACATTGTCATTAGCTTGTAATAATCTTATTTGTACATTTCCACTGAGGATGCCCAAGGCTTGTGTGATATGACTGACACCTCGGATCCTAAATCAAAACATGGCTGAGTGCTTAAAGAGCTCCACAATGTCCAGATGTGGTGTGTAAATTTCAAGTCATTTTCGCCCATGAGATTTTGAGGCAATGACTAATTTTAACTTGAATATAAGTAGACATTATCTCTCGATATTCATTTGGAGCTGCCGTTGCTAATCATCTCGGTATGAGCATTCTGATAGTTAATTGAGACCATTATATGAGCCCAGTCTCCCTCAGTGACTGATTTCAGAACTCTTTCAAATGACGTTTCCGATTGAATCGCATTGCTTCTTTTCTGCAGTCACATTTGTACCCGGCCCGCTAAATCAGACAATGTCCTTCCCAAAAGCACATTACTGAACTAAACGTCATTCTCATAAGTTTTTAACCATTATAAGTGTTCCGTTAAATTAGTTGATTTATAATTAATCTTAATTTTAATTCACGATTTTATTGTATTCATTTTATCATTTTCCAAAGTTAGTTGACATTTGTTTTCATTTGTGATAAAGTCGTGGATGAGAGCAATCTTGCGGCTTGGACCAGCAAAAAAAGGAGGAGATAGGGCTCTGGTGCAGGCAGCTGGGGTCAAGGAAATCGCGTTCGGTATTTAGGGGAAATCGGGATTTACTGAAGAAAGCAACCAGGAATGCAAAAAAGGGGCACAAAATAGCCTTGGCTGAGAAGATTAGCGTGAACTCAGCAAAAGATATATTCCTTTATGAGAGGAAAACGAATAACTATAGAGTGTATAGGAACCATCAAGAATGGAAGTGAACATGTATGCGTAGAGCCAGAGGAGCTTGATAAGGTCCTCAATGAGGATTTTCCCTCCGTGTTTGCCGTGAAGAAATACATGTAGACTCATGAACCTGGGGAAGTTCGTTGCCATTTCTTAGGTACAAACTTTAGCACAAGAGATGAGGTGTTTCATGTATTTAATGTGTTTAAATATGAAGATAGATATACTTCCTGGTCCTGATCAGATATATCCAAAACATTGCAAGAGCACAAAAATAATTTTGGGGTGCCTCGTTGATGATGTGCATCATTTGTACCCACGGGTGACGTTCGAAAAGTCCAGTAAGGTAGCGAATGTTGTGTCCTTATTCAACGAACGTTGCAAAGGCAAGTCTGTGTTACGGAGGCAATAAGCCTAACATCTATGGTAGGTAACTTACTTGACAAGGTTCTGAGCGATAATACATACATGCATTTGGAAAGACAAGATTTGTTAGGAATAGTCTGCATGACCTTATGTCGAGGAGATTCTGCTTGACAAAATTAATAGGGAGTTGACCAGAAGATTTGACAAGATTATGATGACAGATGCAACATATATTGATTTCAGTAATGCCTTTGGATAGGGGTCCACATTGTAGGATTCTCTCGCAGGTTCGATTGCATGAAATCTCGGCGGAGACAGCAAATTGGATGCACAATTGTGTTGATGGTTGGAATCAGAGGGTAACATGGGAAGGATGCTTGACAGACTGGAGGTCTTTGACCAGTGGAGTCTCTCAGGAGGCCGTGAATAGCTCATTGCCGTTTGTTATCTATATCAGCGTTTGGAGGAAAATGTCCAAGGCATGAAGAGAAAGTTTGTAAATGATACTCTCGGAGTCGGTGTTGTGGACCGAGAAGAATGTTGTCAGAAATTGCATCAGGACCTGAATAATCTGAAGAAGCAGGCCGAGAAATGTGAAATCGATTTTAGTAGTGACAAGTGTTAGGTCTTACATTTTATAAAGTCACACCAAGGTAGAAGAATCACAAGAATGGTAGGGCCTTACGAAGTATAATGCAATAAAGCAACCATGGTATTCAGGCGCACGCTTCATAGTTTCACATTTTCTTTGAACAGGATCCGGTTCTGCTATTCATTAAGTCCATGACATATCAGTCCATAGTCTCAGCTCCTACTACTTGCATTTTCTCCAAAATCCTTAATTCCCCCACTATGCAAAAACCCATCGAATTGGGTGTTAAGGCGATTAAATGAAATTGCCTTCACTTTTTCCTTTTTCACAAATTTTTAGAAGTGGGGTCGCAGGTAGAGAAGCGAGTGAAGAAGGGATTTGACCCACTGGTCTTCAACACTCAGGGCATTGAGCATAGAAATATGGAAATGATGTTGCATTTGTATACACATGGATGAGACAGCACTTGTTGAACTGTGTTCAGTTCGGGTCACCTTGTTGTATCAAGGATATCAATCAAGTGGAAACAGTGCAGAAGAAATTTACTAGGATTTCACCAGGATTCAACGATCTGAGATGTAAGGAGAGAATGGAAAATCAGGACTTACATCTTTAGAGCGCAAAACATTATGAGGACTGGAATGGGGGATATCGTATACATGTGTATAAGGACATGAGAGGCGTGGATCGGGTGAATACACTCAGTTCGTTTCCTCGGGTTGGGTAATCAACAGCTAGAAGGCATCATTTTAAGGTTCAAGAGTATAATCAATATAAGAAAGCAAGTTGGATAACACAAAGGGTTGATCGCAAGTAGAATGCGCTGCCAAGGGAGATTGGTGAGGCGGGTATATCAACAAAATTTAAAAGGCACTTGAACAATTACGAGGATTAGAAATATTTAGAAGGTTGTGGGCCAAGCGCTGAGAAATGGGGTCGGAGTTCGTGGACATTTTGTGCGGCATGGACTAGTTTAGTTTGAAATGCGTCTCTGTGTTCTGTAGAAATCCATTTATCAATGAGTCTCCGACTCTACGAGAAGGGATGCAAGGTCACAACTCCCCGAAAGTAATAACACTAGTCGATAAGGTGGTAAAACAAGCAGTCTGTGGACTCGCGATCATCGGTCATACGGGTGATTGAAGTATTTAACAAGTCATATTGCAAGATTGTTAGATTTAACTGCACCATATTTGAAGAATTGCGAGCAGTTCGTACATTCAGAATGTTGGAAGAATGTGAAGGTTTTGGAGAGGCTGTAAATGGAGTTGATGGAATATAGACTTGATTGGAGTGCACTGGTTGCACAGAGAGAATGGGCAAACTTGGATTGCTTTTGTTCGAGCATCGGAATCTGAAGAAGCATAGAAGCATATGAAAATACGCAAGCTACTGGTGGCATTGTTAGACAGATCCTTTCTAGCAGTTTGCAAAAACCTAAACCTATGCTTTGACTGTGAGACGGGAATACTTTAAGGGAGATCTGACGAGAAAAATATCATTTCTCAAAGGGCGTGGTAGATGTTTGTGATGCAATGCCAGAAGATTGGGTAAAATCACATAAATCAGCAAATCTGATTGGTTATTTCGGCAGAATCACAGCTGTTTGAGACTAGAGGAATATGTACTACATGCAGGCTTCCAGAGGATTTGTTAACAGTTACGTTATGGATGACTCATACATAATGGTTCGAAGGACCCATTCATCTGTTGCACTCTTCCATGTTTTACGATGGATTAAGGATGTACATTTATTATGGTGATTCAAGTTGCTTCCAAATGTATTTGCTTGGATTCAGGATCATGAAAATGTTAATGCAATGAAATTGTGTTTTTGTCAAAGGAGACATTATTGGCTGTGCTTGAAACGGATTTTCGTAGAATAAGAAATGTTGTATGCAATGTCTTTTTTTCAAATTTAACGTAGGTATGGTTCACTTTCACGAGGGACACTGCCTGACACTTCAGTTCGGATCACTATTAATGACACAGTGCTGCAAGTAAAGGATGGTTTTGCCAGATATTTGGTAGCAGGAATATAATGAGTGCACTGTGAAGCAGGTGATCACTGGAAGTGTCTTTTTTAAGTTCATGGATCACTTATTCCAGAAAAGATTCTTGAAAGACACATCTATTTTGGAGGTGTTGTATTATCCAGAGATTTTCCTTCTACTTTGCCCCTGCTGGGCATGTCGTCATTCGTGTCTTCAGCCCGATGGGAGCCCTTGTTTTATCCTTCCCTTTTTTCGACAAGTTTCCTCTTGACAATGCATTCAGCAAACATTGTACGGTCGCAAATATTTGCTTTTTCTGAAGTGTCAACACAGGTCATAGAGTAATAAAGATGTACAGCACTGAAACAAACGCTTCTGTCGAACTCGTCCATGTCGACCAGATATTCCATACCAATTTAGTCCCACGTGTCAATACCTGAGCTTTATCCGGCTAAGCTCTTGCTATTCATATATCTATCCAGATGCTTTTTATATGTTGCAATTGCACGAGCCTCCACCGCTGCCATTGGCAACTCATTCCATCCATGTGCCACACTCTGGGTAAAAGAATGTTGCCCCTGAGATCCCTTATAATATCCTTTCCCTCTCACACTGAGCTTATGCCCTCGAGTTGTGTACTCCATTACCCAAGGGATAAGTCTTTTTCTATGTCTCCTATCCGTTCTCCTCATGACTTGATAAACCTTTATAAGGTCACTTCTCAGCCTCTGTCACTCCAGGGAAAATAGCCCTTCTACCCTTCAACCTCTCCATGTAACTCAAATCCTCCCCCAGGCAACATTCTTGCAAATCTTTTCTGAACTCTCAAGTTTCCCATCATCTTTCCGGGAGGAAGGAGACTAGTTGAGTGTCATCTCCATGTTTTTCTTTATCTACTTCATTGCTGAGACGTCATGTGCAGTTTCAACACGTTTATTGCTTTGCCAGCGATTCGATATCATTGTTGACAAGCATTCTATTCAACATTTTGTGATATAAACTGTGAAATTTATACCAAGCAATGCAAGCTATTTTTGAAATATGAACAATTCAGCATTTTTGTTGAAATCAGTGTTTCTGCCATTTCCTTTAAGCTACTTTCAGATTTTCCGTGTTTCTGAGATAATGAAGACAATGTCTGTCTTTCTCAGTGTGATGATTGCACATAGCCATGCAGCCATCAGAAGGAAAATAACCCTTGGTATCACTGAGTCTGCATCAGCAAAAGTGCGGTTATTATTTCTATTTACGCTTGCCGGCATACTGTGCATAGACTTGATTGTTTTGACATTTAAGATGCTTACTCAAATAAATTGTCGGAAAAAAGATTGGGGTTACCTGCTTCCACTACCGAAACATGAAATACATTCCCATTAGGCCACCATCTCGATGTAAAATAAAACATTTCCCCTCCTCTTCTTGCGTGGTTCTTTTAAATATTTGCACACAATCGAAATAATTTCACTTTTGCTTACTTTAGATCATGAACGATATTCATCCTGCATGTCTAAAGCATAACGGTTTGTCCATAGTTCCTCGTATTTGTTTTGTCTTGAGCTTAGTGAAGAAGTTTGCGTCGAAGTTCACTTTCGATTATTGAGCAGTCTTCTGATGTCAGTGAATGAGAACAGTTTCACAGGCACATGTCCTTGAGAATGGAAAAGTATTAAAAACATAACGTACCACATGGCTGTTTTAATTTATCAGTTTATGAATCTAAGCAATCTTTCTATCTTGTTGAGGTCATCAATGCTTCAATCATTTAGGGGCAGCACGGTGGCACAGTGGTTAGCACTGCTGCCTCATAGTGCCAGAGACAGGGGTTCAATTCCCGCCTCAGGCGACTCTCTGTGTGGAGTTTGCACATTCTCCCCGTGTCTGCGTGGGTTTTCTCCGGGTGCTCCGGTTTCCTCCCACACTCCAAAGATGTGCAGGTCAGGTGAATTGGCCATGCCAAATTGCCTGTAGTGTTAGGTAAACAGTAGATGTAGGGGTATGGGTGGGTTGCGCTTCGGTGGGGCGGTGTGGACTTGTTGGGCTAAAGGGCGTCTTTCCACCCTTTAAGTAATCTAATCTAATGCGTCTGCTCTTTGTCAACACCAATATTAGAATATTACAATAACCTGCTCAGAGTTTTTCACAGACACTTGTTGCATTACATATTATTTCAGAAAGTCCCGTTTAGATTTTCTCCCAATGCACTTTATATTTCATTAAATAGGGAGAATTACATGGTTGCTCAGTTTACCTGAAGCTAATGGATAAACAAATTATTTAGTAACAAAGTCTCCTCTAACAATACAATAACAATTTATTGGCGTTTCAAATTAGTTATTATGCGTAGTGTTATGAAGGTGGAGGTATACACTGTATATTTAAGAGAAAGTGGAATCTGGCATTGATGTGGAGAGTCAGAGAACGTGTTCAAAATATTAAAACTGTAACATTTATTGGTGAAACAAATAGCTGGCAAATTCGAATTCAGCCAATTAGTTTAACTTTTGCCCAAAGATACCAAAATCCAATCGCATTTCAAAGTTACTCTTTAGAATGACATAAAATCAATGCGATGGTCTGACGTATTGGGTGGATAAAATAAAGGAATTAGAATAGTAAGCCAGAGTGGCAAAGAGCACAAACAATTATATAGCTTGCAGATTTGCTCTCTGAAAGTTACCATTTCACACGAAATTTGTAGAAAAGAAAAGAAAACGTGCAGAGCAAGATTGCAAGTAGATTAACTCCAAACCGATCATAGTACGTGTATTTACGCCCTCATGGAACTTTGTGAAAGGAGGAGTATCATCACGCCCTTTATAAAAATTAACCATCAACGTCCAAAGATGGACTCCTTTTAAAACCCGTTATCCTTAAGTTGTTAGTATACGAAAACCCACACACACGTTACATTTCAATAATCGTGCAAGCATGAACTAGTGTATTTTGTTTCAGTCTGCATCGCTACTGTCACCAAAAGCAACTTTTCCTCATTCAACTCTCGACAATACTTCGGAAATCACGGTTCTCCTGTCCTGTTGCATACACCACTTTCAGATTAAATAACTGAATCATCAAGCTCCAAAAAAACAGTCTGGCATTTTTGTCCTTGCGTTTTTTTCCAAAAACTTCAATTAATTATGGCCAATGTGTGTGACAGATACGTTACTGAAAACATAAAGATTGAAGTGATGTAATACCAACAGCATGATCAAACTGTCGAATATTTCTGCTGATTAATGTGCATTTTTTCTGGAAAAATAGGTCTTTCTATCTTCTCTTCATCTTCGTGTAAGAGTACAGAACCGATACTCATATCATTTGCATTTGATAGTCACGTGCAAAGGCTTTGCGTAATTAGGTGTGGCTGATACTGGGGAAGGAGGTAACACAACTTATACGCTACCAAATGACTTTGACAGTGTGATGTCCAATGAAATATGTCCCTTTTTTTTATCAATTCACAGAGTAGAGCAGGCATATTGCCAAGATTTGGTGCGGAATTTTGATGAACTGCAGTCAGTCGCAGGAATTGGTTTAAATCTCTTTTTGTGCATGTTATGGGAAACTCCCGAGGTACCTTTGTTTTTGCATTCACTGGGACAACTTGTCCGTGTACAATAACAAGTAGTTGACTTGCCGTTGGCAAATTCACATTTCAGCACGTTTATCCCCAATCCTACCTTCTGAAGTTGATCGAATTCGGTGCCACTTCGATGGCCAAAGGGCCTGTACTGTGCTGGTACTTTTGCACGAAGATTGTTCAATATTCTATGTTATGTTTTCTATGTTCTATGTTATATGTTCCATGCTCTAACTTTAGCAGAAACAGGCCCCCAACGTGTATCATTCGATCATGAATTAAAAATAAAGAATTTCATCTCTTGACGGAGCTTCACAGGAGATTGGATTTGAAACCAAATCGTATGGCCGAGATTGAGGGACATTATGAAGTATGTACATATTCACAGTGAACTCCAGTCGCTGTCATTACTCATGAACTTGCTGTTGCTTCAGCATTTTGGATATTGCAGCGAACCCCTCCCACACTGAGTGCAAGTGTACGGCCTGTCCCCAGTGTGAGGTCACTGTGCATTTGAGATGAACATTCGAACTCTCTCCCACAGTGATAAAAGCCGAACGGTCTGTCATAAGTGTGAACATGTTGACGGGACATCAGAGCTCCAGAGCATTTTCAGCACTTGGCACAGTCCGGACAATTTTCAGGTCCGTCCTTTGTGTGAATTCGCTGTTGCTTGAGCAGGGTGGATTTCCGATGAAATGTTTTCCCACATTCTGAATGGGTCAATGGTCCCTCCCAATAGGGATCTGCGGAACTTCAATGAGATCAGATGATTGTTTGAACAAATTTACTCAATGCGAGAGACTGAATAATATGTCATCACTATGTGCATGTCGATGGGATATCAGTGACTCAGAGATTTCAAAGCATTTCCCATCTTCTGGACAATTAAGTGGTTTGTCATCTGTGTGAACTTGCTACTGATTTAGCAGGGTGGTTGATGGTGTGAATGCTTTCCTACAGTCGGAACAGAAGAATGACCTCTCACCACCGTGACTAATTTTATGTTGTGAAAGGGCAGATGTTCTGTTAAAGCCTTGTCCACACGGACAGTACCGTTTACGGTTTCTCCCCGCTGTGAATGATGCTTTCCCCTTCCATTTTCAAAATCCAATGATATTCAGGCTATAAAAAAATATATCTGCGTCAGATACAGAATTGATGTTTGATTTTAAGACTCCTCATTAAAAATCTTCCTCCCCTGTTAAATTCGTTGAAAACATTTTTACAAAGGGACAGGTGATAGCCCAGTAAAAGAAGAAAACAAGATAAGTGGAGGTGAAGAATGGGCAATTCAACCGATAGAGTCCACTGTCTCCATTCAATGAGATCAGTGCTGATGTGATAATCGTCAGCTTGACTTTGCTGCCTTATTCCCTGAGCCTTGATTCCCTTACCAATTAAAAATCTGTTTCTCTCAGCCTTAGATACACTGATCAGCCAATCTCAAAAGCACGCTGAGGAAAATAATTCCACAGATTCAGCACCCTGAGAGATGGAATTCCTCCACATCTCTATCTTAAATATGTGACTCCTTTCTCTGAAATAATATCCTCTGGTCCAAGACTCGTAGCCAAGTAGAAACAATAGCTCTGAATCTATCCCGCCATACCGCTCATATTTTTTTAACCTATCAGTAACGTCTTGTCTCATTTTCCTAAATATCGAAAATATCAGAAGCAGTCTGGAAAATCAAATCCCTCGACAAAAATCTTTTCATGTCCGCCATCATTCCTGTGAATGTTTTCTGGACTGCCTTTCCTGAAGTAAGGCGATGTGCATCTTGTGTTGTTTTAGCAAAACTTCCACAGTTTCCCGGCATTTTCTTTGCGAAAAGATAGACATATTATTTAATTTCTTATTACCATCAGAACGTGGATGCAATCTTTTCAGCTTTCAACAGAAGGCTCCACGATTCTCTCTGAGCTGCAAATTTCTGCATGTATACCCCACTTAATTAATATTCACCTCTTCGATTCGTCCTGCTAAAATACATAAACCTCTATTTTTCCCACATCATATTCTGTCCACTATGTTTTTTTTACCACTTTATTAGTTGTCTATTCCCCTCTGTAATTTGTTGACCCATCCTCACTTGCTCCCTCCCTGTCCGTTTGGTGATGTGTAGACTTTATGACAGTGCATTCGTTTCGATTGTACAGGTGACTTGGAAGAAGTGCAAAGAGAATTGGTGGATAGTACTTATTTTAAATAGTTGTAGCTTCAATATTGATGAACGTCGGTTTCTCCATGTAACTATTCGCGATCATAAAGATGCTCTTTTAGTCTCAACTCAGTGTCTTCACTTCATGACCAAATTCTTGATCAATATCCTTGGCTGACTTTTCTCCTCAGCAGTTTTAGCTCAAGGGTTCTTCCTTTTTCAATTAATCTCACATGCAATACCATGCAGAAACAATGTTTGAATCCACCATATTTTGTCTATTGGTTTCACCAAAATCTATCTTGCTGCTAACTCCATAAGGTGTCAGCTATGGTTTCCTCTTCACAAAATCATGCTGATTCTGGTTGATTTGATAATGTATTTCTAATAGCTCTGTTGCTTCCAGTTTTACAACAGAGTTTAATTTTCCGAATCACAGAGCAGTTTGTAAAACGCACCTGAAAGTATCTGCTAGTCTCTCAAGCTGCACACAGAACAGGTGAATAGGAAGCTACGATATTTATTTGTGAAATGCCCTAACTGATCAACAATTGTCCTTGTGACTGGCTAACGATGTGGTCAAAAGGACTCTGGGCTCCATGGGATGGCGGGGAGGTGGGGAGCTGATGACGAAAGCTGGCTGAAAGGAGGAGATCGAGACTGAGAGGGGTTTTATTGAGCTGCATCTCAACTAGAAATTTCGTGACCCCCAAACCCAACCACTTTCACGATTACTAAATTCCCTCGTAGCAGGTTTATGTCAGTATCAACAATAAGAAAATAAGACAGAAGCAGAAATCAGGCCATTCACTTTATCGACACTCGTCCAGCATTCAATGATAGCTGATCATTTTCTCAGCTTTCTCCCTGTAACCCTTAATCACCTTGACAGTCCAGAACCTATCCATCTCGGTCTTTAATACTCTGTGGCAATGAATTCCATACATTCGCCATTCTCTGGCTTTAGAAGTTTGTCCTTATCTTCGTGCTGTAAGGCCTTCCCTTTACTCTCAGATTGTGCCCTCATGTCCTCGTCTGTTTTCGCAATGGAAACATCTTCTCAACATCTGCTCGGTCCAGGCGATTCAGCATTATGTCTGTTTCAGTTGGATCCCCCCTTATTCCTCTAAACTGAATCGAGTGGACAATAAGTATCCTCAAACATTCCCCAAATGTTCAGCTTTAAAAACCGAGGGCCATTCTCATGAACCTCCTCTTAATTCGTTCCAGAGCCAGGACGTCCTTCCGGAGATATGGGATCCAAACTGCAGATCACACACCAAAGGTGTTCTGAATACAGTCGTACGGTGCCTCAGAAATAAATCCCTCCTTTCATATGCAAGTTCTCACAAAATAAATACCATCATTGTATTTGAAGTTATTAACTACTGACTCAATGTTCAAATTTACTTTGAGAGTCGTGAAATAGAACTCGCTACTTTGCAAGATAAAACTGATAATTTCCCCAGCATTATCATATCGCAAAAATAACAAAACGGTTTTGTCGATCTGAAACTTTAACGATGATTCTGTCACAGATATTGCCAGGCCTGCTGAGAATTTCTATCAATTCCTACTTTATTTCAGATTTCCATCATTCACAGTTCTTTGTTTAATGTTAACCTTCGTCGTATTTACAACAATATCAATTACGTGCCAGCTACAAAGCATATTTCCTCATTCAAAAATATCCATCAGAAATGAATGTCACCACGATCAGTGAACAGAACCGAACTCCAATTTCATGACTGGGGGGCAGCGGTGAGAGTGTCTCATCTTGACCACGAGACTACCACGGAGGCCAACACTTGCCGTGATATCTTTGTTCCTTGACACTGTGTTTGCCATTTACTTTGTGATCATTTTCGCTACAGACCAGTTCCTCAATTTCTTCGAGTTTTTAAGGTGTGGAGAAATGCTATGTGGAACATCGTTCGGTGTGGCTCACAGACATTTATCGATTCCATTGCAAGTTTCCAGAATTTAGTTGAGAGCCTCGTGTGCTCAGGTGTTTCCAGGGCAAATGTGAAAGCTATTCCTCTTGCAATCGTAAATGACATAATAATGAGCCTGAGTTGACTTGGTCACATTGCGTTATAATCCCCTTTCAGTAACATATCCTCATTTTAACTCACGCAGACACTTGCCCGAGATGGGTAGATGCCTCACGATTATATCCACTCCATGTCCTTCACTTCAAGTCTTTGGACCCCCACACAAGATTCATTGGCAAAAGGCAACTTTATGTGTAAAGCAAGCCATTTCCCCAGACAATGACAACCGTTGTGGTGAGGTGAGATATGAAGTGGGCGGTGAGCTGGGATTGTCACTACAACCTTCTAATGTGCACAAGAAATTTCAAACTTTTACTGACCCAAGGAGCCTGGCAAGAGAGCACTCAGCGAACAGGTGTCAGGAAATTTCCGTCAGGAAATTTGTCAAATTCAAATATGGGAAATCAGAACGCCCCACACCAGGTAGGAGTTAAACTGACAATCTTCGGACACAACGTTCGACGCATGACCCGTCACGCCATCAGAATAACTCAAACACGTGCGTCATAGCTTGTTGGTTTGTTAAGGGGTGATAGGCAGAAACAGGAATTGCAAGATGAACAACTAGCAAATGTAATGGCTGCCATGCATAACTACCCCAGATCCAAAGAACGGTCCCTGTTAACTCTGTTGTCTCCATAGGTTCTGTCAGACCGCTGAGTTTCTTTGAATTTGTTCAGATTTATGGAAATCGGAATGAAGCTTGAGACAATTCAGTTTATTTTTGCTAACGGCATAGCGTATTTGCTGCTTCGGAAAATTAATTATAAGTGATGTGTAACGACACGGCAGTGAACCCTTCTGTTAATTAAACTGAACAACCAGATTAACTCATAACATTAGCAAATTTGCTGATGATACAAAGCTGGGTGGCAGGGTGAAATGTGATGAGGATGTTAGCGGATTACAGGGTGATCTGGACAGGTTAGGTGAGTGGTCAGATCCATGGCAGATGCCGTTTAATGTGGATAAATGTATGGTTACCCACTTTGGTGGTAAGAACAGGAAGGTAGATTTCCACCGAAATGGAATTAATTTAGGTAAAGGGGCAGTACAGAGTGATCTGGGTGTTCTTGTACACCAGTCAATGAAGGTAAGCATGCAGGTGCAACAGGTAGTGAAGAAGGATTATAGCATGCTGGCCTTCAGCACAAGTGGGATTGAGGATAGAAGCAAAGAGGTTGTTCTGCAGCTGTACACGGCCCTGGTAAGACCACATCTGGAGTTCTGTGTGCAGTTCTGCTCTCCGAATTTGAGGAAAGACATTCTGGCTATTGAGGGAGTGCAGCGTAGGTTCAGGAGGTCAATTCCTGGAATGGCGGGATTACCTCACACTGAAAGACTGGATCGACTGGACTTGTATACCCTTGTGTTTAGAAGACTGAGCGGGGATATGATTGAAACATAGAAGATTATTAAAGGATTGGACAGTCTGGAGGCAGGACACTTGTTTCCGCTAATGGGTGAGTGCCGAACCAGAGGACACAGCTTAAGACTACGGGGTAAACCATTTAGAACAGAGATGAGGAGCAACTTCTTCACCCAGAGAGTGGTGGCTGTGTGGAATGCTCTGCCCCAGAGGGCAGTGGAGGTCCAGTCTCTGGATTCATTTAAGAAAGGGTTGGATAGAGCACTCAAGGATTGTCAAATCAAGGGTTATGGAGAAAAGGCAGGAACAGGATACTGATTAAGAATGATCAGCCATGATCATATTGAAATGTGCTGCAGGCTCGAAGGGCAGAATGGCCTACTCCTGCACCTATTGTCTATTGTCTATTGTCTCATCTCGCCTCTTAATATGCTAAAATATGAGTGATACAAAACTCGAAAATTTCACGATATAAAGAAAACGGTATCGATTCATTTTAACAACTATTCACAAATCAAACGTCCTTTCTCTCAACTGCTAATTATCAGCCTCTAACTGAATAATATTATCCAGTTCAAATGGAACACTTAATGAAATTATAGCAACTTAATCTTAAATCGATGCAGGGGCTGTGGTTGTCAGTATCTTCCTTCTTTGGACTGAAGATCTCCTTGCATCAACTTCGTCCTTTTACTGCAAATATGTTTCAAATTATAAAGGTACCTTGGATCGAGAGTGTTTCATTGACAGTTATACTCTTGATATCAGTTACTCTGTCTGACTTTGAAACTAACTGCCTCTTTTATGCCTCCAGCACTGGATCGTCTAATTCCTGGATATTGGCAAAAGCCATCAATTCAAGTTGGATTGGGTTTGCATTTCCTGTGGCATAGGGAAGTCCGAATTGTAAAAAGGTAACAAAATCAGGTATCTATTTCACAACCAAATCTGCCACATCTTCAATTTTCCCGAACACGATGAGACTGTTGGTTAGTCATGTGGCAGATATTTGTAAGCTCTCAGTTCAGAACAACATTCACTCTCCTTTAACGGTACAGTATACGCCTTCAACTTCATAGCAAGTGTCTTGACGATACATTAGTAGAATTCATGAATTCGAACTCCCTGAACGGGAATGGAACACTGACTGTGTATCTGAGAGCACCAAATCCTCACCAGTAAGCTATCAGGGAAAAAGACGGCTCTCTTCTTTCTTCTCTCACTGAATCCGTTTTTAACATTTGAGTTGCGGTCATTTTGCCTCCAGATTAATTCCTTCCTGCCAGTGTGTTTACACGGCATGGAAAATGACCCTGTGGGACATCGTCTCGATGAGAGATATCAAGGATCCATCTCATGCAGTCCCAGTTTCCAGCGCTTGTGTATTCTGACCTTTCAAATGTTCATGGCAATGAGTTTAACCCGTAATCGCCAATTGCAGAGGAGGGAAGTTCCAGACTATCAAACTTCCTTCTCATCCCGCGGGGAGACTGCAGGTTTTGGGTCTGTGCATTTTGGAAATTGAAATTTGCACAAGAGCAGGGAGTGGAACTATTTCAGCTCACTGTCCTTTCCATATCCCAGCTGACCACAAAACATTCTCATTATCTGGAGAAGTAGGTTGTGCTCCACCGAACGCTGCCTTTTGTCAGAGGACCTTGCCGACGTGAAGCAAATGCAACTCTCAGGAGGTATGTCGAAATATGTCCCTCTGAGTCTGGTCCCCTTCTGGTTCAGAACTCGAGTTTCCTGATTATCAAAAAAGATGACTGGACCTGAGAGAAATTGGTTCAGATGGGGTTTCAGTCTGTCAAAATGAATACAGCTAATGTCCTTTGAAATTTGCGATCTGACGAAATGCAACCCACGGTCCCAATGGATTCGTAACTCATCACTTCAACAATTGGGTCACGACTGCATGTCCTCAAACAAGAGATAATATATCCCATAATATGAGAGGGTTCCAAGAGGAAAGACAATTATTTGGTAGTCGTACCTGTGATATGACCTCCATAGCTCTCGCCCTCTTGTACTTCATCGGAACAGAGCAGGGTTTTGGGAGAGTTAATATGTCTACATTCATTGATGACAGAGTGAAAGGGAAAAATGCATTGCCATTAACAGAGAGAGGAAGGAGAAAGTGAGGACTGCAGATGCTGGAGACTAGAGTTGAACAGTTTGGTGCTGGAAAAGCGCGGGAGGCCAGTCAGCATCCGAGGAGCAGGAGAATCGACGTTTCGGGCATATGCTCCTCGGATGCTGCCTGGTCAGAGAGAGGAAGAAACAAAGCAATGGTCCTTGTATTCCTACAGCGCCTTTCACCACAACCTGGATCACATCCAATGAAGTACTTGTGAAGCAGGTCCTTCAGTGACAAATCAAATGTGCAAATCTGGCAATTGTTTCACCGCAGATCAAAACAAAATTAATGCCCCAAATACAATAAGTGGCACAGGAGACGGAAATGAGTTCATACCTAACTTGAGGGGTTTGTTCTGCTCTGCCATATACCCGGATGCTGTGCCTAAACTCAAGGGAATAAGTTGTCATTTTAAGACTCAGAGACATTAGATTTCGCTTCTAACTATATGATGCATGAAAAAAACCATTGTAGAAACAACTGACTTTGTAATACAATGAATCAGGGATTAATTTCTTCACTGTTGTCCTGTGCCTGAGACGAATGACCTTTTAAATTCACAAACATCATTGTTTGTGCTAAGTTGTCACTGTGAACCCTGGAGATTTAGACAATTTCGATGAAATTATCCGCGGATCAAACGACAAATTGATGGACTTTTGATTTACATCTGAAGCTGAGTTTTGTACCGATGATTCGATCCAGGTGATAATGAAGGCAGAAGCTGTGTTTGAAATGCTTGTTGAAATGCTTCTGATAACTCTGCTCAATTGTAACTTCTGTACAGTCAAAAAGCTTGACACCATCCAGGAGAACGGACCCTGCATTGCAGTCATCATTAGCATAATGGTCACTCCAACCACAATCGATCTACAGTAGCAGTATAAAAAAACAACACAAAAATATCCTCCAGATGTTCATCGTGTTCCATTTCACTGCGCTTTTCGGAAAAATGAAATCTATGATACACAAAATCAAGAGTATGAAAATGCATGCTCAACTGGAGGCGATACACCATCCTGAATTCGAAATTTACAGCGTCATCTTTGTCTTTGGGTCACAAATCCCTGAGTAACAGGGAGGCTGAGAGTTTTGCAACCAATGGCCTGCCTCTCATCACCAACTTGGAAATGGCAGTTGGCGATAAAAAAGAGATACCATTGCAATCACTGGTATGCAAATGTCCTGAATAAAAAAAACAGAAATCATTATGGAACTCTGAATATTAAAATGCTGGAAATGAATTTTTACCGACTTAAAAATCATTTTGTGGATAAATAATAGACAAGGATAATGTTTGGGAAAAGGGTTTGTTTATACTGCATACATATGGTTGTAAATAATAATAGGGCATTTCATATTGCAACTAAATGGACAGTTAATGGACTGTGGAAACGTCAACTTTGATGTTTCTGATTAGATGCTTGACGGAGAACATGTCACCAGTTATCGTTTTTTCATATATTCCTTCATGCTATTGGACAAACAGGTTGTGTGGTGTTTTGAGAAGCAGATGACATACCATTGTTGGATTCTATATTGAGTTTTGAGAAGATGTTTAGCTCATGTTGAGGTTCTGGATGTAGGTTTGCTAGATGAGTGGGAAGTTTCTTTTCCAGACATGTTGTCTCCCTTTCAGATAACATCTTCAGTAGGTCTCTGGGTGAAGAAGTGTTGATAATTCCTGCTTTTTGTTTGTATATTTCGGTTTGTTTGGATTGGTAATGTCATTCCCTGTGTTGACGTCATTTCCGGTGGTGATGTCATTTCGTGTTCTTTATCTCAAGTGTGGTAGATGTGGTCGAACTCAATGTGTATGTTGGTGGAGTTCATTGGAAATAGTCCTCAGACATCACAGCAACAAATCCAAACAAGCAGACAAAATGTGCCCAGAAACCCACGTACGGTGCTGAAACGACTGGAAATTAACTTTCAGCTCATTGAACAAGCTTACATCCTGGATTCTACATGTGTGCTTATTGAGCGCTAAACGACTGTTAAGATGAAACAGCGCATAGATGGACTTTGCACGTCATTAGGTAGCGCGCATGAAGGGTTGTAGACTCTACAGGCAGAATATATTCCCATGCCAACTCCCGTGTAAGCACATTGAACCTCATATTAATATCGGAAGCAATTAAAGTCGTGCTTGCAGAGCCAGAGAAGCAATACAAAACTTCAGTTCTCACGTTGAACACCATAACTAAGAGTAAAAATCACGTTCAGATACCATGTGTCAATATAACTCATTAGTGGCGTACTGGTCCCACCCTCATGCAAATCAACACCAGACCCTCTATCGTATTTCAGACTAGCTCACATGTCACTTCTTGTAGAGAATATCGAACCTGGATAATCCAGCTTCCCATTTGGTAAATAATCAAGTAAGAGCTTTCAGATTCTATCAAGAAAGTAAATACTTTCATGAATCTTTTGCTTTTGATGGGTCTGATGATCCATCAAACACTCCTGGTTTAGATTCCAGATAGTTTCTCTCTGCAACTGACACATCCATCGGAAGCAGTCGCTGGCAAGCAATGTCAAGCGCTCATAATTATTTACGTATTGAACTGATACTTCATAGCATTGTTTGCCAACTGAATATTTCCACATAAGAATATAAATGAAGGCATAGTAGGAGGATCTATAACGAATGTCTCCTTGTTGTGTTAAAGAATATGACAAAAGCTACATATTCGCTGTGAAAGTTCAGATAAAGCAGGAACAATAGGTCGAATTTTCTTTCCTCGTCATTTCTGGGAGGTGTGTTTTGGTTATTATGACAGAAGTTATCGCCCATTCCAAATTAGCCAGAAGTCAACTCGAATAAATCCCGCGGATTTTCAGTCAATAATGACATTGGGCAACATGATCATATAAAACACTCGAACACCTGATGAGGAATCAAATACGACTGTAAACGAATACCTATAAAGGTGCATTCATTGGGAATATCGCAAAGATGAGAAGAAACAAAAAATAGTGATAGGGCCACGTATCAGCATTTAACAAAAACGATTCTAAGGTATGGATTCATGCAGGCATGATCTGTGGCAATTGTGGCATTTGCAACATTAAATTTACTTAGATGTGCTTTGAGGTTATTCATCTTTCTGATGTGAAAAAGAGTTAGGCATACATGGGTGAGTTAACACGCTGGTTCAATGACATAGTCTGAATGCACATGTTGTCAGTTATTTGCCCCTGAGGACTTGTTCACTCTAAATAAATGCGGAATGATTTGTTTGGGTCTCAGAGGTAACGTGTGAAGCTTCGGGAGTACTTCCACTTTTTGAAAGACAATGCACGGTGCAGCGAACGGCCCATTCTTTGCCATTTGCTACCCCATTCTCGCACTTATTGGTCTCCCTGGTAAATAACGTTAACTGCAAAACTTTGTTTTTTTTAAGCTACGAAAGTGTTGCTATTCATATCAAGTTCATGTTCTTATATGTATTGACAAGTTTTCAATTGTATGTTAATGTGAGCACATGGCAATTTATATGGTTGCATAATATGATATGATACAGTTTAAGGTTGAAATAGAAAATAAAATTTCAGGGGCTCTGTTAACATTAATCCATTATTTTCAGAGCATTGCGTTTTAGTTTTTAGTGTTGCACAAAGCAATCCCGTCGTAATGCAGAAACACGGATTACAACGGGGTTGTGTTATTATTTTATTGCAATAATTCCAGTTGATGATTGCGAGATCAAATATAATTTACTTTATTTGCATAGCAATCTAAATTTTGCTTTCTGGACCGATGCAAATATTGCAGTCTAGTACGTTCTCAATGGAGATTTTTAATGAGACATCCTTTATTAATGCATGGCACGTGGTCGTTGCAATATATGATGTTCAACCATTGAATTTCAGAAAGGGTTGAGGAAATTGAGTGGAAATGCAATTTGTTTTTAAAAATCGATTATGCGTTCAAAATGTTACCAATGGAGTACTTTCCGTATGGGTTTGAAATGGGTCAGTCTCTTTTACTTGTGTTCGATGTGGTTGACACTGACATCATGAATGTTGGTTGCTTATCTTTGATTTCTATTTGAAATCGTCGGATATGACTTGATCCACAGAGGATTGCCTTAAATAATAAGGATTCTTTCATGAGACCTTAAACAAATGAAGGTCACCATAAAGACATAGGGATAAAATAGAACACACTACACAAAGCTTGATTTCAAAACATTACGCAGATAATTGGAAATAAGATGGAACGATGGAGCCATTGAGACTTGAAATCACACAATATATGGTTTGCGAAATGGAAGACATCACCACCACATTTGGACATATATCAGGAATTCAAGAAATGGCAGATTTAGCGATCAGCTGCAACCTCAGTTAGTAACAATATATGACACCGATTAACGTGATGAGGATATAGATTAATTGGCAAGTTAGAAAGTTCCATCAAAATGCTGTTAGATGTGGACATATTTTACATCAGCAAATATAGTGCTGCTGGATGGATGAGTCATGGTATGCAGCAAAACGTTGCAGCAAATATTTTGCATATTTTTGATGCTTATTTTGATAGCTAGAAGTGAAGTTTGGTTCATTGTCAAAGGTGGGGGTGGAGGCATTGAATTTATGAATGAGTAATTTGCGTTGACTCCATGTGCTGAAAAGTAAAGAATCCAGAATTGGATGTCGAACATTTAGCAATGGATTTGACAAAGCTAGAATCTTAAACTAGAACAATACATCAGATAATTCTGTTGGCATGTGCATCATAACATATCTCTGTCTCTCCCTCTCACAGCAAATTTGATAGCAATTGCAATCCTCTCCCGTGGACGGTGTGGACTTTCCCGGTGCATCACCTATTACTTGATGGCAATAGCAGTGAGTGACTTCATTGTCATCATTACCGCTGTTGTCCTGAACCGGATTGGACGCATTTACTTTCGGGACAGTTACCTGTCCACAACGCTTGCTTGCAGACTCGGTGCAGTTCTGGTCCGTTGCAGCCGGGATGGTTCAGTGTGGTTGACCGTGGCCTTCACCTTCGACCGCTTTGTAGCCATTTGTTGCCAGAGATTGAAGACCAAATACTGCAAGGAGAAAACTGCATCGTTGGTGATTGGAATAACCTATGCCTTGAGCTGTATCAAGAACGTCCCTTTCTACTTCATCTTTCAACCTTTGTATACTGTGAATGGAGTGGGCTGGTTTTGTGACGTTCGAGTGATCTTCTATACTTGGCCAATCTGGCAAGTCTATGACTGGTTGGACCATACATTAACACCTTTTCTACCATTCTTGCTCATAATGCTTCTGAACAACTTGACCGTAAGGCACATCTTATCAGGGAGTAGAGCACGCAGGAGGCTCCGTGGTGCCGACAATCGTGGGGATATGGAGATGGCCAATCGCAAGAAGTCCATAGTCTTGCTCTTCACAATCTCCATCAGCTTCCTCCTCTATTGGGCAAGCTATCTCGGGCATTTTCTCTACGTGCGAGTTACAGGTGAAGGCTACTTCTCTGGCCTGGATTTTAATGACCCACGGAACATCGTTCAAGAGATGGTTAATATGCTTCAGTTGATCAGTTCCTGCAACAACGTCTTTATATACGCAATTTCCCAGAACAAGTTCCGAGAGGAGATAAAGAAGGTGCTGGTGTGTCCTTTCACTGCTGGGTTTAAACAGGAAAAAGTGAGAAGAGAGAAATGTTAGTCATGTTTCATTTCCTGCATAGCGACTCTGTGTCTCATCAATCTCTTGAAATAGCATGTAATGGGTCCAAACTCAGCAAATTCAAGGAGGCAAAGCCAATAGTCTAGCAAATTCAGTTTCTTGATGACTATGCAGAAGGATCCGAAACGGTCAAATTGTGTACATGAATGTGACGGAAAACCTCGATCTGTGAGTACCCTCAAATGTAAATAAGGCGTCATGATGTTGATATTTCAAAATAGAATGGGGAACGGTCTCCTCAGCTCCTTGATAAAGTATTTGTTCGGAAATTGTCACCAATGAAACCAACCTTATTGTTTTTTGTGCTTTTATCAATAATTCTGAACGATTCTGTACACGTTGTTTTATTGCCCGTCCTGCTTACCTTCAGAAAATAATAATCAATATCTGTCAAATGTTCTGCAGTAAGAAATAGAGCATCTCAGGTAATCGAAACGGTTAGGCGATGGGCTAGAACAGTTGCTACGTCATATGGAGAGAGTCGAAAAGATGCGTCATTTCATGCAAACGGCAAACGGATTCATGTCAGTTCCACGTGCAACTAAAGTACAAAAGAAGACGTTTTACAGCCTTCACAATTGGAAAATGTTGAGATTATGTTTAGATATGCACCACAATAAAAATTAAAACAGCATACAATTATAAAACTTCGCAGACCAAAAGAAAGCTATGAAACACAATGAGTATAAAGTAGCTCACGAAAGAGCGAATCGGCGAAGCCTATTGTCCAGGCTGATTTACGGAGCCCTCTGATGTCGTCACTTTCAAAGGTCTATCCAAATCTCTTTTGAAACGTCATATGGAATCTGTCTTACACTTTCCTGGACAACACACTCCAAGTTCGAATAACTGTTTGAGAAAAGACGTCTCTCTTCACCTCACTCCTGGCTCTCTTGTTAACAATATTGATACTTTTACTCCTTTGTTTCTAATGCACCATCTTGTGGGAACAGAATGTCCGTCGTTGCACTGTAAATGTTGTCTGTAATATTGAGCTGTCCAATAAGGTCATCTTTTAATTTCTCTGCTCCAAGCAGAATAAACCTTTCTAACCTTCCTTCCCAAAGGAAATTTTCATTTCTGGAATAATTGTAGGAAATATCCCTTGTTCTCTGTTTAGGTTTATGATATTCTTCTTTCAGTAAGGTACCAGGAACTGAGCCAGAGTCCTGGTTCTGACATTTTTTTAAGAGGTGTAGCAGCACTTCTTCCTTTTCAGCATTTTACCTCACTGATAAATCCAAGGATCCAAAACAACTTCTGAACAACTGTTTAAACTTCGCTGGTTAACTTCAGAGAATGCTGCCTGACCTTTTGTGCTTTACCAGGACCACACTCTCAAGCCTGTTCTCCAGCATCTGCAGAGCTCACTTTCACGTTAGTCCAGCCTTGGCCTCTCTCTTGCATTTCCGGATCTCTTCCAAATTTCTCGTACAATTAACATTGCAAAATGTATAATATGCCTCCCTTTTCTTCCTTGTATTCCCATCAACATCGTGATTTATTTACTCTATCATTACGTAGCCTACAATTATTACTCATATGCACATACTTAGGTTCCACCATATTTATCTTTCTATTGAAATTCTCCTATCTCATCCAATGATTTATCAACCATAATGCATTACGAATCAGCGTCGCCACGTTCAAAGTTTAGATGCCTAAGATCCAGCCAAGGATCTTAAACGTCGCCTGATTTCGACCCACTTCCAAACAATTTGCAGTATTTGTCATATTCTGATTGCTATTTTCCAAATGCTCCGCCATTCTGCTGTTCTCCACATGGCCTGCCACATTTACTAGAACCAGATACCAGACAATTCCATGTCTGGTACGACTGGAAATATACTCTTCCAGAAACGTATACAACACACTTTGCACACATTTAAGACTTTCTTTGTCCCAGACTTTACACTTCGCACAGTCCGCCCTGACATAATGAAAATTACAAAATATCACAACCCAAATTGCCCAGCGAGTTATCTTGAACTGCACGCCAAGGCTCTCATCTATTTCATCCCCAATACTTGGAGATCTCTTGTAAATACCCACAAGCTCACCACTCTCTTCCTGCTTCTGACATCCAGGCACGCAGGCCAGCGGTATCATATGAATGAGATGCTTTCTGTGAAATGCTGCCTCGCTTGCCAACTTCATAATGATTTTGAAGGAGAGTTGTTGAGGATTGTGAGAGAGGTTGCCTTGCTCACCATGATTGTGAAAGGCACCTGGAAAGATCCAGCGACACAAAACAGTGAAACACCAAAATTAGATAACTATAGTGTTTCCTTCCCTTCCTCTATCCTCCGTGAAACGAGAGAGAGAGAGAGAAAGAGAAGACTTTAGAATGACTGATCATATTTAAGGGACAGCAGGTCATCAGCATTTTGCATCATCTTGATCTTCAAAGATATCAGAAACTCGGGAAAAGCATATGATTTTTGGGCTATATAAAAAGTATGAGGTTTTGGATTAACAAGATATCCAGGATGGTCAGATCTGCATTTAGTGTCAGACAGTTACAGTTCTTGAATAACACGTGGTTGACTTAGAGAATCAACGTTTCGCACTGTGCAGCATTCAAGAAAGGGAGAGGTTTCTGGAAGAGTCAAGCCAGAGGGTTAACACGTGACATCGTGATGATCAGTCAAGGAGCAGTGCAGAGATGGCACGTGAACCGGTGACCATTCGCCAAGGGAATAGAGAAAGCAGGTGCAGGAAATACAGGTATCCTTTGTGCTGTGTCACATGTATTAGATTTTGGAGTCCGGTTTGTTGAGCAACTTGAGTGAGTCTGGGTGATGACGTGAGAGAAAACCACAGTACCGCTGTGTCGAGGATACGCTGGAAAAAAAAACAGAGCGGCTGGAAGGCGGATTAGTAATGGTGTGTGACTCAATCGTTCGAAAGAACTACGTTTAACTTTGCAGCTACATCGTGAGGACATTATGATGTCCTGTCTCCGGGTGCAAGTGATTGAATCATAAAGAGAATGACTGCATAAATTAGAGTAAAAAGGTCAGTCATTGGGGTGCATGTTGGAACCAATGATATGGCGATGGACAGCGTGGAGAACATGCAGGAACCGTTCCGTGGATTTAGGTTTAGATTGAAATGCAGGAACGAATCCATAGTAGTAATGTGGCAAAAATCTTAGAAATGTTTTGCATGCTACGAGTTTCACCATTTACGCAAAACCCATCAGCATGACTTGACGGGTGACGTACAGTGGAGGAGCTCTGATTTCTCAAACACTGGGATCATTGTTACACAAGCACAATGTTCTCCTGAAGAGATGGGCTTCTCCTCATCACAAAGAGTACAACATTTGTTGGAGGGGATTTCAACTTGCAATGTCGGAGAGTGAGATGGGTAATGGACAGAGATTCGGAAAAAAAACCTGTGAAGGCAAAAAATGAGACTGTGGAATGGGGAAGAAGAAGTGATGGAAGTCATGCGTATTGACAGTACCAAAGAGATGGGTGTATTGGAATGTGCAGGAAAACGAACAGGCAGGTAAATATTCGTTGAAATAAGAACAAAACTGGGGAAGAAGATCCAGAAATAGCTTTCTGGGTTATGATATTGCTGCATTGAAAGAAAAAGTCTTGTATAAGTTAAACAACCTATGCCCCTGTGAAATATTAAATAAGGCCAGTTCAAGTGCATCCTAAACAGCAAGATCTATTTGCAAAAGTTCAGAATGATGTGCTTTTAATGGCAGTTAATGGAACTTGAAATGTTTGTGTAAACAAGTGCAGTCATATTACAGGAATTTCTGTTGCAGCATGCAGCTTTCCTGCACTTTCAGTGGAGGAATATTTCCGGAAGGGAGTCAAGAACAACTGTAATGAAATAAGACCGAATGATCCATCTTCACATACATCTTAGTGCGCTGATAAGAGGACACAGAGCCAGAAGAAATGGACCGCATTATTTCCCTCTCACAACCACGTGTATACACATACAGAGGAAAAGAAACTCTCAGATGACACAAACAACCAATGAGAAATGTCATAAGCATGATCATTTACCAAAGTTTGTTTTTCTGAATTGAATGTGACCCATGAATGAAACGGAAAAGAATGATCACGTAAACCTATTTGCAGTTATGATTTGGTCGTTTCTCTTGTCAGAAGGACTAAAGTCAAAGGTTTGACTTTAGTCAAACCTTAATTGTGTTCTCATTAAGATTCAATAAATCGCCTCTTTCCTTGAATAACTGAAGCTGTACACGTACATGTACCCAACTGGGAAATATATGTTTGTAATTTTATGTGGTTTGTTCTACTTGTTTGTGGTTCTACTTGTTTGTGGTTTGTGGTAAAGTTTCCTGTACTTTTGCCATCCAGTGTGGGTTTATGAACTGCCTATATTATAACAAGAATTCGTTTTTGCACGCAGAACTATGAAAAATGTATTATGCTGTCAGAGCACAATGATCCCCTTTCTGAACTATTCATTCTGTGAGGATTATCTGCACAATCTCACTCTCTGGGTAGATTCCCACCTATCGTTTACTCCTGCACCCCGCCCCCACACTTACTCTAACATATATATCTTCCCTAACTGCAAACAACTCTGAAGATGGGTATTGCACCCTTAGGACAAAGAACAAAGAAACGTACAGCACCGGGACAGGCTCTTCGAAACTGCAAGCCTCCGGGGATCCAGACCCTCTATCGAAACCTGCCGCCTATTTTCTACGGCTCTATTCCCTTTGCTCCCTGACCATTCATTTCTCTGTCCAGTAACATCTCACCGGCCGCCATTATTCTTGTCCTACCACCTCCGCTGGCAACGCATTCCAGGCACCCACCACCCTCTCTGTGAAGAACTTTCCCCTTACATATCCCCTAAACTCTTCCCATCTCACTGTGAACTCGCAACCCCGAGAACTCCCCGAATGTTAAATATGGTTCTTTCTCCATAGAAGGTACCTGAGATGCAGAACGTTTCCTGTAACGCACTTCAAGATTACTTAATAAAAAGTGCGATGAAGCACAGATGGATTGGTTGGGCCGGGAGATAATGAAATAAACAAGTGTACAATCTCTCTTGCTTTTTTCGATGAGCATTATTAAACAATGGGTCAAACTTACTGTCGAGGAACGGAAGGGTAAATTAAAAAAAAACAGAGCGTTTTGCCGCGCAGAAGGGCACGATGTGATCATCTGCACCCACTCCAGAAAGAGCTCACCAAGTAGTACCACTGACTGTCCAGCGCTGCCTTGATCGTCCCATATCATCATCCCTTTCAAGCGTATATTCAACTCTCTTTTGAAACCTTCTATGTAACCTGGCTCCAATACTCTCCCAAGCAATGCATTACAACTCAGAAAATCTCTCTATGTAATGACGTTTCTCGTCACCTCATTCGTCTAACTAACAATATTGAAGTTATGACCACACGTCACTGACATATTAATTCGTTGAAATAAAATATGCTTTTACACGATTAAAATCATACATACTTTTAATTACGTCAATGGGATCACCTCCTTATCTTCTCAGCTTCTAGAAAAACAAGACCAGTGTTTCCAATTGTTCCTTGCATCTGAAGACATTATTTTCTGGTACGACAGTACGGAATCTCATTTGTACTCTTTCCAGGGCTTAATCTCGGCGCCATAATTGAAAACGATGCTCTAAGCATGGACTCACACATGATTTTTAGCGACGTGGCATCATCAAATACTCATTGTTTTCCTCTAGATCCCTGTTTAAAACCTCAAACATCCCACAAGTCTTCTAAAATAATATTTCAAATTATCTGTCCACCTTCAGAGAATTATGTGGAATGAACCCTTATTCTGTATTCTCCTGTACTAATCTCAAAAGTGTACTTTTGAGCCCAGTTTGTCTTTATATGTTTCTGACACCAAACTGTAATACCTCAAAGATTTCTGCATTAAATTTCATCTGACAGGTAACTGATCATTTGAACAAATTTTCAAAGTCCGTCTCAGCATCGCCCTCACAATTCACAACTCTCACTGGCTTCGTAACTTCTTTAACTGTAGAAGTTTTGACATCAATAAGAAACTCCAAATCAGAGAAAAACAACATCCCAATACAGTTTGCAAGGGAACACCATTTTCAATTCATCTTCAATTTCAGAAATGACCAGCTGTAACTATCATCTGTTACATTTCCTTTCGCCAACATCGATTCCATGCTGCCAGAGACAAACCAATCCTAAGCACTCCTCCTTTGGTAATTAACCTGCTATGAGGAACCGTATCAAAACATGTATGAAAGTCCAAATGTACAGCATCCATCACGTTATCGTGATCTGCTCCTTGTGTCACCTCGTCAATGAAATGAACTAAACGTTTCAGACATGAACTGCCTTTCGCAATTGGGTAAAACCAGTACCCTTCCACCGACACTCTCATTCGTTTGGCCAAACAGGTCCTCACCCTTAACAATTTCTCCTTTGACCAAGACTTCCGTTTCCCCGGCCCCCAACGCCTCATCTTCACCATGAATATCCAATCCCTCTACACTTCCATCCGCCATGAACAGAGCCTCCAAGCCCTCCGCTTTTTTCCTCTCCAGACGTGCCCAACAGTACCGTCCCACCGACACTCTCATTCGTTTGGCCGAACTGGTCCTCACTCTTAACAATTTCTCCTTTGAATTCTCCCACTTACTCCAGTCCAAAGGGGTAGCCATGGACACACTTAGGGACCCCAACTATGCCTGTCTCTTTGTTGGCTACGTAGAGCAGTTGATCTCCCGTAATTACACCGGCACCACTCCCCACCTCTTCCTCCGCGACATTGATGACTGCATTGGCGCCACCTCGTGCTCCCACGAGGAGGTTGAGCAATTCATCAACTTCACCAACACATTCCACCATGACCTTAAATTTACCTGGACCATCTCTGACACCTCCCTCCCCTTCCTGGATCTCTCCATCTCCATTAATGACGACCGACTCGATACTGACATTTTTTTACAAACCCACCGACTCCCACAGCTCCCTGGATTACACCTCTTCCCACCCTACCACTTGCAAAAATGCCATCCCGTATTCCCAATTCCTCCACCTCCACCGAATCTGCTCCCAGGAGGACCAGTTCCACCACAGAACACACCAGATAGCCTCCTTCTTTAGAGACCACAATTTCCCTTCCCACGTGGTTAAAGATGCTCTCCAACGCATCTTGTCTACATCCCGCACCTCCACCCTCTGACCACACCCCTCCAACCAGAACAAGGACAGAACGCCCATGGTGCTCATCTTCCACCCTACCAACCTTCACATAATCCAAATCATCCGCCGACATTTCAGCCACCTCCAAACAGACCCCACCACCAGGGATATTTTTCCCTCCCCACCCCTTTCCACCTTCCGCAAAGATCGTTCCCTCCATGACTACCTGCTCAGGTCCACGCACCCCTACAATGCCACCTCCCATTTTGGCACATTCCCCTGCCACCGCAGGAACTGTTAAACCTGCGCTCACACCTCCCCCCTCACCTCTATCCAAGGCCCTAAAGGAGCCTTCCACATCCATCAAAGTTTTACTTGCACATCCACTAATATCATTTATTGTATTCGTTGCTCCCGATGCGGTCTCCTCTACATTGGGGAGACTGGGCGCCTCCTAGCAGAGCGCTTTAGGGAACATTTCTAGCACACCCGCACCAATCAACCACACCGCCCCGTGGCCCAACATTTCAACTCCCCCTCCCACTCTGCCGAGGACATGGAGGTCCTGGGCCTCCTTGACCGCCGCTCCCTCACCACCAGACGCCTGGAGGAAGAACGCCTCATCTTCCACCTCGGAACACTTCAATCCCAGGGCATCAATGGACTTCAACAGTTTCCTCATTTCCCCTTCCCCCACCTCACCCGAGTTCTAAACTTCCAGCTCAGCACTGTCCCCATGCCTTGTCCGAACTTGTCCTACCTGCCTATCTCCTTTTCCACCTATCCACTCCACCCTCTTCTCCCTGACCTATCACCTTCATCCCCTCCCCCACTCACCCGTTGTCCTCTCTGATACTTTCTCCCCACCCCCACCCTCCTCTAGCTTTCCCCACCCCCACCCTCCTCGAGCTTATCCCTCCAAGCTTCAGGCTCACTGCCTTTATTCCTGATGAAGGGCTTTTGCCCGAAACGTCGATTTTGAAGCTCCTTGGATGCTGCCTGAACTGCTGTGCTCTTCGAGCACCACTAAGCCAGAATGCCTTTCGCAATTCGATTCTGTTATGTACTTATGACCTGACTATCTTATGTTGTTATTCTGCGCTCTTTTTATTTTCTTCTGTTCACATGTTCTAATTCTCTTTTGTTCCTATTGTCTCATTCCTTTATGTTATTTCTCACTCATATTCTTATTGTAACCTTATCGAATGTATTTATTCTCTTAGGTTCTCATTATCTTATTCTCTTTTTCTCTCATGATATGATCATATTAATGTCTTACATTCTTATTATCGTATTATCTTCTGTACTTACCATTGGCTGGTCTTACTCTCGTGTAATCTTATATTCTTACTCCCGAATATTCTTTATGTTTTATTCCATTATGTTCTCATTGGATCATGTTGTATTCTCATTTACTCTTATTCCGTTATTCACTTCCTGATGTCTTTTTTTTTAGATTATCATTGCCTTATGTTCTTGTGATACCTATTTCTTATGTTCTTATTCTCTCGTTCTCCGAGACTTGCACTCTTATGCTCTTTATTTTCAATCTTTTATTTTCTTATCATATTGTCTTAGTCTATGATTGGCTGATGTCCTTATTCTCTTATGTTTTTATTTACTCATGTTTTTATTCTTTTGTTCTCTAATTTTCTTATTCATGTTCTCATTCTTTAATGCTCTTATCTTCATGATCCAATATGTTCTTATTCTCTTGTGTTCTTCGTCACTTACGTTCCTATGTTCTTACTCATTATGTTCTTATTAACTTGTGCTGTTTGTCTCTGTGAATCTTATGTTTCACTCTGCTGTGTTCTTTTTTCATATCCATAACTACATCTACCTTCTTATTCCCTTGTTCTCATATGTTCGTATGTTTTTATGTTGTTATTATCTCAGGTTCGTATTGTCTTACCACCCGATTCCCTTACCTTCTTGTTCACCTAATCACTTGTGCTTAAATTCGCTTACCTTCTTTTGACGTTGCCTTCCAATTCTATTATGGTCTCATTCACAACGTTCTGAAACTCCTAAGTTTCTATTAACATCAATTTGCATTTTCTTATCTTCTCATTCGCATATTCATATTTATGTTCTGATTCACTTGTGTTCTGATGTTCTCATTCGCATTTGTTTCCTGTCCTCACGCTCTTGTGTTCTTATTCAATGATGTTTTATGATTGTATTTTCTTTGTACTTATTCTGTCCCCCGGTCGTTATCGTTTGTTTTATTCTCTGTTCTCTTCTTGTTTATATATGTTCTCCTGTTCTTCCTTTCTTATATTCTCAAATTAATCTTCATCCATTATGGCCTTGTTCTCTTATGCTGTTGCTCAATGTGTTCTAACTATTTTGTTCTTGAATTCTTTTATTCATGTTTATTTTTACTCTCTGAAGCTCTTATTTTCTTGTTCTACGTTCTTATTCTCTTTTATTGCTATTCTATTATATTAATTTGTTCCGGCGATCTGTCAGTCATATTCACTTAAGTTGTTTTTTACTTGTTCTTTTCTTTTCTAATCTTATGTTCTCATGTTAATATTCATCAAACGTCTTATGTCTTAATTATCTTATTCTCATCTGTTCTTACGGTCTTATTTTGTTAGTCTCTTATGCCCTTATTATATCATCTTTGCTTTCACTTATGTCCTCAATCGCATATTCACTAAGGATGCAATTCTTTTATGTTTTTGTTCTCTTACTGCCATATTCTCTTATGTTCTGAATCACTTCTGTGCCTATGCTCTTATGTTTCCATGATGTTCCATTCTTAATCTGTTCTGTTCATATTCTTTGATTGTTATTACAATCTTAACCCTTTTGTTATCATGTTCTCAATCCCTTATGTTCTTACTCAGTTATAATTTTTATCTTATTCACTTATGTACACATTCCCTAATATTCTCATTCTCTTATTCTGTTACTGTCTTCGAGCCTTGTTCTCTTTATCTCACACATTAGTAGACTATTATGTTTTTATTTTCTTTTCTTAGATTCTTATTTGTGTCTTGTTCTATTAGATGCTGATTCTCTTATATTCTTATGAAGTTAATTCCTCGTTGTCTAATTCTCTTATTCTCCTATGTTCCTATTTTCGTCTATTCTTGTTCTCTTATATTCTCTGTGTTTTATTCATTTCTTCCACTGTTCACGTACTCTTATTATCTTCTGTTGTGATCCTCTTACGTTCTTAGGTTTTAGTCTAAAAGTTTTACTATGTTTTTCAAGTTCTTATTATATTATGTTCTTACTATTTTCTGTTTCTATACGCCGCTTCACATATATTCTTTATCACCTTTGTTCATATATCTGAAGTTTTTTGGTTCTGTTTCCTTATTGTTGTGGTTCTGTTCACTGAGCTGGGAACTTGTGTTGCAGACGTTTCGTCCCCTGTCTAGGTGGCATCCTCAGTGCTTGGGAGCCTCCTGTGAAGCGCTTCTGTGATGTTTCCTCCGGCACTTATACTGATGACATCACAGAAGCGCTTCACAGGAGTCTCCCAAGCACTGAGGATGTCACCGAGACAGGGGACGAAACGTCTGCAACACAAATTCCCAGTTCGGCGAACAGAACCACAAAAACGAGCCCCCGAGCTACAAATCTTCTCCAAAACCCTTTTTCCTTGTATTCTTCTTTTCATTATCATAAATCGTCTTATGGTTTTCTCAAGTTATTTTCTTGTTATCTTGTTCTCTCGTCCTTATATTTAAAGCTTTGTTCTATTATGTTGTTTTTGTCTTATTAGTTTTCTCTTTATTCTTTATGAGGATGTGGGCATCGCTGGTGAGGCAGCATTTATTGCCCATCCCTAATAGCCCAGCGAGTAGCTGAATGTCAGCCACTTTGTTACGGAGCTGGAGTCACATGTAGGCCAGACCAGTAAAGTATTGACAAGTTCCTTCACTAAAGAGCATTAGTGAGACAGATGGCGTTTTTAATTCGAGCAGAGGCAATGGATATAGAGCAGTCATTAGATTTTTGATTCCAAATATTTGTTGAAATCAACTTTCACATTTTGTCATGGTTCGCTGGATTTACAGTCCAATGATTACACAATTAAGCCATCACATCCCCATCACATTTTATGAGCATGCTCTCTTATGTTATTCTGTTCCTCCTCACTTACGTAGTTTTTCGCTTATATTGATTTCTCTTTAATTCCTATGATTTTAATTTCTGCATTTATTTTGTTATTCATAAATGCTCTGTCTCATTTATCTGAAGGTCTAATCCCATTACTCTCCTCTGCTATTGTCCTCCTACATTTTAAACTTGAATGTGTTTCTTATTTTAAATTCATGTACGCTTATGTTATTATTGGCATATTCGCTTACGTTCTACTTCCTTTATGTCCTTATTTTCTCATTCACCTATGAGCTTTTTCTCGGGAGTGCTCATTGTATTAAGAGTTTATTCTTTTCTATTTTTATTCTCGTATTTTTCTTAACCTCTTTTGCATTTCTCTTCTCACTTTCTTACGCTCTTATATTCTTATTACCTTATTACCAGATGCACTTATTATCTGATGTTCTCAATCTCTTATTTGGTCATTGTGCATTCTGTTCTTACGCTTTTCTCAACATTTAATATTCTCTTTTTCATAATCTCGAAAATTCTTGTTCTCTTATTCGCTGGCTTCTATATGTGCTTATTCTATTATTTTCGCATTGGGTCAAGTTAAAATTACACAACACCAGTTAGTAGGTGAACAGATTTCCCTGGAAGCAGTATCTTTCAAAGCGCTGCTTCATCATCAGGTGGTTGTGGACCAGAATCATAAGACACAGAATTTAAAGCAACAAGACCGAATTGTCATGGAATTAAATATTAAACAAAATTAGCCTTAGGCTTTTATCATTCGGAATGATCATTTATTTTCAGTTCCTTCAAATGTAAATCCCAGATTTTTAAAAAAAAGTTAGATGATAAACATAGTTTTGAAAATAGGAACCATTGCAGAACAGATAATGCATTGAAGTTGTAAGGTTAAAGTATGTGTCTCAATGTTCGTTCAGACTGATTGCATTTCTAAAATGGGATTTTCAGAATCTTAAATGAATAATGCAGTTTTCTCGTAAAATAAAATGTTGTGCAGCAAGTACAAAATCATACAAAAGAAATTATATATGTGTGAGTGCAGGGTAGACAAAGTGAGTGTGTGCATATGGGTGTGTATGTCGGCACGTGAGTGTCCATGAGAGCGTGTGTGTATATGTGTGCAATGGGGTATATGTTATTAAAAGGGTACGTGCGTGGGTTTGAGTGTGGGGATATATGTGTGCGTGCATGAAGGAAAGCTTTTTGTGTGAGAGAGATTTTGTGTGAGTGTCCACGTCTGTGGCTATGTGTGTGTGTGTGCATGCACGCGCCTATGTGTTTATGTGCGCGCGTGCACATGTGCGTGCACTCGTATGCATGTTTGTGAGAGAAATCTTAGTGTAGTGAGGTCACCTGTAGTGTGACGTGAACCCACGTTTACGCTTGACGCCATCCCCATGGGTACCAAAATTGGCTGGCAGCCTCTGCTCGGCCACTTGTCATTTTTGCCTAGCTCACAGTCAGCCTTGGAGAATGGACAACTGAAGATTCAAAGCCGAATGTCCTGGACCACTGAAGCGCTCCCCGACTGCGAGAGAACACTCCTGGTTGGTGATTGTTTCTGGTTTCGACTCAGCCTTTGTTGTTTCCTCTGCTCTTTATCGCCAAAGACGCTTATATCAGTGCATCATGGTTTAGAACATAGAACGTAGAAGAATACAGCGCAGTACAGGCCCTTCAGCCCTCGATGTTGCGCCGATCAAAGCCCACCTAACCTACACTAACCCACTATCCTCCATATATCTATCCAATGCCCGCTTAAATACCCATAAAGAGGGAGAGTCCACTACTGCTACTGGCAGGGCATTCCATGAACTTACGACTCGCTGAGTGAAGAACCTACCCCTAACATCAGTCCTATATCTACCCCCCCCTTAATTTAAAGCTATGCCCCCTTGTAATGTTCCTTGTAATGAACATAATGTTTATGTTCCATTCTCATGGACTCCTGTTCTATTATTGTCTTTTTCATATTTCATTCTGTTAGGTTGTTATTGTCTAATATTGTTGTGTTATTCAGTTCTCATGTTCTTATTGTCTCGTTCTCTTACTGCTATACCTTTCCTCTGTTTTGTTTTTATTTTCTCATGTTCTCATGCTTTTAATCTTATGCTCTTATTGTATTATTTGCTTACGGCCTAACTGTCATGATCTTATTCATTCATGTTTCTATGTTCTGATTATGTCATTCACGGTCTTCTTCTCCAATGTTCTTATTCTCTTATGTTTCTATGTTTCTGCTTGGTTATGTTCTTATTCACTTATATGATTCTTCACTTCAGTTCGAAAATGTTTATATCTTATGCATTTAAGTTCATGATCATAAATGAGATTAAGTACTTATTCCCTTATTCTCGTATGTTTTTAACTCGTCATTCACTTTGGTTCTTATTTACTCACCATGCTATTCTCTAATGTTCTAATTCACATATTGATGTATGTTCGAATTCACCCATGTTCTTATTATCTAACCTTCACATTCCCTTATATATGTATTCGTATATTCACTTATGTTCTGTTATCTTCGTGTATTCTAATTCGCTTTTGTTCTTGTGGTCACACGCACCTGTGTTCTTATTCAACTATTTTCTTATTTTCTGTTTAACTTATGTTCACATTATATTATATTCTTTTTCACTCCTATTCTTATTCTCCTGTGTTTTTATGTTGTTCGTCACTTCTACTCCCCTTCATTCTTCCCGATGATTTTATGGGCGTATTTTACCAATCACTTTTGTTCTTATTTCTTTGCTCATGAAATATTTTAGAGATGTTCTTTTTCTCTGATGCTCGTCTGTTCTTTTCTTTGCGTGTTTTTATTCTCTTGTGTTTTATTCTATTCTGTTCATATGTTCCTACTGTCTTATATCTGCTCTAACATCTGTATTTTTTCTGTTCTTGTCTTGTGTTGGTTTTCTCTCGTGTTCTCATTTTAGTGTTCGCAAATGCTATGTTGGTGTTATTTTCTTATTCCCGTAAGATCTTATGCGCTGACCTTGTTAATCACTAATGTTTATCCTGTCTTATCTTCATGTTCTTTTTTTTGTTCTTATTCAATGAGACACTTATTTTCTAAGTCGCTATTGTACGTATTCCATTATAATCTCATTATGTTATGTTCTTATTCTGTTGTGTTCTTAGTCTCTTATGTTCTTCCTCTCTGATATTCTGTTTTCTGTTCTCCCCTTATGCCCTTATTGTATTATTTTATCAGTCAGTGTTATTCTTATTGTTTTGGTCTTGAATTGAGTATTCATGTTCTTAATCGCTAGTGCTCTGATGTTCTTGTTCTCATATGCTCTTATCCTGTTGTGTTATTTTTTTCTAAAATGTTCATATATTCTGGATATCTTATATTGGTCTTTAGATATGTTGTTTTTGTCTTTTTTTGAGTTTTCATTCTCTTACTTTCTTACCTGAATATTTGCACATGTTCTTATGCTCTTATTCCCTTGTGTTATAGTTCACCTATGATATTATTAATGTACCTTCCTATTCCCTTGTGTTTTATTTGCATATTTACTTACATTCTGATTTGCTTCTGTACTTATTCCCTTTCTTTATTAACTTACATTTTTATTTTGTTGTTTTCTTATTCTCCAATGTTAATGTACTTATTATCCACTGTTGTCGTTTTTTCATTCCCTTATTTTTTTTCCTAATTTACTGTCGTATTATTTTATTCTCAAATATTTTCATTCTCTTATGTCCACATTCCCTTTTTCTGTTATTCATTTGGAGTAGTACCGTCTTCATCTCTAAATTCCTTATTCTCTTACGTTTTTATGCTGTTATTTATTATTGCCTTATGTTGCATTCTCACGTATTCCTATTCTCGTCAATTCGTTTTCTCCGACGTTAAAATTCTCTTATTCGCTTTTTCTAATATTCTTATTCGATGCGAATGCTTACATTCTAATGATTATCCATGTTATGCTCTCTTGTGTTCTTACTGCTTGACGTTCCTATGGTCTGCTCACTTATGTTCTCAGTCAATTACTTTGAATTCTATTTTAATCTTCTGATTTTAGTCTCTTATGTTCTTCTTTTTCTAATCATAAATAAGCTTATTTACTTATTCACTTACATTCTTATTCTGCTTTTCTCTAATTCTGATATTCCTTTTTAATCTCTCATGATCTTGTGTGTTTTCTCATGTTTTTTTTCTTTTATTTTCCTATGTTGCTGCTCTCTTATGTTCTTATTCACATCGATTGATTTATTTTCTGTTCTTATTATTTTCTCTTATGTAATCCTTTTCTTTTTTCTTTAAAGCACTTATGCTTTTGTTTTCTGAAGGTCTTATTCTCGTAACATCCTACGTTCTTATACTCTTTCATTTTAAACTCAACTGTACTTTGTATGTCCTCGTATATTTATGTTCCTATTCACTTATTTTAGTATTTTCCATTTATGTAATTCTCTGATTCATGTGCATATTCTCTAATGCTCTTCTGTTTCTATTCTCCTGTTTAATTATTCCATTGTGTTCCAATCCGGTATTTTTCCTATTTTTGTACTCACTTATGTTCTTACTCACTTATATTGTTTTTTCGATTTAAATCTCATGCTTTTTTATTCTATATTCGTATTTGCATATTCATAAATGTTCTTATTTTCTTATTCTCTTATACTCGTATGTTGTCATTCTTTTATCTTATTATTCGCATAGGTTCTTCTTACTTTATCACCTTCTTCCCTTTTGTTCTTATTTGCATATGTAACTCCTCAAATTTTCTAACATTATCATTGTCTTACCTTCCCATTCTCTATTGTTCTTATTCATATATTGACTAATAGTCTGATATTTTTGTTCCCTTATATTTTTGTTCACTGTTGTTCTCACGGTCTCACGCTCTTATTTGCTTACTCACTTGTGTTTTGTTTTCGTATTTGCATCTGTACATATTCTCTTATGTTGTTCGGATGTTATGTTTTCGTTTCGTTCTGGTCTTATTTTCTTATGTTCTCCTTCTCTTACATTCTCATATTCTCTTCTTCCGTTATATCCCTCTTCACATATTTATTACTCACCTATGTTCTTATTCTTGTGATCTCAAACTCTGTCACTCTTTTTTTATATATACTTCTATTCTTGTTCTCCCATGTTCTTGTTCTCCCATGCCCAACAAGTCCACATCGACCCTCCCAACATAAACCCACCCAGACCCATTCTCCTATATTTGCCCCAGCTAATGCACATGGGAATACGGGCAAGTGAGCATTGCCAATTCACCTGAACTGCAGATTTTGGGACTGTGGGAGGAAACCGGAGCAAACCCACGCTGACACAGGGAGAATGTGCATACTCCACACAGACAGTTGTCCGAGTCTGGAATTGTAACCCGGTCCCTGGCGCTATGAGGCATCAGTGCTAATCACTGAGCCGCCATGATGCCTGGTCTGGAGGGAAGGCCTCATGAGTAAAGGCTGAGAAACTTGGGTCTGTTCTCAGCTGAAAGAAAAAGGCTCAGATGGAATTTGATATAGACATACAAGATGATCAGAGGATGAGATAGATAGACATGAAAGTCATTTTCCTAGGATGATGACGTCAGCTTGTACGAAGCTACACAACTGCAAATTGAGATGTGATAGATTTGAGACAGATGTCACAGGCAGGTTCTTTACTGAGACAGTGGTAAGGGCGCGGGATACTCTTCCTGCCAGTGAAGTTAACTCAGCCACATTATGGAGATTTAAACAATCCTTGGAGAAGAACATGTGTGATGATAGTATTTTGTAAGGCGATAAGCTGAGAATAGTTCAAAGGTCGGCGCAACATTGAGGGCCGAAGGACCTGTTCTGCGCTGTACTCTTCCATGTTCTATGTTCTATGCCCTTCCCCACAGTAAGCATTCATACAAAGCACAGGTTTCATATCTCCCCCATCTCGAGCAGCACCAAACAGAGACGGACTTATTGATTTTTATGGTGTCCCGGTACTCTTCACAGACTCTTTTTTGCCCTTAATGTATTTATAAATCCAGTTTTGACTGACTTCAACAAAGCAGCATGCTGCCATTGAGCTAAGTAGAACTGAAAACTACATTAGACTGATTCAAATTCAGACGTGTTATCCATCACACAACAGGGCCGACCCACCGTTGACTTCCTATCATCTTTTCCATATGTAATGGAGACATTTATATCGGGGGGATACAAGATTGCCAAGGTGAAGAACCAGCAAAGAGAATTAGCGTCACTACTTTATTTCAATACATCACACTTTGTGAAGCAGTGCCTTTCACTGGCAAATTGAACACATTCGTCTTCAGGTGCCCCCTTCAGTGTTGCCTGCATGTCTGCTGGACGTTTCCATTGCTGTATTCACAGTCTCTACGCGATTAAATGATCCACTCCAATGAAATGTACGTTCCTAATCTGAGTCATGGTCTCTTCCTTTCAAGACCCTGAACAAGTTCAGCGAGAAATCTCTGGTCATTTCTAGCCCGGGATCTGGAATCAGACGAGTGTTACGACACCCTTATTGGTGCTGCCCGCTCACCGGAGACCAGCGCGTCAAAATGAGGCCCTGTGACCACCAGCCTGTTCTGTGCGTTCCTGCAGTACATCTGCTAAACATCAGATTATCACAGCTCCGCTTTCTTCACAGTGAAATCCATTGCAATGATATGAACTTTTTCGAAACTTGGAGAGAGCAACTTTTCAACTGAAGTTTGTTATGGAGTCAACGGCATACACATTATTGTCTACAAGTCAGGTTGTAAGTTTTACGGTCAGCATCACAGGAGTTCCCTGATAAGGAGTCCTAATTTGCATCGCACAGACCTGGATATAATTCCCACTCAAGTAATGAAGATTTTTTTCCTCTTTTTGTGAATTATTAGAATGAAAACAAATTCTTGCTTGTATGCAGAGCACACACCCAGATCCTGCCGGAATCTGTCAGTAATTGTTTCCATTCGTATATAACGGCAAAGGCAGCAGATACACGGAAAACGACCACCGCAAATGCCCCTCCAATCATATCACCTTTCTTAGTTGGATGTATCTCGCTGATCCTTCAGTGTCGCTGAGTGTAAATCCTGGAAATTCCCCACGAGCGGTGTCCTGGCAGCATGTCTGTGCTGAGGAGTTGAAAGGTTCAGGAAAGTAATTTATCCCCTCCATCACTGTGGTAATTCTGGATATGCAGTGAATCCTTTCTCATTGAGTTACAACTATACTCCAGGAATCCGTTTCGAAAATTTAAAGGTTCCTATAAGACATCTGCAATCGTTTGAAATAAGTTGAGACGTGGACGAAGACAGTAAAATAAAGCGATAGACAACGATGCCTGGGAGGCATAAGGCAAAAGTGAGCGCGGAACTGATAGTGCAAACCTCAATGTCGGTGCCATTGGGTCAGCTTTTACTGCCCAATGTTTATACTTACTTACACATTGTACCTCGTCAATTAACCACAATGATCTTGTTCCTCTTGATGTGAGGTCCCTTCTGTTTGTATTAACGTGGTTCATGGGCCCCGATAGAATGAACACATCCTCTTTCTCCTGTCACTTTAACCAGGTGAAACTACCAGTATTAATTGAATACAAGAAGAGATTATGTTTTTCTGTGCCTTTTCAGTGAAGAATTTTCAGCTTTAAACTGTTTGTATTTGAAAATACGAGTATTGATTGCAAATCTTTGTTCGCAACATTGATCCGAAAACACATGTGAGGAAGTGGTTAAGCAACTTCACATATAGATGAGTAAGGGCAGTTTTGCTGTGGCGCCGTGGCTTAGTTGGTTAAAGCGCTTGTCTCGTAAACAGGAAATCCTGGGTTCAACTCCCAGCGGTGCCTACTTGTTGCGTTCATGTTTGGGCTTTGGTGTTTCAAGTCTTCACGAAACTCACTCATTGTCGTTTTGGACTTTCACGCTGTTATGATTTGGTGATCCAGGTTAAGTTCCACCAGTGAATGCCACTTTTTTTATATTCCGAACTATTACTTATATCTGTGGTTTCTTTCCACTATTCCACAAGCACTTCTGCTTCTCCTCATCTCATATTCCCCCTCCTTCATTCCCAGTTCGGTCGGAACAACGATACGAGGCAGGAGACGCTGCAGATTTGACGGGGAATATTGTGGTAATGGCAGAGATACCACCAGCTGTTCACTCACATTCTCTGATGTCACCGTTCATACATTTAAACCAACAGTATATACATCGTTGTGCTCCTTTATTTGTAGTGTAATTGTTTTTTATCCTGGTGGATTAGGAATTCTATTTTGAATTCGAAACTGTCATAATTGTTTGAGGAAGAGGTGTCGCCTTGCCTGGTTTGAAGTGGCAGACACATTATCTGGAGAATGTGAGCCCAGTTCAATGCACTCCAGTCAGTGGACAAAAAGCCTCTCAGCAGCTCCACACTCAAACAGTCACGAAATGTCAGACTTTTCATAGAGCTGAAATAGGTAATGAGCTGGATGGACAGACAGAGTGTCGGAGAATGTGAAACAGGAAGAGGGTGAGACAAAGAGAGAAATATGGAGACACATGCTGAGTTAGACACTGAAAGGACCAATTCTCCATTAGACATTGCTGCAAACCGAGAGAAGAGAAACGAAAGAAGGCAATCATTTCAGCATAGCCTTTCACCAGCTGAGAGCAACGGAAACAGCATTACAGTCAATAAAGTCCTTTTGAATTTATAAAGGTGACGGTTGTCTGTCATTGAGATATTTTGATAAAAATCCTGATTCAACAGATAAGACTGATAATTTCCCAGCTTTATAATATAGAAATGTATAAGTAACGGATATCTGTCGATCTAAAACTTTAACTCAGTTTTCTCCACAGACGCTGTCAGGCCTGCTGAGTTTCTCCAACAATTCATGTTTTCGTTCAGATTTACATTATCAAAGAAAAATGAAAATCAACATTCTGTTGATCGCTTCACTTTTAAAACCCATCAGAAAATAAAACTGGTTACACTCTCAGACACAAATATACATTACACCGACTGTACACATGCAAACATGCAAAACCCACTTTCAAATTCAGGCCGTGGCAGACCCAAGACCGAAAGTCTCCGTATCGTATTCGAGTCTCGAAACCGCATTGGTAAATCACGTTTTTGCGACCTGCCAAATGCACAGCTGTCAAATTGACTGGCTGTAACAACAAGCTCCATTGAATCAGCCTGTCCTTGGCAGAGTGGGAGCGGGAGAATAATATTGATTCACAGATACGTTTTCAACTACAAATTCACTCTGTCATCACGACCACGTTATTACATCTCAGGAACAGTACCTGACTGTATCGCACCTCAACAGAAAATGACAACTTTAGATGCTGAAGATGAAAGTCAATAAGTGTAGCACTTGGAAATCACAGCCTGTCAGGCAACATCTAAGGAGCAAGGAAATCGACGATTCAAGAATTCCTGATGAACATCCTATACGCGAAACATAGAATTTCCTGCTCCGCGGATGCTGCTTCACCAGCACCACACTTTTTGACTCTATTCCCAACTCAGCTGATCTGCTTCGGAAAATTGATGATGAACTTGCCAGCATTCAGTTTGAATCTTCTGTCACATGTTTGACAGCTTGCAACATTCCATTCCTCATAAAATTAGATCATTCAAGTTGCGAGCTAAAGATGAACTGTGGATGCAGGAAATCTAAAACACAAGCGTAATTGCTGGAGAAACTCTGCATTCTCTGATATCAACTGAATATTGAACATTAAGGGTGAAAAGGAAAAGAGAAAGCTGCAATTTGATAACTGCAACACTTCGTTTCTCCAAAAAAAGACATCATGAAATGCAGTATTTCGATCAGGCTCTCCCCGTCTCAAGTACTGATAGGATTGCGGAAATAAATGTTGGCCCAGTCATTGCTGAACAAATAAATTAAAAGACTTATTGCGTTCCTAATCAGTTGTGTCCCCGGCAGAACATGTTAATGTGATCCACAAAGAAGGACAGCCAGGTCCCTCTGTATTCCAGAGACCTGCAATATCTAATTTAAATAAAAGGGTCAGTATTGAATATTCCTGCAAACATCTCATTCTCCACTTAATACTGCATTGGTCAATATTTTACTCACAAAAGTCCTCATCTCAACATCACTCAATTTTTATATCCTTAACGGTCTCTTCACCGTTTACCTTTCAAATTATTTTCACCAAGTACATGCCTTTTTTTTTTAAATCGAAGACTAAGCTGAGATGATGTCTGTTGGAAATCCAAATATCTCTCTATCACACTTTGTCCCGTGTTTAGTGTGTCCGTGTAAAATGCGTTAAACCTGTGCCCTCTCGGTTTGAATTCCACCATCCTGGGTAAAAACAAGGCCTAGGCCAGTCACCGATCCAACCCCAGTCATGATTTTTTAAATGTCTACAAGTTTACACACCAGCCTGGAATACTGCTGGGAAAAGACCTTGCTCAAACATTCTCCTCTTACAACTCAAGCCCCTGCTCAAACACTCTCTCCTTACAACTCAAGCCCTCTCGACACTGTAACATCCTTGTAAATCTTTTCTTCACTCTTTCAGGTTTTACAATATCTTTCCTATTGAAGGTGATCGGAATTGTCAGCAATATTCTACATGTGGCTCCACTGATGTTCTGTACAGCCAGAACATGACATGTGAACTTCAATAATCAATGTTCTGACTAATGAAGGCAAACGTGCCAAATGCTTTCTTCACGAACTTTTCGACATGTGACACCGATATTCCTGCTCTCATAATCTTTGCCTTGACTTATAAAGTCGAACTTGTCTTCTTAACTACTATATTCTGCTGCCTTCACAAATCTGTGGACCCACATGCAAAGTCACTCTGTTCCTTTCGGTTTCCCAGCGCCCTACCGTTCTTTGAGTACTCCCATGACGTGTTACTTACGAAATGCATCGCCTGATGTTTTTATTTTTATTTTTAGCTCCCCCTATCTGCCCATTTGACAAATCCAACTATGAAATCCTGGACCCTAAGATCTTCCTCCTCACTGTTCACCACTTTTCCAATCTTCATATCCTCCTCAAATGTTCTTATCATTTCCCCAACATTATATCTATATTGTTTTTGTGCAATCATAAACATTAAGAGACACAACATTGATTCTTGTGGTCCACCACTGAAAACCAGTTCCACGTCTCAGAAACAGCAGCTTCCTTGTCTCCAACCAACCAAATAATTTTGGATCCAACTTACCACGTGAACCTGTATCCCTTTTATATTAACCCTGTTACCAGTCTCCGTTGTGGGAACTTGTCTAAGGCTTTCTAAAACCCTCATAAACTAAATCAATTTCACTACCCTCGTTTAAACATCTGATCACTTCCTAAAAAAAACTGATCTGTCAGTCACGAATTCCTCTGACAAAACCATGTTGACTCTCGCTTGTCAAACATTCTCTGAAGAAGTTGCAATTAATTCTCTCCTGAAGAGGCTTCTCATTATGTTTCCCGAAATGTGATGTTCGACTCACTGCTCTGTAATTTGCTGCATTATCTCCGCCAGCCTTATTGAAAACTGGAACCACGTTAGTAATCCTGAAATCCTGTAACCACTCCCAGGTGGCCAAAAATGAATGTAAAACATTGGTCAGAACACGTGCAATTTTCTCTGTAGTCTCACAAAGCAACGCGAGACACAACCACATTCCGACCTCGACATTTGTCCAATTTTAGCCTGTTAAAACCTCCAAAACCATCTCAGTCGCGATGTGAACCGGCTCAAAAAACTCTCAGTCCCTCGTCCCTGCATTCTGTACCCAGATATTACCCCACAAGGACTGTTCCCCGGCTGCATGTTTAAGGTGATTCACTCAGTCATCCCATTTACTGACACAACTGTACTATCACACTGGAGGGAGATCATTCAGGTATTATATGTGGAAAAAACTGTTAAAGCCTTTGCGCCTATAAATCCTTTTGCTTTGACAACCAATGGCACATTGTCACAGTGAGAAATGGTTTTAGTGTTATCTATCTGAAAAAAAAAGTCACTAAGTTCCACCTCCTGCAGAAATTCCAGTCTGTTCAGATTTGGCATGAGATTTTTTTCTCTCTCTCTTTCTGTTCTTGGTCGCATTCAAAATAGAACTCGGTGACAAATCCCATACAAATGATTGCTGTATTAATAGACTTAAGAAGTTGATGCCTATGGCTCACATTGCAATAGCATGAATCGACAAGAGAAGTTTTCAAAAGGAACAGAGTACTGTCTTCGGTACAGAGGATCATTGAGCACGGACGATCTCAGGCCACCAAAAGGGCACACGCACGACCTTATTTCCTCGATCATTCACAGTGTCAGATGGCCTGAGACAGAGTTCTGCGCCAAGGAACAGGTTCAAAAGCAGAAGGTGCTGGAAGAGGTAAGCAGGTTTGGCAGCATCTGAGAAAAGAAATAAGAGTTAGTATTTCCGGTCCAGTGACACATCCTCAGAACTCAGAATCTACGAAATATTGACCGATCTGCAAAGGATAGGGTGGTGGGGTTGGAGTTGAGGTAAGAAGTAAACGGTAGGTTGCTGTAGAACTCAACGACAGATAGAAGAATTGGGTAAACTAATGGATAATGATCAAGCTGAGAGGGTGAGTAGTTTTTTTTGTGTGGAGACTGTTCGTGAATAAACATTGATAGTGTGTAATGGCTGCATATGTGATGGCAAGGAGTGGTGTGTGAGGTGGAGGGCAAGGAGATGGATGAGTTCAGGACCTAAAAGTATTGAAATTGATGGAGTCTGGAGGGCTGCAGCATTCCCAAATGGAAAATGCGATGTTGTTCTTCAAGCATGTACTGAGCTTCTCCGGAACACTGCAGTTAATCTGAGACAGAGATGTTGGCCAAGGAACGGGCTGGTTCGCTAATGTGGCTGCGAAGTGGTAGTTTAGTGTCTTTCTTGAAGATGGAACTTGGATTTTCTGTAAAGCAGTCACTCAGTACACACTTCATTTCCCAAGACAGTGGAGACAACATCGCGAGCAGTGGATATGGTGGATTGGGTTGTGCGAAGTGCAGGCAAAGTGTTTCTTCACCTGGAAGATGTGTTTGGGCCCTTGGTTACTGAGGAGTGAGGACATAATTTGACAGTTGAGGAGAAACAAGATGTAAAAAGGAAGGATTATTCAGGAAATGTTATCAGAGATGTTGGAAATCATGTGTCTAAGAAAGCTATCATAAGGACCGTTTATCAAATGATTGTAGCAATTGGAACAAGGTTGACAAGTTAATGACACAAATTATTACGTATTAATATGTTTTAGTAGCCATGAGGGAGACATGGTTACAGGTTGGTCATGACTGGGTGTTAAATATCCGGGGTTTTCAGACTTTTCGGAAGGACAGACAGGAGAGTCTAATATTGAAGGACAACTTCAACGTGGTACTGTGAGATGGTATAGGTTCGATAGAGAGTGAGTTTGAATCCATTTTGTTGGAAATTAGAAATTCTAAGAAGAAACTTTCACTGATAGGCGTAGTCTGTAGACCACCAAATTGGTGAGGTGAATACACAAAGAAATAAGTAATGCTGGTCAAAATGGGCCGGATATTACCTTTGGGGATTTTAATCGACATGTAGATTGGTCGAACCAGCTCAGTCTGTGTTGCCTTGAGGAGGACGTTGTTGGATTTAATCGTGATGGTTTTCCTGAACAGTAAGTCAAAGAAACGGCGAGGTAGCAAGCTATTGTCGATCTGGTCCTCTGTAGTGAGACAGGAATATTCAAATACCTCATTATTAAGCATTCGCTTGGAAGGTGTGATCACAGTATGGTTGAATTGAGAATGCAGATGGAGAGTATGAAGTTAAAAACCAATGCCAGATCCCTGTGCATATACAAGGGGCTCTACAATAGAACGGGGAGAACCTGGCAAAGTAGACTCAAAACAAAAAAATGGCGGGTACGTTGATGAGCAGAGCTTTCAATTACATTTTTCAAAGTGATGAGCAGAATTATATTCCAATGTAAAGGAAGGACAGCAAGAAAAGGTATAATCTGGCATGGTTGTCTCAAGAAGTAAGGAAGGCTATCAAATTCAAGGAGAAGGCATACAAAGTGGTTAAAATCAGCATGAAACTGGAAGATTTGGAAAGCTTTCTCGGTCAACAGAATGCCACAACAGTGCTGTAAATAACCGTAAGAACATGAGAAAAAAAGAAACTCGCACAGATAATAAAGACGTCCATCAGAAGTTTTGACAAAAGAAGACAGCGAAAAAGAGTGGTTATAGTGTACGTTGGTCCGTTAGGCATATAGTTATGGGATGTGATGAAATGGCTGAGGCATTGAACAGTTTTTTTGTATCGTTCTTCACAGGGGAAGACACTAATCCATGCCAGTAATTGACAAAGAGATGGATGTCAGTGAGAACCTGGAAACAATCTTTATTTCGTAAAAGCTAGTGTTGGGCAAATTAATGCAGCTAAGGATAGACAGTCTCCTGTCGCTGATGGAATGCATCCCAAGATGCTAAAAGAGTTGGTGGGGGAACTAACAGGTGTACTGGCGGTAATCTTGCAAATTCGCTGGACTCTGGGTCAATTCGAGCAGATTGGCAAATAGTAAATCTGGCGCCACTGTTAAAAAAAATGGAAGGACGACAAGAGAGGGGGTTATACATCCACTAGCTTAACTTCTGTAGTCGAGAAGGTGCTTGAGTCTACTATCAAGGAAGGAATAAGAGGTCACTGCGATAGAGATTGAACAGACACAGCACGGATTCATGTAGGGCAGGTCATGCTTTACAAATATATTGGTATTCTATCAAGACATGACTCGTATGATGGATAACGGGGACTCAGTGAATGTGGTGTACCTTGATTTCCAAAAGACCTTCGACAAGGTGCACACAAGATGCTGATGCGTAAGGTCAGGATGCATGATGTTAGTGGTCGAGTATAAGCATGGATAAAGGAATGGTTAACTAACAGGAATCAAAAAGTGACGATAATTGTGTCCTATTCTGGCTGGCAACCAGTGAGTAGTAGTGAGCCTCAGAGATGGGTTTTGGAACTGTAATTATTAACAATTTATATAGATAATTTGTAGGTGAGGACAACTTTACAGATGACACGAAAATGAATGGCAGTGGACAATGCGCAGAGGAATGTGAAACTTTGTAGAGGAAAATAGTTACATTGAACAAGTGGGAAAGGTTTAGCAGATGAAACGTGAAGTCATCCATTTTGTTAGAAGTTACAGAGAAAGGGTTATTACTTGTCGACTAAAATGTTGAAGCATGCTGTTGGACAGGGGGACCTGGGTGTCCTTGTGTATGAATCACAAAGGTCGGGTCTGCAGGTACAACAAGTAAGTAGGTAGGCAAATGGAATGTTGTCTTTCATTACTAAAGAGGGTGAGGTTAAAAGAGCAGAGGTTATGTTGCCGCTGTACAGGGTGCTGGTGAGGACATTCTTCGAGTACTGTGAGCAGGTTTGGTCTCATTACTTGAGAAAGGATGGTCTGGCACTGGAAGAGGTGCAGAAGGTGTAAACTGGGATAATGCCGAACTTGAGGGGATAGGGTTATGAGGAGAGACTGAGTGGATTGGGATTATATTCATTGGAATTCAGAAGAATTAGGAGAGACCTTATAGAAATATGTACAATTTTGAAAGGAATATGTAAGATAGAAGTAGAAAGGATATTACAACTGGCGGGTGAAATTTGGAAAAGAGGGCACAGCCTCAAGATTAGAGGCTGGAGCAGATTCAGCACAGAATTGATATGGAACTTATAAACCAAAGGTTTGTTACTCTTTGCAATCCTCGATTCCTGATGAAGGATTTTTGCATGAAGTAGTTGACATCAATTCAGTAAACGTTGTTTATGGCCATGATCTTATTTTTGAACAATAAACGAAGTAAGGGATACAGTGAGAGGACGGATAAATGGATCTAAGCGCACGAAAGGATCAGTCATGAACGTATTGAATGGCGGAGCAGGCTCGAAGGGCTGGAGGGCTTACACCTGCTCCTATTTCTGATATTTCATGAATGCATGGTTCACATCTTCAGCAATTGCAGGGGATGATTCCACAGTGCCATGTGGGGAGGTGTTAGGAGTGAATGCAGAATGCACCAGTGTGTCCCAGATTGAAGGTTTCATGCGGAAGGCAGAGGTGAGAGGAATATGTGCGTGATGATGGCATTTTGCTGGAGCTGGTGGAATTGCAAAAAGCAATCATCACTTGAAGCACCACAGCACATAAAGCTACAGAACAAGTTCTGGAAAATGGGATGAGTGTGGATCGGCGCTTGATGCCTGACATTGGCAAGAAGGGCCAAAAGGCTATGAAAGGGCCAAAACGCTCTTTGCTATGAAAGTCCCAGTATCTATGAGAAATTAATTGAACCACCCTTTTGTGGCCACAAGATCAGTCAGAATCCGGGATTTCATCAGCAAGTAATACAATTCTTTTTCCTTGAAGCCTATCTAAATTACACACCACCTACGAAAAGCAACTAAATATCTCCAATAACCGATTTTCTTTCTCCTAACCATATCGTTATCCACTCCATTTTTCAACTGTTCTTCTCCTTCTTTTGGTTCTTTCCCCACCTGTCGTTTATTCCTTTACAAGCCACAAATAAGAAATTTAACTGAATACTCCCTATTTGCCTGAATATGTGCAGTTTTGAAAAGCATGTTGCAGGAGAAGCATAGCAGATAAGGCAGCATCCAAGTCGGAAGATGCATTTCAGTCAGAACCTCCTTGAGGACTCCTCAGTGCTGTTCTAACAATAATACATAGCCCAACACCACCCAGAACAAAATTGCCGAATTGATCAGCAACGCATGAATGACACAACATCGACACAGGTGCACTTCCTCCACCACCAAAAACTCAGACATGCAGGTTGTACTATCCATAAGATTAAGTGCAGAAATTGACCACGCCTCCTTAAACAGAACCTTTCACATTCACAATCACGTCCATCTCAAAGGTAAAGGATGACAGGTGGGGAGGACAACCCGAAAAACCAGTTACCATGCTGACCTGGAAATATTTTGTCATTCCCCCCCCTGTCACTTCGTCAACATTCTGGATTTCCTTCGTTTACAATGAGGATGTACTGATAGCCCATGGAGAACAAGGGTTCCAGAAGGCTGCTCATCATCACCTTGTCCAGTCAAATTAGGAATGAGCAATACATGCTGACCCTGTCTTCAATATACACATCCGAAAGAAGAATGACAATTAAATGCTTTCGCGTCTTTTTTTAAAAAGCTAGCCCTTACTAAGCTATTTCTGTTTTAATTTCAGAATTATTAAAGATGAGGTTATCTTTGGAAACTGAAACAACGACACATCACATCGGTATCTGATGGAGTTGTTCAGTTTAAAGTAGCCTGAACACGTCGGGCTTTGAAAATGAAGGAGAAATCAACATTGCGAGTCCAGTGAAACCATTCACGTGTGCTGTCTATGGGCGGGGCTTCAGCCAATCATCTGGACTGCCAAGATACTAATGGAGGGACGCTGGAGAGAACTTTTGGAAATGTGCTGACTGTGGAAAGTATTCAATTATTCGCCTACCACGACAATTCACCCGGCCACATTGGGGAAAAGCATTTCATCTGTTCTGAGTGTGGGAAGCGATTTGTGCAGTTATCTAACCTCCTGCTGCACTAATGCATTCACACTGATGAGAGACTGTTTAATTGTTCAGAGTGTGGGAGATGCTTTCAAAAACAGTTCTCCAAAAATGAGGCATCACCAATGTGTTCATACAGAATACTCACTTGTATTTCAGCAACCTGCTGAAACACAAGCGAGTTCCCACTGGTTAAAGGCCATTCACCTACTCTGAATGCGGGGACGGATTCACTCCATTCACACACTTGCTGAGACATCAGTGAATTAACATTGGCAAGCGGGCAATTTATGTTCCATTTTTGGGAAAGAATGTACTGAAATCTTACATTCTGCTAATACACCAATGGGTACAAGCGAAAAGAAACCGTTTAAATGTCCAGAGTATCGTAAGTGTTCCCAGGAACTGAACTCCCATCAACGTGTTCACATTGATGAGAAACCATTCACGTGCTCTCACCGTGAGACTGACCTCCCACTGTGTATCGACACAATTTAACTGCTGCATCTCCTCAAGCAGTGATTACACTTCTCACGGACTTCCTTTGCAGTGAAACACAGTCAGTAATTCTGAATTCATCAAATACATTTTTAATAAACATCAAGCTTGAACAACGAAGAAAATGCCCAAGAACAGAGTGCAAATGCATATCGACCAGTCTCCTCTCATTGGGGAGAAATTGGGGAAAACTGTGTATTTGATGTGATTGATACTTGAGCAATTAAAACCCAGTTCAATTAAAGAGGCTATTCACATCCAATGAAGTAAACGCCAGCTGATAGAATGAACACAATTAATTTCTGGATGCAATAACAGCAGGATAAATCACATTTGACCTCACTGGAATGCGTGTGCCACCGTTGATATGCAGACCATCTGAGCTCTTCTCTTGATTAGAGACAGAAATGACTGGTGGTGATTTAATCAGTGGGCTCCGAGACCTCAGGCAACGGAAGAGGTTGAAAAGGACAGTTGCTTATGGTATTCTCAACCCGTTCATGGGAATGGAACCCATACTGCCAGCATCACACTACCTTACACGCAAGCAAGCCAGCCAACTGAGCTAAACCAATCTAGTGTGTCACATATGCGGATGAATTATTGAATCCATTGCTACACATAGTGTTGGTGAACGGCCTCTGCCCACAAAGCGTTTACTGTCGTTTCATCAAAGCATTGTTACGCTTGAAGCTGTTCTCACAGTCAGAGCATTTACTTTTTCTCGCAACGGTATGAACAAGCCCATATCTGCTGAGTTTGGAGAACCATTTGAATCCCTTTCCACACAAGGGGCAAGTGTTTGCCACGAATGTGAATAATCTGTGCTCACTGTGTACAGATGACCACGTGAATCGCTTCCAACACTCAGTGGAGGAATATGGTATCCATTCAGTGTTTATCAAGCTTGTGCGTCTGAATCTTTACTGATTTAATACACATCTTCTCAAGCACAGAGCAGAAGGATGTACATGCTCCAGTTTCAATTCGACTGGTTGACATTAGAGTGGATTGTGGAGGTTATCCCTGCCCAAACGGAGCGGAAAACCTTCTCTTCCAGTGACGAAGACAGATGTGTGACATTAGGCTGGATCCCCTCGTGAAAACTTGCCCACTCATGGACCAGCTGAATGAGTTCTCGCCCATGGGACTAATTGATGTTGAATTAAGACCTCTGAATTTCAGATCTGAGAAAATCTTAAAAGAGTTTTCCCCACAACCAGAGGAATGGTCTCTTGTCAGTTTAAACCCACAGATGTCACACGAGGCTGAATAACAGAGTAAATCCCGTTCCACACAGGGAGCACGTCAACAGTCTATCTAAACAATGTCTGTGTCGCTGAGCTCTGAGCAGCTGTAATCCTTCCCACAATCCAGAAATTTCCATGTTGCTGATCTCCATATATATCTCAAGTTCCGATGATCTGTTGAATCCTTGCCCTTAAACACAACAAAGGTATGGCTTCTCTTCAGATCTTTTAAATAAATAATGTTAAATTGGATAATGTGAAATAATTTCTGCAGTCATTGTACTGGAACACTCACAATGTAGAATGTCTGTGTGTGAGTGTGTGTGGGTGTCTGTGTGAGTGTGTGGTTGCATGTGTGTGTGTATGTTTGTTGGCGTTTTACATTCACACTGCCATTTGAAATCTTTTCCCACAGACATGCCAGATAAATATATAACCTTCATGTCCTGCTGAATTTAGGGACTCCTTTGGATCTTGGGTCAGTATATCATGCTTGATTTTACTCACTCAACTTAAATACTTTCAATCTCGGTATTTGCCGAGAGATGCGAGGGAGGAGCAAAGGGCTTCAGGGAAGGTGAGTTTAACAGTTAAAAATCCTTAGCTCAGGCGGCGGAGCCTCCATTTGACCCGAGGTGGGAGGCAGGAGCGAAGGACTGCTAGGACGGTGAGTCTGACCTTTTAAAAACCTTAGTTCAGGCGTGGGGGCCTCCATTTGCTGAGAGGTGCGAGGGAGGAGCGAAAGACTTCTGTGAAGGTGAGTCTAAAGGTTTGAAGATCTTAGTTCAGGAGTCGGGGCCTCCATTTGCCAAGAGGTGCGAGGGACTTGCGAAGGACTTCTGAGAAGGTAAGTCTAACGGTTTAAAGACCTTGGATCAGGCTTCGGGGGCTCCATTTGCCGAGTGGTATGAGGGATGAGCGAAGAACGTCTAGGAAGTTGAGTCTACAGGTTTAAAAACCTTAGCTCAGGCGTCGGGAACTCCATTTGCCGAGAGTTGCAAGGGAGGAGTGAAGGACATCTGTAAAGGTGAGTCTAAAGGCGTTCGTTCACGCGTCGGGGCCTCCATTCACCGAGAGGTGCAAGGCAGGACCGAAGGGCTTCTGGGAAGGTGAGTCTTATGGTGTAAAAACCTTAGATCAGGCGTTGGGACATCCATTTGCTGAGAATTCCAGGGGAGGAGTGAAGGATTTCTGGGAAGGTCAGTTTAATGGTTCAAAAATCTGAGATTAGGCGTCGGGGCCTCCATTTGCCGAGAGCTGTGAGGGAGATTGAAGGACTTCTGCGAAGTTAAGTGTAACGATTTAAAAACCTTAGTTTAGGCATCGGGCCCTCTATTTGATGCGAGGTGCGAGGAAGGTGCGAAGGACTTCTGGGAAGGTGAGTCTAACAGTATGAAAACCTTTGATCAGGCGTCGGGAGCTCCTTTTGCCGAGAGTTGCAAGGGAGGAGCAAAGGACTTCCGGGAAGGTGAATCCAATTTTTTAAAACCCTAAGGCCAGGCGCAAAGGCTTCCATTTGCTGAGAGGTGCGAGGGAGAAGCGAAGGACTTTTGGAAAGGTGAGTCTAACATTTTAACAACCTGGTTTCAGGCATCGGGGCTTCCATTTGCCGAGAGGTGTGAGGGAGGAGCGAAGGACTACTGGACTTTTTAAGTGTTTGACATCTAAACCCGAGGTCTTTCACCATCAGACCGCCCTCCTACCGACCTCCTCTAAACTTACTAAGATTCTGTAAACCAGGTAAATTTTCAGGTTTCTGTTTTTTTCCCCTCTTCTCTTCCTTTGTTTAGTTCTGTGCTGATTTTCAGACTAGCGGGATATGGAAGTCAGGGCAGTTGCATGTTCCCCCTGCAGAATGTTGCAGGTGAGAGACACTTCACATGTTCCTGTCGACTACATCCGCGTGTCGTGCAGCCAACTCCAGCTCCTTGAAAACCGAATTAGGGAACTGGAGCTGGCGCTGGATGATCTACGGATCATCCGAGAGTCTGAGGGGGAAATTGAGAAGATATACAGGGAGGTGATCACTCCCCAGACACAGGATAAGGACAGTTGGGTTACTGATTGGGGGAGTATAGGGAACCGACAGTCAGAGCAGGGATCCCCTGTGGTCAATCCCCTCATCAATAAGTATATCATTATGGATACTGCTGGTGGGGACAGCCTACCAGGAGAAAGCCATAGTTGTCAGGTCTCTGGCACTGTGGCTCAGAAGGGAAGCGGGGGAATAGAAAAGCGCAAGTGGTAGGGGAATCAATAGTTTGGCGGATTGACCGGAGATATTGTGATCAGGAAAGGGACTCCTGGAAGGTATGTTGCCCGCCTGGTGCCACGGTCCGGGTTGTCGCCAATCGGGTTTGCAAGATTCTCCAGTTGGAGGGTGAGCATCCAGAAATCATAGAACATATTGGCACCGATGCTATAGACAGGAAAGTGATTGAGTATCTCAAAAGTGACTACAGAGAGTTCGGTTGGAAGCTGAAGAGCAGGACGAGTAGAGTCGTGTTCTCAGGTTTGCTACACCTGCCACGAGATAGTGAGATGAGGAAGAGTCAGAGAATGGAACTTAACAAGTGGCTGCGAGGGTGGTGCAGGAGGGACGTCTTCAGATACCTCGACCATTGGGATACCTTCGGGGGAAGGTGGGACCTGTACGTGAAGGACGAGTTCCACCTGAACTGTAGGGGTACAAATGTCATGGGTGGGAGATTTGCTCTTGCAATTCAGGTGGGTTTGTACTAGTTTTGGAGGGGGGAGGGAGTCGGATCCACATGTCTGAGAGGGGGTCAGTTGCATACAGGACCGTGTCAGGACATATTGAATCTATCTGGAAGGTTTCTATTCAATAGTACACCCCAGAATGTTGTTCATGGAGGATTCAAGAATAAATTTGGTGTTGAATGTCAAAAGGGGAAAATCAAATTGTATCTTGATGAAGATGGTCATTGCCAGGCAGATATGTGATCTGACCCTGTTACTTGCCACTTGTGCAGATTTTGTATGATATCTAGGTGTTGTTACAAATTAATATACGTTTTTTGGGAAGTTTTTTTAGCGCATGTTGAGATTCCGGGTGAAAAGTTGTTCTCAATTAGAACACATCGACCAGCTCAGCTAGCAAACGTACAACCTGAACATATGCACATGCATAACTTCAGTATCTGAGCAGCTGAAAATGATGTTGAATGTTGTCCAACCGTCAACCAACATTCCCACCTCTGAAGGGAAAGTCATTGACAAAGCAGGTGAAGATGGTTGGGTCAAGACCCCGACCCAAAGGAACGCCAAAGGGAAAGTGTGGACTGCATATGGTTGACTTCAGAGGAGAGAGGTTGTTGCTGGAAACGCGAAGGATGTCAGGCAGCATCCGAGTAGCAGGAGAATCGACGTTTCCGTCATGAGCCCTTATTGCTGATGAAGTTCTGATGCCAGAAACGTTGACTCTCCTGCTCCTCGACTGCTGCATGACCTGCGCTGCTTTTCCAGCCTCACACTCTCGACCCTTTGTAACTCCACTCTGAAAAAGAAGGTTTGGATTCTCAAGCACCACCGGCTTCACAAGTGTGTCATGACACATCTGAAAAATTTGATTAAAAATGTCACATGCAGAAAAATCCAGATATCAAGCAAACTGTGGTATTTTTGACAAATAGACTTGTATGTTATGCTGCTAAAAAGGCGATCAGCCAGGATAGCGCGGCACCAAGGAAGTGGATTCGGAAGAAAAGGCACACAAGACAGGAACTGTTAACTATGTTTCTCTGTCCATGTATACTGCCAGACTCGCGGAGTTCTTCCATCCCTTTCTGTTTTAGTCTCAGATTTTCAATATTTGCCAGAATCACCCTCAGTTACAAACCCGTACTAGGACGTCACTGTTCCGCCCACCCATGTGTCCAGAACTTGAGCCAGAATGGCAGCTGTTTACCTTGGAACTGCAAAACATTTACCCACTATTTTTTTTCAAGGTGCTCGATGTTCGCTGGAAGCGTTTTTAAACGCTCTTGGCCTGAATCACTCTCTCCAGGCTCTAAAGCCTTAACGTCTGGAAAAGTGCATCTCTTCCATTTACCACGAAGGTGAAGCCAGCATGCGAATGCCCCTCCCTCTCCTATAATGAGTACAGTCTCACGGCGTGGATACCTGGGTAGTTCCCCAGCCATTAAATCCAATTGTTACAGAATGTTGATTATATTCATTCCTAATTTTCTTTTTCCTGCATTTAAAGCTTCTGTTTCCAAATGATCTTTGGAAAACAAAATTGGCTGGTGAAAAGACATCTTGAATTGCATGCATCTATTACATCTCTTAAACCCTCTCGCCAACATAACCTTATCATTAAAATACTTGACTCGTCAAACCATTTTGTAAATTCCCATCCTAACTGATAATGCTGGATTTTGGAAAGTTCGTTATCACATGGATGTTTGGAACTCAAACGAAGAGATGTATATGTTTCTTCTGAATGTCTCTCAACACATTTATTTTATCATCTGATTTTACCGAAAAGTGGAAGGCACGAAAACTGAAGTGTTCCTTTGATTCCATTACTGTGTTATATTTTCAGTTACAGTAGATGTGAATCCATGATCATCCATAGCTCTGCTCGCGATCTTTGCCATTGACCCAACTGTCGGATCTTTAATAATGAATATTTCAACTCAGTGTGTTATTTTGTTATTATTTCTTCCAGTCATGTCTAAATGAGGGTTTCGTCACTGCAGGTCCCTCAGCTATGTGCTGCTAATTTATTCCACTCGTATACGTGGCCTCTTTCACAAGCATCACTCGGACACTCCTCAGCTCCTGCTTGCTCCGGCTTGGGTTTTGGGGATGAGGTGATGGCGACACACAGAAGGATAGAAATTCAAAGGTAGCACGGGAGATACTTGTCCTCTTGACAGAGTGAGGGGACTCGGCAGGAATACTATCCCACTATGGACATTCACCAGAGAAACAGAGAAACAATTTATAATGTTATGGGAGACAAGTGGGCCTTCGGGATGAAGGCGGTGGTCGCAGATATTTGCTTGGAACCTCTTGGCTCCACTCCACGGGGAAATGGAAAAACGTGTGGGAAACACAGTCGTGAACCAATTATAAGGGGAGGAGAAGGAGTTTCATAGGTTTCCGACCACAGTGCAAAAGTATGTGCGGTTTACTCGTTGTTTCATGAAAGGATCTCTCAGAGTGGTTACAAGATATTCTGAGAGAATGAGGGGTGAACGGAGGGCGAATATTCAAACTCGTTGGGCACATTGGCAGCAACACCATGTGTTCAAAATAGGGGTGAGGACGTAGGGGCAGACAGCAGCGTGTTGGGAAGCAAGCTCAACAGTATGATCTCAAATGGAGTCATCTTAGGATGATGTGCAGTGCCACCTGCCAATTAGTGAAGAAACAGAAAGGTATATTGGGCAAAGATATGGCCAAAGAGATGGCGCTAGAGGGAGAAGGAGTGGAGTGGACGAGGTTCTGATCATGGACACCATTTCTTTCAGTGGAGGAATCAATCCACACTGGAGGCATCACAACTGGGCAGGGACTGAGATCATTGAGGTCGTGGGGCGGTGTGTTGGTTATTCACCCAGGCATATACAAGGATTGTTTCGCTAGAATGGCAGTGTACACCGTATGAGCAAACCTGGTAAGAATGGGCGGCAGGAAAGCAAAAAGACAGGATTACATTGGAAACTGGAAATTTCGCTTTATAAAACGCTGGAAGCAGCTCTGAAGAGTTCCAATTTATAATCCTCTGGTTTAATGAGGACTGTGATTAACAATGCCAACTTATAATGTGAGTTTAGCAGTTCACTGCTGTTCAGTAAGAGTCTGTCTGATGATCTGGAGAAATCGAGGCTATTACGTTTGGTCTAAGTCTAGCTGGAGCTGAAACAACGAGAATCGTTGCGTGCAATTCTGTTTCTGAATGAGGCTGTTTGCTGGGCGAATGTCTGTGTGGAATTTGCTCATTCTTCCTGTTTCTGCGTGGGTATTCCCAGGTGCACTTATTTCACGCCACAGTCGAAGAATGTGTATGCTATATTACCCTTGGTGGGTAGCTTAGATTTGTTAGCCATGGGACTGCTGGGTTACAGATGAATGTGGGTAGCTTGAACAATTGAACTTTATTGGGCAGAATAGCCTGTTTCCACACTTTGGAATTCTATTCCTTTCAAAATTTCCAAGGGAAAGTTCATTTACCCCGTGAGATTCCAAATCCATGTTACTTCGCCTTTTGTACTATCGCTCTTCGCTCACAATCACTCTCCCGCTCTATCTCTGTCACTCTCATAACATTACTGTAAATTATCTTTCACATGATCACTTCATCAGGAATAGGAACGTGCCACTATCTAATTGGCCTCTCTGGGCATATACACCACCACTGAAATACCACACTCTCTGGCCCATCCATTGCGAACCAATGTGTGTAATGGCCTCTCTCTATCTCCATCCGTGTACAACCAGGGGACTGCGGTATAGATTTTCCAGGTCTCCCATGTACGTCACTGAAAATGAGAATTAGAAATCCAAAAGAGAAAAACAGCTCCTGGCTAATAATATCTGCCTGATGCCCCAGAATGGCCTAATCTGTTTTACTTGAGGACAGAAACATTAACATCCGGCCCTATTCATAGCACCTTCCCCTCAGACTCTCTCCCGTTCTCCTGCTCCCCTGATATATTCCCTTTATCTTTCCATTTCTCTCTTCCCAAACCCGTCTCAGTCTTTTCCATGTGCTCCCTATCAAGTTTGCAGCCTGTCACATGACATCGTGTCAATCTCTCTCACCCTCTCCGTTATTTTCCCGTCAAACTCGTCCCTGTGAATGAAGGAAGCATTGTCTTTGAAATACTATTTCTCTCGCTCGCTCCCTCTCGATATCCCCGTCTCTTTCTCTCGAACCCTGTCAGTCTCTCACGGTCTCTCTCTCCCTGCATCCGTGTCTCTCTTTCCTCAGTCTGTCTCTGTCCCTGTCAGTTTCTATCCTTCTATCTATTCACCACCCCATCTTCACTCCCTAGTCCCTCTCTGTCCGTGCCTCTCTATTGACTGCCAGTCCGCCCATCTCTTCCCCCACAACTACCATGGCTCCAACATTGTTCAGCCTTCGCTCTGAAATATTTCTCACTGTAGGGAGAACAACAAATAGGAAAATAGCCACACCCAGAGCCTGGGTGTCCTGTTCTATCTGTAATCAAACTTCACTCTCTCATCAATTCCCCAGGAAGGAGACAGAAACTTTGGAATTCATGAAGGTTGCTCATTACCAGCGTTCGAAGAGAAAATAGGGACAGACAATAAGTAATGGCCCAGGCAGCAACATTCACATCCCGGGAGGAAATTTAATGAACAAGAAATCAAAACATTATCACCTCTGTGAAAACGCTTGATGATTGCTCATTATTTTTATAGTTTTCTTTATTATGAGCTGGGGGTAATTGGTGGCAGTTTGCGTTAAAAATTAAGGAGCAGCCTATACAAGCTTTGTTTGTTTGAGAGACCAGGACAGGAGGCTAGTTGAAGGCTGGACATTGATTATAAATTTCTAACACACATTGTGAAACTCCGGAAGAGGATGACGTTAAAACTTCAAGCAAAGTTGGCTATTAAGGAAATCAGCCCGTCATAATTGCACCCAAGATCCTTGGACAGTTTCTTCCAAATCCATGAAAAATTCCCTCTCGAAGGAGATTGGCAGGAGGCTCATAAGAACATCAATTCCTACTCCGACCTGCTCACGATTCTGATTTAGAAATATTGTACGTTTCGATCACGGTCTCTGGGCTAAAATCCTGGAATTTCGTTCCCCGAAGACGTTCTGGGTCGATCACAGCACACAGACTGCAGCGATCCAAGAACGTAGTTCACTACCACTTGTCAATGGTAGCTTCAAATACACAATAAATGCTGGACCAACTAGCCATGCCCTAGTGTGATGAGTTACGAAAAATGACACTCTAAGTTGGTTGCGGCAAGTGTAAAAGTGGTGCTTAGATCAAGGAAATGACAGTTGTAATAACAGAAGCATTGAATTAGAGAATGTTAAAGTAACGGTAATGGGCTATTCAACACAGCGTGTCCTTCCTGTTCCAGATAGCTCTAACCGACTATTCCCATTCTCCAGCCCTATTTCTGAAGCTAAATAAAAATCTAGTTATCATTTGCAACCTCCTTTGCATTCCACTTCCACGACCTGGCAACACATTTCAAATCCTAAACAGTTTCTGCATGAAGACGATGCACCTCATTTTGTTCCTAGCTCGCGCTATCTTGCTGACAATCCAGAAGTTTTGACTATGATTACTGACTAACGAACCAGTGTAAATAGAATATTCAAATTAGCCTATCATATTTGTTGATAGTTTAAAACAAGTAGTACACTTCTTAATCTCTCCTGCTTACAGAAGAGGAAGTCCAACTTCTCGAATCTTTCCTTGTATCGGAAATACATCATTCCGATTTTCATTCTCGTCAAACCATTTCCATATCTCTCGGGATTTGAAATTCTTCCATACATAAAGTTTTCATAGTTGTGCACGATACGCCAAATATAGTTTTACCAATTATTTGTAATTATGTCGCATCATTTCCTCGGATTTACATGATTTATAAACCCTTGGATCCATTTAACCTTCTTATCAACATGTGTACCTTGCCTGGCCACCTTTAATTTCCTACCGACTCTGTCCCTCGCTCCTTAAACTGGGATAATATCTTTTCCAATCCTTTCTGAACGTTCTGATTGTAGTGATTTCTGAATAATCGCTAACAATGCCTGAACAATCTCCGCCGCCATCTCCATCGAACTATGAGGGGTAACCATCCCGTCTTGGAGGTTTATTTATCTTTTGTCCTTTCAAATTCTCCTCTCGTTTCTGCTCTCTGACTCTCTTGAAGTTCTGGCGAGCTTCTGTTGTCTGCCAACATGAAAACTGATGCAAAGTAACTATTCTCAAAGCAAAACAGCATTCATTCTCTCTTAAATTTACAGTACGCGATTACAACTTCATGACACCTCACACTTAAGGAAAAAATGAACCTTCAGAAAGGAAAGATAGATTCATTTTCTTTTGTTTATTCTAATGCACAAGTCTGTAGCATAGGTCTCCAATGAAATCGACTAGTGCTCTCGCCTTTAAATAATTCCAAGACGTAAAATGATTGTGATTCGTGCACAGAACGTTGTTGGACACATGATTCATGACGTAAACATTATAATGTTGTAAGGTGAGTACCAAACTAAGTAATTACCTATCTATCACAGAGCATTTACTCTGCTGCGTTTTGAGTTTCATTGAAAAATTGTCAACTGGCGGTTCAAATCCTTCATCATCTTCCTGCAGCAGTACAGATCCAACTCCTATGTCGCTTGCTTCGATTGCAAGTTTGAAGAGATTTAAAATAGTTTGACGTAGCTAAAGTTGGTGCCGTGATTAATGCTGTTTTTAAATTCTCAAATGCCTAATGGCATTGTTTTGACCACCGAACTTTTGTGTTGTTCTGAGTAAATCTGTTTGTTGTTGGGAACAACCCTCTGGTAGAATCTGCTCAGCTGCCAAAAAGTGAAGCACCTCCTTCTTTGAGTTCATTCATGGAAATTCCTCAATGGCCTTTCTCTTTGTGTTCTTTGTGGTCAACATTCCTTGACGGATGTTGTGTCCCAAGAGAGTCATTTCTGCTTTCACTAAGTCTGTTTTCTTCATCTTTATGACTAGTGTTGCTTCTCTTAATCGTGCAAGGAATTCTGCCAAGGAGACCAACAGATCTTTCCAGGGCTCACGAAATATCACTGCATCATGCAATCAGAGGGCACAGTTTGTGAACCCAGCGTTAACTGTGTTCATGAGTCTTTGGAATGTTGGTGGTGAATTCTTCATTCCAAATGGCATCTGTTAGAATTGATATAGCATATTTCTGGTTACAACTACAAAATTTACTCTTGCTTTCTCTGATAATGATACTTGCCAATAACCACGCAGTAAGACCAACTTTCTGATGTAAGTGGATTAACCAACTTTATCTGCAGTCTTCCAATATTGATATTGGGTATGAGTCCGACTTTTTTGATGCGCTGACCTGTTGATAGTCCACAAATTCGTTGACTCCCATCATTTATAGAAACTAACAGGATCTGCGAACTCCACTCACTTTGACTCGGTTTGATCATTTCTTTGTTGCGCTTCACATTCGCTTGCTTCTGGATCTGTAGGGGTATTGTGTTATCAAACCAGCATTCCCTACATCCACCTCAAGGGCAACAGTATTAATCCTCACGACCTTAGTCCTGAATATGTTCTCATACTGCTGCAACAAAAGGTTTCATTGGATTCTGTGCTCCTGAGACACATATTTCACAAACCTATCCCAAGCCTCAAGATTTCCTCATTGTTTAACGTATATTGAGGCTCATCCAACGCCCCAAAATCTAGTTTGATTCCTGAACATTCTGGCATCAAAATCTGGTGCATTTCTGCCAATTTCTCCTCTGCACTAATCTGCCTTGGTCTCCATTTTCGTCGTAGGACTCTATCTTTAAACTATCAACCCTCTGGAATGTTCACTGCTTTCTTTTCTGAGTACCCATCAGCATATATATGTTTATGTTCTCGTTTATCTGTTGTCCGTCCATTGACATTCAGGATTAAAGACAACTGGCTGACCGTCTGCCTGTTCAGGATTTTCCTGCACTGCTACGTTGAACAGTTCAACCCCGAACTGAATTTTAACTCCTTAATCTTTATCTTTAGTTTTTGTGTCGTTATGTGATTTTTAATGGTTCGACATTGTTACTATACAGTCTTCGAAAATTCCACAGCAATTTTCTTTTAACTCCTCATTTCCCTGGTCCTCCCTGGGTACTCCACTAGAGAGGGTCTCACTCCCTCCTTGGATCCTGCTGGATTTCACCTAAGAACAAACTGTATTCCTTTAATTGACACTCCTTCCATCATTCCCATTGTTACTTCTCCGCATTTGAGTTGGCGCTCAATCTTTATCTGACACATGGAAAGCTAAATTACTGTCCATCTATTCCACAAATTCCCTCTCTCTCGGGAAACAAGCAAGAAAGAGCGCAAATAGAATCAGCTATTATTATTAGAGCCAGGTTAGCCCCTGTATTTCTGAAAATTAAACCTTCTTTCCCTTCTGCTCCTTTCTGTCTGAGTAACGAAGGAGGTAAGTTCTTCATCAAGACCAGGAAGTAACGCCAGACCGAACACTCGGCTGTGCACTCTTCTGCGGCTCCTCGGCTTTGTTTTCTCCTTTCACTAATTCCACTGGTTTCGTTTCCTCTATCACATCTTTCCAAACAGTGCCTATCTTTAACAAAAAGCACTTGAGTTTTATATTCCACTTTCCCTCAATGGAAACAACTGAGGCCTTATACCCCTCTTTCACCCCATTATCCTTATTTTTAAGGTAAGTAACCACCATTTCCCTGTCTTCCTTGGTTTTTAGTGTGGCATGCCCACTTCTCCTAATTTCTATCCTTCTAAGGATGACATGTTTGCCTAAAGCTCAGCATTGCCGTTTGCAATCATGTATGTTCATCTGCGATCTTGCTGCTCTTCTCACTTCTGAAAGTTCCACGTGAATTCTTATCATCTCCAAAAGTGAGATATTGAACGCTTTCAGCAGAATCAACTCTCTTCGAACGTGTAATGCATGATATATTTATATGACTGCACCCATCTATCAAAATTGCTGTTTCGTTTTTTCGAACTCAACATATGTATGACCTTCTTTATGTTTCTGTACCTCGATCACTTCGCTTCTGGTACAATTCATAAGCTCTGGTACAATCGAAAATAGACAGTTTGAACTCAACATTATCTCTTAACCCCTCATCTGACAGCGATGCAGGTATCTCACTCACTCTGCCGACTAGTTTCGTCTGAAATATATTTACCCGGTCATCTGACCACTCTATCGAAATTAGATTCCCTAAATTGTGGAACAGGCCCTTCAGCGCAATCAGTCCACATCGACCTTCCGAAGAGTAACACACCCAGATCCATTTCCTCCTGACTAATGAATCTAACATTATGGGCAATTTTGCGTGGCTGAATTCACCTAATCTGTACATCTTTGGACTGTGGGAGGAAACCGGAGCACACGGAGGACACCCATGCAGACACATGGAGAGAGTGAAAACTCGACACAGCCGATCACCTGGGACTGGAATCGAACCTGGGACATTGGTGATGTGCGGCAGTAGTGCTAACCACTGAGCAACTGTACCGCCCCAAGCTAATTTTTCAAATGATATTGAGAAGGTATCGACATCTTTCTCTTCAATAAGTAATAGCGTCAGCTTAATCTCCTTCTTGTGAACTTTAACTTCGTTACTAAGTCGCAACTATTGAAATTCAAGTTCTCTCTCTTCCTCTTTCTTTCCTCTGTCTCTCTCTAAGTTCTCATCGACGAATCTTCTCTCACTTTTTCTTGCCTTCAAACTGTTACGACGCGGTGGTGAAATCTTCTAATTGAATCAAATATCCAAGGATACTCAACTGGCCTCGTCATCAGTTTAAGTACGAGTGAGAGACCACTCCACAAATTCCACCATTTAAAGGAAATATATCATTGCATTCTTGAACTCTAAAAATTAACATTAGACAACAACTGTTTGAACTCCAAGCCTACTTTCTCATATTTTTTTGTTATCTCCCTCCCACTCTGGAACAATATGAAAAACCAATAAAAACCCCTGTTAAAATTCCATCAACTAAATCTTCAAAACCACCCAACAATGTCATCGGTCTATTTTTTTTCAGCTTCAAATCTCCCTGGTCATCTTTGGTTTTGCTGCATAGATGTTTCCTTTGAAAAAGATACATTTGATAGAGAGTGTGAGCTTGGCACATACTCAGACAATTGCAGATGGTCGCTCTATGGTTGACCCAAAATGCCGACTTCTGTAGACAGCAAACATTGGATTGTCTGGTTGCTTCGATGTTGTCAGAAGCAATAAATTCAAATTTGTTGTACCCTGGAGCGTAATCTAAATTCGAGAGTATAATGCTGGAAAAACTCAGTTGGTCACGCAGAATCTGAGGACCAGAATAATCAAAGTTTCGGCCGTAAGACCTTCATCAGGCTTGTATGTTGGAGATGAGAGAAAAATGATTGGGGGGGTTGAGTTTGGGACTAGGTATCTGGGAAAACAATATATAGAAGAAAGTGAGGGAGAAGGTGAAAGGGAGAAGGTGAAAGGTCAGAGTGATGGACAGGTCCGCAGGGCGGTGCCGAGTTGGAGACGTGGGACTGGGATAATGTGTCGGGTGGGGAAATGAGGAAAATGTTGAAATCCACATTTATCTCGTTTCGTGGCAGGGTAACAAGGAGAAAATGAGGCGTTCTTCCTCCAGGCGTCGGGTCGTAACGTTTAGGAAACAACACAAATACAAACAGTAGGACAGCTTGATATCATTTTTGAGGAAAATATTAGAATCTTCACAGAAGAATGTCATCACAATACACTTGGGGATTCAGGCGAGATTCAGAGAGAAATCAACTTTGATAACCCTGCTACAAGTTGGGTTAGTAAAAGCATCTGCAAGTAAGTGCCACTGAGAGTGGTGTATTTGAACTTTTGGAAAACTTTTGTTCTGTCAGAAATTTACCTGTACCTCTACCAATGCAATTTACTGCTTCCGTCGCACCGTATGTGCTCTCCTCTACATTGGAAGCTTGTGAAGTGGAGTATTAACTTTCTCCTTCACCCCTAACATTGATAGATTAATTTGCAATGGGCGATAAGGCCAATAGCAGGCGATGTCAAATTTCCAGCCAGAAGAAGTGCTATTGTGACATATAAAGGCCGTCGTGAAAGGAGTTAACAGGACATGGCTGTTCAGAGACTGAATGATGTCAGTCTCCATGGATCCGAACTGTGTCAACAGAGGGTTTCTTTTGTTGTGTGGATGAGCAATTTCTTTCAATGTGTTGTATCATCGTTTCAGTGGTAGCATCATCATCAACATAATTAGGATTAGCAGAGAGGGAAAGATCAGAATCTGAGAACAACAATTGGGATGTTCTAACAATCCATCAGAATCTGACAATAATAGAATAGAACATGGCAAGAATGGATCAGAATGTGAGAACGACAAATTGGAATATTACAACAATGGATCAGAATCTGAGACCGATACAACGGAATATTACAACAATGGATCATAATCTGAGAACGATAGAGTGGAATATTACAACAATGGATCACAATCTGAGAACAACAGACTGGAATGTTCCAAGTATGGATCAAGATCTCAATGCTCAAACAATCAACAGAAGTTTATCCTATGGTATTTTGTTAGTTTCTCATTTTTGGAAAAGGATAGCGTTGAGGATAGAAGGTGTACTCATGATTATTCAGGCAGGTTACTATCCCATCCTCGCTATTGTTGGCGTTCCTGGTAAGTTTGTCTCTGTCTATTTATTAATTCTCTAAACCATTGTGAACACAATCGCATTTCCTGTTATCTATAGTTGGGAAAAACGTAAATCATTGTATTCACTTACATTCACAAACATCATTTTTATTCCTTTGATTTCATATCTTTCACTAGCAAATATATAACGAGGAACAAAACATGTTATAACAGCGGAAGCCCCATGTTATCATACGTTGATTTATATTTCAATATTCCTTGTCTTATTAAACCTGTCCACTACCACCTCCATAATACCCTCAGTCTTCACTTCTGTTGCAGTGTTTTTTTTTCTGAATACACCATCGTCTTGACCTTTCTGGTTGCAGTTCTCTTCCAATCACTCCTCCAGTTACAAATAATTTGATAATAAACTATACTTCTCCTTATCTGGGCTTGTGCTGGGGCAAAATGTGAAGCCGCCATGACTCTAAAATTAAATGTTACAGATTTCTGTCACCTCTTTCAGTATAACCTGCAAAATTACACTTGGGTATAGGACTGTGCTGTCGGTGCCCATGAAATAGGGGTTCCATGGAACATTTTTTTAAGCTCAAACGTTTGATTCTTAGAGTGGTGACGTATCCATCATCTCCCAAATGCAGTGCTCTGATGTATTCACACGGTGACGGAGGATGTCTCTGTCCCCGCTGAAGGGAATCTTTGCAGAAGAATGAACGGGACAGAGTAACTGATAAAAGTGAGAACCTTTGTAAGATTAGAATTAATAAAGAGAAATGACTAAAAAAAACTAATTCAATGGACGGTTATACGATGTTGCACCAGACGAGCTCCATTCCATAGTATTCAGGAAGTTGGCAACAGAGCTAGTGAAAAGTTATAGCGTCATCCAGGATGGAAGCATACACTTTGGTGCATGGCAACCATCACCCAATCTAAACTAGTTCCTACTGATGGTCTTTCTCTAATTCCCTCGAAACATTCCCTCTTCCTATATTTATCCAAATGTATTCCGAACGTTGTAACTACGAGAAATAATTGCTGATTATCCTTTATAGTCGTTACTAATCTGGAAAATCGAGAAAGTAGTACGCCGGGAAACAAGACAAACCGAACAATAAGGCAACTTGATTTCATTTTTGCGGAAATATAAGAATCATTACAAAGAAATGTTATCACTAGGCACTTGGGGAATTAGAGTCAGGCTAGAATTAGGGAAGAGAAATCATCTTTGATAACCGTGCCACAAGTTATGGTCATTAACGAATCTGCAAGTAAGTGCTAATTGGCGTGGTGCATTTGAGTTTTCAGAAGACTTTTGACATGTTGTTCACTAGTGGGAGAAGGAAGTCATAATCCAAGGGTGAGGGGCGAAAATACTCCATGGATTAAGGATTGGTTCGTGGAAACAATACTGGAAGTGACACCCTTTTCTCGACTGAATGCCGTTACTCATGGAGTATCATTTGTGTCAGTATTTGGTCCATAGAAACTTGTAATACATATAAATGAATTGGAGGTGGGAACCAAATGGTTTACATCTCATTTTGAATTTATTGAATGGTGCGAGGTTCAGAAGTATTGTTTAAAATGAACGGTGTGTCCTTGATCATGAACGTGTGTGTGTGTTTGTCTGTGTCTGTCTGTGTGTCTGCGTTGCACTGTGCTGCTGTCTCTGTGAATATTGCTTTTAGTAATACGCCTCCTGACACCCCGAAGCCTATTCACTATCTACCAGACAATGTCAGGAGCGTGACGGAATATGACCCATAACTGGATGGTTCTGTGATGAAGGTGATCCTTTGACAAAGTGATGTCACAATTACATCTTTTTCAGAGTTGTCATCAATGCAGAGGTTTCACAGTGTCTATTCAGGATAGGATTTCGAGGCCAATTTGATTATAGATAACAGAGACTACCTCAGGCAAAAAATGTGTTCTCGATTACACAAAAATCTTGTATAAAGAAAGGGGAATGGCGAGCTCTCCGACCTCAGCTTAAAGTTGGTTTGAGCAACAGTCGGTTTCTGAGGCTGCTGATCAAAGAGATAAATGGATGGAAGAAGATGTTCCATGCTAAATCTCGCTGCATCTCTCTCTCCCCTCTACGACCATGACTTTGATTTTACCTTTTTGTTTCGGGGATGATTATCGGGCTTTGTAGCAGGCATTTGGAACAACATCATTAAGTTGGGATAGTCTTGTTTATTTTCGGACACGTTAATCTATTCGGAATTATGTTCGCTTTTGTTTGTGTTTCATTCTGTCGTCTGTAAATAAATTATGTTTTGTTTGAAGCTTAAAGACTTGGATCAGCTGTATCACTCCTGAAATGTCCACTGTACACGTGATGAAAACAACTGGAACATTCAGCGTCTCTGCTATCTTGTTTAAATGCACTGAGGGTATCTGGCATGATCCATAACAGATTGGAGGTTGCTTCGAGAATTTTTCTATATTTCCAATTTTGGATTAGCATTTCGAAATTCAAAGGCAACGAGTGAGAGGTGTTAATGTCATTTCTTCTGTGTTGAATTCGTTTGGTTTCAACAGTGCTCAGCTAGCCGTGGCTCTTTCCGACACTAAGAGATTTCTGTTTGTGGAAGAAATGATTCTGCTGCATTTCTAAAAAGTGAATAAGGTCCAGTTGTTGTTGACAAATTGGAGTTTGAGCTGTCTCTTTCCGTGAGAAAATTAGAGATAATTGCACCAAATTTTAACATATAAATCGCTGGAAATATGATCAGAACGTTTAGCGGCAAAAATAAACCAATTGAAAATAAATTAGGTTAGAGGAAAAATAGAAGACAAGTGAGAACGAAATTGAACTGTTTGAATTCTGATTAAAAGCAGAGGAAAGAGAACAAGAACGAATCGCTTTTGCAGATTGAAAAGAAAAACGAAGAGAGAGTGAGACAGGAAGAAAGAGAGAAGAGAGAGAAAGGCAGACCGAGAAAAGGAAGAAAGTGAAGGAGTTTGAGCGTCAGGAAATGCCAGATAAGAAATTCATTTTAAACGAATGGAAGAGAAAGGATGAATGTAACCTTAGTGAGGAAGAGCGTGAGGATGAGCAAACCTATGGTAGCGAAAGGCCGAGTGAGAAGCTATTTGAATATATTTACGCATTGTATATATTTGACAAGAGGAATGGAGAAAACCTCTTTTTTGAGACAGTGGTTAAACAGATGCACTGCTCATGACCACGCAGGTTCTGTTGATCCACACAAAACCTGTAGGTAGAGCTCGTGAGGTACTTGCATCATTATGGACGAGGAATCTGAGGTGGAAAAGGAGATGAGGGAAGCCATTTTAATTGCATGTGAGCCTGTGCCAGAAACCAACAGACAATGTTTCAGAAATCTAAGGAGGCACGCATGCCAAACTTACAATGATTTTGAAAGGCTCATGCGAAGTGATTTTGACAGGTTGACAAGCGCATTAAAATTAAAGCACACTTACAACGTTCTGAGAGAGGTTATTAATTTGAAAGAGTTCAAAAATACACTTCATGAAGTAATAAGAACTCAAGTGAGAGGCCACAGAGTGAAAATGACAAGATTAGCAGCTGAAAGGGCTGATGATTCGGAGTTTGCTCATAAAACAAATTTTCGATACAAACATCACTTCCAATCTGTGAGTGCGAGAAATTGGAGAAAAGATAAATCCTCACGTTGATAGGGAAAGATAAATTTTGATGAAAATCATAGGATATCTTACCAAAGGGTTAAAAAGGATGTCTTTGAAGCAGATGCAGATGTTAAAAAGCTCGGGTGCTTTCATTACAATAAACTAGGTCACGTAAAATCACGGTGTTCGCGTGTTAAAAATTAACTGCGACACGAGATGTAGGAAAACAAGATATGTCAATGAATTCCGTGGAGACGAAATACAGTAGCGGTTAAAAGGCTTTACCAGCATGTAAGATATGGACGTGGATTGGTTAAGGACGGGCTGCCAGATCTGCTTAAACTGCACGCAAAGATGAAATTTACTTGCACAGGCCAGCAACTGTATGTAAGGACGTTACAATACTTAGAGACACAGGGTCCTGTGATGCTGAATCTTTGATGTTATAAAATGAGTAGATAGATACCTCTGACGTACTATTGTCATAACAAGGTACTCGTAATGGGAGTGTATGATGAGAGAGAAAGCTTGAAATTACGTCGAGTGATTTTAGAGACTCCAGTGAAGAGTGGGGATGTCATAGTAGTAGTACTGGAAAATCTCTCAGTTCCAAGAATACAAGTTGTCCTTACTTATATAGGCGGTTCACAGATAGGGGTGCTGCTGAAGGTGGTTGAAAAGCGATTCAAAACTCAGGAAATCTAACTATTGTGGGACACACATGCAGTGTTTTTTCTGGACTGTGGGGAAAAATGGTCTAAATGTCAACAGTTGAAACAGGATAGATCAAAGAGTATAGAAAACAAAGTTGAAGTTGTCATGGACTATTCCACAACCCTCAAAACAAATTCAAGAAAGTAGATCGAATCCTAACTTTGATAATTGTTTTAAGCTGGTGTACATTGGATCCTCCAGAAGTAATGAAACTGGCACAATCACATTGTTTTAAACAAAGCCAAATGAAACACAAGCAAAAGAGAACATAATTCAGAGCAACACAACCTTTCCGAAAAGAAAACAGGTTATCCCCGACAAATGATCCTGTTCCAAATGCATGCATTAATCCCCAGAAACACCCCTTCACAAAAAATGGAAAATCAAAAAAAGTCTTACATCAGAGATGCAGAGGTAGAGGCAGCATGGACCTGATTATTTGTGGACCGGCAACTGCAGCAGAATGTTTGCTAATATCGAACCAAACCAGAAAACTGGCCATTACCCTTTTATAAGACAGTGTACTTAGTTTGTCAAATCTGAAAGCCTTTTGTCTGAGGGTCTATCTGTTGTCTACCATCAAACTGGCCCGAAACCCCTCAAACGTAGATCTCTTGGAGTCTCTAAGTTTACAAACACTCTGCAAAAACCCCAGGGTAACAAAACCGTGATAAAGGGGTAGCATCATCACAGAGTGAAATTAGCAGAGACCCTGATGCTCAAATAGTTGAGTCAAACAGGAGCAGATTTATGACAAAGCAGACATCTTTCGTTCAGAGAAAATATCTGTGTTACAGCAGAACATGAGAAACTAAACCAATTGTCCCCAAAACAACACACAGAAGAAGGATCGATATGAATCTTCAAATGCAACTATCTGAAGAAGTGTAGACCATCACTTATTCAGGCAGATTTGAAATGGACCAACGCTCATCAATCGCATTGTCGGTGGTTTATAGAAAGGACGTGTTGCAAGTAGTGCACAGACTACAAGTCGGTGCTAATTTTGTCGTGAGAAAAAGTCACGCAAATATGTAAATGCATTTTTACTGACCTCGACTGCACAGGGACACAACTGACTTTTTTTTCAGGCACGTGATACATGTCAGGTCATTGGAAAACCACAGACAACAATAAAACCCGTACATATAATATGAATTTTTGCATTTGAGGGTCTTTTACAAGAGTCCAAATTCATTGCATCAAACCCCTACCTTAAACGAAAATGGGAATCAGCTATTGTTGACAATAATGAATGTGCCCACGAGAATTACACACGGCATTCCTTTTTAAAATATCACCACTAAAACGATTGTGGACGATTTACTGAATTATTTTACGTTATACGCAGTAGATATAATCAGAACTAGTATCAAGCTTCACAACACGATTATTCAAGGACGTTCTGGATACCGGCATGAATCGCAGGGAACGATAAAAAATGTGGCATCAGACCCTAAAGAACGTGTCGAGGGCTCACAATCAAGAATATCCAAATGATTTGTGTAAGTGATTTCCGTTTCTACTTTTTGCGACCTGAGGTGCACCAAATGAAGCGAGCAAGTTCAGTCCAATTGATTTCGTTTCGGGGCATGAAGTGAGAGAACTGCTTAAATTGATTGAGGAGACATTAATAAGTCATAATTCAGAAACCACATATTTGGACTATATGTCATATTTTTGGTGGCGATCAAATAGTGGCAAGGAGTTGACTTCATAATATTTAAATGTAACACAACGCACAATGAAACAGGAGGCAGACAAGGAATCAAAAACTTGCAAATTTGTTCCTGACAATGAAGTATTACTATTACTTACAGTGATAGGCGAACCTTTAAAAAGCAAGGTTTAGTGGATCTTATCAATTCGAAAGTAAATTCAGTGAGGTGAACCATTTCGTAAGAACTCCAGATATCAATAAATCTCAAGGGGTTCGTCCTACGAATATGGCCAAAAGGCATTTTGATTGGGAACAATGGCAAAAGGAGAATGGATTCCCCTCTCAACTTTTGGTGACAGTAAAGAGTGAAAAACCAAGTTCAGAGGATTCTGAATTGGATATGCATAAGTCCCATGGGCCAGCGGGGATAAAGTAGCCTTGGAGTTGGTAAGCAGTGGATTTCTTCAGGAGTCGTTTCTCGGATCTCTGCTGATTGTGATTTTTATAAATGACTTGGATAAGTAATTGGAAGGTTGCGTTGGCGAGGATGCCGAAGAAACAATAGCTGTTCTAATTTTAGATAGTCTGATGACTATCGGGACATTGATAGGTTGCAGAACTGGTTTGATAAGTGACATTTGGAGTTCAACCTGGATAAGTGTGAAATGATTCATTTTGGATGGACGAGTTTGAATGTGGAATTTACGGTTAAGAGGAGGGTACTTGACAGTGTGGAGGACCAGTGAGACCTTGTTATCAATGTTAATAGAGACATAGAGGCATAAAGCATGGAAACAGACCCTTTGGTCCAACCCGTTCATGTCGACCAGATATTGCAACCCCATCTAGTCCCACCTGCCAGCGGCCTTCCCATGTCCCTCCAAACCCTTCCTATTCATATACCCATCCAAATGCCCCTTAAATGTTGCAATTGTACCAGCTTCAAATACTTCCTCTGGCAAATCATTCCATACACGTACCACCCTCTGCGTGAAAAAAAGTTGCGCCTTAGGTCTCTTTTATATCTTTTCCCTCTCACCCTCAACTATGCCCTCTAGTACTGGACCCCCCGACCCCAGGAAAAATACTTTGTCTATTTATCCTATCCATGCCCCTCATAATTTTGTAAACCTCTATAAGGTCACCCCTCAGCCTCCGATGGTCCAGGGAAAACAACCTCCTCAAGGTTACCTGCCAAGTTGATCGAGTTGTACATAAGGTGTACAGTGTGTTGACTTTCATTAGCGAGCGGGACCCAGTTTAAGTGTCATGAGGTTATTCCCCAGCTCTGTCAAGCCCTGTTTAGACCACACTCACAATATTGGATTCAGTTCTAGTCGCTGCATTATAGGAAGGAGGTGGAAACTTTAAAGTTGGTGCAGAGGATTTTTGCCAGGAAGCTGTCCAGACTGTATTGCATGTCTTATGAAGAAACGTTCAGGGAGCTGGGTCTTTTGTCAGTAGAATGAAGGAGGATGAGCGTTGGCCTGACGGAAATGTGTAAGATAATTAGTAATCATAGATAAATCTGAGTGTCGGAAATTTCTATCACTGGGGGGCATAATTTAATGTGATTGCAGGGACGTTTACGGGAGATGTCAGAGGTAGGTTCTTTGCACAGTGAGTGGTGGGTGCATTGAATCCACTGCGAGTTGTATTGTTGGAGTCAGATACATTATAGACATTTTTCGACTCTTGGATTGGCACATGGAAGAAAGTACAATGAAGCATATGTAAGTTAGTTTGATCTGCTCTTCAGAGAAAAAGTCATCATAGCATCGATGACCGAAAGTCCCGTATTGTGATGTACTGTTCTATGTTCTGTGTTATATACCTCAAATTAAATTGGGCAATGAGGAAGATGTCAAAAATTAGGATAAAATATTGAGTCACTTTCCAGAGAAAGGTCGACATGCCCTGCACGAGTACATAGTGTTGCATGGGGAGATATGTTGAAATAAGCAGGGATGTACTAATTTGATTATGTATGGTGTGGATGTTGGAAATACTATTCCGATTCAGTGTAAACACTAAATATAGTACAGTTTCAAAAGGAGATCGAACTCTTCCTCCAATTGAGGAATAATCCAATTGAGTTAAAGTGATTGGAACACATCCATACTAATAGTGGCGAAATCAGATGGTATCTGACTGTGATAAGTGAACGATCGCAAAATCAATGCAGTTATGAAAACTGTTGAATGTCTGACTCTGTTTGGAAGACAGGGTTGAAAAGGTTGGACAAACATATTTCTAAATTGGACTTGTTCAAAGGACATTGACAAATACCTTTGTCCAAAAGACTGAATACATTTTCAGCTTTTGTACTGTTGAATAGACTGTTTCAATTCAAAGTCATGCTATTTGGTGCCAGGCGTATTTCAGAGACTAATCAATAAGGTCATTTCTGGATGATCACATTATGCCGTACATATAGATGATGGGGTAACTTTTCATCAGACATGGAACATTCATTTGTAACATTTATCAAAATTGTTCAATCGACTTCGGGAAGTAGACTTGGTTTCCACATTGGTAAAAATGAATTTTCCAAAACCCAAAGCATCTTCCTAGACATGTTATTGTTCACGGACAAATGGACCCACAGGATGAAAAATAAAGATAAGTGGGGAGTTTTCCATCGCTTCGACAAAGCAGAGCCATGCAACAGATTGGATTTCATTGAAAATTTATACCAACTTGAAGCAGTGAGGCTGCTCCACTCACTGAATTGCTCATGAAAGGCAATAGATTTCAGCTAAAAGCAGACTGTCAGAAAAAAATTGACAGCCTAAAAGATGTGTGAACCTCTGCCCCAGTATGAGCCAGGCAAATTAATGTTAAGCCATTCAAGGTAGCTATTGATGCGAGTGATGTGGGTTTCGGTGCTGTGTCCACGCCAGAAGTCAACGTGAAGAAAGAAAAGACCTATCAGATATCTCTCAAAGAAATTGAACATTCATCAGCAGAGATATTCGACAGTTGAGAAGGAGAATTTGAGCTTGGTGATGGCATTATAACTTTTTAAGTATTTATGCTACCAGTAATGTATCTGAGACAATCATTTACACGTATCATAACTCATTCAATTTTCTGGAGAAATGTAAAGACAAAAAATCCACACTGGTTAGTTGGAGCTTGCCGTTACAGTCATTCAATTTGAAAATTATGCATGTGGAGGACGAAAAAACATGAGTGATGATGTATTTCCGAGACTTGAATGAGAAACGGACACAATCGATGACAGGAGTAAAGCAGGTTGTAATCGAATTTAGTGTGCATGTTAGCATGTTTAAAGCCAATGGCATCTATATGAGTGTTGCAGTGCAATGAGAATTTACGATTAAAGTGTTTAAAAATGAAGCCATCTTTAGATATTGTTGTTTCGTTTTTATTAGGGAGGAGCTGTGATGATGATACTCCGTTAACAAGGTTATGTTGTCCTTGTATTTTGTTTCAGAGAGGACGTATTGACAGAGGTACGGGATGTCAAGTCAGGATAGCTTTTAGGGCCAGTTTAATTATAGCTTGTAGATGCTGCCTCAGAAAAAAAGGCTTTCCAGTGTAAATAAATTCCCATGTGCTCGGAAAGGGAGCAGCCAGTCCTCTCAGCTCAACGTTTCTTCGATCTAGTTTGCTTTTCGCAAGCAGTCAGTTTTGTGTGGCTGCTGGTTAAAGGAACAGTTACATGAAATAAGGTGTTCCATGCTGAATCCCTCTGCCATCTCTCACCTACAATACTCTGCTTTTGATTTTAGCTTTTTTTTTAAGTTAACGGCTGTTTACTCGGAACACTGCTGCCATCTCAGAAAAACATTACTTGTTAAGTTGAGATTGTCAGTTGGGTTTTCGGATAGGTTAAGTCATTTTGCATTGCGTTCTCGGTTGTTTGTGTTTCATTTCGTACTCTGAAAAGAATTTAGTTTTGCACAAAACTGTGGGATTTGACCAGATGTACCACTTCTGAAATATTCACTGTACATATCGTGAAAATAATTCAAATAACAATGTTATGGGTTAACTTCGTGAAATGTTGTGATGTTTCCTGACATGATCCATAACAGGTTCAAATTCAACAACGTTCCTTCCTGAAGAAGGGCTTATGACCGAAACGTCGATTCACCTGCTCCTTTGATGCTGCCTGACCTGCTGCGCTTTTCCAGCAACACATTTTTCAGCTCTGATCTCTAGCATCTGCAGTCCTCACTTTATCCTTGTCAAATTCAACAAAACAATCTTTCAGCTCAACACCCACCCAGGAAGAAGTAACCGGATCGACGGGTATTATATCCACAAGTATGCAACCCCTCAACAACCAACATTTATTAGCAGCAGTGTCTAACATCTTCAAGACTCATTGCAGAAATTCACCAAAAATCCGCATCCTTCGAAAGTGACGACCACAATATTTCATTTTTCCACAACAACTCATCACCCTGACTCTAAAATATATCAGAATTATTTCACTGTTGCTGGAATTCACTCAATCAGATCAATAATGGTCAAAGTACTGGGGAGGTGATTACTGGGACTCTTGCTGAAATATTTGTATCATCGATAGTATCTTGTGAGGTGCCAGAAGATTGGAGTTGGCGAGCGTGGTTGAAGTATTTAAGAATGGTTGCAAGGACAAGCCAAGAAACGATAGACTTGACGTCGCTGGTGGGTAAGTTGTTGGAGGGAATACAGAGGTACAAGAGTTACAAGTACTTGGAAAGGAAAAGACGACTAAAGAATGGTCCATGTGCCTTTATGCGTGGGAATTCATTTCTCAGGAACTTGATTTCTTTAAGAAGGAACAAAGAGGATTGATAAGGGCAGAGTGGCGGACGTGATCGTTTTGGACTTCAGTAAATCATTCGACAGGGTTAGCAATTGGGTACTGGCTATCAAGGTTAGATCTCATGAAATACAAGGAGACCTCGCCATTTAGATAAAGAACTGCTCGAAGGTAGAAGTCAGTCGGTGGTGGTGGTGGAGTGTTGCTTTTCAGACTGGAGGCCTGTGACGAGTGGTGTGCCACAAGGATCCATTAAGGATCAAGGATCGTCTCAAGGATCCTCTACATTTCGTCATTTATATAAATGATTTGGATGAGAACATCGGAGTCACAGTTAGTAACTTTGCTGATGACACTAAAATTAGAGGTGTAGCGGACAGCGAAGAAGGTTTCCTCAGATTACAAGGGCATCTGGATCAGATCGGCCAATGGGCTGATGAGTGCCTGATGTTGCTTTCGATTTAGAGAAATGCCAGTTGCTGCATTTTGGAAATGTAAATCAAAGCAGGACATATACACTTAATGTTATGTTCTTAGAAAGTGTTGATCAACAAAGAGACCTTGGAGTGCAGGTTCATTGTCCCTTGAAATTAGAGTCCCTTGTAAATAGGATGGTGAAGAAGGCGTTTGTTGTGCTTTCTGAATTGGTGAGAGTATTCAGTATATGTATTGGGTAGTAATGTTCCGGCTGTACATGACGTTTTGGAATATTGTGTGCCATTCCGGTCCCTTTCCTATGTGAAGAACGCTTTGATATCGGAAGGTTTCAAAAGAGATTCATAAGGCAATTGCCAGGGTTGGAGGATTTGAGCAATGGAGGGAGGTTGAAAAGGCTGGGACTGCTTTTCCTGAAACATGTAGGGACGAGGGGTGACTTCCTGTAGGTGTTTAAATCATGAGTGGCATAGTTAGAGTAAATAGACAAAGTCTTTTATCTGGGGTGGGGGAGTGCAGAACTAGAGGGCATAGGTTTCGGGTGTGAGTGGAAAGAAATAAAAGAAATCCAAGGAGCAAAGTTTTCATGCAGAGAATGGTGCGTACATGGAATGATTTGCCACATGAAGTGGCGAAAGCTGTTTAAATTCCAAATTCTAAATGATATCTGGATGGGAATATGAATATAAAGGTTGAAAGGAATATGAGCCAAGACTGGCAAAAGGGACTCTCGTACATTGGTGGGCATGGGCGCGTTGGAGCGAAGTTTCTGTTTGCGTGTATATCTCTGTGACTTTATGATACTATACTGCACGTCGACTGTGAGGTAATCGAAGAATCCCTTCAGCGTGGAAACACTGTATTCAAAAGAACGGGTACCCAATGAACATAGTCCGCTGAGTTTTCAGCAACACACCCAACTAGGAAAGAAAACACGTCCACAGTCCCTCACCACTCGCCATTACAGCGAAGACATCTCGAAATGACTGCCAAACTACTTAAACTTCTTGGCATCATGATAAACCACAAACACATCAACAAACGAATACAGTTGCTAATGAACTTGAAAGGCTGTATACAGACAACAAGGACAACGAAAGTAATTTACAAAATTCTTTCCAAGAACATTAACAAACACTACCTTGGTCAAACAGGCAGAAAACTAGCCACCGGGGATACATCAAAATCAACTAGCCACACAAAGACATGACCCACTCTCACTGGTATCTTTTCATACAGATGGGGAAGGAAATTACTTCGACTGTGACAAGACAGCCATCCTGGGACAAGCTAAACAGAAATACGCACGGGAATTCCGTGAAACATGACATTCCAAACGGAACCTATCAACAAACACATTGACTTGGATTCCATTTACTACCCCATGAGAGAATTAGCAGGAAATGACAGCACCCAGAAGAAATTCCGTCACCACAGGAAATGACGTCACAAACTTAAGGAAACATGACCACATAAATAAAAATCGAGCCATGCAACCAGTGGCTCACTGATGGTTTTTCTTAGTATGTTTACGAAAAGTCTGAAAACTAACACTTCAGCTCAGCAAGCGAACCTATATCCAGAGTGGAAATAGGCTATTCGACACACCAAGTCCACATCGAATGTCTGGAGAGTATACCAAACTGAGACATCCCCCTACCCTGATGACATTACCCTCTATTTCCCATGGCTAATGCACATAACATATTTAGCCCTGAACACTATGAACACTGTTAGCACGACCAATCCAGCAAACTGAGTAGGTTTAGCGTGGGATTAACCCAGAGTACCTGGAGCAAACTCACGCAAAAACGGGAAGAAGATGCAACTCCACACAGAAGATTGCCCAAGGCTGTAGTTGAATCCAGGTCGTTGGCACTGAATCAACGTGCAGCATCAGGAAGTTCAAGAAATGACCCCATCAACACCTGCTCATTTGCTCCCCGGAACAGGCCACATCCCATGGATACAATAAAAGAAACGAAATCCCTCCTGTTATGCACCCTCTTCCGTATCCATCTGGGATGTCCTTGAGAAGGCCAGAAGGGTGTGGCATTGCCTAAGGTAAGTCACCACACGAACTACCAATCAATAACATGCATAACTGTCGAGAGGTATAGACAAACAAACGCATTAACACGCAGGCACAGCAACATGCACTTTCTCTGTTACACACGTACGCACACACGCAGAAAAATTCAGACATCACCAAGGGCACACAGATACAGATACAAAAGCATCAACAAAAATGCAGAGATGAGGAGGTTGTCAGTATTTCCCTTGCTCTGTGGAGGTTTCTTCACTATTTCACCTGTTCCAGAAGGTGTGTTTTAGTATTTGTGTTGCTCGTTTTGCAGGGTGTCATTATTTTAATGGCACCAATAGCAGTGTGTCAATAGTTCAGCCTCTCTAGATGCAGTTGTCCAATCTTACACTTGCTTTCCTTAGTGGCTGCGCGAGTTTTTCACTTCTTGTGTGAGGATCTTGACTTTCAGAAAATGCCAATTCTTACAGGTATCACCAAACCTGGAAGAATTGAAAGAATTGTGGAGGACAGTATGGAACACCAACAAGACAGTGAAAAGTTGGTGACATGTTCGGGTACATGGCACGTGAGGAGCCATGCAGAGCAGTGTGAGGTGATGCACTTTGGGATGAAGCACATTGGAAGACAATATAAAATAGTCTACAGAGTTTTAATGGGGAATGAGGGAGCAGAGGACCATGAGTGTATATCAGCACAGATTACTGAAGATATTAGGACAAGTGGAGAGAACAGTCAATATGACAGGTTAGTTTCATTTTCTGAGTTGTTTACAGAAAGGGGTGTAGTGCTCCCTCCCTGGGAGATGGTGGTGACGATGTGTTTTCTACCCACCTGCATTCCCAATGAGAAGGCAGAGTTTTCAATTGTATCAGCTCAACACAAAATGAAAATGGCATCGGGGTCACGGCTTTGAAGTTGCTCCGGGGGACTGGAAATGACAGTGGGATTAAAGTGAGAATTGCCATTCCCTGAACATTGCTCCTTGCCTGATTGGTGGGATGTACTCTTGCGGGTTGAGAGTGTATGAGGAAATGGATTTTGGACACTCAACGATCCAGCTTGTATTTTTCGCTGTCCTCTTCGAGGCTGTTTTATTTTCCTGTAATACGAGAAACGGAGGGATGATTGAGGTTTGTTAATATGTGACACTGCTCTTTGTCCTGGTGTTGGTGGTGGGGTCATGGTGAGTTTAATGGTGTCAGTCCACAATGTGGTATGCATGCCGTGTTAGTTGTGTGTGTGTGTGTGTGTGTGTATGTATGTGTGTGTATGTGTGTATGTGTGTGTGTGTGTGTGTGTGTGTGTGTGTGTGTGTGTGTGTGTGGTGGGTGGATATGAAGTGGAGGTGAGGGATAGGGGAGGTACTGCATGCACTCGTGAGAGAGGAAAATCCTGAGCCTTGTTTTGGGGTACGTTCTACAACAGATGGTCTGTGAGCGTGAGGGAGCAGAGAATATACTGTAACACTTATCCTGACAGAGCGGTGAAGGTTATTGGTACTTGTCCTGTATTCTTGGTCATATTTTCAGACCACAGACTTTGCAACAAGATGGGTGGTAAGCTATACTCGGTTGCTCAGTACTGTGGTCCCCTTTGGGAAAAGAATGGTCTCCTCTGTACTAGCCAATCTACCAGGACCTCCGTGCCCCTGTCGACAAATCGCGATAAATTGTCCCGACCTGCCATGCTCAGGGTAATTTGTGTAGGGCATCTCCACACTGAGAACGCTCAAACGTGACCGCACTGGTCTTTTAACGAAGGCACCACGGCCAGGGATCAGGGAATATCCAGGGTGTTGGTGAATACCTCCAGATATGATGGGTGGGAGAAACGGACTGGATTGAATTAGAGGATCAACTTGACGATGGGTAGGTAGATAATGAGGTGGGTTCGATAAGTTACCACCAGGAAACTAAGCCAGCCTCGTACATAAGATCACTCTGTTACAATGAACATGCCACTGAGACCAATTTTTGTTCGATTCAGGCCAGTGAGACGAAGAATCTGCTGCCCCCACACACAGTTACAAAGCTGTAGAAAAATTCGTCACCAAAAAGTCTCCTTCATCTGGACTCAAAATAATTTCCCATTCAACCATCATTACTGGGAATATTATTTCTTGTTGCAGAATGCTACTGAAATGTCTATATTGTAGCATTCAGAAAACTGTGAACACATGTTTCGAAGTCTCTGTCTCTTCGTCTCCCCTTCTCTGTCATTTTTTCAAACCATTTACGTTTGTTAGTAAGTCAACTGATACCCCCTACTATATATCCGCGTCTGTGCGAATCTCGGGTGGTAATGTGCGCTGGACTGAGAATCTGGCAATAAAAATATTTCTTTGTTCTCATTCTTGTGATTGGACCCACCAAGTTCTATTTCCTCTCGCTACACACATTCTCCAATCTACCTCCATAGTTCGGCGTTGCTGTCCAAGATGTAGTTGCCCAGTTTTAACGTGAATAGATGTCCTGTAAAATGTCATGGCCTTCGCCTTTACTCACCCATAGTATCGGGATCCACCACTAAAAAACCGCTCAGGTCACTCCTCAGCATCAAATCTCCAGGAATTATAGCCCCAGCCTACTCAACCTTCCCTGTACCTCAACTCCACTAAGCCACCCCCACAAAAACACCAGCAACATACTTGTGAACCTTTTCTGTTCCCTTTCAAGATGAGCAATATCTTTCCGATAACAGAGTGACCAGGATTAAAGGCACTATTACAAAAGTAGCCGAACCAATGTCCAGTATAGGTGCAACATGTCATCCAAAAACTGAAACTGAAACCACTGCACAACAAACGCTACTGCAGAAACTTCCTATTTTACTACCCTGCCTTGCTGTGACATACCAAATGCAACAAATTTGGCCTTCCAAATGCAACACATCGCATTTATCTGAAATAAATTCAATCTTCCAATGCTCAGCCCAGCCTCTTTAGTATTTGCCTTTCTAAAGGCATATAGATGCGACCAATTTTCGAGAACATGTGCCGTTCAGGTTGAAGTTTTAAATGTTAGTTTGCTCGCTGAGCTGGAAGGTTTGGTTTCAAACTTTCATCACCATGTTAGGTAACATCATTTGTTTTCTCACACTTTTTGTCACCATACTGCTGATGTTACCAAGTATGCTGATGAATCGCACGAAAGCAAAACTTCCAGCTCAGCAAGAATATTTACATCCACAAATAAATCCTTCCCTCAGAATTCTCCTCGAAAAATTGAGTCAACACTAACGTCAATCTCAGTGGTCTATAATTCCTTACTTTCAGACGTAGTGGCATCACATTAGCAACTTCTAACTTGTGGCAGTAATGATACAAATGAATCAGCAAGGTGCATGGCATTCATTTTCCAAGCTTTCTACAAAATTCTTGGGGACAACTGATCATGTCCCAGAGATGCATTCACTTTCATGCACTTATGAACGTTAAGAGGTTTACTGTATTTTTAAGAGAGTTGGAAATCTAGCAAGGACCGACAAAACAAAGAGAGTCTTGAACAAGTTAAAAACGTGACTCTTAGACTCTTAGAAACACTTGCAGCATCTTGTTTACCATGAAACATGACAAAATACAAATTCTGACCGTGAGTTTGAATTATGTCCCAACACAACAAAATCCAATCAGTTTGAAATTAGTGTTTTGATAATATCAAAGCCAATGAAATGATCCGATGTTGTGTGTTCTAAATCGGAAATTTTGAACATTTAGAGGGAGAACTGCCAAAGACCAAGACAGTTATCGTGCTCGCTATAAAACTCTCTGAAAGCTACCTGTGGATAAGATGTTTGCAGACCAGAACTTCGAAACTCACCTGGAAAGGATCGAAAGAGGAAAATCTGCAAAGGAGAATCGGCAAAGCTGACTGGTTTTGAAACGTGATTTGTTTTGTAAGTATTAATCGGGATGATTTATGGGACTGTTTTTGGAGAGTGGGTGGTAAAAGGTAGGAAAAGCGCATGTAAATATTTGTTCAATTTAATGTTCTCTCTTTGACTGAAATAATAAAGTTGAAAATTTGCACTTTAAATAGTCTTCTCTTGGATTGTTCTTTGCCTGTTGAATTTTGACAAATTATAGCATGAGGTACATCTTTTCTGTGTTCGTGCTTTCAATTGGTACAGGGGGTAACCGCGTGTCGTAACAGTTTGGGTGCTTTCGTCTGCAATTTGAATCGTTTCGGACAAATCCAGTCTAAGATTTGGACTGATGTGAACAGATTTGGGTTACGAAAAAGCCCAGAGATTTAAACACTTGCAGGTCAGTATCCTCAACCATCAAAATACGTAGGTGAGGCAATTTGTTTACTTTCGGTGACTTGTGGTTGGACAAATTAAAAGTGAAAGAAATGGCTGTTAAAATTGCGAAAGAAGTACTGTGGTTTAAGAGTGACTCGCAACTTTGGTAATGAGGTTTAGAAGGAAAGAAAAAATGATGTAATCTTAGAATTAGCAAAGAACTTAGATTTGTGATTAACCAAAGGCAAAAGTAAAGCCAATCACAGAGGATTCTCAGAACAACAGACAAGTGCAGTACAGTTTGCAAAACTTAAAGTAAAATTGGCAAAAATGGTTTTCGCAGCTAAAGAAAGGGAGAGAGAGAAAGAGAGAGAGAACGATAGCGGGAAAAGAGAGAAAGGAATCTTAGCTGTGCAATGAGAGAGAGCAGGAAGGGAGAGGGAAAAATAGAGAGAAGAAAAAAAGTGAGAGGGAAAGAGATGAAACAAGAAAAAGAAGGCTCTTAGATGAGAAAAAAAGAGACATTTGAACTTGATAATTTGCGACTTAGCAAATTTAAGGTAGCAGGATGGAGTTTAAAAGAGAAGGTCGTGAAATATGCAAATATGTCAAAACTCTGGAACACTTTGATTATAAAAATGTTGAAGCCTTCCTTATTTCATTTGAAAAAATGTCTAAGCAAATGGAGTGTTGAGTAATTATGGGTAATACCAGTTCAGGCTAAACTTGTTGGCAGAACACGTCAGGTATTTACCATGCTGTTAGATGAGGGGTCGAGAGTTTATGAAGAAGTCAAACAGGCTCTTTTAATTGCTTATGCATTGGTATCAGAAACATACACGCAGCGTTCAGAAACGAAAAAATGGAACAAGATTGGATTTATGTTGAGTTTGAAAGAATTACACATAGTTGTTTGGCGGATGGGTGCGAAACTTATATTTAGATACGATCTTTGAAGTTCTAAGAGAGATAATTCTGCTGGAGGAGTTCGAAAACTCACTTCCAGCAATTATACGAATTCACATCGGGGTACAGAAATTCCACGAAAAGTGAAGGGCTGCAGAAATAACAGATGAATACATGTTGGTGCATACGACAATATTTCCACCAAAAAGTCGTTCTGGGATAGATACACGTCGGGAGAAGGGGAAATCCAACAGACTGAAAAGAAAGAGTAGAGAAAACTTTTAGGAATTTTCCAAAGGTTCAACATGCCGAAGAAGGTGGAAAAGAGGTGAGAAGCCTTGCCTTTGTCACTCTAATGGACTGGGACGAAGAAAAGTTTTGAAAATTTTGACAAAGGGTTTTGAGAAGGGCATTGGTAAAATATGTTTTCATTGCCAGAAAGTGAGGCACGTGATGTCACAGTGCTTGTCGTCAAGGTAACGTACTGTGGGGAACGATGAGGTAAAAGATAGAGACAGTGGCATTAGTGAACGTAGTAAAGAAAACCCCAAAAAGAGCTGCAGAATCGTACACAGCCGAGACAGGGACTGAGTATGGAATCATTACCTAATGTCTATAATTAAATTTCTACTGCGGTAAAGTTCAGAGAGCACAGTGTGATAAAGGAAAGAGGTATGATTTTGAGAGAAACATGGTTTGACCTGTCACTGTTAGTAAGGGATGACGAATTTGAACTTTTACTGATCTATTACCCGAGAGTGCGATAATTTGTGGAACAGACATTTACAGTTAGCCAATGTAATATCAGTTTGGAATGTCAACTCAAGACTCGTGAAACAACAGTAGGAGTGATGGAGAGAGTGCCAGTTCCAGGAATCTAGTTTGTACTTTGGAATGATATGGCAGTGTCCACGGTGGGACTGACACCCCTTTTTGTGGAGAAGCAGAAGGAAGAACTAGAAACTGACGATTTAGAACATAAATATCCTGGTATTTTTCCAGCATGTCTCGCAACCAAATTCCACGATCATTAATCACAGCACGAGGCAGGAACTAAACGGATAGATGAAGGAGTTGAGGTTCAATTAGTGGACAAACCGATTGATGTTATAACACAGGAATAACTTAAAGAGGCAGCGGGTTAGACAGAACTGTTCAGTCCTTAAAGGCTAACGGGTTGTAACAGACGGTTGAAGATATATATGTGAATGCATACTCTGAAGAGGAGGCAGTAGAAACTCTTAAGCGTTACTGTCTGAAAGATGGAATCCTAAGATGGAAATGAATATCACGGCATGTTGGTGCAGAGGAGAAATGAGCGCAAGTGAACCTGAATGTGTTGCCGACAGCTTATGGAAGGAAGTGTTATGACTAGCACATGAACTACCTGTAGGAGGACACATAGGGGCATGAAAGACTCAGGATAAGGTACAAATCATTTTTGTTGGACTCAAATGCACCAGGATGTTGTTACCTTTTACAGTACTTGTCATACATGCTAAATGCTAGTTAAACTACAGGCGGAAATTAGACCAGCACCTTTGTTGCAAATTCTCATATTTGATGAATCTTTCACGCAGGTTAGAAATGTGTGTATCGGTTCCTTCCTATGAACTCGAAAAGGTATAATAACTGTTGTTATTATACCTGGAGAAATGGGTGTTGCTTACTGCCCTAAGGAGTGAAGAATCAAACCCAGTGATTTGGATTTTGATGTGTCTCGAAATATATTAAAAAGTGAAGGAAGCCTTTTGCAGTGAGATAGTTGAGTTATATATCTGTGTCAAGAGCATATAACACAGCTGGAAGGTCTGTTCCTAAAGGAGGAGGACATGCATCAGGCTCAGATAGGAAAGACTACTGCTATTGCACATGAGCTAGATTTAGGGAATACTGTTGCGACAAAATAATATCTCTATCATCTTAATCTTTTTAATCCAGACAGGTCCAGAAGAAGGTGGAGGTTCCACCAGGTATCATGTAACAGAGACGAAGTGATTGTAGTTCTCCAATCATCTTAGTTCCTAATCTGGACAGAACTCAAGATTTTGCGTGGCTCATCAGAAGGTGCATGCTATTAAAATAATGGACTCGTATTCAATAGTGAGATTGGAGTGCTCTATTGAGTCAAGCCAGATACATCACCAAGGTAGACTTACTGCGTGATTAGTGCCAGGTATATTGAATAGAGATGGCGAAAGAAATTTCTGCATTATAACCCCAAATGGGCTCCATCAATTCAATGTGATGTCCTTTGGAATGAAGAATACATCAACCAAATTCCGAAGACTGATGAAATGATTTGTGTTTGGGTTAACAAACTGTGCATTCTATTTCGCTGATGTAGTGATCTTTAGTAAGCCCTGGAAAGTTAACATGGTACAGTTGCCGAGCTCTTCGAATGAAGACGAAAAGCAAACTTTTAAGGAATTTAAATAAAACTAATTCGTGAAAGCAGCAGTGATGTTCTTCGGACATAGCATCGGTTTTGGAAGATTGACCCCAAGGAATGCAAAGACGAATGCCATCGAGGTATTTCCAGGAACAACCTCGAAGCACAGGAGCTCCGATTCTTAAGACTAAATGGAATCTATCAGAAGTTCGTTCCAATCTCCAGCCGTGTAGTGGCAAAATTATATTTGCTGAAATAGAAGAAAAAGTTCTGTGGACAGAACAATGTAAGTGGCATTCGACCATTCGACCATTTGTAAGTAATATTAACCACCACACCAGTTTATCTCCAACAATGATTTCAAAACATTTTATGCTTGCTCTCGATGCAAATGAATAGGAGTACAGGAAGATGATGATGAGACTGAACTACTAGTTGGTTAAATTTCGAAGAAACGAAACATCCACTGGAGGGAATAATCCACGATTGAATAAGAACGAATGACTTTGGTACTGTCTTCACAACATTTCAATGTGTGTTTCATGAACAATTACCACTGTTTCATTGGAAGTGCATGTCACAGATATTTAAATTACACGTCCACTTGTTACAGGTCAGAAGAATGTAATCGCAAATGCGTTATTGTGAGTTTAACAGATAATTTGTAGGTAACAATGGTATCTATTCAAGGTTATACTTATGTGGGAAGAACTTTATACGAACTTAGATTGAAGTCAGATGCATTTCATGATATTGTGGGTAAGGCATAGTGATAAAGAATTAAGTCATGCTTTTCATTATGACTGTTCTTCTTTTTACCTAAACGGGGAGGTGTTACTAAAGTGTAGCGGTCTACTCTACCATTGAAAAGGTAGCAAAGTGAGACGAGGCACAGAGAGCTCTGAGCAAGGTAACAACGTAAAACTTGGCAGAAACAAATTGTAACAGCTGGGTTGTCATGAAAAAAATTTCAATTCGGCCAATCTGTTTAAATTATGCTCGAAACTATTAAAATCTAATCAAATTTGAATTTAGCACTTTGACAATATTTAAACCAAAATCAAAATCCGATATTCTGGGCTATAAAACCGGAAATTTTGAACATATAGTGGGACAACTGCCAAAGACCAACACAGCTGTCAGCTGAAGGGATCTCTGAAAGTTATCTATGTCTAAGGAGTTTACATACCAGAACATCAAAAACCACCTGGAGAGAGTCTAAAAAGGAAATCGGCAAATGAGAATCAGAAAAGCTGACTGGCTTTGAAACGTAATTTTGTTTTGCAAGTTTTAATATTGTACGTTTTATCTCTTAAAATTAGTTTGAAGAGAAATGATTTGTTAACAATTGTTGGTTTTAACATTCTCTTTTGGACGTAAAGAATAACGTTGTTAAATTTTACTTTAAATAGTGACCTCTGTGGTCTTTCATTTGCTCGCGAATTTTAACAGATTAATGCTCGAGGTGAACCTTTTCTGTGGTGCAGGTTTAAATGAGCAGAGGGGTGAACCCGGTGTCATGATGTTTTGGGGGCTTTCGATAGCGATTTGAAAAGGTTTCCACAGATCCAGTCTGAGTTTTGGACAGATTTGAAAAAAAATGATGTCGAAAAAAGCTCAGTAGAAGTAGACATTTGCCGGTTTGCATCCTCGAACTTTCGATAAAATGTAGGTGAGACGATTTGTTTCACTTTGGTGCATTGTGGTTGGTTAAACGAAAAGTGACAGGAATGGCTCTTAAAATTGCTAAAGTGGTTCTGGGCTTTGAAGATGATTCTCAAATTTGCCAAGTCAATTTAGCAGGAAGGAAAAAGGACATAAAATTAGAATTAACAAAGAAGAAAAATAAAGCTGACGTTTTAAGGGAATTACTCAAACGATCAAGTGTGTCAGAGAAGTAGTGCAGTAGAAGTAGAAAACTTTTGTAACAATTGAGGAAAATCGAGTTCGAAGATTAAAAAAAGAGAAGCAAAGTGAAAGAGAAAGTGAAACAGGAAAGAGAGAGAAGGGTCTTAGCTGAGCAAAGAGAGAGAAAAGAAAGGAAAGGAGAAAGGGGGGGAAGAGACAGTGAACGAGAAAGTGAAGAGAGAGGGAAAAGAATGAGATAGAATTTTCTTAGCAGAGCAAAAAGAGAGGCATTTCGTAAATGAGAACTTGGGAATTAGTCAGCAAAGTGAAGTTAACAGGCTGGCGATTAAAGAGAAGGTAGTGATGTATACAAATGTGACAAAACTCTACCACATTTTTATGAGAAAGATGTTGAAGCTTCTTTATTTCATTTGAAAATAATTGACAAAGCAATGGAGTCGTCCGAGGATTTGTGGGTAATAGGAGTTCAGCCTAAACCCATAGGCAGATGGAGTTATGTGTAGCCAGGTCTATCAGATGAGGGGTCAAGAGATTATGAAGAGGTCAAACAGGCAATTTTAATTACTTGTAACATGGTACCAGAAGCATATAGACAGTGGTTCAGAAATATAAATAAAGAACCAGAACAGAATTATGTGAAGTTCAAATGAATAAAACATAGTCATTTTGGTACATGGGTGCGAGCCTTAATGCTAGATAAGACCTACGCGGCTCGAAGAGGGATGATTCTGCTGGAGGAGATAACAAAAACTTCCAAAGATCACAAGAATTCTCGTGAACGAACAGACATTTCAGGAAGTCAGAAGAGTAGCACAACTGGCACATAATACATGTTGATGCAAAAGATATTCTTATGGTCAGAATGTCGTCCTGTGAGGGATATACGTCAGGAGAAGGGGAGATACTACACTACGAAACAAAGAGTCAAGAACTCTGTTTGGAGTTTGCCAAATGTTCAACAGCTCCAAGAGGGTGGAAAGCAGGTCGAATGAACTCCAGTGTTTTCACTCTAATGGAGTGGGGCATAAAACTTTACTGTGGCAATGGTTTCAGCAGGGAACTGGGAAAAAGGTGTTTTCAAAGCCACAAAGTGAGACACGTAAAAAAGGCATTTTGAAAAAAAAGCATCAGAAAAGAATTAAGTTAATTGCATCTGCATCAGTGAACATGGCAATGGAAACCCCAAGAAAAGCCGAGGAGCTGCAGGAGTGTACACAGCCTTGGCAAGGGTTGAGTATGCAGTTAGAACTTGATGTCTATAAAGAACTTGCCACTGTGCGCAAAGGTTGCTTCGAAAGAATAGCGGGAGGAGTGCAGTAAGGTATAATTATGAGAGAAACACGATCTCACCAGTCGCTGCTAGTACGAGATGAGTGAATTTGCACGCTTACGATCTGTTACCCAAGAGTGTGGCAATCTGTGCGACTGAAATTTAGCGTTCGCCTGTGTGAGAACATTTTGCAGTATCAACCCAAGGCTGGAGAATTAACAATGATAGTGATTGACAGAGTGTCAGTTCCAGGAATCCAGTTCGTACTTGGGAATGATATTTTTTTCAGTTTCGAAGGATGGACTGACACCCCTTGTTATGGAGAAGCCCAAGAGACAACAAGAAACTCACGAGTTGAAACAAAAACATATTGTTATTTTAACAGAATATGTCGTAACCAGATCCCACTATCATAAGTCAGAGACCAAAGCAGAAACTAAAGAGAAAGATGAATGAGTTAAGGTTCAGTAAGTGGCCACCCTGATTGACGTCATGCTGTAGGAAAAAAAACACTTAACAGGCAGCGGGTCAGACAGCAGTGTTTAAACCTGAAAGGCTAAGGGACATGTAACAAAAAGACAAGTTGATAGAACATGGATACCTAGATGTGCATTCTGAAATGGAGGCTGTGGTCTATTCCTGAGTTTTATTAACTGAAAGACAGAATCCTAAGACGGAAATGGAGAACATGGCAGGTTAGTGTAGTGGCGAAATGAACCAAAGTGCACCAGGCTGTTTTGCTGGTAGCATATAGACATGAAATGTTGAGGGTTGCGCATGAGCTAACTGTGTTGGAGACGGTTGTGTACATGGATCACAATCCTCTTGCATTCTTGGAACGCTTTAAGGACATGTATATACGACTATTGCGTTGTCGTCTCCTATTACAGACATTTAATTTACATATCATAAATGTTGTGAGTCGTAAGAATGCAATCGTTGATGTGTTATCATGGATTTAACTGTATATAAGAATGTTAACTATTCAATGTTACATTTATGTGGGAAGAAGTTAATTTGAACTTTGATTAAAGTCATATGTTTGTCATGAAATTGTGGTTAATGAACATAGAAATGAAAACGAATCCATCCTTTGTTTATGATGTTTCATTTCTTTTCTGAAGAGGGAATGTATCACAAGGGTGTAGCGGTGCTCTGTATCTATAAAAGAGTTCAAAAGCTAGCAAGAATTGACAAAGCTCAGAGTCCTGACTAAGGTAACAATGTAGCATTTGGTCGAAACGAATAGCAATAGATGGGTTGCCATGAAATAACAACAAATTGAAATTCGGCCAATCAGATTACATTGTGCCCAAGATACCAAAATCTATTCAACTTTGAACTTAATATTTGATCATATCAAATTTTAATTTAATATTTGATAATATTAAAATCAATTAAACGATCTGATTTTTTTTTAATGAACTGAACATTTTAACAGTGTGGGGAAGAACTGCCAAAGTCCATCTAATGGAGAGTTCTAGCTGAAGAGGTCTTCGAAAGGTACTTTTCTATGTGCAGTTTGCTGCACAGAGCATCGAAACCCACCTGGAGAAAATCGTTGGCGAAAAATTTACAAAGGGCAATCGAACAAAGCTAACTGGTCGTGAAACGTGATTACATTCTATTTCGTAAATTTTTATCGGGTTTTTTCAAAAGTCAGTTTGCGATCTGAGGTGGGAGCTAAAAGATAGTTGTAAATAGCTGTTGGTTTGAATATTCTCTCTTGGATGTAAAGAAAACTGTTGTTAACTTTTACTTTCAACAGTAATCTCTGAGATAGTTCTTTGTCTCTGGAATTTGAACAGATGACGGCAAGAGGGGAACCTGCTGGTTTACATTTGCAGTGGATTTTACCCCGTGCCATAACAATGCATTTAAGATGCCCAGTATTTATCCTTGTAATATCGACATTTTTGAAAACATCACAATATATTTCCCCAGTTGTCCCGCTCTTGTCGCCGTCTCCACAGTGAATACTGCCGGGAAAAACTTGTTTAGTATATAATGGATCTCTTGGGGTTCGACACAAAAACAGCCTTGTTCATCTTTATGCAGCCCTATTATCTCTCTCTTAATCTTTTGCCATTACTGGGTTTGTAGAATTTATTAAATGTCTTGTTAACACTATTTCCAAAGTCATCTTATGTGCCCATTTAAACGCCTGGATTTCACAACTGAATATACTTCTCTTGCAGTATAATCCTCTTGGGATTCACTCGATCTCACTACTGTTTACCTGATATATTTCTCCTCCTGTTCCTTTACTAAAATATAAATATCCATCGTCATACAGCACTCCCTAAAACCACAAGTCTTGCCAGTCTCACTAATAGGGAAATGTTGCCTCTGGACTCTCTTAATCCAGTCTTTGAAGTCTTTTCACTTTCCTACCATCCCTTCACCTGTAAATAGCGTCTCCCAATCAGCCCTTCAAAGGGTCTGCCTAACGCTCTCAGAGTTAGAACTTTAATGTTTCCATCAGCTGTATCCTTTTCCACAACTACTTTAAAACTAATAGATACTGCAAGATAGAATCAAAAGTTTGGATGAGCTCCTTCTGACCCGAAGTAGCAGTGTCGAGAGGCATAATGTCCTCCTCCTGTCCCTCTGTAACAGGTGTGAGAGACTGAATAGCTTCCTTCCCTTCCTATGTAACAGGTTTGAGACATTAAATGACACTGCAAGGCGTGGATTATGAGCAGCCAGTAAACTATGCTGGAGTTCCCTCCTTTCTCAGCTTTAGAAGCACAAACAGCACAATGTACTGCTGCTACCCTCTCAGTGACATCTCGTACAGCTGCAGTATCCCTTTTCTGTTTTTTAAATGATTCCCTTAACAAAATGTTCCAAAATTCTGGATTTCCACCTGTTTAAGTAATAATAGGCTCCTGTAGGCTGAATGACCTTTTCCTATCCCTCTGTAACAGCCACATGGGACCAGAATTATTTCCTCCTATTCCTGAGCAGCAGTACTAATGCTCCATCTCAAAGTTGTGAAATTATTTAATATCAGGGGACTTTAATCCAGGATTACCCTCACACAAAGTCAATGGGCAATAATTATCGTGCTTTGGGTTGAGGTAGCTATAAATATCCCCACCAGACATTTTACGCAGCTGATCTGTTATTTTTAAATCCCCCCGTTTCCTTTTTTAAACAGCGGGGGACATACAGATCACTGCGGTTTTCTAGCAATACTCTCAGACACAATTTTAAAAAGTTTTAAGAAGATTGAAAGATTAATGGTCCATTCCATAGTAACGCTTATTCAATCCAACCAACCTGTGTAAATGTCCACTTTCATTGAGATATGCAGAGTGATGTAAGGAAGCAGTTATTTGAGCCTGTTTCTTCTGTCACTCTGATTAATGTCAAACTAAATGGATTCTAATTACCCCAGTGGGAGGTTTCTAGCTTTTAATAAGAAATGTAGCCTGTTCACTGTGCTAAGCCATGGAATGAGTGGGAGCATCTCCGAACATCACTGACAAAGTTGAGCAGCTCCAGAGAAATTGGAGGAAGGATCAGAATCTGAGGACATTAGCCTTGAATGTTGTGACAATGCATCAGCATCTAAGAGCATTAGACTGAAATGTTACAGCAATGTGCCAGAATCTGAGACAATAAATTGGAATGTTATAACAATAGACGGGCGTTTATCGAATTTGCTTTGGACTCTTTCTGCATATTATTTAAGGTTATCAATATCTTCGTGGATAAATGTCGCTCGTTGCAACTTTTTTTATCCTCTCATGGCCATTGTTGGTGTCCCTGTTACGTCTGACTGTCCAGATGTTATTTCCATAAACAATTTATCACATTTCTGTTCTTTCATAGAGTCCACACTTTTGCCACCATTGTTGTTCTAGTTGAGACTCTAAAACCCGATATTCACTCTACATCCGACTGGATTAGTGAACTTGTTCAACAGCTATCTCCATTTTACTTCTGGCAGTGTTGCGCACGGCTCTCTGAGTTGATCTTCTCAGTTTCAGCTTTGAACCATTGTCTCACTGCATTGTTATTTAAATATTGCGAAAATGGAGGCCACTTTCTTCAGTTCTAATTACAGACTCCGTTTCCTTTCTCTGATACCACCCCATCCCTGGAGGTTACCTGAGGTTGAAACAGACGAGTAACAACTGTGGTGTTCCCTTTGCCCGTGATTGATTCCTGACACCATACCAAGAGCATCATTAGCTTTAACTGCTTACCACTCCAAAATATATCTGCAATTTGAACCTTGAGCAATGAAGTACAGACTTAACGATGGGAATTATCTGCTACTGCCACTCCTGGATTCAAATCTGCAGAAACAAATCTGATTCAAATTCACATCAAAATCACAGCCATCTCTAATTTGTGTGCACTCTGATCTGGATTACTATTGGGTTTGACAACGCCATTATTTTAGTATTCTTAAAACCTATATCTCATCTGTTCATTAAACTTCTCTTAGTCTCTCTCCATCAATAATTTAAAAACCTGTTCACATTAAACTGGTTTCCTCCGTGTGTATTTTCCATCAAAAAATTATTTTCGCACTCAACCACACTCACACACAAACTTACACACACACAAGCTCACACAGACGCACACACACGCAGACACACACGCAAAACCACACACACACTCACATACACACACACACCACACACACACACACACACACATACATGCGCATCTTCCTTTATACTCATCTATTGGAAACGTAGTTGCATCCATTTGTTGGAGCCACATTTACTGTCACATACAGCAAAGGCGCCACATGTTCCCGTGCTAGACAGTAATCTAATGCAAGTACAGTCCCCATAAATGTGCCTATTTGCAAAAGGGATGTGTTTGTGGGATGTTGGTAATTTTGAACAGTCCATTATCTAGATGTTACTGTGTCGATTATTCGATTAAGTTATTGAATAATTAGGTTATTCAAAAGTGCTCTGTTTTTGTTGAACAGCCGCATCACATCTGGAAAACTCATTTCACATTTACCTTTGAAATAAGAAATGGTGGGCGTCCAGGTCACATTATTAAAACATTTTGAGGCATTCTTGTCTGATCCATAGAAAATCTGGGGCTTTTTCCTATCCTATTTCGGTAGTTCCAAATTGGCTTTCGGATTACCGGTCTGACAGTGTGAAAGTAAGCCATTTGGCCCCACAAGTCCAAACCGACCCTCTGAAGAGTAAACCACAGAGACTAATTCCACTCCCGTATTACTCGAAACTTACCACTGACAAATGCATCTACCTAACATATCTCTCAATATTGTGTGCATTTTAGTACAGCCAACTCACCCATCCTGCTTATCTTTGGGCTGTTAGTGCAATCCATAGCACCTGGAGGAAACCTATGCAAACATGGGGAGTATGAAGTTGGTAAGATTGTTGTGCTCAAAAGTGGCTGCGGTAGTTTCGATTGCCTTTTGTTCCGGGTGTTATGTTCGGTTAGTTTAAATAGTGTTCAATGTCGTAATGCCTCTTTCAGTCACGAAACATTTTCTGATAATGGACGAAATGCTTTTACGGGTTTTAGAAAAGGCGACCAAAGCATTGCTGCTGCAACTGGCAGACAAGCTGGAGTTGGGTATGCGTTTGGCTGTGAGAAAAGGAGAGGTTATTGCAGCAATAGACAGGCATTTCAATTCTGGTGGAAATGCCACCAAAATATTTTTGAATTTGCTAGAATTCAATTGCACACGCACCAGCTTGAAAGTGAAAAGGAATTGAAATAGTTTGAATAATGATTACATTTCGAGTCAAAAGAAAATGAGAGGAGGAAGAAAGACAAAAGACGTGGGAAGAAAACCAGAAAGAGAAAAAGCTTCAACTTCAAAAGTTCGTAATTCTGGAGGTCAGTCGACTTAGAGGGGTGGAGATGAAGGTAGAAGGCCGGCTGAATGAGGAGGATAGTGACGATGCGCAACTCTATGGGAGCCAAAGGCTCGATGGAGATCTGCTTAAATATATACTACTACAACACAGTGTAAACTCTCCTGCTTAATTTAAAACCAGCAACGTGTACTAATCTGTAATGTAAAAATTAATAAGTGTTGTTGTTAAAGTTTAACAGATAATAGTTAACTGACCACTATTTACCACTTCTTTGTCGAAACTGTCATTGTTAACTTCCCTTCTTCAACACCAGTCCGATAAATCTCCCAATTAAAATTTCGAAAACAACACTTCTTATCACGAAACCACGGAGCTGTAGGTGATTGTTTTCGATTCTTCCTGTGTCTTCTGTTCACCATGTTAGGAACTTGTACGTCACAGGTTAATGACAGAAAAAAAAAATTGTTTTTAAGAGAGTTTTTTTTCAAGCAATCTGGAGCATATTAGGCTTGGCGCTTCTCCTATCAACTGTTCAGTGTTCCTCTGGTCTTGTACCCAGACCATCGGATTGCGTCAGTGGTTTTTAAGACTGTCAATATACTCGATCCAAACGTGATTGGGCATTGGCATTTTGTCGGGGTACAGTTTAAACTGATTGGCTAAATTCGAATATGCTTTTATCTCCAGGCAACGAAATATTCGCATTGTTTAACCCAGTGTTACATACACTGTTGCCTTCTGATAACATTCCGTGATGTGACCGGTAGTTCTGATGTTTTTACCGCTCGTAAAGGTACACCATTTCTTTATAACCCTAAATATGACGAGAAGGACGTCGTAATTCTTTTTAATTTAATTTTTTAAAATGGCGCGACAAATGCAGTGGCCAGTGACTATGCTGATTTTGGTAATCCAACAGAGTTGGGAGGTACAACGGGTGAGGTATTGGCTTCGCAATCAGAGGAGGTACCTGGGCCATTTGAGGAGGTGAACACTGCCATCTGAAGTACTTCTGACATTGTCCCAGAGGTCTGCATACAAGATTTCTGGAATCTAAGGAGCCACCCGAGTGAAACGTACATTAAGTTTGAACGGAACAAACAAACTGAGCTTGATTGGTGGATGAGGGTGTTAAAAATAGAGCAAATCTATGACGCTCTGGAAGCGATTCTTATTTTGAAGTGAAAATCCACTTCCTGGGGTCATGTAAACTAAGCAGGAAGAGCAGACGGTTCAAATTCACTTCCTGGGGTCATGTGAACGCAGGAGGAAGAGCAGACGGTTAAGATGCAAAGATGAGTTGCTGAAATGGCTGATGATTTCGAGTTGATCCATAAATCGAACTTTGGCTTCTGTGGGGAATAGAGAAGAATGTGCAAGATCTTTCTAAGCATATACCTGCGAGTTTAAGTTTTACTGGCATAGGCAGGGAGTAGCAGGGAAAGAAGTTACAGTCTTGAAGGATATGAAGCATATAAATCTTTGATGCTGAGACATGAGGAGATATGTCATTCAGAAGGCCTATTGGGGAGATGACAAGAGCTCTGTAACATAATATGAGGTCGGTGTGTTCGGGAAAGTCATTAACACAAATATTGCACAATTGAGACGAACGTCTTGACCTTTGCATTGGCGTTGTACAGTTTCAGTTTTAAAATTGGCAGTAACTTGTGTGAGACACATCTCTACACTGACCATAACCTCTTACCGTTTTTGGAGAAATTTACGGTGAACAACTTCAATATGTTTAGATGTAGCTTATTTTTGCCACCATTCAATTTAAAACTTAAACAGGTGACAGAACAAGAAAGCTTAATTGCTGACACATTGTCGAGACGTGGACATAGAAATATGGAGTCGTTCTGTGGCTGGAATAATCTAATTGGAATAGAATGTAGTTTTGAATGTTCGCATGCTGAGAGTCAATGTATTATGTGTATATGCATGGTAGTCTATTAACATAGTTAGAACAAGAGGTTTAAATTGAAGTCATATTTTTTGTATTAATGGTTCATCATATTCAAGGGGGGGGGTTGATACTGTCACTTTGAAAAGTATTTTTTAAAATCATGTTTTGTTTTTGAAGAGAGGTCTTGAAGGCACAGGGGCCGAACTGTCACCGGAAAACGGAATAAGTAAATAACTTCGGAGGTTTATATGTTTATATTTACGGTGAACAACTTCAATATGTTTAGATGTAGCTTATTTTTTCCACCATTCAATTTAAAACTTAAACAGGTGGCAGAACAAGAAAGCTTAATTGCTGACACATTGTCGAGATGTGGACGTAGAAATATGGAGTCGTTCTGTGGCTGGAATAATCTAATTTGAATAGAATGTAGTGGTAACAATGGAACAGCAGTGGCCAGCTCAGACAGACCAGATCTTCTACTTTAGATTATAGCTGCAACGTTCAAAAGCTGCTTGCGGTCCTAGAAGGTTTGGAAGCTTCAACACATGATTGCTAACTCCCACTCTCTCTGAAGTCTCTCTTTCTGTTATTTCCTCCTCGACTGGAGATCTTCACAGATATTTCTTTATTTAGAAATACGTTTTGCCAAGTGGAGTGTTTATGGGGTGGTACTTTATTGGATCTGCTAATTAGTAGAAGTATTGCATCTATGGTTTGGATAAGTGTTCGAATGCATAACCTATCCCAAATTATTCATCCCTCTTCACGAGAGTGTTGAAACAGCATGGTTTGTTTAAGAACGATTGGTTTGACGGGTCGCAACAAATGATGAAATCCAACTAAAATATGCGAAAGTTAAGATCGAGCCTATTTTCTTAAAATATTTTCAGGGTGTCGGCTCATCTTAATGTCCTTAGGCCCTATAGCTCAGGAGCTTCTGACTGACTCCTGTTATTGAAAGGTTCGTGGAGGTGCTGATGATGGTTCACTTCGGATTATTCTGTGGGCTTCGTCAGATATTCAGGGAGACCTTGGGATTTAATAACCCAAATCTAGACAGAGCACGGGAACTGGATTTTCAACACCTGGGTCTGCAACATGAACAAGTGGAGCAGAGGCAGTGGAGAGAGCAATCTCTGAAACCATGGAATGAGTGTGGGTGAGGAAAAGGCTCTGCTTATCCTACAGGCGTATTCCAAGAACAGCTTCACAAGCGACTCTTAATCCTGGAACAGTGAGTGAGGGGACCCAGAATGAAGAAGGCGCTGATCACAAAGCGGTTTCACCTCCTTCAACACGACCTGCAACTTCGCACCAAGCTGTAACTGTGCTGCCAGTGGCTGTTACGGTCACTGTTTCATTCAGTTTCTATGGTCCGGATATTTCCAGGCAGAAGTGGTTATATTGCCATCATCTCCCAGTATGTTGACATCAATGTCACCATTCTGTGACGGAGGATGTTCATGGAGAATGAGGTACATATAATGACCTTTCTCTCAGTAGGTAGCTGCCGGATATATCATTGATTTCCCAGTATAGCGGGTTTCCCGATGGTAAACACGGTTCTGCGGGGTCCTCATGTCAACGTGAAGAAGTCGAGGGACGGAAGGAACTCAGCTCCAATTAGTTTTGCAGTATGACCGTGCAGAGTACATCATGTTTTTAAATACCCACTGTCCTGGCAGAAGCCACAGCTTCTTCGTTCAGAAACAGTTAGCCATTTTCCACCGTCTTCAGGTGTCAATGTAAAAGAAAGGATGGCCTCTCGGGTAAAGGCCATCCCCTTAATACAGGATTCAAATCACCCTCCCCTTCATCACTCTCCACTGCCAACCAACCACATCAAAATATGCTGTGCGTACTGAGAACAATGTGACCCTTGGGAACATCGGGGAGCAGATCAGCAGGGAGATAGAGCAACTCTTCCCTTCTGAATACGTCAGAGTGAACTCTCCAATACACACTGTCTCACTAAGTCCAGTAAGCGATCTCCATTTCAGTGCAATTGTGCCTTCCAGTCTTCCTGAAAAGCGGACCCAGTGAACATCACGCTATGTTCAATCTGCTGAACTATTATCGATTGACTTTACTTGTTTATGACTATTTCCAAATTCTCCACCTCTTGACAATTTAATTTCCTGCTCATCTTAATGTCATCGCCTTAAATGTCTCCAGTACATTTTGGTTCCACTTCACCGTATCGCTCAGTTTGTAAATAGCTGAGGACCCAGCACTGGTGACTATCTGGCTCCACTTGTTAGATTCTGTCAAACTGCACAAGACTGATTTATCCCGGGTGCCTGCTTCCTATTAAATAAACAGTCCTCCCCCATTCCTGGGTTACACATTCGAAGGGCTGAATAAGAACGAGGAGCATCAGTCGGCAATTCAGCCCCTCGAGCCGAAGCCGCCATGTCATACAATCATGGCTGTTGTCATCTCAGCCTGGCTTCCACTTTCCTGCTCGGTCTCCATCACCCGTCATTTCCGCAATTCCTCAGCATTCCCCACTCTGTGACTGTCAGTTACACAGCTTCACAATCCTTTGAGAGAAGTATGTTATCATCACCCCTGTTTTAAGCCTTTTCTGCCTTATTTGAAAACGCCACATGAGGAAATATCCACTCCACATCTTCATTGACAGTCACCTTTAGCATATTACATATCTTAATGAGATCTCATTCTTCGAGGCTCTAGAGAATATTGGCCTTAACTGCATAATCTGTCTTCATAAGATAATCTTCTCATCTCCGGAATTTGTCTCATGAACTTATTCTGAACAGTCCCCAATGAACTGCATTCCTCCGCCAGTCAGGGCTACAAAACTTTACATAGTCACAGTCTAGTCACAATCTCACTGATGCCTTTCAGTTTTGCACCAACTCTTCCCTGGTTTTATTCACTCTTCTTTTTTAAAATCAATGTTGATGTGCCACGTGACTTTCTCATTACCTGCTACACCTCATGCCAGTCTTCTGTGTTATGCACGAGGATACCAGGTCCATCTGCACGTAAACACCAATACGTTTCTCTCCATTTACTTAACAAGTTGCCTTTCTATTCTTCTGATCCAAATAGATAACCCCACATTTATTCACACTGAATTTTATCTGTCAAATTTTGGCACATTACTTTAAACTATTCATGTCCATTTGTGAGGTTTTGACATCTCCATTGCATCTGGCTACTTTTCCACCTGTTCCAGTTCCATGCAAAAAGTGGATTAATGTTTTCTATCCCGTCATTGAATGAATACAATAGATGCAAGTAGTCAGGGCATTTGGTCCAAACTTTCCCACCCCAAACGTTGCCAGCCATAGTGCAACCAATTTGTGCCATCTGCCTGCATTTTGCTGTTTCATCAATCCTCTACCTAAGCTAACGAACTCCTCCGAAAGTCCTTATGCTCTTATTTTGCAACTTAATCATTGATGCAGCACTGGATGCAATGCTTTCAAGAAGTCTGGGTACTTTATATCACCAGGATCCCCATTATCTAATTTGCTAGTCACATCTTTAAATAATTCAAATTAATAGAATCTTCGCAATCTATGCTAACTCTGATGGACTGTGGTTTCAGTTTGCAAGTCGCCCGTAATTAATGAAATAATAACGGATTTTAACAACTTGCCTTTCATGCCAACAGGTTGCTCACTATTTTTTATTCACTAAGATCCATGCCTGTCTATAAACTCCATGTTCCCTTTTCTGTGTTCCTGTGAAACAGAAAGGCTTTAAATGATCTGCTTCGATTGCTGTGTAAGAGGCATGAGTGGCTGAACGGAGTCATTCTGATCCTGATTTACACAGGCAATGTGCTGAACATTCACTGAGTTCCAATATTACAACCTCGGTGGCCAGCATGTCCTGAGTGCTGGACACAAGTTCTGCTTTTCCTCCTCCTGATGATGTGTCAGAAACTTGAGGGCTTGTGGAATCTTCCTGTTGCTATATAACAGTATGAGGGGATGAAGTGACTCCTCAAATTCCTCCATACCTGGCTGGGGGCACTGAACAGTCACCTTCTGCATCCATGAAATGGGATCTAGGGAGTGATTGATATTCTACTGTTGCCATATAACAGATAAGTAGCGACATTACCTCCTAACTTTCCATAAAGATGTCTCAAATATTTTTGTCTACTTCTCCAATTCCTGTACCACAGGCTCAATGGGATTCATGAACTTCTCTTCTTCTAATGTATATTTCTCTTCCAGTTCCTGTGTGCATAATTGAGGAGACTGAATGGATTTATCCTTGTCCTGTTGCGGTGTAACAGTGTCGAAGGCCTGAAAATCCTTCAGCTGTTCCTGCTTAACAGGCTGAAGGAGTGGAATGGATTCCTCCATTTGCCGTGAAATTTGATTCTGTTGTTGAATTCTTCCGGTGTTCCATGTAAAAAGAAGATCATTTTTAATTCGTGTAATCTTCAATGGGAATTGGATCGAACTGATCATCCTTTCTTCATAAGTTAACGCGTTAATTGAAGGGATCTGTTGAGGGTACCATTTCTGATTTCCTTCCATTTTAACAATATCCTTTCTTCAGTCGGCTTCTAAATGTGTATGCACTAATCTAATAGTGAGCTAACGAAGATCTCGCAGAGCAGTAAGCAAGAAGTAACTGAAAACCTGGCTGCAAAGGAAGTTTGGGAAATACTGAACTTAATATATTGACTTTTATATGACATCTGAACACAAAGCATGTTTTATTTGAAATTAAGGCATAGCCCAGAGTTACGCAAGGCATGAAGATGAAAGGGGCAACTTGGCTTCAGTGAATTGAAACAAAAACATGAAAACCATTTATAAAAGGCAGGTAATGGCTGTTATTTATATAAACACTATAACATGGATAATGCACATACACATACACACACACACATATAGATATACATACAAACACACACATAGAGAGAGATATTTATACATATGTAGTGCAAAGAGCAAAAGAGGAGGGGATCCATGGTACATAATGAAGTCAAACATTGCGCTAAATCAAAGGAAGCGGCTCAGAAAAATGCTAGATATTATGACAAGTCACGAATTCAGAGAAAGTTAAGACCCAGTAAAGTAGGACCAATGAACTGACAAGGAAAACAAAAAAGAACAAGAATGCAAACTAACAGGAAACATAACGATTACAAAACGCTTCTATCCATACTTGAAACGAAAATGATGTCAAGATCACATGTGGAATGGTGCATATCAGGATAATTTCTTGAAGAAAACCGGGAAATTACGGAGAAACGTAAGAGTTAATTGGATGTCTGTCTTCTTAGAGACGAGATTATTTGATGTGGAAATTCAGTCTGTGTTCTCCACTGATTCAAAGCATGAGATTCGCTTGCAGTGACACTTAGTAAATTCACACAGAAGACATGGAGAAGTGCTCGCATGCAAGATTAGGGAGAATCCCAAGATACTCTGCATATATATCAAGCGAAACAGAATAGCCAGCGAATAATGAGGGCCCTTTCGAAACCAAGGGGGCCATCTGCGTATGAAACTGGTGAACATTGATAGATTGTTACATGAGAGCTTCAAACTTGGGAGAAGGAGGATTCAGGTACAGAATTGGAGAAGATTGACTTGAAGATGATAATCCCTTGACCCAAATTGCCAGGTAGAATCTGTCCAGAGAGGAGGTGTCAAAGGACTTGAGAGCAGATAATGTGCTCCAAATTTACAGAAAGGATGTTGAAGATCAGCCAGCGAACTATAGACAGGTGAGAATCAGATCAGTGTTCGGCAAACAAATAACCAGTGAGAAGCTTCATCTCCATTGAGAGAGACAAGATTTGATCAGGGATGGTCAGCATGACTTTTTCAGATGGAATACATGGCTAACGAGTTTGTTGTTTTTTTTCAGGGTGTCTATTATAAGGTTTTCAGCAAGTTCATTGACAAAGCCCCACATGGGAAATTGATGAAGATAGTAAAATCTCATGGCATCAAGGGTATCTTGGCAAGTTACATACAGCATTGTCTTAATCGCAGGAGATGGAGCGTAGAAGTACAATGCAGTTTGTGCGACTGGAGGCTAGTATCACCTGGTGTACCACAGGGATCGTGCCTTGCCCCTTATTATTTGTAGTATTCATGCATGATGTTGATATGAATGTGGAGGGGGCGAGAGTGTGAGCGGATAAGTAAGCTTGTGTTTGACAAAAAAGATTGGCAGGTGGTTGGCCGTAAGGGGAAGCTGTTGCATTCGAGAAAGATACATATATAATGGTCTGATGGACAGATTAATGGCAGGTGCAATGTAACCCTGATAAATATGAGGTGATGGAACAAAAACAGGGGATTATTCAATGAATGGTAGCACACTACGAAGGTCAGAGGGTGCTTTTACCAGGATATCTGAATGCGACGTTACCGAGTTAAGGGTTCAAAGGGGACCATAGACATGTTCTTTATTCGTCGAGACAGAGTTTACAAGAGTTATGCAGTCGTTTAATTGGCCAAGATGAAATATTCTTAGCATTTCTGGGTGCCATATTAAATGAAGAATGTCATTGCAATGGAGGGGGTGCAGCGGAGATTTACGATGTTGATATCTGGAATGGAGCATATCAACGATGAAGAGAGGCTGGATAAAGTCGAATTATTTAAGTTGGAGCAGAGAAGGATGAAGGTGGTTTAATTTAAAAGAATACGATTACGAGGGACATGGACAGGGTGGTTAGACAGCGGATGTTTATTTTAGTCAAAGGGCCAAGAACAAAGTATCACATATTTAAAGCGAAGGTTTTGAGGTTTGGGGAATATTCAAGGATTGCTTTCAGTCAGAGTGTGTTGCGGTCTGGAAAGTTCTTCCTGAAAGTTTAGTTGTCAAACAAACCTCATAACTGTTAAAAGGTACTTGGACAAGCATTTGATGTTTCATAACACTCACGGCTATGGTCCTGATGCAGGAATGTGCGACTCAGGTAGAACGTGCTGTATTTCTGAAAATGCAGAATTTTTGCTTCTGTGATATTATGTTTTTAGGAGGTCAATCATTCAGCAGGTTAAGTTAGGACTTGTTGGATTTCTGAAAAAAAGCATGTTAATATTTTTTTTCTGAGTGAACTGTCATAACTTCTAATCATATGTCAATGGGAAAGATAAGAGGAAATAACTGCAGCTTTCTCACAGTCTGAAACGAGACAATGGAGAATTTTGAGCAGGGAGATGGCAGAACTATGGAAGAAGCACTTCAGTTCTGTCTTCACAGCAAATAAATCATTACAAAAAAGATATTCCCAGCAAGACGAGGAAACCCACGCCTGGTGAGAAAAATGGAAGAGAATAAAACTAGCAAATGCATGGTTTTGGAAAAATTATTGCGACTGAAAGCAAAGGCAGAGAAAAGGTCAACATAATTTTATGAAATAGTTATTATGGTTGAGCAACTGTCCGGTAGATGCATTATGGAGAAGCAATGTTTCCAATTTATTTGGGTTTTCGCCAAGATTTTTGATAAAGTCCAAACCCCAATGTGCAAAATCAGATCTTATGGAATTATGGCTGAGAAAGGGGCATGGTTTCGAATGGGAAAGTTGGCAGAAGAGATGAGTGGAAGCGTTTGATGTTGATTTTTACTTTATTTTGAGATGTATTTTACAGGATACATATAACACAATACACTAACGAGCTGTCGCTTGTCGCCACAAAATTGCACCATTTTGAAAAATTGATGAAAATGCAACAAACAGAAGAAACAGCTTGAAGAGAGTCCATGAGTCCTGAGCCAATATCTTACTATCGAAAGCGCCTGCGCTTCATCCTTCCACAACAGCTTCATTGCCGTCTACAGCGGACCCGATCAACATCGAGAGCCATGCCCTGACACCAGTCGAAGTCCACACGTTGGGCTCTCCCCACTGCCTATTCTGTCCAAGCTACCAGGTCTGTTAGTAAAAAAAAAACAGAAGAGTGGTGACAGGAGAATCAGAAGAAATGAAGTGTTAAGAGCGGAAAAGCTCTAGCACAGGAGCCTTTTAACTGGAAGCCCTGGAATAAAATAATTCTTTTTTAGGGGATAAATTTTCGTGGGGTATCAGAGGAATTGTGCCTCGGGCTCCGTCTATTCCAAATGCACAGCAAATGTTTGGTTGAGGGAATAAAACGCAACATTACCAAGTCTGCTAAGAGTTTGATGATGTTGGATTGTGAGTGGGTGAGAAGGATGTAAAGAAGCTCCAAGCGATTGAGACAAGTGGAATAATTGGGCAAATGCCTGGCAGATAAAGCGCAATGTGGATAGATGTGACGATATGCACGTCGGTGCCTATCATTTGAACACGGATGGCTTGCAAAATGATGATCTTTAAAGGGATTTACGTTTCTTTATTTCTTTGCTTATGCACAGACCACTTCGATCCATGCAGGGAAGTGAGTTCTGAAGACAGAAGTCAATATTGAGAATGGCAGTGTCATCCTGATCAGTGTAGGTAGATCCACGAAGTGCCGAGCTGCAACACTGAAAGGGGACTGGATCTCCTTGTACACCTGTCACTGAAAGCAGTATTGCAGAAACAGAACGCAGTTCGGCAGCTAAAGGATGTGTTGATATTCATATAAGGGGGGCATGAGTGCAGCACTAAGGATGTGTTACTTCGCCTCATCTCGAATAGAGTGCAGCATTTTCTGTAGTTTTGATCTCCTTACCTAATAAAGGGGAAAATGACATTGAGAGAGTGCACCAAAGGATGGCCAGACTGATCACTGCGATCACAGGCTTGTTTTGTGAGCAGAGCGTCGGTCGACTGGGCCAGGATAATGAGTGAGGTTCTCAGTGAAATATACAAAACTCTGACAGGGTGAGAGAGATTGGACGCAGGTATGATAAATCCCCTAGCTGGGATGTCTAATACAGGGTACCACACTATTGGATACAGGCAGGCTGTTCTGCATTGAGATGAGCATAAATGTCTGCACTCAGTGATTCGGTACCCTGGGGAAATCTCTGCAATGTAAGCTGTGGAAGTGAAGCACGCAATAAATTTAAAGATTTATAGATACGAAAGGTTTAAGAAGACAGCAAGACAATTCTGTGGGGATAGAGGATCAACTACATTCCAAATAATTATCCAATAACGCGTTAGCAACGTTTCTGTGAAAACTGTGTGTAGAAAACTGTGCACATAAACACTCGGGTCGATGGGAAAAAAAATCAAGCCACATGGTGAGCAGTCAAAAATATGATTAAAATCCAAAAATTAAAGGAAGTTGAAAACACACAATATACAGTCTAAGAAAATCTTTAAACATGATATTGTAATGTAACACTACTGTAAATATAACCCTTTAACACGGCAATCACTGCCTCCCGTACTGTAGCTTTCACGAAACTCTGCACTAGAAAGTGCGTGGGACGACTGACCACGTGAAGCCAAAGCAGAATTCCAGTTATTCCAAAGATTCTCCACCTGGTTTGAAACAATGTACCTTCTAAATGTAGATTACATTTTGCAGTTTCAGGCTCAGTCTCAAGGCTGGAAGAGCTGATGGCATTCTTGTTTTAGCTGAACACACTGTGTGTACATATTGGAGATGGATGATCCTGAGCTTGGGTTTTGCGGTGAAGCTGGTGCCCGGCATGGATTTGTGTAACAGTGAATGGGAGCTCGCTTTATAAAAGAAAGGTTCGCAATTCATTCATTGCGTTACAATAAAATTGTATTTCGTAAACGTCCTTTTTTATGAGAACAGCCTGCATATTGAATGTGGGAGCAAAATGGATAAATCGAATGGAGTATTGCAATTCATATTTTATATTTCCCGACGATTAATCAAGTTGTACATAGTGAACACAATGTTGGAGAGGAGCGTTGAGGAGATGTTCGGTGATGAGCTGGTTTAGGGCGGCTCAACATGTTGAATGGCCTACTCCTTTCCCGACGTTTCGTGCAGTGTGTGGGAGAGGTCTGTAAATCTTGTCACAAGCTCTCAGATGTTCTGAAGGATGTCTCTGCAGAAGAACGCTGTTTCCAATTTCCTTTTCCAATACCGATGGTGGTGCCGAGTATTCTGCCCTATTTATCCTTTTAAACATCGAGGCAGTTTGATACAAATGAGTCACGTGTTTGGACGTTTCGGACACCATTGAAGGATCTAGATTCCAGACCACATCAGGCCCAAACTGCAGTCCATGTTAGACGCAAACTCCCGACTGTGCTGGGCCCAGACTCCAGACTGCACTGTGTAAGTCTCCATGCCACACTGGACCAGTCACCAGACTGCACCTGCCCAGATTCAGTACCGCACGGGGACCAGTCTCCAGACCACACTAGGCCTAGTATCTTGACTGTGCTGAGCGAAGTTTGCAGACCTCACTGGGGACAATCTCCAGGCCACACTGGGCCCCAACTCTAGACAGCACCAGGCCTAGTCTCAAGACCTCATCCAGCTGAGGCTCCGATCCGTATCAGGCCCAGTCTAAAGACTGTGCTGGTCCTAGGATTCAGACCATGTCAGGCATACACGACATCTCCACATGGCATCGCGCCTCATCTCCTGATCACACTGGGCCCAGTCTCCAGACCATACCGGGCCCAGTCTCCATTCAGCAGCTGTCCTAGTCTCCAGATGGCATTGGCCCCAGTCACCAGACGGCGCGGAGCTCAGTCTGCACACTGTGCCATGGCCAGTTTCCAGGCAATAGCAGGCCCATACACCAAATCGTGCTGGGCCGTCTCTGCAGATTGTGATGGGTCTTGACTCCAGACCACACTGCCCCAAGTCTCCTGGCTGCACGGGACCCAGTCTCCACACGGCTCGGGGACAAATCTAAAGACTGCAATTTAAAGACAGACTATTTCGTCTAGCCATATAATTCAACGCACAGGTGTGGTCTGTTCTACTCTCCATGGGCTGGGTGATCCCGACAGAAAGTTCCATCCTGGACAGAGATTTGGGTTGTACTGAGTCGAGTCTGCACAGTGCTACAAGCTGAGCATATAAGTGTCTTGGCTGGATCTGTGAAGTGAATTGTGTATCCGACGTAACTCCTGATATAATTATCACTCCTCCACCTCGGGCCATTCCGCTGCAAAACCCTGTATTTCAGCAACATGTTATCCATTCAGTAATTATCCAATTAAAACGTGAATATCTATTCGTTTTGTTATGTACCAGGCTGATTTCCACAAAATACATGGAGAAGGCAACCTCAACCCGAACGTTTTCTTATTTTAAAAAGGTAAATGCGCGATGCTCCTCGATTACTTACAGTGAGGAAACAGGCCCTTCAGCCCAACAAGTCCGCACCGACCCATGGCCCACCCAGACCCATTCCCCTACACCTAACATTACGGGCAATTTAGCACGGCCAATTTACCTAAACTGCACGGCCAATTTCCTCCCACGGGAGGAAACCCACACAGACACGGGGAGATTGTGCAAACTCCACACAGTCAGGCACCTGAGGAGGGAATTTAACCAGGGTTTCTGACGCTGTACGGCAGCAGTGCTAACTCCTGTGCCACTGTGCTGCTCTGTTTCAAGTAATATTCGCTTCGCTGAAGTATTCGAAATTAAGCAATAATGAGCTATCATTATGGATCAAATAAGGCAAAGGTAAGAAAACCTGGAATAACCTAATTCTATTAGAAAACTTAACAGTATAAAATGCTATTTAACTTCTGAACACCTCCTGCTCTAATGTAGCAACATGCCACAAATTCACTTTTGTCACAAATCAAATTCAGAAAATAGATTGTCTCACATGCAGTTCTCCAATCCAGGAGGAAAGAACGTCAAAAGACAATTTTGAGAGAAATCCCAGAGAAAGAATAAAGCATCTGGGAGAGATTTATTGCTTTCCAACCTTGATGAGAACGCAGCAATAAGTGGCCAAAGTTTATACGATAAATACTGATTCTGTGAGAGCTTGACAAAAGCTCCACCGAAATAGACCTCCAGTCCACAGTACCCGGACTTGGCAAGAATGCCCACAACGAATAGACCACGCCCACAACGCCTACGCCACAGTAGTAGGCTCTCAAGAAAGGCCTAAGTCAAAACCAGCCTGTAAGTGGTAGTAAGATAAATTTTGAAGTTGCGGGTCAATTAAAAAAAGGATGAAGCAGGTTTGTTGAACTGATGCAGACGGACTTGCGAGCCCAGCACTTTCTACTCTGCCAAAACACAGTCGAATAATTCGGCTGGTGAAGGTGAAGCATTATCTTTCTCTGTCACCTCTAAATTTGCGATTGGAGTTGCGTTATTAGCCCAATACTCACGTATGTCAACATCCCACCTAGACTAAGTAGTATTGTGAGTCATAAAGGTTGGTGTGAAAGGAGTTAATAAGAACTGTTCGTTCAGTTATTGTGGTTGATGGCAGTCTCCATGAATCCGATCTGTCACACTTGAGGTTTTCCTCTTTCATTAACAAGAAACCTCGTTCAACCTGTTAACCCATCGTATCAGTGGCAGCGTCATTCTCAACACGATTGAGTTCAGCAGCGACAGAGAGAGGGACTGGAAGATAGTCTGAGAACATGAAACTGGAATGTTCCAACAATAGATCAGAAATTGAGAGTATTAAACTGGAATGTTGCAACAATAGATCAGAAATTGAGAGTATTAATCTGGAATGTTCCAAAAATGGATCAGAACCCGAGAACATTAGACTGGAATGAACCAACAATGGATCAGAATCTGAGAACAATAGAACTGACATTTCACAACAATGGACAGCGTTTCTCCTTGAGTGTTCATTATCTTCCTGTGGAATGGACATAAATAGCAGTGCGGATAGAAGCTGTACTGATGATTATTCAGACGGTTGTTATCCCATCCTCGTTATTGTTGGTGTTACTGCAAAATATAACTCTGTCAATTCTATAATGATGGAAAACGTTATTTTTATTTTGAATGTCTATATTTCACAAATATATAAACAGTTGTCTTCAGCTTCAGTCACAAACTCCACTTCCATTCAATGCATTTCAAATTCCTTACTCATAAAAACATGTAAGGAATCCCTTTTGCCCTGAACTGTTTTATATATCTGGAATTCTCTTTATCATTCTAAGTGCCCACACCCAACTCTACACTATCCCCAGTCTCCTGGTTTGTCTCATTTCGTTGCTGAATTAGTCACCATCTAACCCTTCATGAACTTCAGATTTTATGGCTCCTGTTCTCTCTGGCCACACTTCCAATTACACATTTTTTTTTAACTGAAGCTTGGTCTTGCCTTAACAGTTAGTTCACAATCAGGATTCTGCACCAAAGTAATTATGTTACTGGATGTGTACTTCAGAGGCATAATTGTTTCAAATTCTATCACAGTCGATGACAGAACATCAGTTTGATTGACAAAAATTGGAATGAAATTTTTTTTTAATAATGACGACAATAAACCAGTAAGGTTTCTTTTATCACTCCCTGATAGCCTTTGATAAATAACAACGTGATTGCCGAGTTTTGCACTTAGTCTGACTTCAGACCTGCAACAATAGGTTTAGCTCGTCATTGTCTTGACGTATGGTCTCGCAGTCAAGTGCAATTAGGGCGGAGAAAAAATGCCCACTGCTTCGCAGAGAATCCGAGAATAAGTCCCATCTGGCACATGGGTCTTACACATTTTCAGATCTTCCAAAATCGCTGAAACATCCTCTTTGTCAACCTGAATCCCATCTCGTCTTGTTGTCTGCATCTTCCTATTTCACTGATATTGCCCTTTTCCAATATGAACACTGATGAAAGGTATTCACTAAGCGCATTCCTGATGTCCTTAGATTCCACATTCAACTCTCCACTTCTAAATTGATTGGCCTTAAGCTTCATCATTCTTTTCTTCCCGATATACCGATAAAAGGCCTTGGGATTTTCCTTCATTCTATCTACTAAATCCTTTCATGTCCCTCCTGGCTCTTCTAAGCCATCTGTTTAGTTATTTTCTGGCTAACGCATAACTCGCATATGCCTTAACTGAGCCTGCATACCTCATCCTCACATAAGCCGTATTCTTCCTCTTGACAAGAGATTCAGCATCTTTAGTGAACCATTTCACACTGTCTCGACAACTACCTCCCTGCCTGATAGGTGCATACTTATCAGGGGCCCACAGTACTCTTCCTTAAATAATTTCTACATTTCAAATCTGCCCATCCACTGCATAACCATCACGCTTCCGATCTACGCTAAATCTTGCCTAATCACACCATAATTCATTTCCCCCCATTATACCTCGTTACCTGTGCTTTATACCTATCCCTGCCCGTTACTGAAGCAAACATAACCGAATTATAGTGACTTTCGCCAACTCCTTATCTACCGCCAAATCTAACAGCGGGCCAGTATCAAATCCAATATAGCAACTCCCTTTGTTGGCCAGTCTACGTACTGTACGCGCTGAACCAAAATTGGCCAACGCAAACTACTTTAATAAAAGTATTCCCAGTCAATATTAGAAATGTTAAAGTCCTATAAAATTTGTCCTATTATTCTCGCTCCTATTGAGAATCATCTTTGCTGTGCTTTCCGCTACATCCCTGGAACAATTCGGAGGTGTGTATAAAACTCGCAACAGGCTGACCTGTCCTTTCCTGTTTCTAACCACAGCTCAAATTACCTCAGTGGATCAGTCCTCAAACGTTTTCCTGTTGTTGTGATTATGAATGCCATACATCCTCCTCTTTTACCATCATCTATGTTCTTGCTGAAACATATAAATTCCGGAAGCTGCAACAACCATTCCTGTCGCTCGTCAAGCCATGTCTCTGAAGTTTCCACAACATCGAAATCCCAGGTCGTTACCCATGCTGCAAGTTCACACACATTCTTCCGGATGTTACGAGATTTGAAGTACACACATTTCAAATCAAAACCCAGATTGCCGGTGCCCTTCCATAAACTTGAAAACCTATCCATGACCTGACTACCGTGTACCTCCGAACACTAGAAATACAATTTAGGTTCTCATTCCCCTGCCGCATTTGTTTATCAGCCCTCCGCCCCCCAAAGAGTATTAGTAAATGTTGCACCCAGCATATTGGTAACCCTCTGCTTCAGGTAAAGACCATTCAGTTTGTAGAGGGCACACCTTCTGCAGAGAGAGCTCCTATTATCCCAGAACACAAATCACTCCCTCCTGCATCATCCCTGTAACCACGTGTTCAGCTCCACTCTCCCAGTTCCTCGCATTACTAGCTCGTGGCATGAGCAACAATTCAAAGATATCAACTCTGTTATAACGCTAAGCGGCCACTCAAACTCCCAGAATTTCTGCTTTCTGTCCCCATTTTTCTCCCTACCTATATTGTCTGCGGCTATGTGGAACACGACTTGGTGCTGCTTCGCGTCCACTTCACGGATCACAAAAACACGATCAGCGACCTCATGAACACTGGCACTTGGGAGGCAATACACCAATCATTATTGTCTCTGTTTCCAATCCGCCTCCTATCTTTCCCCCAACTGTGGAGTCTCTAATGATAAAGCTCTGCTCTTCTTCTCCCTTCCCTTCTGAGAAACTGGGACAGACGCTGCGCAAGTGTCCTCTGCTCCATTGCATATCCCGGGTAAGCTGTCCACCCAACAGTATCTAAAACGGTATAATTTGCTGAGGGGAAACACAACAAGAGTTCCTGCAGTAATTACGAGTTCACTTTCCTATTCCTGACGGCAACGCACCTTATTCACGTGGCTAAGGAGTAACATCCTCCCGTAAACTCCTGTCAACACGACATCCGGCCTCCCGAATGATACCAAGTTCATTCAGCTCCGCCTCCAGTTCCCTAACACGGTTCTCGAGGAGCTGAATAGGGGCGCATTTTCCACAAATTAAGTGAACAGGGGCTTTAGAGGTGAACCGTAACTTCGACATACTGCAGTAGGGACATTCAACTTCCCTAACTGCGATTCACACTATTTTGCACTCCCACGAGACCACTGTAAATAATGATACACGGAAAAAAACACCTGTCATTTTACCAACCAACGCACAGTTTTGTTTGTGATTGGAGAGGCGGATGGGGAGGAGACAATACCCAAGTAATGTTTCAGTTAATAAAAACACAAAAATGTAAGGTCGTGAACTCTCTGACAGCCTCCTGCTCGATACTCCCGCACTTCCCGTTTCTGAAAGTAAAAGGGCGGGACCCGACATTAGAGGTGACTTTTTAAAGTTTTTTTTCACCTTCGCGATCGCCTCCTGCTCGACGCTTCCACGCTTTCTGCATCTGGAACAACAATGGCAAGCCACGGAGGGAGAGGTGAGTTTTTAATTCTTCTGCACACATTCCCGAGAGACTTCTGCTTGATTCTCCCACACGTCCTGCTGTTGGAGCAACAATTTGTTGGTATTTAAAGTGTTTATCGTACGTCCAAGTATAATTGCGGATTTTTGATGTAAATAACTCTCCAGTAGTTTTCTCCGAATTTTTGTGTTGCTGACTCGACAGCATCAGTTTCTCCCATTACGAGGCTTAATAGAAAAACAATTTTAAAAGTATAGTTTGTGTCTTTTCACTTCCTGGTGTCCTCCCCTGTGCTTCATGAGGGAGTGTGCTGTTTCAGCAGCGTTGAGATGCGTCTTTGCAACTTGTTCTGTGCCTATCCATTGAACGCCTGTCATAGTCACTGCCTGCACACCATGTGCTTCGTAACATAAGCAATGACCTCAACTGTTATTGAATCATACCTGGGTTTCTCATGGAGATGAGTGGCGTCTGCCATAATTGAAATACTTAGGATGGTTTCCCGGGAGTTGCATGTTAAACCGCTGCGGACAATCAAGAACACCAAACGTTTTGGTGACCCACTCTCGATGAATCATATTAACTTTAGTTACTGCATCTGGATCTACAACATGACCAACACTTGCGGCATAGGCTGCCGAGAGCAGAATCACTTGTAAAATGTAATGAGGATTCATAATCAGATCAGCAACGATCGAGTTTATTTTGGGGGCACGGAAGAAATGACTCACTCCTGCAATGTATTCATATATTACTGCTAGTAACAAGCCATATCCCCTTCTCTCCCACTCTCCCCTACTTGTACGGAGTGAGCACCACCTCCTGGTCCTGGTTAACAGGATCCTGTAGGCTCACTAACCTGCAGATTTCCCTCTCCCCCAATCTTGAGCAGTTGAATTTTTGAATCGTGTTGCGTTATCCCAGTCTCTAGCAGTTAAATGTTTGCCTTCTCTTCCTGCGTCCCAGTCTCGAGCAGTTCAGCGACTGTGTCCTGTTCCTGTGTCCTTTTTCGAGCAGATGAATGACTGACTGATGCCAGATTGTTCTGTGTCCCAGTCTCAAGTAGTTGCATGCCTGCCTCCTGCCCCTGTCCACTCGTCTTGAGCAGTTGAATGACTGCCTTCTGTATCTGTGTACCAGATTTGCGGAAAAAAGCTCTTCCTGCATAATTGCTGTGTGCTCTCCTTCTGCTCCTGTTGAATGAAATTGAGGAACTGAATGCCCTGTTCACATTACTGACAGCTTCGATTGACTGAAAAATGTTATCCTGTTTATGTAAAACGTCCTTAAAATCTGAACAATGTATATGTGTTCTTTCCGACTGGAGATAAGTGAGCAAACAATCTGACACGCTGTAATTTGTGTGGCGGGTTTGGGAAGCCGAAAGTCTAACAGGCTTCAGAGTCTTAATAATGTACAGCACGGAAATACACCATTGGTCTAACTAGTCAATGCCGACCAGATAACCGAACCTAAAATTTTCCCATTTGCCAGCATTTGGCATGTCGCCCTCCAAACCCGAGGTATTCATTCACCTATCCAGGTATCTTTTAAACACAGCAATTGCACCAATTTTCACTACTTCCTCTGGCAAATCATTGCATATGTATAAAAAACAGTCCATTTTAAATCTTTACCCTCTCACCCTCAAGCTATGCCCTCTAGCTCTGGGCTACATGTCACAAAGGACAAGACCGTCTCTATTTATTCTCTCCATGACCCTCAAGATTATATACGCCTCTATAGGGACAACCCTCAGCCTCCGACTCTCAAGGGAAAGTCCAGCATATTCAGACTCTCCCTTTCACTCAAATCCGTCAAGCTTGGCAACATACTTGCAAATCTTTTCTGAACCCTTCCGCGTTTCACACCATGCTATGATATGAAGGAGACCAGAACTACACGCAATATTCCAAAAAGTGCCCTAACCAATGTTCTGTACTGTCACGACATGACTGCAAATTCCTTCACTCAAATCATGATCAATAAGGAAAGCATACCAAGTGCATTCTTCACTGTTCTATCAAACTGAGACTCAAATTTCAAGGAAATATGAACCTGCTCTTCAAGGTCTTTTTGCTCAGTAAAAATCTCTAGGACCTTTACATTAATTGTATAAGTCCTGCTAAGATGTGTTTTTTTTTCCAAAACGCAGCACCTCATATTTATCGAAATTAAATTCCACTGCCACTCCTCAGCCTATTGACCCATTAGATAATGATCCCCTGGTACACTGAGGTAACCTGTTTCGCTGTTCACTACACCTCCAATTTTGCTGTCATCTGCAATCTTAGTTAATATACGTCTTATATTCACATTCAAGTTATTTATATAAATGACAAAAGGTAGTGGTCACAGCACCGATTCTTGCGACAACACTCCACTCGTCACAGGTCTCAGTCTGAAAGGCAACCCTCCATCCCCACACTCTGTTTTCAACATCAGGATAGTTTTGCATTTAAATGGCGAGTTCTCCCTGCTTTCCAAAAGGCCTCACCTTGCTAAACAGTATCCCTTGGCAAACCTTTTCGAACACCATACTGAATTCCATAAAGATCATATCCACAATTCTGCCCGCATCAAGAGAGTGAACGTCTTATCTATAATCCTGTATGCTAGGTATTAGAGGCTGAATGGTCTCCTCTTGATTCCACAAAAAAAAAACTCTCTAATGAATAAACGCTCGCCTCCTGTCTAGCTGCACCAGAGCCGGGAGGCTCATGAGTGCCCCCACTCCCCATACCTCGGCAGTTACAGCATCTGGTTCTGCAAAATGAACAACAAATCGAACAGAGGCTGCAGAGAGGGAATCCCTGAAACCACAGAATGAGTGCTTGTGTGGGGATATGGATCTCCTGCATGTACGCCATGTTTTTCAGGAACATCTTCCCAAGCAAGTCTTAGCTCTGGGGCAGAGTGTAAGGTGAACCTCATCGAACGAGGAGCTTTTCACAGAGCGTCATCACCTCCTTCAATACGATCTGCAGCTTCACACAAGGAGGAGAATGGTGTTGCAAGTGGTTGTTAGGGTCACAGTTTCATTCAGCTCGTATGAACAGGAACTTTCCAGGAATGAGTGGGTGACATATCCATCATCTCCTCGTATGTCGTTATCAATGTGACCATTCCTTGACGGAGGATAAAGGTATGAGTGAGATGAATATATGGTTTTTTTTCCCACACATGGATGTTTTCGTGTATAACGGGATTCCCGATGGTGCACATGGCTCAGCAGCGTCCCCATGTCAACCGGGTGAGTCAGAGGTAGTGATAGACAACTCACGCCATTAATGTTGTGGTGTGAACGTGCCCGGTGTAATATGTTAATTAAGACACACTGAACTGTCCCACTGCAGCCACAGGCAATTCATTCAGAAACAGGCAGCCACTCTCATCATCTTCAGGTCTCTAAGTAGAAAGATAGAATGACATCTCGGATCAAGGTGGTCCCCTTGATAGACTTTTCAATGTAACCTCCACATCACCATTTCTCACCGCTAACCAACAATATCAAAATATCCCGTGTTTACTGAGAGCAATGTTGTCACTGGGAAAATCAGAGAGCAGACCATCAGGGAGACAAAGCAGCACTTCCGCTGTCTGAATACGTGAGAGTGGGCCCTCCAGCACATACTGTATCCCTAACTCCTATAATTGGTTTCCATTCCAGCAACATACTGTCTTCCAATCTTCCTGAAATCAAAAAGCAGGTGAGATATCATGTCACATTCCAGCTGCCAAACAATAATCAATTGATTTTATTGGTTGTGTCCATTCGCAGCGCCTCCACTTTGTCTGGACAATGAAATTTTCTGCTTTACTAAGAGTCATCAGCAAATTCAATATCTGTATTGTTTTCGACTCCTCTTGATCATTGATATACATTGTAAATATTTGTGGCGGCAGCACTCGTCACTGTGTCACTGCAGTTGATTTGTGTTAAACTGTTAAAAAAATTAATTTATCTACAATTTATCCCTGCTCCTGGCTCAGGAACCAGTCTTCACAGTATTCCTGTGTAGCAACTCTGAAAGGCTAAAAGTTCCCTTCCATTTCCTGTGTAACAGATTTGAGAGATTAAAATATCTACTCCAATTGTTGAGTAACAGCGTCAAATGACTGGAAGGCCTCATTCTGCTCCTGTTTAAAACTCTTGACGGATTGAATGCCCCGCTTCTGTTTAGGTGCAATTTTGAATAGTGTGGAACATTTTGGAACAATTAATGAACAACCCACTTTTGACATTATGATGGAGGAAGGCCATTGATGCTACAGCAATTAACAGACCACAGTGCCTCATGGATGCGCAGTTTCCATTTGCTAGGTCGTCTGGACGTATGTCCTACGTCACAAGATGTCGTGCCACATTCCACAGAGGGCGGTATCTTCAACATGAGGCTGAGACTTTCCATCCACCAGGACTGTGTGCTGATTACTTCTACAGATACTTTTCTGGACAGATCCATCTGTGACACGTGGGTTTGTGCGCATGATTCCGTCTTCATTGTTCGCCCGTCACTTCCCACAGTCTGGCTGCTATGGACTGAGGCTTAGCCCTGCTCAGTCATTCGTGGGCCTGTGGAGACCCTCTAGGTGATGGACTTGAAGGATCAAACCCAGAGTAAGTTGTGTGTCCTTGTCACCCTCAGTAATTCCTCCAATTCTTTTTTTTTAACATCGAGGGGATCTGAGTTATAACCGAGGGATGATGTTGAGGGCAGTGGATGTCCACCAACAGGATATTTTCTTGTCCATCTCTGACCTGTTCCCATGAGATTTCCCAGGTTCAGGAATCAATGTTGGGGAATTCCAGGGGAACTCATTTCCTGACTGCATCCTACGGTGTCATCGCCATTGGTGAGTCCGCCCTGCCTGTGGGATTGAACATAACCAGGGATGGTGTTTGGTCTTCACGAATCATTAACAATCAAGTTTGACTCCGTGACAATAAAGGTATCACAGTTTTTCCGAACAGGGTCAATATGTGAAATACAGATTACAATGGATCAGGGAATAATGGGTTAAAAAGCTGAATGAAAGGCATGATACCTGAATGTGTTTTATATTCTCAAAACAGATTGTGGAAATTACTGTATACACTGAGGTAAATGGACATGATTTAAAGGCATCCGAAAGACACAGCTACAGGGTCAGCAATATTGGGAACTGAATCCCAGGACATTTTACAGCTGGGAGTGCGAGACAGAACTGGATAAGCGATGGGGGTGGGGAGTCGGGGTTTTGGAAAATAGCTGAATAAGAGTTGTCATCTGCTTAGACACTAAAGATGATCTAACGTTACTTTTCTGAGCTTTATCTTTTTCTTATTGATTTTCCAAACGAAGTGCCATTTCAGTTGATTTGGGGGAAGTATTCCCAGCGTCAGCCTGAGTGCGTCTCAGCAACTTTAGTGGCAGAAGGGTCATTGTGATGTGGGTCTTTACGATTCTATCAACTTCTGTAGCCAACATTGCCTGGTACATTATATACTCACTGTGCCAGGAATAATATATTTCACATTTCCTGGAACAATTTGTGCCCGACATTTCCTTGAAAATTATTTTCCCAACATTCCCGGGAACATTCAATACCCGAAATTACACAGAATATTCTTACCCTGACGTTAGTTGTGAACGGCCTGACGTCAGTGAATTGTGAAAATGATAAGATCCCGAGGGATGAGATCCCTTTCCTGGGGCCGGGAGACACTGTTCTGAATTCCCCTCAAGCAGTTAAAAGGGTGAATACATTTTTCCTGCACTTACATGTCTTCACGACCTAGGATCGACCACAATTTACAAGAAAAGACAGAAATTTCCAAACCACGTTTGTTTTCAAGGAAATGGGAGGTAATCGTTCAGGACAGTAACATTTTCACCATCGGTATTGGGAAGTGGAAATAAGTGAACTGTGTCTGCTCTCGAGTGATCGAGTGTGTTGTGAATGTTCAAAACAGCGTCTGTTCTTATGGATGTGTCTCTGTGTTTTTTGAGGGTGAGGGTTTCTTGCGTTTTATGATTCAATTCTTTCATTAATTCAGACCATCCATTTATTATTTCCGTTCTAATTATTTGAATAAATCCTTGAATGCAGTGACACATCTGAAAATCTCACTGGGACCTCAGTCAAACTGGTCACTTTTTCTCCAGTCTAATGTACAATTTGTTCGTTTTTCTTCCTCACAGTTAACGTAGTGATGATCTACATTCTGCTTTATAAAGATTGTGGATTGTCTCCATGTGTCAGACGTTACCTGGTGGCCATGGCAGTGGCAGATCTACTGGTCATTATCCTCGACCTGATACTGAGGCACATTCCCATTGTTTATTGGCAACAGTTTTCTTTTCTTAGGGACATCCCTGTGTGTAATATCCACACCGTCCTGCTTTATGCAGCCACTGACTGTTCTGTCTGGTTCACCGTCACTTTTGTTTTTGATCGGTTTGTGTCCATTTGTTGCCAGAAGCTGAAAAGTAAATATTGCAGTAAGAAAAATTCGGCTGTGGTTCTGGGAGCAGTGACTGCGCTGAGCTGTTTAAAGAACATTTTCTGGTATTTTATGCTTACAACTCGGTATGGGCTGTCCAACACTCCCTGGTTTTGTAATGCATCACGCACTGTTTATTTCTCCCATAACTGGGCCACAATCGAGGTCCTCCACCACATTCTAACCCCAGCTGTACCATTTCTCCTGATTCTGATGCTCAATTTGTTGATCATCAGACACATTTTAGTGACCAGCAGAGCCCGCAGTAGACTCCGGGCTCACACCAATGGGGACACTCATTCTGACACAGAAATGCGAAATCGAAAAAAATCTATCGTTTTACTGTTTGTCATCTCGGCTAATTTCATCCTGTTATGGTCAATATTAATGGTGTTTTCTGTATGGAATCGGATGGATTATATTGGATATCAGTCTGTTTATCTACATCCTTTTGTGCGAGAATTGGGCTTCATGCTGCAGCTCCTCAGTTGCAGCACAAACACCGCTATTTATGCCGTGACCCAGACGAAGTTTAGACAGCAGCTGAAGAATGTGCTGATATATCCCTGCACCAAAATCCATTAGTAAATCAATTTCACGCATTAATCAATGCATCTGGGATTTTCTTATTTCAGTAAAATGTTTCAGCGTTGAATCTGCCTGTCGCTATGGTAACACACTGACGGTAGTGCTGGTTTGTCCAAGCTTATCCCAGAAGCGGTTTCGGAAACACATTCCATTGCTTCGCACAATTCAGGGGCCAATGAGAAAAGGCACCATCCCATTGCTTGTATTGATCACTTTAATTTGTAAACATTAAAATTTGTGCATTCAAAAGTCACGTGCAGCAGAGTGAACGGTGTGGTTGTTTGTCTTTGCATTGAGGAAGCTGAGCTGGAGAGAGACAGATTCAGCCCCAAGTCCTAATCCTCAGGGATGTGGAGGGTACCGGGGCCTGAGCTCAGGAGTTGGTTTTAAATCACTCTGTCCTTGCTTTCAACTCCGTGTCCCATAATTCGATCTGGCCTCTGTACAGTTCATCTGTCTCCCTTTATCATCCCCCATGGATATCACCATCCCACTGACACACTTTCCATCTGTCTCCCTCTCATTCTCCCATTTGTATATTCTATTTCACTCTCCATCCCTTCCCCAATTTCCTTCACTCTCTTTCCGTCATGATCTCCCTCCCTTCCAATCTTCTCACTTTCAAGAATCCTGTCTCACCTGCCGTTGCTAGTGGAGCAGAGGAGGTGTGCTGATATTCGGGCCGATACGACACAAACAGAGATTAGCGCGGTGATTCAGACGAATGCTAGTTAACAATAGCATGCTTGTGTCAATAGCCATTGTTAGAAGACACAGTTGGTTTGAGTGCTATAGACACCACGAGTGTGTAAAGGGGGTTGCGGTGGCACTATAGGTTTTGGCTGTGGCGAAATGTTAGGAGTGGGACAACATTCTGAAACACATGGGACGGATTGTTTAATATTCAGGGAAAAGAGTCGGGATATCTTCCAAGGCAATTTCGAGGGGATTAACGTAGGAGGTGTTCAGCGGACAGTGCTCATGGTAGGGACTGTGCATGAGAGTGATCGCGACCGTAGGTGAGTGTGAGGGGAAGGGAGCGTGACTGTGGGGATTGTGCGGAGGAGTGATCGTGATGTTGAAGGATGGTGCTGGGGAGTGAGCATGACGTTGTGGGAATGGGCAGGGACTGTGATTGTTACGGTATGGGAGTGTGTGAGGGATTGCCCGAGATGGTGAGGGGTGTACAGAGCAGTGAGTATGACGGTTAGGAAGTATGCGAGCAGTTTGGGAGTGACTGGGGAGCGAGTGACTGAGCAAGGTCTGGAGGGAGGTAGCCAGCGAACTCGATGAGACAGAGAGAGCGAAAGAGTGAGATCAAGTGGTTGGGAATGCGCGAGACTAAATAGGAGAGAGCGAACAAACGAGCGAGACTGGAACAGAGGCAGCAAGTGAGCCTAGGTTGGGAAGTGCGAATGAACGATTGAGACCAGGAGGGAGCGGGCGAGGGATCCTTGGTGGCAGAAAGCAAACAACTAAGCGAGTGAATGAGTGAGACTTGAGGGCAGGGAATAAGCCATCCCTGGAGAAACAGTGAGTGAACGAGTGGGACCGGGAGGTTGAGTGTAAACGAGAGAGATCCGTAGGGAGCGAGCTCTAGTGGGTAATAAAGAGATAGCGATCCTGGTGGAGGAAGAATGAGAGTGAATGAATGATACGAGGAGGGAGGGCAGTAGCGAGACTGGATGTGAGACAGCAAGCAAACAAGGGAGTCCAGAATTGAGGGAGCAAAGAGATAGTGTGGGAGGGCGCGTACAAACAAGCGAACATCAAGCCCGAGTGCGAGGGAGGAAGCGAGTCTGGGTGGAAGAAAGAGAGGGCAAACTCGTGAGTCCGAGATGGGATGGAGGGAGCAAGCCTTTCAGGGAGAGAGAAAGCGAATGAATGAGACGCTGAGGCAGGGACAGAAAAAGCCAGGGTGTTAGAGAGTGAGAGAACGAGCAATGTGGGGAGTGAGGAAGCGAGTGAGCTTGGATGGGACAGTGAGCGATCCTGGTGGGGGAGAGAGCGAGTGAATGAACGGGTCCAGGAGTGAGGAGGTAGCTAGCCTGGATGTGAGACAGGGAACAAACAAGTGAGACCAGGAAGTGCGGAGCGAGTAAGAAAGTGTTGTAGAGTGCTAACAAACAAGGGAGATGTGGAGTGAGAGAGAGCTCGAGCCTGACAGGAAGAGAGCAAAAGAGCGTGCGAGAAGAGGAGAGAGGAAGGGAGTGAGTCTGGGTGGAAGAGAGCGATTGAGCGACTGAGACTGAGAGGGTGGGAGAAAGTGAACATGTAGGGAGGGAGGTAAGAGAGCCTGGGTAGGAGAAAGTGAGCGAAAGAGTGATACCAGGAAGGGAATAGTTATCGAGACAAAGTGGGAAAGAGCGAGCAAACGAGTGAGATCAGCAGGATGGGATGGAGTGAGCCTGGCTGGAAGAGAGTGAGTGAAAAATGAGACCTGGAAAAACTGAGGGAAAGCGGCTGGGTTGGAGAGGCCGAGTGAATGAGTGAGCCCGGGAGGAAGGAAGGCAGCGAGCATGGGTGGGAGAGCGCGAGTGAAAAACTGACACTTGGCGTGAGTTAGAAAACGAGCAAGATTGGCAAGGAGTGAGTGAGCGCGGTGTCGGTGAGAGACAGCGAGCCTAGGGCTGGTAGAAAGGGCGAACTAATTAGATCAAGAGGGAGGGCGGGAGTGAGCATGGGTGGGGTAATTGAGCAAAAAAGCGAGACCACGAGGGAGGAAACGAGCAAGAGTAGCTGGGAGATCGTGAGAGAACAAGCGAGAAAAGAAGGGAGGAAGTGTGCAAACCTGTGTGGACCAGAGTGAGCAAACAAGTGAGTCTGGAATGAAGGGAGGACGCGATACTTGGTGGGAGAGACCGAGAGTGGAGGAACAACTGAGGCATGGCGGAAGAGAGTGCGTTAACAATGAGATCAGGATGGGGGGAGCGAGTGAATCTGGGGGTGTGGAGCAGGCGAACTTCAAGACCGGGCGAAAGGAAGGCAGTGAGGCTGTTTCGGAGAGAGTGGGTAAACAACTAAGAACGGGAGGTAGGGAGAGACTAAGCGAGATGAGCAGGGAGCGAGGGAGGCTGGTTGGGTGAAAGCCAGCGAGCCTGGGGGTGGTAGACTGAGTGAACGAATGGGTTCCAGCAGGAGGGAGGGAGCAAGCCTTGGGAGGAGTAATCGAGCGAAAGATTGAAACCAAGAGGAAGGAAACGAGCAAGACTGGGTGGGAGATAGCGACAGAAGGAGCGGGTCAAGGAGGAATGGAACGAGCGAAACTGAGTGGAACAGAGCGAGCGAATAAGTGAGACTTGAACGAAGGGAGGAAGAGAGCCTCAGTGGGAGAGCGCGAAGGAATGGACTTGAATAGGATGGAGGAAGCAAGCGAGGCTGTGTAGAAGATAGTGAGCAAAAGAAGTAGAACAGGATAGAGTGAGTGAGCGAAGGTGGGGTGTAGAGCAAGTAATCATCAAGACCAGGAAGGAGGGAGCAAGCAAGCCTGGGTGGAAGAGAGAGAGTGAAAAATTGTGATCTTGAGGGGGGAGGGAGAGACCTATATGGGAGGCAGCGAGTGAACAAGTCAGATGGGGAGGCAGGGAGCGAATGTACCTGGGTGGGAGAGACTGAGCATACAGGTGAGACTCGATGGGAGGGAAGGAGAAAGCCTGCCTGGGAGAGAGCAAGCAAACGAGTGAGGTGGGGAGAAGGGAGCGAACGCTCCTGGCTGGAAGAGAGTGAGAGTACCAGTGAGATGGGGAGCGAGGAAGCGAGTGACCCTGAGTGGGAGATGATGGTTGACAGAGCGAGACCGGAAGGGAGGTAGGGAGCAGGCCTGGGAGTAAGAGGGCGAGCGAACAATTGAGAATGGGAGAGACGATGCAAACGAATGAGCGAGTTCCCAGAGGAGGGTGGCAGCGAGGCTGCGTGGGAGAGAGCGAGCGAGAAGTCTGACCAGGAAGTTGGGAGTGAGCAAACGAGCGAGACTGGGAGGGAGGAAGTTGAGTTAGTGTAGATGGGAAAGCGTGAGCGACTAGTGAGGCCAGAAGGCAGCAAGTGTGTCAGGGTGGTAGAGAATGAGTAAATATTTGAGATCAGGAGGAAGAGCATGATTGAGCATACATCGTAGAGAGCAAGCAAAAGAGGGAGTTTGGGAGAGAGGGAGACCAAGTAAGCCTGGGTGGAAGAGAAGGAACCAACGACTGAGAATGGGTGGGAGTGTGCAAGCGAATGAGGGGACTTTGCAGGGAGAGGGCGATTCAAACTGTGTGTGAGACAACGAGCGAACAAGTGTTAATAGGAGAGAGGGAGCGCCTGTGTCTTAGTGGGATTGAGTGCGCAAATGAGTCAGACCAAGAGGGAGGAAGCGAGAGAATCTGATTTGGATAGATCAAGTGAATGAGATGGTGTGCGAGGGAGCAAATGCGCCGAGGCGGGAGCAAGTGTGTGACGAGCGGGACTGGAAGGAAGGGAGTGAAAATTCCTGTGTGGAAGAATGTGAGTGAACGAGTCAGACTTGGAAGAAGTGAGTGAGTGAATGAAAGAGACCAGAAGCAAAACAGCGAGTGAGCCTGAGTGGCAGGGGACGAGAGAACAAGTGAGACCGGAAGGGAGGGAATCAGTGACACTTGGTGAGACAGAGCGTGCAAATGGGTGAGACCTCGAGGGAGGGATTGAATGAGATTGACCAGGAGGGAAAGAACAAACAAGCCTGGTGAGGGAGAGTGAGTGGTGAAGTGAGACCGGGTTGGAGTGAGCGACTGAACAAATCAGATCAGGAGGTAAAGAACAAGTGAAATTGTTTGGCTGAGAGTTAGCGAATGAGTGAGATGGGGACAGAGTGAGCGAGTGAGTCTGAGTGGAATAGAGTGAGTGAACGAGGGAGAACGGGAGGAAGCGAGCAAGCAAGCCTGGTTGGGAGAGAGCGAGCAAACGACTGAGACAGGGAGGTACGCAGCGAGCAAATGGGAGTTGCCAGGAGGGAGAGAGTGAATGAGCCTGGGTGCGAGAGAACGACAGAGACAGGAACGGAGAGACCGCAGGAACGAGAGAGACTGAGAGGAAGAGAGTGGGTGAGACTGTGTGGGAAAGAACAAGCAAACATATGGGAGCAGATGAAAGGGAGCGAGTGTGCCTTGGCGACAGTGAGGAAGCAAACAAGTCACACCACGAGGGAGTGATGGAGAAAAACTCTTTGGGAGAGAGCAAGTGAATGGGTGAGACGGGGAGGGAGAGAATTGGCCTGTGTGGCAGAATGCGAACAAACACGCAAGACCAAGAGCATGAGAGCGAATGAGCCTGAGTGAGAGAGAACCAGCGAGGCACTGAGACTGTGTGGGAGGGAGCAAGTGAGTCTTGGGAGTTAAAAGCGATTTAACAAATCAGACCAGGAGGGAGACAGTGTGGCGAGCCAGTTTGGGAGACAGTGGGTGAACGTGTGTAATGGAGATTGAGGGACGGAACGAGCCTCCACGAGAGAGAATGAGCAAACAAGTGAGACAGGGAGGAAGAGAGCGAAATTGGGTGGGTGAGAGCGAACCAGCGAGTCAGATCATGTGTGTGGGACCGACCTTGGGTGGAAGAGAGCGAGCGAACGAGTGAGACCAGGAGGGAGAGTGAGTGTGAGCGAAGCTGCGAAGGACCAGGAGAGCCCCGGTGGGTGAGAGTGAGCTAACAAGTGACATTTGAAGGGAGACAGAAAGCGATCCTGGATTGGACAGAACGAATGAGGCCAGGAGAGAGGGAGTTAGCGAACGAGAGAGAAGGGCAGAGAGTGTGAGAGACAATCTGCGTTGCTGAGAAAGTGTGAGACCGAGAGGGAAGGTGTGAGTGAATGAGCGAGACCCGAAGTTGGTGGGGGGGGGGGGGTGGGGAGAGTGTGAGCAAGTCTGGGTGGGAGAGAACCATCGAACATGTGATACGGTGAAGGACGGAGTAGGTGTGGCTTGGTAGCATTGAGAGAGTGAATGAATCAGACCAGGAAGGAGGGATAGAGCAAGCCTGTTTGGAATAGTGTGAGCGAATGTGCATGACTAAGGAGGAGGGAATGAGCGGGCCTGGCTGAAACAGAGTGAGTGAACAAGGCAGTCCATGAGGGAGGGAGCGACCGTGCCATGTTTGGAGAGAGCGAGTAAATGTTTGAGACTAGGAGAGAAGTGGGGAATGAACAAGGGATACCGGGAAGGGGAAAGTGAGCAAGCTTGGGTGGGAGAGAATGATCAAACAAGTGAGACCAGGAAGGAGGTGAGAGAGAGTCGGTGAATGTGTCAGACCAGGAGGAAAGTGTTGTTGTTGGTGGAAGTTTTAGAAACCTCCAGGAGACGCAGAGATTTCTTCATGATGACAAGCCTTTATTTGCAAACCGAAGCTGTGCACATCAGTGCAGTCAACCCCGAAACCCCACGAACAGCAAGGATACTCTAATGTTTATGTTGTTGTCAAAGCCACACCTCATCCCCTTCACATAAGCATAACCAATCACACTAAGTCTGCATTGCATTCACGTCAACAATCAGACTCTGCCTCAATTCTCTTGTGGATTGCTGCAAACCATCACGTTCCATTGTGTTCAACTTTCTTCATTTTTTGTCACTTGACCAGCCGCAGTCATGGAAAGTTGATTGGAGCCTGCCACCGGGATTATTTTTAATTAAGGCGACATCGCAACATGTATTACATTTTAACTATCTATTCATGTTTACTATATATTTCATCATTTGAAACCTATTGGCCTTGCACAAAGAATGGATACAATGAGGGCCGACCATCAGAACTCAATGCACGTAGCTCCTGGCTGAAAAGTGGGCAGAAAAAAATAGAGCTTCAGTTCTCAGAGGGTTCTCCCTCTATCCTTGGAGTATCCGATCCAGAAATCCGTCCCCCATTGTCTAGAACTTGATAAAATAACCAGAAAACCTTACAGACTAAGCTTAATTAAGAAAAAAAGAAAGCAAAATTTAAAATGTCGTGGCGCCACATGATGTCTACACTTCGGTGGATATTGGGTCATAATAATAGAGCGCCGAAACTTTTTTTTCTAAGATGGGAGATGACTGAGAACAGACAAACACATCGAAGATTTGCTCACGATGAGAAGTAACACACAGCATGGCAGAACGGCAAGGAAAATTAACACGATAGCAGCAACGATTCCAATTTTGGGAAACCAAGTTACCCCCCCCCCCCCCCCACCGCCACGTTACACTGAAGACGCTGTCTAACCAGTCAAAGAATGATGATGAGTTCCTGCATTCTCCTTAACCTCTCTGCTCAGATTTCTCAGCTTATAAATTGCCTTAGTTAACGACCCTTCAGGACTAATGTTATTAGGTATGAAGTTACAGAGATGTTACACAAACATTACATAGACGCCACCTTTCTCAGCCAACTCAGCCAATAGCCAAGGTCTGCCTATTTTTCCACGCCATTCTGCTGGTTGCATCCAACTGCTCAACTAATACTGAGAGGGCGTCATTGGTACAATTAGTAAGTCTCTTCTGGTGATAGTATATAGAATTAATCCATTCAGCATTTTTCCTAAAACCAATCAAAGGGAAAAGTACTTTCCAGCCCGCAGCAATGTGGTTTCTCGGCTTGAATTCATTAGGGATGCCTCTTGGCTGCCCTGTACTGTCAATGCCCATGTCTTAGTCAGGGACATAATGTTTCCTGTTTTAAAGCAGTATCTGTTGATGTGGTGTGTCAAACTGATCCTTTGGGGTAATAACCATTTTCTTTAGTAGCATAACTCGCGTGCTGGTGCCTCTGAATTGCAGGGGAAGTGTTGGCCTTAATCCCTATTCCATGGTGCACAACAACGAAGTATCGGCTAACGAGATAAGCTCGGCATCAAAATCAGTATCTGCAAGTTGGACACCTGCAACAGTCACTACGCCCATGTCCAGGTGCACCTTCCCACACATTGGCCAATCAGGACATTATTACGCCGCGTGAAGCATTCAAAACCAAACTGGTGACGGATGTTAAGGGCCTGTATTGGTAATGTACCGTTGACTTTGAAGGTAGAGCGAGGAATAATGTAATTACATTTTGGGATGTGTTCACTTTGATCAAATTGGGGAAATGCCTGTTACAAAATATGCAAATATGGGCAATAGGGCGTATTGGTTGTACAGGTGAGGTAACAGGTGAGGTAACAGGTGAGGTTGTACAAGTCGACTACAAGGCAGCGCTTTATTCTGCAATCCATAATTCCATTGTGGCATTCCTATCACATTGACCTCAGTTCATTTGATTATAATGTCACAACGCTTCCAGAACCTGTGCCTTCAGAGGGTCTTGCCACCACCTATTCACAAAATCTATCAATCACCACAAACGTACATCTTTTCCCTCTCACTATCTTTAAAATGTTCACATAGTCAATCAACAAATGTTTGAAAGGTCCTTTGGGCACTGGTCTGTGGCCTATAGGGTTTGATGTTCCCTTTCTAGCATGATACTGAGCGTATATCCCTCATTGTGACAGGATGTAATCCGCTGTCGTGATCCCCGACCCAAAAGTGTAGCACTGGGTCCTGGCTGTCCGCATTTCAGCATCTCCTCGGGAATGGCTTGTTCAGCAATGACTGCTGAGCGGGGATTTGAGGTCAGTTCCTCCCCCAGGGGTATCTTGGTCCGACTCCATCCTGCCAGGACTGGCACACAACGACGGCATTTGACATATACGATTTCACCTGCCAATTCGATCGTGTTTCAGTCTGGTTCAGGCCAATCCAATAGGAAACGACCATTTGCCTCATTTGAGACTGTAAAATCCTGGACTGCTTTATATTGTTTTTTGAATCATGTCAGTGACACTAGAAGGAATGCAGAGCAAAAACATAAGATTTAACAAACATGAATCAGCTTTTCGATTATTTTTCACTCAAGGGCTGTATAACTCTTCTGTCAGACAAATGGCCACTTATTTTAACCTGATAACAAAAGCCATGCGTATTCAGGTCACTCTGAGAATTTTACTGCCTGTACATCTGTATCATCCTTTGAACATATTGAGCAAATTGGGCCGGTTTGTTCCTGTGGCTGGGGCATGCTTAATTCACATTACTCTGATTCCTGGGATGGCCCCTGGTTTAGGATGGTTCAGGCCACTCATCACCAATATATCGGATTTGAAGATTTTACATTTCATTTTCAAAATAAGGAGAGGTTGTAATCAGGAGGTTTGCTGGGGAGAATCAGAAATCTTTAGGGGCTCACTGGGTATCCTGGAATAAAATCCCCATCAGTGGCATCACCATCCTCAACGCGGATAGGTGTGCCTTACATAGGCTCGGGATTTTGAGGATTGATTTTTTAAAAAAGAACAGCATTGTTGCTTTCACCCTTATTCACATTCCTGAGCCCGAGTGGCCTTACACTGTTTCTTCTTTTCCCTTTCTTTTGAATCTGGCCATTCAGACTCAGCCTTTCGCTTCTTCCAGCTTTGGGGAGTTCGCTCAGGTGTACAAGCCTCTGTGACCGGATCACATGCAGAATTCCTTCAACCGTCCAGGAAGATATATTTTTGTTTCATATCCGCTTTATATTTCCTTACTTTAATTATGAATTACTCAATGCAGACATGCTTCAAAATAACCACGAGGCAATGACACAGATCACTGGAAATGTGAAAAGTTATAAAACCAATCAAACCTGTCAAGGGATTCCGGTTTTGTGATTCAGGGCTAACACAATTGGGCCTTTAAAAATAATAACTAATATAACAAATACATGTAACTCAGAGGTGGAAACTGAGGCAGTAAAAAATACATTTTAGAAGTGATTAATACAAAGTGGAAAATCATTTATAAAAACCATTATAGTTACTTGGGTACAGTCTCTTAATTTAAATCCCAGATAAGATACCTTAAGCGGTTTTGACCCATCATTACACATTTACAATGTTAAAAAGCTGTGAAGTGAATGCAGCCGCACTAAAACGTCCTGTCCACTCGCATGGTAACAAAATACTTCTCATGCATAAATAATGGCCGAATCCAAAGACACAGATATTAAAATAAGATATCATGTTTTGTTTGTGCTTTTCATAACTCAATGGTTAACCAAAACTTCAATTCTCAGTGAGGGAGGAAAATTTATGCAGAATAAAACTACAACTGACACTCCATAATCACCAATGAGCTGCAGCAGTCTTTAGGTTGAATGGAGACATATGAGTCCTAAACAAACAAAAAAAAAATCTGCCAGTATCGTTTTCTGAAAAAAAAATTGTTCGTTTGGGATATTTGGGATCTATCGTTATACTTTCAGCTCCGTGTTTTAAAAAAACTAAATAGCACAAAGTTCATGTAATTTCTGCACTAAATAAGCAAATGTTCAAGACTGAGGCGATTTTTCTCAATGTTACTTCTGGATTATTATTTTAAAAAACAGGCACCTGCTGAGGCCAGGGTATACAGGGCTACTGCGTTTACTGCCTTGAGTCAAATCTTTTATTAAGCCAATGAGATCAAAACGTGGTGAACTTGAAATTTGGCAATGGCTTCAAATAATGAGGGTTTTGAGAACAGGTTCATACCGGTGTCACATTGAAATGTCATCATGCTCCATATTGAACTGATTCAAATTTAAATAAGGTTGGCTTTCATGTAAACATAAACTGTAACCAGTTGGAAATTAATAGCAGAGCAGTCACGGTCTGTAAGGAGAAATTGGGGGTTAATATTTCATTTATATTATTTTATTTTACACAACCTTTGTTTCATAAACATTCATGGCTACTTAAAAAAAACTCACAAAATGTCACCTTAAATTCCCAAAGTGCAAATTAAATTCAAAACGCTCCTGGATCTCGAGCTCCAGGAAAGAAAATCACAAAAATTCAATCACTAACAAACAAATATGCATGCAAACTAGAGCACAAAGGTTTAACCATTCGGCAAGCTGCAGGAAATCAAGGCTGAACCAGTCTCTCTGTCTCTCTCTTGCTCTCTTGCACACATAAGTGAACATTTTACAAATATTTTTCCCATCTTCAAAGGTTTTAATCCATTTCCCTCCACACTCATGTACACTGGGCAATGGATTTCTCAGCTGAAAATGTGTTGCTGGAAAAGCGCAGCAGGTCAGGCAACATCCAAGGAGCAGGAGAGTCGACATTTCGGGCATGAACCCTTCTTCAGGAGTTCTTTTTCAGGCTCAGGCCCGAAACGTCGATTCTCCTGCTCCTTGGATGCTGCCTGAACTGCTGCGCTTTTCCAGGAACACATTTTCAGCTCTGATCTCCAGCATCTGCAGTCCTCACTTTCCCCAATGGATTTCTCAGCCCGTCTCGATCTTGGGTCCCCAGCGAATGTATCGTGGCTGTCCGACTCCCTCCCAACTTTCATATCAGCGAAAACATCATTCTTTTTACATGTGGCAGCTCTTTCTCCCTCCTATAATGCTAATCCAGGGAGTTCCTTTCTGATCCTGATCCTGATTCCATCTCCAATTCATCCCATCAGTCTCCTATTGGTTGCCTTATGGTCCTCCTCTGAACGCGCTGTTCTACTTCCTTTTGCCACTTCCATAGGTCACTTTCCCTTTGACACCGTTCAACACTCTGTTTATTGTTGAGAAACTCCTAATGCTGTTTTTGCCCGTGTACTGTGCGCTGTCAACTGAGTTCTTCTTCCAATTTCTCCCGTCTTTGTTTCTGTTTTTTTTTCCACTGCCACCGCAACATCTTCCACTCGTTCTGCCGTTCCTTGATTAACCCCTTCACTTGCACCTTTCTCTGGTGCAGTTTATCTTTATCAGTACAGTCCTCAACCCATGCAGTGGAGTTTTATTATTGGGACCGTTGTGTATATTCAGAACAGCACGAAAAAGTCTAGTTTGAAAAGACTGAGGTCTGTAGGAGTCCTTCATTCTGTTCTTTGTGTTTGGATGTGTAATTTTGGGAATACATTTTGTCTGTTTTAATATCTCATAGTCAACCAAGCTAACTTAGTCAAGGTCATTTTCACTGTACACTTAGCGAAATAAATTGCAAATAATGGTCTGGCCTAGTCCATGACACCTCCGAGGACTCCTCCGGCATTTAAAGCAGGGCATGGTCGATGCGAGTGTCATTATTTCAGGATTTGGTTCGGTTGGGTAGACAGAGTTTTGGATAGTAATTCCTCTTTTAGTCGACAAAAGTTGTCTGGATGTGGATGCGGTGAATACCAACAAGTTGCAAGAATTAGCAGAGAAGCTGCAATTGAATGTGTCTGCTGTTGTGAGGAAAGGAGGAACAAATACAGCAGTAGCACAGCATTAAATTTGCTGGAAAACTATCAGAATCTATAGAATTGGCAAGAATCCAATTGTAAATGAAGCAGGTTGAGTCAGACGTGAGCGATAAGGAAAGGGGAGCAAAAATAAACCAATTTGAGTTACAATTAAAAGTGGAAGGGAGGATAAAAGAGAGAGCAGCAGAACAGTGCGAACAAGAGAGGCCAGCAGAATGTTGGGAAAAGAGAGAACAGAGAAAGAAAAAGAGTGAACTTTTGAACTTCAAAAACTGACACTTAAAAAGGAAAGTCAGCCTAAAAGGCTGGAGATTAAGGCGAAGGGCAGGCTTACTGATGAAATGGTCGTCAGAAGCCCATTAAGAAAGTGGTTAAGTATGTTCAAGCGTGGTCTAAATTTGATGAGAAGGATGTGGATGCCTTTTCCTTCTCAATTGAAAAGGTGGCTAAACAAATGTAGTGGCCGGCGTAATGTGGGTTTTATTGATCCAAACGAAACTTGCATGTGGGGCTAGTGAAGAAATCGTAGAACTATCAGATGAAGTATCTGGGGACTATGAGGAGGTGAAAAAAAGCCATTTTAGGTGCATATGAGTCTGTACCAGAAGCCAATAGAGAACGTTTCAGGAACCTAAGAAGGGGCCCAAGTCAAACATATATTGCATTTGAAAGGATCAAACATCGTAGATTCGATAGATGGATAAGAGTTTTAAAAATCTATGATGCCCTGAGAGAGGTAATTCTTTTGAAGGAATTAAAAATATTTACTGTCTGTAGGAGTGCGAACTCATGTGGAAGGTCAGAGATTCAAAACAGAAAGATTAGCAGCTGAAGAGGCTGATGATTATGAGCTGGTCCATAAAACTCGGTTTGGAAAACAGAATCATCTTCAGCCAATGAAGGATAGTTATTGGGGCAAAGAGACATTCTCACGTGGAAATGGTAAGGTAGGTCTCTTTGAAGATAATAATGATAACCTACTACAGTGTAAAAAAAAGTCTTGAGGGAGACAAATAAGTTTTTAAAAAACTCCTGTGTTTGCATTGTTATAAAGTGGGCCATATGAAATCGCAGTATTGGTGGGCTAGGAGAAATCCTGATGTAGGAAAACAAGACAAATCTAGTAACAAGAGGCACAAGGGAAGTTAGACAACTGCCTCAGAGTGTACAAGACGATCAGAGGTCGATGAAGGAAGAAGTGATAGATCCACTTAAAAATACACATGCAAGCATAATCTTTATTCACATAGGCTCGGAGTCATAGGTAAGGAGGTTACAATATTAAGGAACACAGGATACTCCAGTCTGTAATGCTGAAAGATGAGGAGATATGTTCTCCTGAGTGACTATTTCCAGAAAAGGTGCTGGTAACATGAATTCGTGAAGAGACAAAAAAAGTGCTCAGTTATATAAAGTGAGGTTAGAGAGTCCAGAGAGTGTGAAGAATTTGTGGTCGCAGTACTGGAAAAACTCTCAGATACAGGAATACAACTTGTACTTTCAAATGATATACCTGATGCACCGGTAGGCGTGCTGCCTACTCTAGTTGAAATGCTAGTGGTGGCGCAGGAAACTAAAGATATGGAAAATGTTTATCCATGAATTTTCGATGATTGTGTGGACACTAAATCACAGACGCATAAAGTGATGCAGGCGTTTTCAAAAATCACAAATAAGGAAGCTGACATAGCTTTACTGAGAGATTTTTGAACAGACAATTGTAACAGAGGAAGAGCAAATAGGCAAAAAAGGAAGTATCTTTAGCCCTGCTAATCTGATTGAATTACAGCAGAAAGATGAGAAGTTAAAACATTTATATTAAAAAGCTTGTGTAGCAACGGAGAGTGAATGCTTTCCTGTGTGTTATTACTTTTCAAATGATGTATCGACGAGGAAATGGAGACAATCACACATTCGAGCAGATGAGAAATGGGCAGATATTTATCAAATAGAGTTGCGTTTAGTTATAGGGAAGAAGTGATGCAACTGGCGCATGAGCTAACACTTGGAGGTCATTTAGGGGTGTGGAAAACACAGGCTAAAATACAAAGATAATTTTACTGGCCTGGACTACGTAAGGATGTCTTTGAATTTTGTCAAAAGTGTCATACATGTCAGGTAATCAGAAATCGACAGTCAATAATAAAACCGGTACCGTTAATATCATTTTTAGTATTTGAGGAATCTTTCACAAAAGTCTTGTTTGATTGCGCAAGTCCCGTAACTCGAAGAAAAAGTGAGAGCAAGTACGTATTCACAATATTGGATGTTTAGACTCGAATTCCAGAGGCAATTCCATTACGCAATATCGCAGCAACAGGAGGTAAGAAGAATTCCTTCGTTTTTAACCAGATCCGGACAGCCAAAAGAGATCCCGTCAGATCAAGGAGGAAACTTCACTTCTAAACTCTTCTAGGATGTTGTGGTTAACTTGCTAATAAAGCAATTCAAATCTACTGCGTACCATCCAATATCACAGGCAGCGCTAGATAAATGGCATTAAACACTGCAGACCGTGTTTTTTTTTGAGACTCTGAATCTCCTGCTTATATTTTTTGACTATTTTTGAAATCCACACACTATCGCCAAACTGCGCTCGTGCTTATATTTTCCTCAGTGACCATTTTGTGTGTGTGCGTGTGTGAGACACAATGAAAAACAACAAGTGCACAAACCTTAATTGAATATCCACTACCAGGAAGAAAGGGAATACCTGAGTGGTCAGTGACAAGCAGTGTGCTTCTCAGAGAGCAATGCTGCATGATCAAATAGCGAGGGGGACGGCAAGGATCAAATCAAAATAGAGTGGGAGGGGTAAATAATACACTCCACTCCCTGTGGTGGAGAGGACTGGTAGGAAGAGGTGATTGACCTACATCTCAATCATACTTCAGCAAAAGCTCCGACAACAGCAACTTCCACTGCCATTACATATCAGGTATGCAGGCATCTGTCGGCGTCATCACCTCGATGCCACTTCCAAGTCGGGCATTTTTACCAAAATCAAGACAAGAAAGGAGGGATCGTCTGGGATTTGCACCTGTAACCTCTTGCAGGTTAATGTGACACACGTGCCGAAGCGAGAATCATGCCCCTCCACTTGAAGACCGTGTTAATGCTCAGGATTGTCGAGATGAGTTGGATCAGGGAGTTCCGTTTGTACTGTTTGCGATAAGACATACACTGAATGAATGGACTAAATTCAGTGCATTTAAATTAATTTTTATGCATTAAGTAAGAGGACCATTAAAATCGCTTAAGGAGAAATTAGTAACTCAAAATTAAGAGACCACCCATTTTGACGATGTGTCAAATTTTAGAGAACGATTAAATAGATCTGGAGAGTTGGGTAGATAGCACGTAAAAGTATAACAGCATAGAATGAAACAAGAAGCGAATATGAAATCACAAATTCGCAATATTGTAATTGTGGTGCAGGGATTGGTGCTGCGTCCAATAACCGGTGAGTCTTTAATAACAAGGTTTAATGGAACTTATCAAATTGAGAAGAAATTAAAGTGAGGTGAATTACTTGCTCAGGATTCCACACAGGACGAGCTCTGTCACAGTGTGCCATTTGAATATGCTCAAAAGATATTTTGATTTGAAACGATTAAGAATTGGGCATTCCGCTAATCAAATTGGGGAATGAGGAAGTTGACAAAAATGAAGATAAATTATTGAGTTAACTTGCACAGAAAGAACAAAATGACCTGAACGAGTAATTAGTATCACATGAGGAGATATGTAGAAATAAACTGGGAAGTATTAACCTAATTGTGCATGTTGTGCGTGTCAGAGATACTTTTCCGATTAAGCAACATCCTTATGGACATAACCCTCTAAAATTGGCACATATTCAGAAGGAGATAAAGCACATGCTCCAAGATGCATAATAGAAGTGAGTTACAGTGATTTGAGCTTACAAATAGTCATGGTGGCAAAGCCAGTTGATATCTGGGTGCTATCTTTGGGGTATCGCAAAGTAAACACCGTTACAAAGTCTGATGCCTATCTAATTTCACGGTAGGAGGATTGTATCGAAAACCTGTGACAATCAACTTATTTTTGTAAGTTTGACTTGCTCAGAAGATACTGGCAAATACGTCTGTCAGAGAGACCAAAGGCAATTTTTACTATCGGAACACCAAATGGACTTTATCAGTTCACAGTCATGCAATTTGTTATGAGAAACTCTCCAGCCACATTTGAGAGACTGGCGAATAAGGTCATTGGCCGATTACCCAACTGTGTGGCGTATATTGATGACCTGGTCATTTTCAGTCAATTATGGAAGGAGCATCGACAGCATTTATTGCACTGTTTGATCGACTTTGGAAGGCGGTTAAACCTAAGTGTCGGTGAAATTAGCCCAATAAAGCAGAGATCACAAAACACAGAGTGAAGAAAAAATAACAAAACGTTTATTATCATAGTGATACCGTGGAAGAGAGAATGGCTGCGCTGAAACAGCACAGACAGTCTGTCCATGTGGAGGACACCCCCCTTCTCCGAACTGAAAATTAAGCCAGTTTATTTTTTGTATATATAGGGATCATGTTCAATGATGCTAATCAAAATAGGGAAAATACAATGGTCTTGATAATCAAGGAATCCAGTTAGGATGGTGGTAGTCGCAAAACAGTTATCAGACGAATACCTTGAATATAGATGCAATGCAGCATTTTGGCAGCAGCAATCAGTACTAAATGGGATCAGATCTCTGCGGTATTCGAGGATGGGGGGAATATTCCTTTTGAAGCAATGAGGTGTTTCCATTGCTTCTCTTCTCTGAGCGAAAATTCTGGTGCCTCTCAATCTGACCTGTCTTTTGAATGGCTTTGGTATCATTGGGTTATGAGACTGCCCTGAGGGCTTTAGGACAGCTGTGTTGATCGATTCCAAGAAGCTCATTGTAACTTTCTCTTTGGAAGTGTATTGCCTGGTCTGACAGTGACTATGGACATGTCTGGCTTGCCGTGTCAGCCTGCTTTATTAATGCTGAGGCATTCTGGGAGTTTATTTCATGGATGGGACATGCTTGATTTTCTCTGTTCTATGTTGCCATGCTATGAGTTGGCAGGGTAGAGGGTGTTTTCACACAATTCATCCTTTTTTAAGCGTGTGATGAGAAAGGGGCAACGTAGCAAGCTCCAGGGGGGATTGTCGTGTGGCGGGTGGGAGCGTTGTTTGATATCAGACAGATCACCCTTCGTGTCTGGGAACAACTCAACAGACGTTGCCTTGGGGCAGGGTTGATCCCCCATATGATCTGTTTTATCTGAATGGTCATGGGGCCAGAGGACAGTAGTCTGGCGCACAGGCGTGAACAGCAGATACAGATGGCCATGGCCAGCGCCACACTCCGGCAATGATAGCAAGGATGGCAATCAGTTCCTGGAGCAGGGCTGTACCCCATGAGTCCATGCAGTAGACTGCCCAGTCCCATAAGTCCCAGTGGTATTCCTGATCATGCTAGAGAGAAGCCATCTGCTTGATAGGCTGGGCCAGGTCTGTGATGATCTCGCGGGGCTCAGGGATGTAAGTGCAGCAGCCAGTGCTAACGAGGACGCATGTGCCCCGTTTTTCAGCGAGCTGGGAGTCTATGGAAATCTAGTTTTGCAGGGCCACATTGCGAATTGGAATATCTTTCGCATTTAGCTGGGTACGCACTACAGCTGTGAAGTTGGCCACCCGTTCTATTGTGGTGGTGAGCTTGTGGGCTTCCATGTGAAACCGCACGGTTGCATGGGATGTGCCTTCAGTGAGAGAGCTGCATCAAGGGCAGCGAGGGCTCGTTTGCTACAGGTCACGGGCTTTGGGACGGAAGGGGAATGGGAGTGATAGATGAATGGTACCACGCACATGACAAACCAGCTGCCAGCCCAGGACAGCAAAAGTAAGGGGTAGGTTTTGTGGCCACAGACAAAACAGGTTCCATTGTAACTCCAGAGATGCTGGGTCTGGGATTCTGTCCAGATGATGAGGATGGTGGTATTCTGGGTGATCCTGGTGAGGACTGTAGGTTTAATATGTTGCCTTCTGCTGCAGATCGTCGTTCTGAGAGAGTTAGAGGCAGGGAGTGAGTGCACCAACTCCAGCCAGTCTCCCATCCAGATGGATGTGTGTTTTTTAAAGAGATGGACCCTGTAGGTGTCCACTGTTCGGTCGTGTTAGCAATGGTTAGGGCTGGGGATTCATCAGAGACGTTGTAGGCCATGTAAGACCACGCTGTAAATTTGTCCAGGTGGCACACCGCAGATCTCCAGCGGGCTGGGCTGTTGTCCCCATAGATGCCCATTGCTGGTGGTATTTTGATTGTGGTAACCTCAGAGGACCTGTTTGGTTCCAGCCACCACTCCACCGTGTTGGAGATATTGAAGGGGATAGAAGGTAACGGAATGCCCCGTGAGAGTTAACGGGGACCCTCGTGCAGACACAACGGCGAGTCCGGTTAAATCGCTGAGCATACCCATGGGCCATTCGCAGGAAAGTGTTGGCCTCCAAGTCACAGTGGATTATTAAATGTCTCGCCTTTTGTCCCTGTTTACTGGCAAGCCAGAGTGTGACAGTCAGACAGGTAAGATGATGGAGATGATGTTGATGGCTGAGCTGCGCAGCTGAATCTGTCTTCGGCGTTGCGAGCAGTGTCTTCTCCTGTCTGGTCCCTCACCATTGGAAGGGGAACTCTCATTTATTCCGGTGGCATGTGTCCATTCGGCCAATCCTTCGACTTTTATAGCTGTCTGGCTCATCAGCAGGGTCATTTCCGTCTCTCTGTTCTCCATGGAGAACTTTGGGGGTCTGGTACTGGTGTGCGTAGGTCGCCCCATGACTCGGTGACCCCAGTCGTGCGGTTTGCCTGACTATGTATAGTGTAAAGAGCTAGTGGCAAGACGACGTCTGGCCAGGTCAGTCCTGGGTGATCTTGGTCAGTGTGGTTTTAAGGGTGGCCTTCATCTGTTCGAACATGCTTGATGACCGGAGTTGGTAGGGGATGTGGTCGCGCCATGGCATCCCTAATATCAGTCATGAGCCTAAAAGTGAAATGCTCCCCCTATCTGGCTGTATGTTACCAGGGATCCCGAATCTGGGGACGACATCCCTCAGGAGGGATTTTACCATTGCGTCAGCATCATTCTTTCTTGTGAGAAACGCCTCCACCCGTTTAGAAAACATGTCGATGATGACAAGGATGTATTTGTAACCCTGTTTTTGGAGCATGTGATCAAAGTCAATCGGCAAGTGGCTAAACGGTCCATCAGTAACTGGCAGCCAGTCATACCTGGCAACAGGCTTTTAAGAATTGTCGTGCAGGCAAACGAGGCACTGTGACAGCAAGGCTTAGGCAGCAGCAGCACATCACAGCGCATACAGGATTGCGTGACAGCGTGTGACGTGCCCGTCTTGTCCGTGTGGCCAATGCCGTGGGCTGTTAGGACGAGTATATGCAGGTGGGCTCTTCGTCAAATGATATGTTCATTGGGGTGTAAAAGCAGCTCTAGTGAAGGTGACTGCCCCAATTCGGGCCGAACAGTCCTTTTTTGAGTTACAGCAGCCTGGAAGTCAGCTCGGAGTGCTTCCTTGCGGTCAGGGAACCCTGGAGACTTACCTATACTGGGAGCCTGTTGGACGTAAGTGGTGGGGTGCAGTGCGGCTTTCCGGGCTGCTGCATCTAAAGAGGCATTCCCGAGGGTGATCGGGACAGTGGCAGAGATATCGGCAGCGCATTTTGAAATCGCTGGGGCAGAGGGTAACAGGAATGTTTCGAGGAGGTTGGAAATTAACGCAGCGTGTTGTAGTGGCCTCCCTGCTGAAGTAATTAACCCTCTCCGTTTCCAGAGTGTGCTAAAATCGTGAGCAATAGACAGGCATAATGGGGTCATTGTAAATGTTGGCTGCGTGTCCTTTTGATATGATGCAAACCCCAGTCAGCATGAACAGCTCTGCAGGCTGTGCAATTGTGCCATTTGGTAGCGCAGCTTATTCCAGGACAGTGAAAGAGGTGCAGACGGCATACCCTACCAGTTTGCAGTAGTCCGACTGCGTGAAGGAGGACCCATCGCAAAGGGCATGAGGTCATCATTGTCTAAAGTAGCTACTGAGAGATCAGGGCGCAGTGGTGACGGTCTGTTTCATGGTGTCTAAACAGTCATGGTCGTCCGCAGTTGTGTTCTGAGTGAGTGGAAGTAGCGTAGCCGGGTTCAAGGCAAGAACACCCTCGAGGGAAAGGTTAACTTTGGACAATAACCGAGCTCATAGCCAGTTCTCCGGATGCCAGTGAAATGTGGAGTTGTTGCTGAGTTGAACAGTAGGGATACCAAATGGGAAACCAACAGTGCTTGGGTGATCCAGCAGGATGAGGTGTGTTTTTTTTCTACTGTTAACGTGGCTGCTGGCACAACTCGCAAATATGTCAGCATTCCTCTTCAAATAGATGGTACGTGTTCACAGTTAAAGGAATCAGAACGCCGGAGATCTCAAGCTTTCCAGCCAGCGTTAAAAAGATTTTGAATACCCGTCGAACTCATTGACTTGGAGGTTGAAGGGCTAAGTGTAGCTTGGGACATGCAGGGCAGGAGCAGAGACCAGTCACTGCTTTATTTTAATGAATGCCTGGTCCACAATTTCAATTTCGCTGACTGTCGTAGCGGATCGTCAATGTCAAGGAGGTCATGGATCCAGTGTCTGCAGTAATTCGCCATGCCCAGGAAAGCCTGCAGCCACGTTCTTATGGCTGGAGGGGGGAAACTGACTCGTGGCTGCGATTCTCTATCTCGATACTGCACTGAGGCCACGTAAGAGTTTGTATCCTAACTACTGTACTTTATACTGGCAGAGTTGCATTTTTTTCCATTGAAACCCTGTGTCCATCTTTTGCAAGACATCAGAGCAACGCCACAGGGTCCTGCATGCATGTTTCAGCGCAGGTGAACATCGTCCACATATTCGAAAAAGGTGCTGTTTCACGGCAGGAGTAGAGTGAAGAGGGCACGGTGTACTGCAGAGGCATAGACGGTAGGGCTCTCTGTGAAACACTGGGGATCAAGGTCCATGTGCACAGGCAACCATCGTATGTAAAAGCGAAACGGTACTGGCTGTCAGGGGACAATTTGGTGGAGAAAAAGCCTGAACAGAGATCAATTACAGAAAAATGGGTGTCGGTGGCAGGGATGCTGGTGAGTATGACGTTACTGTCCGAGACCGCTGGGGAGCCATGGATAACAATTGCATTTACAGCCCTCAGATCCTGGACAAAACGCCACTTTCCGATCCGATTGGGTATTGGAATGTGTTGGGTGGGTGCATTACAGGCTCCTATTGTAGGAACGAGGACAGCCTGTAGGAGGGCGTCACTCACCGACTTGATCCCTTGTCGTGCTGCTGGCGTCAGTTTGTATTGCCTTATAGACAACAGGATATCCCCCTGCTTGAGTGTGGCAGGGTGTAGTGAAGAGGACCTCACCTGTCCTGCATGGTCGGGGTGGTGTGCCTACAGTGACGCTGGAGGATTAGTTAGCAACAGGGAGCCTTCCAAGGAGTGTAGCGCCCAGAGTTTGCGTGGTAAAAGTGGGCTGGAGTGTTGCAGGAGCATAGCGCACACAAAACACAATATGCCCAATTTGCACAACCTCGAACAGGGCAACGGGGGCCTAACTGAGGGGCGTGAAGTGGAGGGGTCGCTGGCGTAAAAGTATCATGATGAGAACTAAATGATGCTGGCAATAAATATACATAAGGTTTGCTGGCACAGAATGGCGGCTGGGCAAGAGGTGAATTTAATGGCAGCATCAGGGACAGTGGAAGGTCCAATACTGAAGTGAATGATTTGGGAGATGGCCCCATCATGGGCACTCCAGAAAGTACTACAGTGTGGACAGTTTTGTAACTCGGAAAAATTCTACAGAGGGTGATTCAGGCCAGTGGGTGGCCCAGAGTCCAACAGAAAAGAGATGATCCGACCCCAAACCGTCACAGCCATCATCGGATTTTTGGACAGTTAGTTGGAGAAGTGTATTGAGACCAACGGCAAAACACCCCTCGTGCGACAGCCCTAGTTATTTTCTGCGGCATTGGGGAAGGGATCGTGCATAGTTTAGGCAGTCTGCTAAGGTTGCCAATGTGGAGTTGTGGGCTGCTGTCGTCCTGCAGGGAGTGGGGGAGGATGGAGGGGCCTGAGCGTCCCTGCCTGGGTTCTGACCAGCACTGTTCTGGCCACCGTCCCGCTTTGCCATAGTTCTGACATTGTCCTTTCTGAAATCGATTAGATATCTGTATTGACCTTATAGTGCCTTTCCGGCAGTCCAGTTGTGCGCTTTGGAGAATGCTCCCGTTTGCTTTGGCACGGTGAACAGCCCAGCAATGTCCAGGTTACTGAGTATGGTCAAAGAGGTCATCGTATGCCAAGTGAGAATATGCAGTTTATACACATGAGCATATGAAGGGAGCATGCAGTTCACTCGGGTCTGCACAGACGTCTTTTCATTTTCTGTGATGAATGCCCGTCAAGGAGTTCCAGACCTCACTGAAGCAGGCAATGAAATCGGGCAAGGGCTCGTCTGCTCTCTGCAGACACCGAGTTACAGCACCAAAGTCGACTTGCTGTCTTGCGCTGGCATTTACTGCATCATTCACGGTGCTGTCCAGCCGTTTCCCCCGGTCAGCAGTGGTGTCCCAGGGCTGGTTGGGAAAGTCAATAGCAGGGCGAATGGTCGCCCAGTGGGTCCTGTTCGCGAGCTGCAATCGGGTCTGCACATTTTGGGCAAACAGTTTTCGATGGTGCAAATTTATAATAGCCATTTGTAGACTGGGAATGGGTGCTTCAACGGGTCTGTGGCATCTTACAGCATGGGCTGGACCATTGCATGTGTCCAGGTCTAATCGAGGGGAGTAGAGCCACAGCCAGTGCCCTGGTTTCGCTGGGCAGCAGCCACGCGACTTGTGATTCTGGGGCTACCATTTATGTTGGGCAGTGGTGATGGTTCGGACTTAATGGTGGCTGCTGTTTCTTGCTGGAAGCTTCTCATGGGTTTGCGTGGTGAGAAATGCAGCAACTTCATTGACAGTGGGTCAGGCGGTTCAGCTGGTAGGGTACGTTTCTGAGAAACGGCGTGTGGCCTTGTTGAATTTTATTGGGGTCTCCTCCAGCAGGGGGTTATTGCGATTGTCTTTCTGGGGCCTGATGCTGTTTGGCAACGTCCCAAAAACTTTCAAGACACTGAGGGATGTAAAGGATGTCCCAGGAGGGCTCCCTGAGCCATGCCGTAATGGAAATAGCCCAGTAATCAATCGTACCCATTTTCCGGTGGAGGGTGAATATCCATGTCCCATGGGGTACTGCACGTTCTTGGTTGAGTGCTAAATGCTGTACTTTGGCTTTCGAGGAAAAATAAACAGAGAGAGATCTCATTCAACACACAGGCAGCAAGACACATGAAATTCACAAGTCAAGCAATCGGTAACCGCAAAGCAAACAGACACACATGAAACAAACACTCAGAAACCACAGAATAGAAAGTAGTGAACAGGTAGGTCCCCTGTCAATTTCAGTTTTAAAGCAAAATTTTAATCCGCAATCTCACCTTCTATCTTGCCAGACTTCCGTTAGCTGACCGTATTTCCCCTGGCTGGATCAACGTTTTGGCACAAGCCCTGGTTCAAGTTGGATCACGCGTCTGCCAAATTACTTAAAATTTAGTTGATCAGTTTAGGACTATACCCGACTACCTCCTCAGGCCAAGTCCGTGATTGCTGAACGCTGAACTGCTGCAGTGGTTGGATTAGAATTGTGGCTAACCTCCTGAGTCGTCCAACCTTTCACTCGGTCTGACCCGCTGTGGCAGGGCGAGCCGGCAGGTGTGAATTGGGATAATTTTATAACGTCTTTTTCGCTTAACCTGTTGAGAGGAAAGGGGCTACCGTCCACGCCAATTCTTTTTGGAGAAATAAGCCCAAGAAACCAGAGATGACAAATCACGGTGATATTGCAGAACAGAAATTGACCAAGCTGAAACAACACAAACAGGCTCTCTTGGTCTACGTAAAGACTGCAGATGCTGGAGATCAGACTCTAGATGAGAGTGGTGGTGAGAAAGCACAGCCTGTCAGGCAGCGTTCGAGGAGGATGAAAATAAACGTTTCAGGAAAAATAGCTTCATCAGGAATGAAGGCAGGGAGCCTCCCTGGCGAAGAGATAAATGCGAGGGGGCGTGGCGCTGGGGAGAAGGTAACCAAGTGAACAAAAGGTGGATGGGGATGGAGTTGAAGGAGATAGTTCAGAGAGGAGAGTCGAGAGGATAGGTGAGAAGGACGATTGCTGGTAGGACAGTTCATGTGGATGGTGCTGAGCTGGAAGGGAAGAGCTGAGGTAAGGAAGGGGGTGGGGAAATGAGTAAATTGGTGAAGTCCACGTTGATACCCGGGTGTTGAGGTGTACCGAAGTGGAAGATGAGGAATTCTTCCACCAGGCATTGGGTAGTGGGGGAGTGGCGGTTGAGGAGGCCCAGGACCTGTATGTCTACAGCAGAGTGGGAGGAGGAGTTGCCACGTTGGGACAAGGGGTGGTGGGTTGATTGGAGCGGGTGCCGCGGAGATATTCCCTAAAGCGCTATGTGAAAAGGCGTCCCTTCTCCCCATGCAAACGAGTCCACGTCGGGACCAACTGATACAAGAAATGACATTGTTAAATGTGCAGGTAACAATTTGATGGATGTGGAAGGCACCTTTGGGGCCTTGGATGGAAGAGAGGGGGAGTTCGTGGCGCAAGTTTTGCAATTCTTTCAGTGGCAGGGGAAGGTGCCAGGAAGAGAGGGTAGGGTGTTGGGTGCGTGGACCAGATCATGTCATCAAGGAGGGAACGGGCTTTGTGGAAAGTGTGGCGTCTCTCTAAGTCACCAAAACTCTCTTCCTCGAGTTAAAAAATTAAGCCAGGTTTCATAATAATGTTGCACAATGAGGTTGTGGAAAATGTGGAAATGACAATGTAGTTGAAAAGTAAGCAATCCAACTACAATGGTGATAATTGCAAAACATCTAACAGAAGATAGTTCTGAGTGTTGAAATGCAAATTTCTGATAGCATCAAACAGTTCTTGATGGGATCAGTGGATTCCAGCTCTTTTCGAGGATTGGTGAGATTTTCTATTTTGAAATAATAATGTGATTCCATTCTTTCTCTCTTGTGAGCGAGGTATTTGGGAGACTGGCATTCTGACCTGAGTGCGGCTTTGTGTGGCTTTGTGTAGCTTTGTGTATTACTGGGGTACGAGACTGCACTTTCAGTTTTGGCTAAGCTTTTTTGACCTAATCCAAGAAGCTTATTGTTAGTTTGTTATGAACGTATTCTCTGGTCTGTGAGTGACTATGATCATATCTGGTTATCCTGTCAAACTGTTTGGTCAATGCTAAGGTATTCGGGATATTTCTTGTCTGGTTTGGACAGGCTTGATTTTCGCTTCTGTGTGGGCAAGTATGGGTAGGCAGGGTGATAGATCTTTTTCCCACATCTCGGGTATAAGACGGGGCTGCGAATTGAAAACCTGAGAGAAGACCTGCTAACTCCTGGCATGTAACAAGCTGCTTGAAAACATCTCTCTTCAAATTACATTTTCCATAAGTAACGTGTGATACAGAAATCTCTAACAAGGGGAAAAGACGACATAGCAAAATCCGAAGACAAGAACATACAGCTGCCTGGTTTTGAAATAAGTATTGTTTAGTTAATCTTCATTGGGAGTTTTATCGGACTAGTATTTTGATGGGAAGGTGAAATTTAGATTAGAGAACAAAATTGTAGATATGGTTAAATAATTATTCTCTGATATATTTTAGAAAATAAAATTATTAAGATTTACTTTACATAGTTCTTGGACACTCGAAACTTTACAGATTACTGCACGGGACTAATCTTTTCTATGTTGCTGGTTTTAAATTAAGCAGGAGAGCAGACCCCGTTTCAGAGATGGTGAAAGAAAGTTCTTCATTTGTAACACCAATGGGCTATATCAGCTCCAGGTGATGCCTCTGGAACGAAATTACGCTCGCCACATTCCAAATACTCAAGAACAGAGTTGTTGTTCGGTTACAAACGGTATAGCCTATTTGGACGAAGCAGTGATTTTTATTAATGCTTGGAAAATTACATGATGCACTTGGCAGAGCTCTTTGAACGAGTTTGAGAAGAAAAACTGATGATTAACTAAAATAAAAAGGAATTTTGCAAAGTCAGAACTGATGTTATTTTGACATTACATCGGTCATTGAAGGTTAACCTCATGAACGCAAAGTCGAAGTAAATCGAGGAATTTCCACCACCAACCTCGAACAAAGAGATGCTTTAATTCTTGGAACTCAGCGGACTCTATCAGAAGTCTGTTCCAAACTTCAGTACTGTAGTGGCACTGTTAATCAAATTGCTGAAGAAGAACATAAGATTTCGGTGGATAGAACTATGCCAGCAGGCATTTGACAATTTAAATCGATATTAACCATCAAACCAGGTTTAGCGATGCTAAAGTTTCAACATATTTTAAAGTCGCTATTGATGCTCATGACATTGGAGTCGGAGATGTACTCCAGGAAAATGATGATGGGATTGAACATCCAGCTGGTTATCTTTTGAAGAAGATCAACAGCCACCAGTGGAAATACTCCTCTATCAAAAATGATCTATTGAGTTTGATACTCACCGGACTGCATTTCAATGAAGATACGACGAACAATGTTTTGGAGATGGTTGTGTACACTGAGCTCAATCCACCTACATTCCTGGAATGTTTCCAATATTCAGGATATGAGACTGTATCGTTGTAGTCTTACGCTACATTCTTTTAATTTTAAAATATACACCTGTTGCGGTTCAGAAATATGTAATTGCAGACGCGTTATGACGAATATTTCTGATAATGTTTTGATGAGATTAGTCTTTATTTAGTGTTTTATGTATATATGCACATATATATAACAAGAAATTAAGGTGAACTTATATTAAAGTTATCTGTATGTTAGGGTAACGCGTTTTTAAAAAGTAGAGAAAAGAAATGAATCCCTCATTTCATTCCAATGGTTCTTTTTTTTTCTCTCAACGATTGATGTATTATGAAGATGTGGGTGACCTTTAAAAGAATTTTAAGTAGGAGAACGACCGGCTCCAACACAAAATGTACTCCAAAGAGTAACCATGTAACACTGAGTCGAACTATTTAATCAGTTCATTGCTTGGATGCAAAAACAAAATCGAATTTGGCCAATCAGTTTAAATTATACCAAATATATATATCAAACTCGAATAAAGTTTGAATTGCGTATATTGGCAATCTTGAAAGCCAATGACACATTTCGATGCTCTGTAATATAAGAACAGGGAAAATTGAACAGTTGAGAGGAAAGGCCACATCCAAGCATGTAAGATCTGCTTGAATATAGCTCTTTCTTAAAAAGACCTTTTCGATTAATAATCTGCGAGGCAGACGTTCCTAACAAGGAGTAAAGAAGACACAGAAAGATCCGAAGACAAGAATTTTGAACCGGGCATCCTGTGCAAGGAAATCAAATGCTTTTAGCAATAGGATCAGAGCATGATAAATGCACTCTTTAACAGAATGGCCATTGGTGCTCTATGCATATGCGTGTGTCACTCAGTAAATTTTACTTAATGTAATGGTTTATATTAGATTTGCACAAAAGGCAGTTTCTGCACATATTAACAAAAAGCAAATGGCAAGCGCCACGCACACCCACACGAAATCACAATGCTGCTCGGCTCGGGGAAAGCCAGATATTGTAAATCTTGGAAGTGTTTTTGGATTGTAACAGAAAGCACAAGGAAAGTTAGATCAGAGTATACAAGATGATAAGAGTTGGAGAAAGGAGGAAATAGCAGATTTCCTCAAACTATACACGCAAGGGAAAAGTTTATTCACATAGGCCAGGAGTAGTAGGTAAAGAGGTTACATTATTATAGGACACAGGATCCTCCCAGTCTAGAATTCTGAAGAATGAGGATATAAGCACTCCTGATAGACGATTGCCGGAAAACGTGCTGTTAACAGGGATTCATGGGAAGAGAAAATGTGTTCAATTATGTGAAGAGAGGCTAGAGAGTCAGAAAAGAGAGGGGACATTGTGGTAGGCGTACTGGACAAACTCTCAGCTCCAGGAATACAATTTGTCCTTGCATATGCAATAGCTGATTCACCGGAAGGTGTGCTTCCTACTTTAGTTGAAAAGCTAATGGGGACATAGACATATGAAGTCATGGAGAATGTTTATCCAGAAATTTTCCATGGTTGTGTGATCACAAGTACACAGCGGCACAAGCTTAAGCAGAATAGATCAAAAGGCACAGATAAAGAAGCTGGCGTAGTGTTATCTGAAACTTCCCTTCATCAGATAACTGAAACAGAGAAGGAGCAAATACGTAAAAATGCCAGTATTTTAGCTCGACTAAGCTGATCGAATTACAGCAGAAAGATGGGGAGTTATAACAGTTATATCAAATGGCATTTCCAGAGAAAGAAAGCGAATGCATTCCACTGTGATATTACTTAAAAAATGATGTCTTAATGGGGAAATGGAGACCATCACACATTCAAACAGATGGGAAATGGGCAGAAATTCTTCAAAATGTTTTGCCAGTGGGTTACAGAAATTGAGGTGCTGCGAGTAGCGCATGAGCGACAACTTGGAGCTCATTTACGTGTAAGAAAAACTCAGGCAAAAATATAAAGTAAGTTTTTACTTGCTTGGACTACACAAAGATGTAATTGAATTTTGCCAGATATGCCAGTCATGTGAGCTAATCGGACAACCACAGGCATAAATAAAGCCTGCTCGATTTCCAGAGGTGAACGCATTGTGCAATATCATAGCCAAAATGGTTTCACAAAAAAACTACTTACTTTGTTTTTACTAGATACGAGCTACTAATAGAGATTCCAGGCAGAACAAGGAACAATTTTGTCATCAAAAGTATTCAAGAATGTTCTTGGATAACTTGGGAATAAAGCAATTCAAATCTACTGCGTACCATCCGGTAAACCAGGGAGTGCGAGAGAGATGGCACCAAACATTAAAGACCATGTTAATGGTTTATGGTCAGGATTATGCAGATGATGGGGAGATGAGAAATTGATTTATATTTTTTGCGATCAGAGATGCACAGCATGAATCGACCAAGTTCAGTCCATTTGAATTATTTTTGGGGCATGAAGTAAGTAGACCGTTAAAAATGATTAAGGAGAAATTAATAAGTCTGAGTTCAGAGACCACCATTTGGACCATGTGTCAAATATTATGGAACGATTGATTAGAGCTGGCGAGTCAGCAAGAAATAATTTTAAAGTATCATAGCATCTAATGAAACATGAAGCAGATAAGAAATCACAAATTCGCAATTTTGCAATTGGGCTCCTGGTGCTTATGCTACTTTCAGTAACAGGTGAGCATTTACAAGCAAGGTTCAGTAGAACGTAGCAAATTAAAAGGAAATTGAGTGAGGTGAGCTACTTAATAACGACTACAGGCAGGAAGAAACTTCAGAGGGTGTCATGTGGATATGCTCAAAAGGTACTTTAATTGGGAAGGAAAGCGAGAGGAGAAGGTGTTAATGATTACAGCACAGATGGAAGAACCAACTTCAGGTGATTCTGTATTGGATATTCCTCAAACCAAATTGGACAATAAGGGATTTGTCTAAAATTGGGAGAGACGACTGAGTTAGCATCCACAGGAAAATTGAAATGACCTGAAAGAGATATTACTATGACATTGAAAGAAATTCGGAACTAAACTGGGCAGTACTGATCTAATTGTGCAAGATATAGATACCGGAGATGCTGCATTGATTAAGGAACATCCTTTTCGGCATAACCCTCTAAAGATGGCACAGGCTCAGAAGCAGATCGAGCGCATGCTTCAATATGATATTATCGAAATGTGTTAGAGTGACTGGTGCTCACTGATAGTCATGGTGCCAAAGCCAGATGTTACCCAACGTTCTTATATGGACTTTCCCGAAGTTAGCATTATTACAAAGACTGATGTGTAGTTAATTCATCGGTTGGAGGACTGTTTTGAAAAAGTTGAACAAGCAATTGCATTTCTAAGTTCGACTTGCTCAGAGGCTGCTGTCAAGTACAATATTCATAGAGAACAAAGACGATTTGAGGTTTCGTAACGCCAAATTGGCGAGGTCAGTTCAAATTCATGCCATTTGGTATGAACAACGTTCGAGCCCAGCCATATTTCATTTGGTTGCTAGATTGACTAACTGTATGGTATACATTGCTGACCTGGTGATTTTTTATACACTTACGGAAGAAATATGTGCAGCATTTATCAGACATATTGGATCGATTTCAGAAGACATGCTTGGTGGTAAATCTAGATAACAGTGAATTTTCCAAAGCGCAAGTCACCTTTTTTGGTTCATGTTATTTGACATGGAAAAATGCCCCCCCGGGAGATGCCAAAATGGAAGTAATTGACGAATTTCCAATACCGGCATTGATAAAAGCAGTATTACCTTTCCTGGGTTGAGTGGACTTTATAAATGATTTGTGCCAAAACTTAACAGTGTCGCAGATCCATCACCGAATTGCTATAAAATCACAAGAACATTCAGGAGACAGATGATTGTCAAAAGGCATCAACAGCCTAAAAACTGTATTAACCACTACCTCAGTATTAGCCACGCTGGAATACATGAGGCCTTTCAAGATGGTCATCGATGCCAGTGACGTGGATATCAATGTGGTGCTCCTGTAGGAGGATGAAGAGGGAATAGAAAGACCCATATGGTATTTTTCTAGGAAGTTGAACGTTCATCAACAGAAATATTGAAAAATGAAGAAAGAGGTTTTCAACTTGGTGTTGGGGCATTACAAAATTTCAGTGTTTATATTACCTGCAATGCATCTGAGACAATCATATACACTGATCACAAACCATTGACATTTGCGGAAAGATTTAAGACAAAAATGCCAAACTGTTCAGATCGAGTTGTTGATGCGGCCAGTCAATTTCACAATTCTGCATGTGGCAGGTCGCGAAAACGTGAGTGCCGATGCATTATCGAGACTCAAATAAGATGTGGAGATTTTCGGTGTTGGGTGTGCCACGGCCTGAACTTCTATGGTTGCACATATTTGCATGATTATAATTCGTGTAGTGTATATGTGTGTTTACACGACTAACCGGGTTTTGAAGTGTGAAAAAAAGGCTTTTTTTTGTAATGATGGCTATTTTTTTGTAAGTGTACAGGCGTCACAAAGCTAATCCTTTTTTTAAGAAGAGTTGTTCCTTGGCTCAAGGAGACACTGTCCTTTGAGGTTTTCAGATGGGCAATAAACCAAACCAGACTCCGACAGATTGGTACAGATTTTGAGAAGCCGTTTGTTGCGATGTAAACAGATGAGACCTCCTGTCAAAGTGGTCACGCTTTAGAAGTGATCTGTATAATGAAAGGGAAATGGAAGCTCTTTAGTTTGCTCGGTGAGCAATTGTATTGCAGTCTGAAATCGGAACTACAGCAGGGAGCTGGATGGAATCTTGAATCCTTAGAAGAGTATAAAGTAAGTAGAAGTATACTTAAGAGGGAAATCAGGAGGGCAAAACGGGGTCATGAGATAGCCTTGGTAAATGTAATTAAGGAGAATCCAAAGGCGTTTTACAAATATTTAAAGGACAAAAGTGTAAGCAGGGAGAGAATAGGCCCCTCGAAGATTAGCCAGGCGGCATTTGTGTGGAGCCACAGAAAATGTGGGCGATACTGAATGAATATTCTGCATCAGTATTTACTGTGGAAAAGTATATGGAAGACAGAGACTGTAGGGAAATGCATGGCGACATCTTGCAAAATGTCCAGATTACAAAGGAGGAAGTGCTGGATGTCTTGAAATGGTTAAAGGTGGATAAATCCCCAGGACTTGATCTGGTGTACCCGAGAACTCAGAGAATCCAGAGAAGTGATTTCTGGGCCTCTTGGTGAGTTATTTGCATCAACGATAGGCACAGGTGAGGTTCTGGAAGACTGGAGGTTGGCAAACGTGGAGCCACTGTTTAAGAAGGCTGGTAAGGACAAGCCAGGGAACTACAGACCAGTGAGACTGACCTAGGTGGTGGGCAAGTTGTTAGAGGGAATCCTGAGGGACAGGATATACATGCATTTGGAAAGGCAAGGCCTGATTCGGGATAGTCAATATGGCTTTGTGCGTGGGAAATCATGTCTCACAAACTTGATTGTGTTTTTTTTTCTGAAGTAACAAAGAAGATTGAGGAGGGCAGAGCAGTAGATGTGGTCTATATGGACTTCAGTGAGGCGTTCGACAAGGTTCCCCATGGGAGACTGATTAGCAAGATTAGATCTCATGGAAGACAGGGAGAATTAGCCATTTGGATACAGAACTGGCTCAAAGGTAGAAGACAGAGGGTGGTGGTGGTGGGTTGTTTTTCAGACTGGAGGCCTGTGACCAGTGGAGCGCCACAAGGTTTGGATGCGAGCATAAGAGGTGCACTTAGTAAATATACAGATGACACCAAAATTGGAGGTGTAGTGGACAGCGAAGACGGTTACCTCAGATTAGACCAGGATCTTCACCAGATGTGCTAATGGGCTGAGAATTGGCAGATTGAGATTAATTGAGATAAATGTGAGGTGCTGTATTTTGGGAAAGCAAATCTTAGCAGGACTTATACACTTAATGGTAATGTCCTAAGTAGTGTTGCTGAACAAAGAGACCTTGGAGTGCAGGTTCTTAGCTCCTTGAAAGTGGAGTCACAAGTAGATAGGATAGTGAAGAAGGCGTTTGGTATGCTTTCCTTTATTGGTCAGAGTATTGAGTGCAGGGGTTGGGTGGTCATGTTGTGGCTGTACAGGACATTGGTTAGGCCATTGTTGGATTTTGCGTGCAATTCTGGTCTCCTTCCTATTGGAAAGATGTTATGAAACCTAAAAGGATTCAGAAAAGGTTTCCAAGGATGTTGCCAGGGTTGGAGGATCTGAGCAACAGGGAAAGGCTGAACAGGCTGTGGCTGTTTTCCCTGGAGCGTCGGCGGCTGAGGGGTGACCTTATAGATGTTTACGAAATTATGACGGGCATGGATAGGATAAATAGGCAATGTCTTTTCCCTGTGGTCGGGGAGTCCAGAACTAGAGGGCATAGGATTAGCGTCAGTGGGGAAAGATATAAAAGAGACCTAAGGGATCAACATTTTCACGCAGAGGGTGGTACGTATATGGAATGAGCTGCCAGAGGATGTGGTAGTGGCTGGTGCAATTGCAACATTTAAGAGGCCTTTGTATGGGTGTATGAATAGGAAGGATTTGGAGGGATATGGGCCGGGCGCTGGCAGGCGTGACTAGATTGGGTTGGGATAACTGATTGGCATGGATGGGTTGGACCGAAGGGTCTGTTTCCATGCTCTACATCTGTATGACTCTGTGACTCTTCTGACATTCAATTTCAACTTATATTTTTGCGTTCCATTTGTACTAGTTATTACTGCTGATTGGAACAGTTGTGTGCGTTTGGAGCAGCTTATCTGAGTATAGCTGGACAGATTGAGTTCTCTAGGGATTCTTTATTCTGTTTTTTTTGTGCTTCATTGTTTAATTTTATGAATAATGGTTTGTCTGTTTTAATATCTAGTCATTATTCTATCTTACTCGGTGTAATTTTCATTGCACATATACAGGAACAAATTGCAAATTTAGGTCAAGGGCTCCCTGAATAAAAGAGTTTTGCGTGGTTTGGCCTAGGTAATAACACTGGTACAGTTTATCATTTTCCTTCAATTTCACCTTAACTATGCATTTTCCTGCAGAGCTTTCCAAACCTGGATATGAGCAACTGACACATGTCTTGCCAGCAGAGTTGGAAACCTATGTGGGAATCGATAACAAACGACTCGGTCATTTTTTTTTCTAATTCCATGGTGCTTATTTCGAGATGCACAAATAGCAGTCTCTAAATGCATTGACACAAGGTAAAATGCGATCCATCCCGCGAGATGACAAAGTGGTGTTAACTGTACATAATTCCCTTTTGTTCGAGACGTGTAAATTTCTCCTGCCTGAGGTGCTATAATGTCTCTTTTAGATTTTTTTTAAAACTAGAAACTCTTCAGTGTTGAAACAGGCCCTTGAGCCCAACATATCCAAACCGCCCCTCCGAAGATTATCCAGCCCGACCCATTATTGTTGGTGACTGAATCAGAACGAAAGGGTTTCTCCAGAACTGCATGTGCCTCGATTTGTTGTCTGAGCACAGCCCCCGCCCCCACCCACCCCCAACACCCGTTAACGTTTCTGCTCCTCTTTGATATTAAGAAAAGGAAATGGATTAATTGTCATTTGGTAGCCTGTCTGTCATTTCCTCCGTTTGATTTTGGACATGGTTAAATTTAAGAGCAATCGTTACTGTGGAAAGTTCTATGTGATGGAAAGTCAAGACGTTCATCTGAAACTGTAAATTGATTCATTCCTGTTGCTGACTGAATGGGCTGCTGCTATATAAACTACTCCAATATATCAGGTGTTGATCCTCGCACGTTGAGAAACAGTAGACAACATCCAAATGAGGCCTATCTGAGATTATGTTTGATTACCTTTCCATGAGAGGATAGATCAGGAATGTGTGGTGTATCGGCAAATTAAGTTTCTCCTTGGCTTTGAAACGGACCACCTTCACGGAAAAGAAATGCAGTACTAATGTTAAACAACGGATCAGGGGACTGTCACTGCACCCTAAAACGGGCTGGCCATCGGTGATGTTGACATTGGCCCATGTTCAACACTAGGGAGTACAGAAACATAACTAAGTTTCACAGAACTATTAATTGTTCACCACTAGAGCAGATATCGGCCAGCAAATTCAAAGCCAGATTTACGAATGAGAGCAGCGTGCAAGGAATCTTTGTTCACTACAATGCAAACGATTTCCGTTTGGAACAAGGCTGTTTTCGCCCTTTTCTGAATGAAGGGTCACTCATCTGTTAGGTCAATCTGATAACCACTAGAGCACGGAAACGAACCCCGCCAATTCTGGATGCTCAGAGTCATACAGCACTGATATCTTCAGACATTCAACACATTATCCTTCTGTTTCATGTCGATTTATGCCGTCCAGCGTTATTTGCATTATTCAAAAATAATGAGAGTGAAGTGAATTTGCTCGGAAAATATTTAATCATAGAATCATAGAGACATACAGCATGGAAACAGGCCCTTCGGCCCAACTCGTCCATGCCGACCAGATATCCCAACCCAATATATTCCCACCTGCCACCACCCAGCCCATAACCCTTCAAACCCTTCCTATTCATATATCCATCCAAATGCCTTTTAAGTGTTGCAATTGAACCAGACACCACCACTTCCTCTGGCAGCTCATTTCATCCATGTTCCAACCTCTGCGTGAAAACTTTGCCACAAAGGTCCGTTTTATATCATTCCTCTCTAACCCAAAACCTATGCCCTCTACTTCTGGACTCCACCACAGCAGGGAAAGACTTTGTCTATTTATCCTATCCATGCGCCTCATAATTTTTAACCATCTATAAGGTCATTCCTCAGCCTCCGAAGCTCCAGGGAGAACAGCCCCAGCCTGTTCAGCCTCTCCCCCATAGCTCAAAACCTCCAATCCTGGTAACTTCCTTGTATATCTTTCACGTTTCACAACATCTTTCCGACAGGAAGGAGAACAGAACTGCACGCAATATTCCAACAGTGGCCTAACCAATGTTCTGTACAGCCGCAACGTGACCTCCCAACTCCTGTACTCAATGCTCTCTCCAATAAAAGAAAGCATACCAAACGCCTTCTTCACTATCCTATCTAAGTGCGACTCCACTTTCAAGGAGCTACGAGCCTGCACTCTAAGGTCCCTTTGTCCAGCAACATGCTCCAGCACCTTAACATTAAGTGTAAAAGTCCTGATAAGATTTGCTTTCCAAAAATGCAACACCTCACATTTATCTGAATTAAACGCCTTTCTGCCACTTCTCGGACCATTGGCCCATCTGATCAAGATTCTGTTGTAATCTGAGGTAACCTGCTTCACTGTCCACTACACCAGGTGTCATCTAAAAACTTTGTAACTGTACCACACCTGTGATTATCAATGATACAAATATCTCAATAAAAGGTCCAGCAATCAATTGTCTGGCTTCCCATCGAGTTCTCGGGTATACCTGATCAAGTTCTGGGATCTATGTACCTTTGTGCATTAAAGATATCCAGCAATTCCTCCTCTATATAATGAACATTTTGCAAGATGTCACCTAGATCTAGCTACTTTCTAAATCTTCCATATCCTTTTCCGTAGTAAATACTGATGCAAAATACTTGTTTAGCATCTCCCCATTTTCTGTGGCTCCACACAATGGCCGCCTTGCTGATCTTTGAGGGGCCCTATTGTCTCCCTTGTTATCCTTTTATCCTTAATTTTATTGTAAAAAAAGTTTTTGAATTCTCCTGAACTCTATTTGTAAAAGTTATTTCATGTCCCCTTTTTGGCCTCCTGATTTCCCTCTTATGGATACTCCGACTGCTTTTAGACTCTTGTAAGAACTCTCTCGATCTATCGTATCTATAACTTACATGTAGAAGGATGTTGCCAGGGTTGCAGGGATTTGACTGGAGCACGAGCCGAGTAAACTGGGACAATTTTCCATGAAGCATCGGAGCTGAATGATTTACTTACATGAGTTCATAAAATCATAAGGGCGATGGATAGAGTGAATAGTCAAGAACCTTTTTCCAAAGGCGCACACATTCATTACATAGGGCATTATATTAAGGTGAGTGGGTAACATTTAAACGCAATATGAGGGACTTCTTCACACAGATGTTTGTGTGTGTGTGGAATGAACTGCCAGAAAAAGTGGCGGAGTCTAGTACACTCAAAACGTTTCAAATGCATCTGGATGTGTCTATGGATAGGAAGGGTTCGCGGGATAAGGAGCAAATGCGAACAAACATGGCTAGAATAATTTCGGATATCAGTTCAACAAGGCCGCGTTGGAAAGGATGGTCTGTTTCCTTGCTCTTCACCTCAGTGATGCTCTAGTTGCTGACACCAGCTTTCATCCGTTATTTGCTTCATCACATGGCTCAGGGTCTGTGGAACAATAGTTCAGCATTCTCAGCTATTTCATCAGAAGGTTCGTATATCGAGATCACGTAAAGGTGAAGGTTTTCCAAACTTTTGCTGCTAATGACCCTTCTCCTTGCAACATTCCCATGTTTTCAGTGAAAGATATTCATGTGGAAATATAGCTTAGAAATCGTGTTCGCCCCTCAGCTATTGAGCGAAAAGCAACTGTTCTTAACGTGAAACAGAATTAAAAATGGCAAGGCGAAGCCATTCACAGACACATTGATGCATGAATGTTGTCTGACCAACAGTTCGAGTCTCCTGGGTAATGAAGAGCTCACAAAAAGGGTAGACAGGCAATTCCAAACGATCTTTCCAGCATTTTAGAGCGTTACTGCATCGCCACTTCGAGAAAGTTCTCAAGTAACATGATGAACAACAGAATATCAGTGAACCGGGAAAAGTGAAGATTACCAATTACAGTCTCGAATAGATGATATCAGCAATGCGCTGGTGCTTCCACTGGATCGAGAAGGCAAATCACCAGCCTCTCTCACCAAGACAGAAATGAAGGAAATTAAACAAATCACAATTGTCCTCCTTTGCGTCACAACAACATCTAATGGCAAGTAAATGCAATGGGAGATTAGGTTTGACAACAGTGCTGAAATGATAACCGCCATTCACTTTCAAATGAAACGATTATCAACGCAACATAAAAAAACTGAATAGGCAGAAGGTAAAGCAGAAGGGATTAGTTCTGAAAGGCTAATGGACTGAGAACAAAAAGACGAGACAAGAAGATCAGTATATATTGATACATACTCAAAATGGAGGCAAAGATGATTCCTGATGGTTATTATCTTAAAAAGAAATGTCAAGACGAAACTGGAGACCACGTCAGGTTTGTACAGGGTTGAAATGGGCCGAAGTGCACCTGTCTGTGTTGCTGGTGGTGTACACGGAAGAAGCGTCACGAGTTGTACATGAAGTACATATAGGAGATCACCGAGATGCATCGAAGAGTAAGGCTAATGTACAAAACCCTTTTCTATTGCCCTGGAATGCACAACGATGTGGTTAAATTTTGCTGTACGTGTCAAACATGCTAAATGATAGGTAAGCCACAGGCAGTAATAAAACCAGCACCTTTTTTGAGAAATCCTGCATTTGAAGAACCATTCACGCGGGCTATAACTGATTCTGCATTTCCCATTCCGACAGTAACAAGTGGGAACCAATACTTGCGAACCATAATGGATGTGTCTACCAGATTTCCAGAGACAATTCCATTGCAGAGCATGAAGGGAAAATGGATGGTAGCGGAGTTAGTCGTATTCTGGACTTGGTATGGGCCACCCAGAAAGTCTCAATCAGATCAAGGGTCTTATGTTTTGTGTTGGGTTGTTTAAGGAAGTCATAGATGGTTTATGACTACAAAACTCTCATTAAAGAGTGCAAAATCCTGAATCCTAAGGAGCGTTATAAAGACGGCATCAGACGCTGAATGAAATGCTAAAAGCTTAAATGCTAAATGTTAGCCGAATTAGTGGGATGAAGGTATCCCATTCGTTTTCCTTGCCATTGGAGATGCCCCAAATGAATCTACTCAGTTTACTCCCTTCGAGTTAACATTCTAACGTGAAGTGAGAGGCCCTTAAATTTAATTAAAGACAAATTGACAGCGCCAAATTGGGACGCCTCGCACTTGCATGATCTATCAGAGGTGAGGGAGAGATTAAATAGAGCATGTGAGTTAGCTAAAAATGCACCTGAAGAGAGCACAACATAGGGTGAAGGAGGTGCCAGATAGAAGATCTGAAATTCTGACGTATTCCTGTGGAGATGGCGCATTCCTGTTCACCATTGAGAAGAGATCACTGGATAACAGAGAAGAGGTTGAGTCATGTAAACTAATGTGTACAGATGCCAGTTAGAAAAAAAACTGTGTCAGATGTCATGTGACTATTTTGAAACCTCAATATAATAAAGTAGGAACTGAAAAAAAACGTGCTGGTGACTGCGTCACAGACTGAGGAATCAAACCCAAATATTGTGCTGTTGACGCACCAAAGAATACGTTAAACAATCGGAAAAGTCAATGAAGTATCTGTCTCCGCAACAAAGAAAGCATTTGACACGGTTGTTGCAGCAGTATTACGACATGTGCAGGAAGAGGATGGGGAAGCCTAATGTTATTCCGCATGAGCTTGACGTAGTGATTGCTGTTCCGATAAAACAATACCACGACAAACTCAATCCTTTTAAAGCTGGATTGGTCTAGAAGAAACGAAGGCAATACTCAACAATGATGTCATCGAACCGAGGTAGAATGAGTGAATTTTGACGATCGTGTTCGTTCCCAAACTTGACTGGCCTCAATGATTTTGCGTGGACTGTTGGAATATCAATGCTGTAATTGAACTCATACTCAATACCGACATTGGAGGACTGTTTAGAGAATGTTGAAAAAGCTAGTGACTCACAAAGTTGGATTTACTGGGTGGTTATTGGTAGGCACCTTAAACAGATAAAGCAAAAGAAATGTCTGCATTGGTAACACCAAACGGGTACAACAATTCAACGTGATACCCTTTCGAGTGAAGAAATTACTACCGCCCCTCCCCCCACCTACCCACATTCCAGAGACACATGATCAGAGTTGTGGCTCACTTAACAAACTGTGTCATCTATTTGGAAGTTACAGTGATCTTCAGCGAGTCCTGGAAAGATCACCAGATACAGTTGGCAGTGTCGTTGAACGATTAAGGACAGCAAAACTTGTACTAAAATGATGGATAACAGAATTCGCGAACGCAGAGGTGGCATCCTTGAGAAATAAATCCCGTCATGGACTCTGAATTCAAGGAAAACGAAGACGAAGGCCATCGACGAATTTACACGACCAACTGTGGAAAAAGAGGTGCTCTGGACAGAACGATGTGAAAAGATATTTGAGAATTAAAAGCAGTATTAACCACCGCACCAATTTTAGATCCACAAAATGTCTCGAAACACTTCAAAATTGCAATCGATGCTGGCAACATAGGAATTCGAATTGTACTAGAAAAGTACGATACTGATGAAATTGAACTGTCAGTTGGTACTTTTCAAAGAAGCTAAATATGCACCAGAGGAAATACTGCACAATACAAAATTAACTATTGAGTTGGTACTGGCCTTCCAACATTTTAATGGTAATGTCGTAAATCATGTTTCAGAAATGGTTGTGTATATCGATCCCAAAATTCTTATATTTTTGGAACGCTTTAAAGACAAGAATATGAGACTATTTCTTTGGAGGTTAATGTTACAGACGTTTTATTTACAAATTGGACATATTGCAGGTCGTAAGAATGTGATAGTCGTTGCAGCATCGCAGATTTAATAGATAAAGTATAGATAAGATGGAACAGATTCCAAATGTTATGTATACGTGGATGCAGAAGTTAATATGAACAGATCTTAACGTCCTATATATTTCATGGTAATAGAATTAAGCATTAGAACAAAAAGAAGCCATCTTTACATTATGATGATCCATTATTTTCCGAAGACAGAGGTGTTCCAAAGCTGAAGACGTGCACTGTAGCTTTAAGAGAGGGTGAATGCAAGCAGCTGGCACATGACTGAAAGCAATCTCAGCATATCCTGGAAAATTACAAGTGTGTAATCTTTGGCTTTGAAACAGTACCTGAGCTTGGTGGTGATCTTTTTGCAGCAGTTCGAATTTAACCAATCAGTTTCAATTACGCCCCAAGATACTGAAAATCAGTCAAATTTGAATTTTACTGTTTTGAAAACATTGAACCAATGAAAAAAACCCCATGATTTGGGGTATAAATATGCCGGAAATTTAGACACTTTGCCATTGTCAGACAAACCCCGTGCAAACCCTCTCTCTTAAAGTTAGCTTGTTCATATGAAACATCTTTCAAGCAGATGACTGAAGACGCCCCAGGGACATCTACCGGCAGAGAGAGTTCGCCACCGCAGAGGACTGGTGTGGATTCGTTTTGAAAATTGATTTTGCTGTAAATTTAAAAATGACTTTGTTGGATCAGTATATTTGTTATCCAGTAGAAGGTAGTTAACATACCTTTCAGAGAAAGTAGGCTTAGAATTGTAAATAGTAGTTGGTTAATGTTGTGGACTTAAAGAATAATGTTGTTTCTTATTCTTTAAATAGTGAAATTTTGGTCGTTCTCCGTCACTCGTACTTCAACAGACTACGAGGTGAGGTGAATTTTTCTGTGTGTTTGGGATAATTAGCAGAAGGGTTCACCACCGTGCTGTAGCACATTACATTGTGGTTCTTAAAATCAGGACCACAACTAATGAATGCACCACACCATCCACCTTTTTAACACACCTGTCAACTCGGGTGGCAACTTTGAGCGATCTATGGACATGAATATTAAGATCACTCTGATCCTCCACACTGCCATGAATCCTGACGTTTACCCGATGTTCTGATTTGAAATTCGACATTCAAAAGTGAAAGACTTCACACGTTTCCACGTTGAACTCCATCTTCCACTTATCAGCCCGGTTCTGCATCCCATAGGTGTCTCATTGCAATGTGCAAAGACCTCCACATTATCTAGAAATCAACCAAACCTTGTGTCATTGGCAAAATTACCTGCACTTCCACTTTCTAATCCAATACGCTTATAAAAGATCAGGCATCCCAGAACTGAGGCCTTTTGAACTACAATTGTCATCGAGCTCCTGTCTGGATACTTTCCACCAACTAGCCACCTTTGTGGTCTATGGGCCAACCAATTCTGTATCCAGACAGAGAGGATTTCCTCATTCCTATATTGCCTTACTTTTTGAATGAGCCTACCAGAGGGAAACATATCAAATGCATTGCCAAAATCCATGCACTCAACCACTGCTGTCACTTCATCAACGTATTTTGACACATTCTGAAAAAATCAACAAAGTTTGTGACGCATGTCCTGCCCCTCACAAAGCCATTTTGACTATCTCTAATTAAACTGTGGTTTTCCAAGTAATCATGAATCCTGTCTCTCAGCATCCTCTCGAATAATTACCCACCACTGACGTTTGACTAACTGCTCTGTAAATTTCCCTATTCACTCTCTGGAACAAGGGAAGAACACTTGCCACACTCCACTCACATGGTACTTCTTCAGTGGACAGTGAGGATGCAAAGATCATCAGTGAAGGCGCAGCAATCTCTTCCCTCACTTCCTGTTGTAACATGGGGCATATCCCAACTGGCCCAGCTGATTTATCGATTTTTCTGTTTTCTTTTATATTTCAGCACAACCTCCTTCCGAAAATCAACCTATTCCAGCATTTCAGTCTGTATCACGCTGTCCTCAAAAACGTCAAGGTCCTTCTCAGTAGTGAATACTGAAGCAAAGTATTCATTGATGACCTCCGCTACCTTCTCCAACTCCAGGTGAACATTCCCTCCCCGAACCCTGATCGGCCCAACCCACACTGTGGAAATCCTCTTGTTCCTCACTTAAGTGTAGAACGCCCTGGTGTTTTACTTCATCCTACCCGTTTAAGCTTTTTCATTTCCCATTCTAGCTCTCCTAAGTTCTTTCCTCAGTCCCTTGCTGGCTATCATGTAAACATCTAAAGTCCTATCTGATCCTTTCGTCCTCAACCTTAAGGAAGCTTATTTCTCATTCTTGATGCGATGTGCCACATCCCTTGTAAACCACCACTTTTAAAATCCTTGCCTCAGTAGGACAACATAGACAGAACTATCAGCAGGTGTTCCAAAACAACCTGCACACTTCAGTTGTGCACTTCCCTGAGAGTGTCTATTCCCATCTTAGGCGTCCCAGTTCCTGTCTAATATCATTATAAATCCAACCTCCCTCAAGTACTGACCTTTTCTACCTGCTCCTACCCTTCTCCATGACGATAATACAAGTCGGGGAATTGTGACCTCTGTCAGGAAAATATTCTCCTAAAGCGAGGTCTGACACCTGGCTTAGTTGGTTTTCAAACAGCACATTCAGTATGTATTCCAGTCGAGCAGAAAGGAATGACTTCTGTTGCTGGAGATCAGAATCGAGAGAGTGGTGCTGGAAAAGTATAGCAGGTCAGGGAGTATCCGAGAAATAGGAGAATCGACATTTTGGGCATAAGCCCTTCAACAGGAATGAGTCTCGTAGGCTGCAGAGGTGGAATGAGAAATAAATTGAAGGATGCTGGGGTTGGGCGAATGGACATGGGAATGGAATAGGAAAATGAAGTTGGGGAGAAGAGGATAGGCCAGAGAGGAGACTGGAGCGGATAAATAGGAAATGTGATGGACTGGTCAAGAGGGCTGTTCTGAGTTTGAAGTTTGAGACTGGGGTAAAGTGGGGGCTGGAGAAATTTGGAAACTGGTTAAATCTGCATTGATCTCTTGAGGTGACAGGGTCTCAAGGCGAAGTGTGAGGTGTTCTTTTTTCAGCCGACGTGTGGTAAGGGTTTGGTGATTAATGGTGCCCAGGACCTGCATGTCCTTGACTGTTTAGGAAAGGGAGTTGAAGTGTTCAGCCATCGTGTGGTTAGCAGTGGGTGCTATTGTCCCAGAGATGCCCTCTGAAATGATCCACAAGTTAGCGTTCTGTCTCCCCGATGGGGTGCAATTGACAGAGTAAATGACAGTAGTGGAGGTGCACGTAATTTTCTGTCCAATGTGGAAGAATCACTGGAGGTCTTGGAAGGAAATGGGGGGCATGGGCGCAGATTTTACACACTGCGGTGTCAGGGCAAGGTGGAGGGAGTCGGTTGTTGACTGGTGAGTGACGTGGATCTACCGAGGGAGTTTTGAAGGGATTGATCTCGCTAAAATGCTGATAGTGGTGAAGACAGAAATATGTCTCTGTTGGTACGGTTCGTTTTTAGGTGAATGAAATAGCGGAGAATGATGCATTGTATACGGACCTTTGTGTGTTGGAACGGGAGGAACGAGGGGTTTCTGTCCTTTTAGCGTTAGGAAGGGTGGGGCTCCAGGGCAGAAGTGTGGGAAGCAGATGTGATGAGCTGGAGGGCATTCTCAACCACGTGTTTCTGATGACCGCAGAAACTCATGTCTGTTCCTGTAACGATTGAATCTCATTTCACCGACACTCTCTCTTCTTCCCTTCATTAACAAGGAGCCAGGCTCATTGCCAGAAATGTGGCCACTGAGCCTTTCCCCGTTTCATTCTTAACACGCTGTCCAACAGTATCCAGAATGGTATGCATATTATTTTGGGGAAAGACCACATGAGATCCCTGCACTGCCTGCCTCTCCCCTTTACCTCTCCTGACATTCACCCAGCTGCATTTATCCTGTGAAGTCGCTGTGACTCTCTCCCCATAACTCCTCCCTCTCACCCCCTCAGCCTCCCAAAATATCCGAAGTTCATCCAATTCCCTCTCGAGTTCCCCCACGTTGTCTATCAGGAGCTGAAGTTAGGTACACCTCTCGCGGTTGTAGTCAGCACATAAAGCAGTATAATCCTTACATCCTACATCCCGCAAGATGACAATGCAACTGCACTGGCTTACCTCCCCTCTGCTCTGAATTACCAGCAGACATTGATGAAATGAAAGAAAATTTAAAAAAAAAGTTACCTTGCCGACCCTCAACACATGGTCTTTCTTTCCTTCGAAAGAGGAAGACAGTGGGCTTGAGACACTATGCGTGTTCCGCCTCGTGTTTCACCACAGCCTGAATATATCAGTTTTCTATCCAACTCCATACGTCCATCCAATCCTATTCACTTTAATCTTGCACAATAACCTGTTATGTAGGACTTTGTCAAACGTTTCCAAACTCCAAATATACCATATCGACTGACTCCCACTTGTCAACTGTACTGGGTGCATCTTCATAGAATTTCAACATGTTTGCCAACCATGATTTCCCTGTCAAAATCCATGCTGGCTCTTCCAGATTCTGCCATTCCTTTGTAAATATTCCACCATAAAGTCCTTCGTAATGGATCCGAAAAATTTTCCCATACACATGTTAGGCTCACTGGCCGATAAATTGCTGAAACAATTGAACGGAAAGGAGATAATCCTGGGTGGAGTGATTAATGAATGAATTTGATTGATTGATGAATTTGGGTGAAGGGATTTTGCAGCACATTCTTCAGCTGCTGTCTGAATGTCATCTGTGTCACGGCATAAATCGCGGTGTTTGTGCAGCAACTGAGGAGCTGCAGCATGAAGCCTAATTCCAGCACTAAAGTATCCAGATATATTGATGTATCCCCGAACAACCACACCCGTTTCCATATAGAAAAAAACATTAACATTGACCATAACAGGATGAAATTGGCCGAGATCACAAACAGCAAAACAATGGACTTTTTTCGATTTTGCATTCCTGTGTCATGTTGACCGTTCCCATTGGTGCGAGTCCGGACCCTTCTGTGGGCTCTACTGGTCACTAAAATGTGTCTGACGGTGAAGGCATTAAACAGCACAATCAGGAGAAATGGAAGTGCCGGAGTTAGAATGTAATGGAGGAACTCAATAGTGAACCAGACTGGAGAGCCAGCAGCATCGTTCCTTTCTTTACAAAACCAGGGGGAATTCGACAGGCTATACCAAGCTGTGAACATAAAATACCAGAAAATGTTTTTTAAGCAGCTCAGCACAGTAACTGTTCCCAGAACCACAGCCGCCGTTTTCTCACTACAATATTTACTTTTTAGCTTCTGGCAACAAATGGCCATAAACCGATCAAAGGTGAAAGTGACAGTGAACCAGACCGAACAGTCAGTGGCTGCATAAAGCAGGACGGCGTGGATATTACACACGGGAATGGACTTCACGAACAAAAACCGTTTATAATAAAGGATGGGAATGTGTCTCAATATCAGGTCGATGATAATGACCAGTAGGTCTGCCACTGCCATGGCCCCCAGATAACGTCTGATGCATAGAATCAATCCACAATCTTTACGAAGCAGGACGTAGATCGTCACGACATTAACTGTGAGGAAGAAAAACAAACACATTATCCATCAGCCTGGAAGCAGAATTATTAGTTTGAATGTGGATAAAGAGAGATTTTCAAATGAGTCACTTTATTCAGAGATTTTTTTGAAATAATTAGAACTGAAATAACAAATGATAACTTCTGAATTATTCACAGAAATGTGAGGTAATCCATAAGAAACCCTGCCTCCCCAAGCAAACAGCAACACATCCATAAGAACGTTTCGAGGGCATTCCCACACACTCGATCACCCGGGAGCAGACAAAGGTCACTTCTTTCCAGTTCCTAATTTGGTGTGTGAAAAAGTTGCTGTCCTCTCTCTGTTCCTTGTAGACAAACGGAGGTGGGAAATTTCTGTGTTTTACTTAAAATTGTGGGCGATCCTCCGTCTTGAAGAAATGAAAACTAAGGGAAAGCATATTTACCCCTTTAATTGCCTGACGGGACTTCAGAACAGTGTCTCCTTCTCTCTGGAACGGGATCACTTCGCTTGGGACCTTCTCTTTTGTTCAAACCACTAACATTCGTCCTTTCACAAATCATGTCAGTGATAGAACGTTCCGGGAAATGTCAGTTATGAACTGTGAGAGAGCCCTCAAAATCCTTCTCATAAAGGCCCTTCTGCCCATTATGATTGGTGAGATCTACTCAGTCTCAAGGTTCGAATCTCTCCCCAAACTCAAGTAAACTGACTCTTTGCAGAAAAAAACGATAAGATTAAGCCAATACCACAATCGTTTGTAGTAAGATCTTGTTTGAATATCATATCGTCGTTATTCAGAGATCTCTTTCATCTCCTTTTTTCAATTTTTAATAATACTCCTAAGTATAAAGTGCTCCGGATATTCCGCCCCCCCATATCAGATATCAGGCAGCTCTGCCTCTCTAATTCCTTCAAACCATATTCATTTCCAGCAATGTATGCATTGAAATTTTCATTCTTCTTTGAGAATAAATCACCCAATCCGATAGAGTGCCTTTCATTTTAGGAGAAAGTAAGGACTGCAGATGCTGGAGATCTGAGGTGAAAATGTATTGCTGGAAAAGCGCAGCAGGTCAGGCACATCCAACGAACAGGAGAATCGACGTTTCGGGCATAACCCCTTCTTCAGTAATAAGGAAAGTGTGTCCAGCAGGCTAAGATAAAAGGTAGGGAGGAGGGACTTGGGGGAGGGGTGTTGGAAATGCGATAGGTGGAAGGAGGTCAAGGTGAGGGTGATAGGCCGGAGTGGGGTGGGGGCGGAGAGGTCAGGAAGAAGATTGCAGGTTAGGAAGGCGGTGCTGTGTTCGAGGGATTTCACTGGGACAATGTGGGGGGAGTGGAAATGAGGAAACTGGAGAAATCTGAGTTCATCCCTTGTGGTTGGGGAGACAGGCCGCCTAATTGCGGAACATTTCAGAGAACAACACTTGGACACCTGGACCAACCAACCCAACCACCCCGTAGCTCAACACTTCAATTCCCCCTCCCACTCCACCAAGGAGATGCAGGTCCTTGGACTCATCCATCACCAGACCATAGCAACATGACGGTTGGAGGAAGAGTGCCTCAATTTACGCCGAGGAACTCTCCAACCACAAAGGATGAACTCAGATTTCTCCAGTTTCCTCATTTCCCCTCCCCCACCTTGTCTCAGTCAAATCCCTCGAACTCAGCACCGCCTTCCTAACCTGCAATCATCTTCCTGACCTCTCCGCCCCCACCCCACTCCGGCCTATCACCCTCACCTTGACATCCTTCCACCTATCGCATTTCCAACGCCCCTCCTCCACGTCCCTCCGTCCTACCTTTTATCTTAGCCTGCTGGACACACTTTCCACATTCCTGAAGAAGGGCATTTGCCTAAAACGTCGATTCTCCTGTTCCTTGGATGCTGCCTGACCTGCTGCGCTTTTAGCAGCGCATTTTCAGCTGCCTTTCATTTTAAGCCGCTATTAAGCTGTTACTCCCTGCTTAGTTTTTCAGTTTATTCCTTATTTTGATTAGTGAGAATACAGTCTGACACAATCTGATCACAGAATCAGACCCGATGGGGAATGTTAGTTGAAGCCCATCACTATTCCTGGGTGGATCCTGGTCCACCGGCAGGACAGAACCACCAGTGGTGGGGACATCGCGGGATGCAGTTTAGGAAGGTGTACTGTGGAATTCCTCAACATTGATTCCAGAAGCCGGGAAATCTCATGGTAGCAGGTGACAGTTGGTCGAAAAATCACCTGATGATGAACATCTACTGCCCTCTGTGATAATTTAGTTCCCCTTGATGTTAAAATAAATCAGAGAAAACATTAGGTTGACAAGGACACATGACGTAATCTGTGTGTGGGAGTTTAATGTCCATCACCGAGTGTGTCCCCACGGGGCCACCACTGACTGAGCATGGACACGGCTCAGATATACAGTAGCCAGACTGTGGGAAGTGATGGGCGAATCAACAAGTGGAAACCATTCTCACAAACCACTTGACATAGATGGATATATCCTTACCAGTGTCTGTAGAAGCACCTAGCGCACACTCCTCGTGGAGGGAACGTCTCAACCTCACATTGAAGATATTGTCACTGGCAAAAATTAGTGTTTTTAAGTTTAACAGAACTTCATCACTGCAGTGACGCAGTGGCCCGTGTTGGGCTCTTCATTATTTGAAATCTATATCAATAGTTCAGTTACGTGGAGCAAATGAGTTCGAACTAAATTTTCATGACACGAAGATAGACAGGGAATTAATTAATCCAGTGGAGGTAAAGAGTCTGTGAATGGATACGAATGAACAATAATTTGACAGATGGTATATAAGGCGAGTAACTCTGAACCTGTAAATTTTCCATAAGAATGTAAAGGGTGTATATTACATGAATGCGGAGAGATTACCGGATATTGTGATTCAGTGTGTACTGGAGGGTTCACCCTGACCCATTCACACATGGAAATGGTTGCTCCATCTTCCTGTTGATCTGCTCCCTGATGTCCCCAGTGGCCCCATTGCACTCAGTACACAGGGGACATTTTGATGTGGTTGATTGGCAGTGGGGAGTCCTGAGGGGATGAGTGCTTTGAGCAGTTTATCAAGTGGATGGCCTTTTTACAAGAGGCCAACATTTCTTTCCAAGTGGATGCTCGACGAGGATGGAAATGGCTAACTGCTTCTGAATGAAGAAGCTACGGCTGCTGCCAGGAGAGTGATAATTCACCAACATGATGTACTGTGCATGGTTATACTGCAACATTAATACAGCGAAACATGGAGGGCTCAATCCCAGGGATGTGCATTCAGAACAAAGGCATTGTCTAATCAGCTGAAATGGTTAGTTAGATCAAGACCATTATCCCCTCCACACTGGTCTCAAAACTGCGTGACCTTGGTCTTGTCTCCGCTCACTGCAACTGGATTTACTGACTCACAGGCCGCAATCAGTGAGAATATTTAACTGCACCTCTTTCATGATAACACGCAACACTGCATCTCACGCAGGATGGACTTTCATCCCTTGCCTGCATGCCCTGTACAACCGTAATTGTGTTGATAATTTCCAACGAAATGCCATCGACAAATTTGCTGACAGCAACACCATAGTAAGAAGTATAAATGAAAAAGATGAAGCAAAATGCAGAAATAAGGTCGAGGACTTGTTGACATAATGCAATGAGAACAACCTCGCTCTCAACGTCAGCAAAACTAAAGAACTAATCTTTGACTGCCGAAAGAAACGAGCAGGACACGGCCTCATCCACATCAATGGAACAGAGCTTGAAAAGGTAAAATGCGTTAAGTTCCTCAGAATGATGATAACCGACATGTGTACTGGAACTCCCACGTAGATGCAACGGTGAAGAAGGCTCAACAACGTCTCTTCTTCCTCAGGCGCCTCAGCAAATTCGGCGTGACCATAAGGAATCTCAACAACTTATGGTCCATTGGAAGAACACTGTGGTGCTGGTGTCAGCGATTTTGTCGCTGACATTCATTGGAAATTGCCAACACATTCACAGTTGTGCTGCGCGTGCAGTCAGGGACTGTGAGTGCAGACTATCCGGAACAGAAAGCCACTGGTATGGCAACTGCTGCGCATAGGACGATAAGTAAGTACAGAAGCTAGTTTGGGCGTGGTACTTGATCATGTTGGCAGACTTTGCATGGAAATAAGCAGTGGAAATGGAGTTCCTGGATGGCAGGTTGGCTTCCGTGATAGTTAGGGTTGTGCACCCCCCATCAGGAAGAAGACACAGAAGCCTGAGCACATGAACGAAATGGTTTAGGAACAATTTCTCCCAGGTTGTTATTCGACGAATGAATGCAATGTCTCACCTCAAATTTTGCTGATCTCCCTAACATTGCTCTTGCCTATTGCACTACCTGTACATGTTAACCACTATGCCTCAGTCTAATTACTTCTGAGTTATGTATCCTTGCTTGGTATGACCTGTCTGCACTGCTTATAAGCAAACTTTTGCACTGCTGCTTGGTTTCACATGGCACTAAATCAATCAATCATTCAGTCAATATCACATCATCAATTCACCACACAGAACCTGCGCAGACACGTCTTTTTTAATTCACTCACATGAAGGGGGCATCAATGGCTGGACTAGCGTTCATTGTTCATCTCTCAGAGGCAGTTAAGAGTCTACGTCGGGAATCACAAGTAGGTCAGACCAAGTAAGGATTTTCGTGCATTAACCTATAAACGTGGACGAGGTATCTGTCGAGTATTTGAACTCAAACACATTGATCTATAAACGTGTTTCAGATATTCTGTCCAGCACTGGGAGCTGTGCCGACCTCACCAGTGTACAGATCTAAAAACCCAGATGAGGTATATATCCAACGAATACAGCTGTGCAATGAACGCCAGTCACTTAATCTATGAAGCAGGATCAGTTATCCTCCAAGTATGTAGAGTAGTGAATACCACCACCAAAGCGTTGTTGGGTAACAGTGTGTTTCATCACTGGTCAGCATGGGGAAACTTACAGCCGATAGTGGAAGTGACAGAAGATCAGATCCCATCCATGTACAGCTCGATATCACCGTTGTGCCATGACAAGGGGTGTTTGTGAGTGTGAAAATCACTGCCAGAGAGAGATGGCAGGAAACTCTTTGAATTGCCAACATATGGGAGGGCTGTGGGAAATAACAGAAAATGAGAGAATGAAAGACAATGCCAGTAGCGGGATATGTTCACAGGTTTTAGAATGATGAAATATACATCCGTCGATAGTATCCTGAAACATGAGCCAGTGATTCTCGGAAGGACGTGAGAATGAGTTGTTGGCATGTGGTCAGATGCTGGATAGTCTTGAATGAGTATTTGTTCTGCAACTTTCTACCTGGAAGCAGAGTAAGCAGAATACTCGGCTCAATGGGCTAGATGTAAGAATAATGTGCCCCAGTGCCGTTGTCACTGTGTGCGACAGAGTATTTATCTCCGCGATGCCGAGCTAGTTTCCTGGAGCTATCTGAGCGAACTCAGCTCATTAGCTACCCTCCTCACACCATGGTGTCCCTCCCATTATATGCCAGCCCGATTCTCCCACTCATCATGGCTGGAGTTACTCACCATCCCTGAGATGTCTCTGAATGTTCTGTGATCCCTGGAACTGATGCCAACCTTCAAAGGCCAACGGGGGATTGAACTTTCTCAGTTGAGAGCTGCCTGCACAGTTCAACCTGAGCAAGGCATATATAGGACAATCACACAATGATTTGTCGATAGAGACACGGAGGTCCTGTTGGATTGGTCAGCACAGAGGCAGACCATTCTCTTCCCACAGGAGACCGCACCACCAAACCCACCGAGCCTGGTCTGAGCTCATCACGTGCTCAGTGCAGTATCTGCGGTCTAACGAGAAGTCCAGCAATACAGGACATGCATCAAAGCACAAAGAACAAAGAAAGTTTCACCACAGGAACAGGCCCTTCAGTCCTCCCCTTCTGTGTTGATCGAGATTCTCTATCTGAACCTGTCGCATATTTTCTAATCGTCTGTGCCCCCTTTCTCCGCACCCATTCACGTATCTATTTTGATACACATTAAATGGCGCTACCGCACTCGTCTCTATCAGCTCCACTGGCATACGATTACAGGCACCCACCAACCTCTACGCACAGAACTTCCCACGCATATCCTCCGTTTGTTTTCCCTCTCACTTTGAACTCGCTACCTCAAGTAATTGATTCCCCCAGTATGGAAACAACAGCTTCATTTGATCCACCATGTCCGTACATCTTATGGTTCTGGTGACCTCAATCAGGTTCCCGTCAACATCTGTCTTTCCAGTGAAAGTAATCATAATCTACTCAACATCTTTTCACAGCGAGTGCCTTCCACACCAGGAAACATCCAAGTGAACGACCTCTGCAACCTCTCCACAGCATCCACATGGTTTTGGATATTGAGGCGAACAGACAATGTTCCAGATGTGACCGACCAAAGTCTTATCCAAATGTAAAATGATCTGATAACTTTGTATTCAATACTCCATCCAATGAAAAAAAAAGTTCAGAAACATTGTCATTTAGCTTATGTTGTCCTCTTTATTTTCAATAAGGGAAACAGGTAAAATACAGGAAACTCGAGGCTGATAAATCTCGCATCAGTGCTTGGGAAGGTTTTGGAGAGGATTATAATGAATAGGAGTTACGATTATTTCGAAAAACAGAGCCTAACTAAGGACTGTCAGCCTAGCGTTCTATTGGTCAGACCATGGTTACTAATTTGTTTGATTTTTTTGAAGAGGTGACGGAGATGATTGGTGAGGGTGGAATAGTGGATGTTGTCGGCACAGATTTTGATAAGACTTTCGAAAAGTTATATTGAACATGACGCCAAATAAAATTAATCCCATCTGCCTGCCGTTGGCCGATAAACCTCCGTTCCTTCCATTTCATGTGCATATCGAAATGTTTCTTTCCCGTCCTTATCGCATCCACCATCACCAACATCACCCCTGGCAGTACCTTCCAGACGACTGCAACTCTCTATTTAAGGCTGTTCCAGAAGGTTAAAATGCATGGGAGTTACCGGGACTTGGCTGTGTGAGTTCTGAATTGGCTTGCTCACAGAAAAATACTTTAGAATAATTTTGAATGATACAGTGGGATATAGATCAGTTGGAGGTATGCGTGGGGAAATGGCATATTGATCTGTGTCTGGGTAAATGTGAGGTGCTGCACTTTGGGATATCAAATGTTGAGAAAACTTCCACGATTAATGAAAAAACCTTGAACAGCATTAATTTACAAAAGGATCTTGGGGTTCAAGTACACAACTCGCTTTAAGTGATCAAAAATTGTAGAGGGTAGTAAAGAAGGCATATGACATGCTTGCTTTTCCTGATCGGGGAATTGAGTACAAGTATCGGAATGTTATCTTGCAGCTTTATAAGAGCGTTGCGTTGGCTGCACGAAGAGCATTGCGTTCAAATGTGGTCGCCACATGACAGAAAGGATGAAGATGTTTTGGAGCGAGTGCAGAAGAGGTTAACCAAGACACTGTTTGGATTCAATTTTATGAAATTTGAGGAGACGCCTAGAAAACTGGAGCTGTTTTCTTTGGAGTACCTTGGCTGAGGAGAGACTTGATAGAATTATTGAAAATTATGAGATATCTAAATAAATTTGATGATCAGAATTGATGATCAGAAATATCTAAACCTATTGGGCATGCAATAATGGTTGTAGGGAAGTTCAAACGAGATTGGCAGAAGGCTGGAACGCGCTGGTGGGGGTGGTGGTGGTGATGACAGAGTGGAAAGGGGCGTTTAACAAAGTTTTTGACAGGCATATGAATACGAAAAGAGTGGAGAGTTATTGAACAACGGCAGGCAGAAGGGATTAGTTTAATTTGGAGTCATGGTCTGCACAACATTGAGGGACGAATGGCCGATTCCTGTACTGTAGTATTCTACGTTTCATGTTCTAGCGAACCTCAATGTGAATGCAGCCCCAAACCTCGCCCAGACTTGAATCAAAAGATAATTTGCTCTTCCTGAATACAGCATTTCACAACACAACTTTCAGGAGCAAAACACTGAATATTCAATATCTTTACAAAGGAACATGAGGGATAGGAACAGATTATGTCATTCAGAACTCCAACCCTTCATTCATTACGATCACACCTGATATACGCACATCTTCAAATCGAATTTCATGCCATGCCTTCTATTGCCCAACTCAAGTCGGACAAAAAAAATTCAGACTCCGGAAGTCTCTCAGTTCGAGAGATCACAGGTTCGCTGCCATGTGAGAGAAGATATTCTTTTGCATTCCATTTTTAAATGAGGATCCCTAGATCAATAAATAAATCGCCTCTCGTTCCAGATTTCCCTCGGTTTGGAAACATCTACTCAACATCCCCTCTATCAGACACCCTTTGAATCGCACAGGTTTTAACAATATGATTCTTCATTCCATTCAAACATAAGCTATAAAATTAACAATCTCACACACCAAGTTATAGTCCAGCAGGTTTATTTGGAGGCCCCAGTTTTCGGAGCACTGCTCCTTCATCGGGTAACTAGTGGAACAGGATTATAGCGTACGGCATTTATAGTAAACGTGTTTAACTTTAAACTGTGTTTCCTATAAAGCTGCACCTGTAACTCCCTGATGATGGAGAACCCGAAAATGTGTACGTTCAAATAAGCATGTTGGACAATAACCTGGTGTTGTACGATTTTTAAACTTTGTCCACGCCAGTCTAACACCGGTAACACCTCAACAATAATTAAGTGCCTACCTTGTTGGTAAGACCATAAGACCCCGGAACAAATATTATGCCATTGAGCCGATTGCATCTGCTCCTCAATTCAATCAAAGCTGATAAGTTTTTCAACCCAATTCTCGATCTTTCTGCCCGTTACACTTGATCCCCTTGGTACTGAAGAACCTCCCGATCTCACTTTTAAAATCAATCAATGACCTGGTCACCACAGCCTTCTGTTGCTGTGAGTTACATAGATTCATCACTCGCTGCTTGAAGAGATTTCTCCTTATCCCCAATATAAAAAGTTTTCCGCTACTCTAATGTGGTGTCCTTGGTGCGAGTCTCGCCTATCAATGGAAACATCTTCCTAACATCTATTCTGTGCAGGCCATTCAGTATTCTGTATGTTGCAATTAGATACCCCCATCGTTCTTAACTCAATCGAATACAGACGAACAGTCCTCAAATGTTCGTCATACGTTCAGTTTTTCCTTGCTGACATCATTCTTGTGAACCGCCTCTCACTATGCTCCAAGGCCAATATATGATTTCTGTGATATGGCGCAAAAAACGGCGCAGAATGTGCCGAATGTTGTCCGGCCAGAGACTTATAGAGCTTCGGAAGTTCGAACTACGGCCTTGATCTTATATTCAAGTCTTTTCGAAATAAACGCCATTTTTGCCTTTGCCTTCCTAACTTCTGAATTAACCTTCAAATTTACCTTGAGGGAATTCTGGAGGGAAGTCTCTTTGCACTTCAGAATTCTGAACTTTCTCCTCATTTGAAAAATAATCTATCCCTCTTTTCTTCTTTCCAATGTAAATGATCTCGTACTCGCCCATGCTGTCCTACACCTGTCATTTGTTTATCCACTCTCCTAACCTGTCCAAATCCTTCATCATCTTTCCCCGCCTTCTCAATGCTGTGTCTTTCTATCTATCTCTGCATCGTTTTAAAACTTCGCCAGGATATTCTCAGATTCTTTTCCAGGTCATTAATCTTTAAAGTGAATAGTTTTTCTTCTAACACAGCCATGTGGAACACAACTTGTCACCAGCTGCCATCCTGAAAAGTACGTTTCTTTCCCCATTGTCTGATTTCTGCCAGACAACAAAACTTCTATCCATGTTAGCACCTTGCTTCTGACACCATGGAACTTACCTTAATCAGTGAACTCCTGTCGGCACATTGATAAACGTCCTCTTGAAATCCAGGCAGGTAACACTCATTGGTTTTCCTTGGTCTAACACGCTCGTTACTCTCTCAAATACTTTCAGCAGATTTATCCGTCAAGATCTCCCCTTGATGAAATCATGTTGACTATGCCATACTTTACCATACACTTCCAAGTATTTGGAAATCTCATCTCTCACATTGGATTCAAGGATCTGACCCACAACCGAGGTTTGGATAATTGATCTATAATTTCCCCACATTAACGTTTTACCTGACTTCCTTAATCAAATGATTCTTGAAAGATCAACATAAACACATTCATTACATCTTCAGTTCTCTCCCTTAAAATTCCATCGTGTAATCCAATGGCCCAGGAGATTTATCCATCTTCAGACCATTCCGTGTTTCTCGCAGCTTCTCCTTGTTGATGGCCACCATAGTCAGTTCTGACCTTCACTCTCTTGAATTTTCAGGATATTATTCGTGTCCTCCAGCAAAAGCACTGAAAAAAAAATAATTGTACGCTCCCTCAGACATGTCCATGTCTCCCATTACTGTCCCTCCAGTGTAATTTTCCAGCGGAACTAGAAATGCCCACTGTTGCCGTTTGTGTATCGAAACGCAATCTTACATTAGCTTGTCTACAGATTGGAAACAGAACATTTGGCTCAACAAGTCCACACTGACCATCCAAAGAGTAACTGACACGGACCCATTCACCTACATTTACCCATGACTAATGCACCAAACACTACGGGCAATTTGACATGGCCAATTCCCCCAAACTGTACAACTTTGGAATGTGGGAGGAAACCAGAGTGCCTGCACAAAACCAACGCAGACACTGGGGAATATGCAAACGCCACAAATCCAGTTGCCCAAAGCGGAAATGGAAGCAACAGTGCATACCGCTGAACCACCGTGCTGCCCCTTGTCCCCTGGCTAGCTTACCATCATATTTAATCTTCTGCCTTCTTATTTACTCTTTTGTTGCCCTTTGTTGGTCTATGTAAACTTCCCAATCCTCTGGTTTCCCACTGCCCTTCATCGCATGATCTTCTTTCTCCTTTGCTTTTCTGCTATCCCTGACTTCCCTCGACAGCCATGTTTGTCTCATCCTTCTTTTCCATGCTTAATTTTCCTGGGGATGAATGTCTGCTGTGTCTCCTGACTTACTCTGAGACACCCTTGCCATAGATGCGTAGAGTCCTCCAGAATGGAGCTCTTCGGGCCAAACTCGCCCACAGCGACCAAAGTAAACCTCCACGACATTTTTGCATTTCCCTGAATTTGGTCCATAGCCTTCTACTCTTATCCTCTGCACGTATTTCTCCAAATATCCTTGAAAAGATGTTGATGAGCACTTTAATCACTTCTGCTGAAAGATCATGCATATGTTTAATACTCTCTTGTGCAAAAACAAAACCCTCGGGTTCCATTTTATTGTTTCCCTTCTAACCTTAAACTGATGCCCTCTAATCCTCGTTTCCCGACCCTCGGAAAACGACTGAATACAATCACTCCATCCATAACTTTCATGATTGTAAGCAGTCTATATGATGCCCCCTCAGTCTCCTGTCGTCATTAGAAAAAAAGTCCCAGCTTGTCCAATCTCTCCCTATAACTCAGGCTGTTGAATCCTCGCAACATCCTTGGCAACATATTCTGCACTCTTCCGAGGTTACTATTGTCCTTACTCTCAAAAGGTGACTAAAACTGGAACACAATATTCTACGTGTGGCAATATCAACGTCCTGTATATCTGACTGATAACGTCCCAACTTCTACACTCAATGCCCTGACTAATGAAGGCCAGTGAAGCAAAACCATTCTTCACTGACCTGTCTTCCTGTGACTCCACTTTGGGAGAACTTTGAACCCGAATTCCAAGATCCCTCTGTTGCACGACACCTCTTTATGCTTGCCCATTAACCATAAAACTCTTAATTTGGTTTGTCTATCCGAAATGAAAGATGTCACACTGTATTAAATTTCATTTTCTCTTTCTCGGTCTACTTTCCCGGTTCATCAAGCTCCTGTGGAAATTTGTGACAAGTTTCTCATCTGCGATCTTACTGATCATGCTTGCACATTCCCATCCAAGACATTGGCATAGATTTTAAAAATGGGCTTAGCTCTGACCCCTGAGGCACACCCGTATTCGCAAGCCTCCAATCTGCCAGCTATTATCCTCTGCTTCCTACCGTTATGCCAATTGTGAATCCAATTTTTAGCTTCCCTTGGATCCCATGTGATCAAACCTGCCATTGCTTGCCAACTATCGTTTCTGCTAGGCTCTTCTCTCCGTTAATTCTAAATAACTCGTCCCTCGTGCCTCCATCGTCGCCTTTATTCAGCTGTCATACCATTACCTCTGATTCTATCTTCTCCCTCTCAAGTTGCAGTTAAAAATTGCAATACAAGCTGCTCGAAAAACCCGTCTCATAGGCATTTTACAAATTACTTCTTTTTCAATCGAATATCAAGCTGATTTTTCAAATCGACATGCAAATTGAAATACCCCATGATCTCTATACGTTTGCCTTTCTTACATATATTTTCAGTCTCCAGGTGTGCCGTGCACCCATCCTCAGACAACAGAACACGGAATGTACATGACTCCAACTGCGTTCTTTTTAACCTTTTTGGTCCATCAATTCTACACACAGAGATTCGATGACGTCTGACATGAATTCGTTTCTTAACATTAACATAGAGTATCTCTGCAAGTGAAAAATATAGTTTATGTTTTTTGGTGTTATTATATTACATCACACATTCTTACAATGAACACCATCTAACTATTTCTGCTATTGAACATTTCTGTTATTATTATCCCTCCATATACTCCAAACTATTTTATGTTTCATCAACTATCGATAGATTGTGTTTTGCCTACTCCTCGAATTTATTATTATAGACAGTAATTAACGAACGTCCAAAGGTGGATGGTTGTGTTCATACACTAATGATATCTTTACAAACAGATAATTTAATTTCTTACTGATAAGGCAACCCACCCCTCTGCCCACTTTTTCGAAAACATGTATATCCTTGCATTTTCACCCCCATTTGTGATCCCCTTGCTGCTACGTCTCCCTGATACCGACCACGTGTTACCTGCCAATTTCGATCTGTGCCACGCCCTCATTTACCTTATTCTGAAAACTGCGTGCATTGAGATACGACAACATCAGTCATGCAGGAACCGGACTTCGTTTTTCATTGTCATTTGTTTTTCCACTGTTTTTGTAGTTTGTTTTCTCACCCTTTCCATGCAATATCTATCTGTGCTGGAGATGTAAATAACCTCTTCGGAGTTCTGCACTCTTACATCCTCGTTTAATACAGAATTTCTAATTTCCCCCATAACTGAACTACACACCTGTTTTTCGTTTGAAACAATGTCCAAAGCCAGAGTTATTTGAACTTCTAGCACATTGGTCACTGTATGGTCCAAGTTAAGATCATCCCATCGGAACATTCCCTTCTTACCCAGTACTGGTGCCAATGTCCCAAGACGTCATGTCCTTTTTGCCCACACCATTCTTTGATCCAAGCATTTGCTTAATTTCATTGAGCCTGTGCCAATTCGCTCGTGGGTTCTGTAGTAATCCAGGGAACAATACCATTTTGGTTTGGCTTTTTTAAAATTTAGCTCCAAGCTTTTCGTCCCCCTTTTTCAATGCCTCTACCCTCGTTTTATCTGTGACATTTGTCCTGATGTGCGCCTGAAGCACTGCATCTTTACCCTCCCATAGAAAGTTCCTCTAGAAACTAGAAAAGATATCCCGAACATGCGGAGATAACACAATCTTCGGGACGATTCGTTGTGGTCACAGAGAACACAGTCTATGACTCTTCTTTAATGCAATGATCAGCCTAGTAAATTGACCAAGATTCTTGATGCACCTGTATGTTAAACTTTTGAATTCCATGCACAGCTAAACCCAGATTTTCTGTTCTGCTATTTTGTTTAGAGTATCTCTGCAAGTGAAAAATACAGTTTGTGTTTTTGGTGTTATTATATGACATCACACATTCTTACAATGAACACCATCTAACTATTTCTGCTATTGAAGATTTTTTTTATTATTATCCCTCCATGAACTCCAACTTATTTTATGTTTCATCAACTATAGGTAGATTGTGTTTTGCCTCCTCCTCTAATTAATTATGATAGAGAGTAATTAACGAACGTCCAAAGGTGGATGGTTGTGGTAATACACTAATACCATCTTTACAAACAGATAAACACCGTTTGACTCACTCTATTGTACCAATCCACATGTTGAATCTCTGACAAAAACCCACAAGCATCGTGCTTCTGCAATACACATTTGATGCAGTAGACTACCAGTCGTTTAACAAAACTAAATACACAGTCTTATAGTTTGATTTTTGTCACCGCTTGATGTATCCACAAACAACGTTTGTCAGACACAATTTAATTTTCAGAAGAGGAGGTTGACTTTTGAATACATTCATTTTTTTAAGTATCCTGCTGTGCATTTTCTCTTATAATAAACTCAGTTTCCTCATCATAGATATAAGACAATCAGGCCTATAGGTTTCAGCATTTGTCTTTCCTGCCTGCTTGAAGATGGCAGTCACATTCGCAATTTTTGAATCTACTGCAAACCTCCAGGTGTTTTGTGGGAACAGACCAACAGTTGCTTATGGACAGTCTGTTTCTCTTCTGATGCTTTTCTCAAACAGATATACCACGAAAATAAGTCTTGTCGCAAGATCTTTCCTGTTCTTAAGAGCTGTAAATACATTGGGTTGTTTCTCTATCTCACCAAAAAGACCATTAATGCAAAATAATTACTTAAATTATCTGCTATCACCTTAACTCCTGTGTAAAATTCCCCATTCTCAAGTTACTAGTTTCATTGTTGTGGTTCTGTTCGCCGAGCTGGGAATTTGTCTTGCAAACGTTTCGTCCTCTATCTAGGTGACATCCTCAGTGCTTGGGAGCCTCCTGTGAAGCGCTTCTGTGCTGTTTATTCTGGCATTTATAGTGGCCTGTCTCTGCCACTTCCGGTTGTCAGTTCGAGCTGTCCACTGTAGTGGCCGGTATATTGGGTCCAGGTCGATGTGTTTGTTGATAGAGTCTGTGGATGAGTGCCATGCCTCTAGGAATTCCCTGGCTGTTCTCTGTTTGGCTTGCCCTATAATGGTAGTGTTGTCCCAGTCGAATTCATGTTGCTTGTCGTCTATGTGTGTGGCTACTAAGGATAGCTGGTCGTGTCGTTTCGTGGAGAGTTGGTGTTCGTGTATACGGATCGTTAGCTGTCTTCCTGTTTGTCCGATGTAGTGTTTTGTGCAGTCCTTGCATGGGATTTTGTACACTACATTAGTTTTGCTCATGTTGGGTATCGGGTCCTTTGTTCTGGTGAGTTGTTGTCTGAGCGTGGCTGTTGGTTTGTGTGCTGTTATGAGTCCTAGTGGTCGCAGTAGTCTGGCTGTTTGTTCAGAAATGCTCCTGATGTATGGTAGTGTGGCTAGTCCTTTGGGTTGCGGCATGTCCTCGTTCCGTTGTCTCTCCCTTCGGCATCTGTTGATGAAATTGCGACGGTATCCGTTTTTGGTGAATACTTTGTATAGGTGTTCCTCTTCCTCTTTTTGTAGTTCTGGTGTGCTGCAGTGTGTTGTGGCCCTTTTGAAGAGTGTCCTGATGCAACTTCGTTTGTGTGTGTTGTGGTGGTTGCTTTCATAGTTTAGGACTTGGTCTGTGTTTGTGGCTTTCCAGTAAATCTTTGTGGTGAATTCTCCGTTCGGTATTTTCTGTACTATCACGTCTAGGAATGGGAGTTGGTTGTCCTTTTCTTCCTCTCAAAAACCAAATATGCGAACAAATCAACGGAACACCCATGGGCTCACCGATCTCTGGACTCATAGCAGAAGCAGTCATGCAAAGGTTAGAACAAACAGTCTTACCACAACTCCAACCCAAACTCTGGGTCAGATACGTGGATGACACCTTTGTAATAATTAAAAACACAGAAAAAGAGAACACACACCAGATCATCAACGCCACACTCACAGGAATCCGATTCACCAGAGAGGAAGAAAAGGACAACCAACTCCCATTCGGAGACGTGATGGTACAGAGAACACCGAACGGAGAATTCACCACAAAGGTTTACAGGAAAGCCACACACACAGACCAAGTCCTAAACTATGAAAGCAACCACCCGAACACACACAAACAAAGTTGCATCAGGACACTCTTCAAAAGGGCCACAACACACTGCAGCACACCAGAACTACAAAAAGAGGAAGAGGAACACCTATACAAAGTATTTGCCAAAAACGGATACCCTCGCAATTTCATCAAGAGATGCCTAAGGGAGAGACAACGGAACGAGGACATGCCGCAACCCAAAGGACTAGCCACACTACCATACATCAGGAGCATTTCTGAACTGACAGCCAGACGACTGCGACCACGAGGACTCATAACAGCACACAAACCAACAGCCACGCTCAGACAATAACTCACCAGAACAAAGGACCCGATACCCAACATGAGCAAAACTAATGTAGTGTACAAAATCCCATGCAAGGGCTGCACAAAACACTACATCGGACAAACAGGAAGACAGTTAACGATCCGTATTCACGAACACCAACTAGCCACGAAACGACACGACCAGCTATCCTTCATAGCCACACACACAGACGACGAGCAACATGAATTCGACTGGGTCAACACGACCGTTATAGGGCAAGCCAAACAGGGAACAGACAGGGAATTCCTAGAGGTATGGCACTCATCCACAGACTCTATCAACAAACACATCGACCTGGACCCAATATACCGGCCACTACAGCGGACAGCTCGAACTGACAACTGGAAGCGGCAGAGACAGGGCACTGTCAATGCCAGAATAAACAGCACAGAAGTGCTTCATAGGAGGCTCCCAAGCACTGAGGATCTCACCTAGACAGGGGATGAAACGTTTGCAAGACAAATTACCAGCTCGGTGAACAGAACCACAACAACGAGCACCCGAGCTAGAAATCTTCTCCGAAACATTCAATTACTAGTTTCACAAATAGATTTGAGTGACTCTGTTGCATTTTTATTTGGGCACATGCAACCACACGCTATTTCTCCTGATACCACTTTGCAATTTAATTTCCAATCAATTTCCTCCCACTTTATTCGCTTTACATCAGTCAAGAGTTAGATCATAAAATAAAACAATCTTCTGGCGTACCAGCAGTTTTCATGATGACATGTGTCTCTGTTTTTCCATTGGGTACCAACGTTAATGCCAAATGTTCACCATGAATGTTTTATTGTTTCATCAATTTCTTTTTGTAATTTATTATTGTTATAAAATATGTGACCAACATTTGCCGCCGTTCGTCTACTGAATATCCCTTAGTCCACTTTGCCAGGTCACTTTAATCAACAATTAATACAAAATTGCTGATTAGACGCCTGGAGATTGGGCTTCCTCATGGAGGTAAACAGTTGATCAACTGACAGTGCCGAATACAGTCTTTCAATGGATAGGCACGAAACAACTTATATACACGCGGGTCAAAGTTGCTCAGCTGCCCTGTCCAACATGTGGCACCAAGTATGAGACACTCGGAACTGAAAGACAATACAAATAAAAACATTATGTAATCACCAACACTACAGTCAGTTAAAATCATGGTCAATGAGAGAATCAGAGGCAAATACAATTGCTTTTAACAGAGATTTGGACACCGCTGGCAGGGAAAAGGTCTGAAGAACATACGAAAAACAATTTGGGTGGCAGACTAATTGGATAAGTAATGCCATAGAGGGACCCATATGATTGAAATCAAGAAAATGGGGTTTTAGCACACCAGAAGTCAGTATCGGTAACGATTACAGGATTATGGGTGAACCAGACAGTGTGAACCAGTGAGTAGTGATAGGTGAATGGACAGTGTAGGTCAGTTATTTTAGGGTTGATTGTTGTACGGCCAGTGTAGATTACTGAGTAAACAGGTGATGTGTGAATGGGACAGTGTCGGTCAGTGAGAACCGCAACCGCGGGTGAATGGATCTCAGACTGAGTTGACGGACAGACAGCAGCATTGTGTATCATTTGAAGTTTATGGAAGTATGAAGCAGTTATTGGAAAACCTAACTCTGGAGCTATTAATGACTTGGATGAAGATTTCAGCAAGAAAGAGCTGAGGCACAGGCAAAGATGGAGGAGTGAAAAGAAGTATAAATAGATGGAAATATTGGTGATGAAATTGAAAATTGTTAAGAAACGCTTTTCAATGAAAGATAGATTGCTGAGGTTTTACATTAACTAGCTCACACGTGACAAAGGCTTGTGTGATTCAGAGCGGAATAATTCTGCCGACACATTGATTCTCCTGCTCTGCGCATGCTGCCTGACCTGCTGTGCTTTTCGAGCGTCACACTTATGACGCCTATGTTTTAATAGCGTACTCTGTACTGATTAGTGCAGAAAACTTCTATGGAGCCTGAGAGTGCAGTAGAAATGAATTTATATGATGAGGACATACCATTTATTCTATCATTCACAATTTGGACAATATCATAAATTCCATCAGATTAATCATTCAACATGGAGCATCCTGAGCAATGCACAGATCACAGCTAAAACCTCATTGTCTCTGTGTGTGGGGAATTGAACATTAGGGTAAAGATGCTACACTACAGTTTTACAAGATATTCATGAAATTACATCATGAATCCTATGTGCAGATTTGTTCAGTACAATTGTTTTGTAAATAACTCGGAGGTAGCCCAGAGGACGTTTACCCAGTTGGTGTCTCGGATGAACACGTCTCATGAGGAAAGTTGGCAATCTGACCTTATTTCCAGCATTCTCCTGAGGATTGAGGAATGAATGTCTGAGTTACTACTCACAATGCATGTCTGAAAATTATGCTGAAGCTTGTTGGTGGGTCCACTCACATTGTTTTAAAACTATCGATTATATTTTAAGGACAGAGATGTATTTGATATAATTTATGAACACTTCATTACAGAACATAACAAAAATCAGTGTACCATCCAACAGTATGCTTTTCAGCCTCTCGGAGATTACCCTGTTTTAATAGGATCATAGCTGATCTCATTGTAATGTTGAATTCCTGCCTATTCTTGATAATCTTTCCATTCTTGCTGGCCTGTAACCTATTTGCCATTGAGTTGAAAAAAAAATGTAGGACTTTGCATCCCCCACATTTTCAGACAGAGAATGGCAAAGTCTCATCAACTGCAGAAAGGGTAGCAAATCGCTGTTTAGAGTGAGCCTGATATAAACTCGTGAACCATAGGTCTGGATTCACACATAAAATAAAGTATTCTATGCAATATTACTCTGTCAGGATCCCACAGAATTTTTCTCAAATTTTAAACCAAAGCAGCACATTCAGCTGATCAGGTCTGATCTGCCATTCAGTGCCTTAATAGCTGATTTGGTAATCCTCAAATCCATATGCTTGCTGTATTCCCATAGCCATCGATTCCATACAGATGAAAAACTTGCCCTGCAATGGCCCTCAATATACTAACTGTTAGAATTTATACAGTTCAGTAACACATTATCCTCTGAGAGAAGAATTCCTCCACGTCCCTATCATAAAAAAAAATATCCCTTAGACTGAGCTATGCCCTCTGGTTCTGACTCTCCTGCAAACAGAAATAACGTTTTTTTTGGCAATTAACCCGTCAAGTTAAACATTTTTTCATAACTCTTTCTTCTCATTTTTCCAGACTGCAGTGAGTGCATATGTAAACAACTCAACCTCACTTCATAATAAAACACTTCAATTCTCGGGATAAGTTTTGTGAAACCTCTCTCACCTGCTTCCATTGCATCTGTCCTATCCTGAGAACAGGGGTGTAGAACCTTTCATATTATTGCAGGCGCGGTCTGCATGGAAAATTATATGTGTTTCGATTGATATGTGGACATCAGCGTGTTTGAAATAATTGCCATCAGTAATTTGCATTCCCTATAACCTGTGAAGTTTTCTGTTGGTCTATACAGAAACTGAAGTTCTACTTTGCAGTGGCTTTCTCGAATCTTTCTTAAGTAAATCATAATCAGTTGCTCCGTTTTTATTGAAGTCAGTTCATCATCACAAACTTTCCATTTTTCTGTGTCAGTTGCCAGGTTTGTGCACAATCACTTAATCTATTGCATCCCATTATAAATTCCTTGCATCATCCTCACCATTTCCCTTCCCAGTTCTGTGTGTGTCACTTAAAAATATGGAGTTTTTGTTTTCACTTTTATCACTCAAGTCATTGTGTTGGAATTAATTATGTCGCCAGAACTGATCCCTGTTTCACCGAACTAGTTGCAGGTCGTCATAGAAATAAAAATGCTCCCGAAATGCCTCGCTGCCTATTCTCAAATCTTTTGTGCAGATAAACTTTAATCTATTAAACTGTAAACTCACACAGCCACAGCGAGGATTTCCCATGCTATTGCCATTATTATGCTTTTAAATCCGCCTCTAACTGACTGAAGTAATCTGCACCAAGTGCTTGGCACCACTGAAACATTACCCCTGCTTCTAAATTCTGTGGGCGGACGGCATTTAAACTGATGGATTCGACAAAAAGTGAGGCATGCTGGGAAACTGAGCCGAGTTTTGACCAAAGTGACCGTGCTAATAAACACGCTGCAGAAACCACACAACCTGCGGCGACAGACAGCATGTCGTTGACGAAACAGCTGCAGATCATACAATTTCACTTGAATTTCAATCGACGGAATTAAACTGAATGACATGCCCAGATCACTCACAATATGGAATTGCTTGCCGGAAACAGGGGCAACTCACACGCGTTTCGGAGAGTGCTCCCTAACCTGTGTGCACAAGGACCATCCTGCTATCTCCTGTCAACTCCTGTTTGGGTCCATTTAATCAAAGTAATCAAGCTCTGATCAATGGATTGGATGATCGGGACAACCCTCCCAAAAGGGCTCAAAGACTTCTTTGGACAAGAATCACTGCAGCCCCACCCACAGGAGCGGCAACTCCCGATCAACAACCGTGAAGAAAAGGCAACCCTGGGACTACGGGAAGAAGACTCGGCAATCATCTGCACGTGGGTCCAGGCCACGATCGAAGGTATTGGAGCATCCAGAGTTAAGATAAACCACAAGGTAGTTGATCAGATTTATAGCATAATTTGTTTGTTTGGAATGTATTTTATTATAATAATATTATTTGTGTTAAACAAATGAGTATTATCAGTCATTACTATTACCTGTCAACTCACAGTTTGTTCACTTAACAAGAGTTTGAACGCACTATGTGGCAGGCGCAACCGTTCAGTTCTGTAACCGTTCCCCACTATTCTTGATTCAATTATTCTGCATTCCACATATGAGGACTCCTGGATTCCTCTGCAACTCATAATCTGTCATTTCTCGTCATTTTGATAATTACAACATTTTAAATTTTGTGCTAATGGACAATTTTACGTTAACCCGCCTTTATCCATTTGCCCATATTGTGGTTCACTTACCTGACCCATAGTTACCATGTTAAAAACAGCACAGATGATGGAGGTGAAGTATTCGTGACCAAATAAGGTTAAGGGTTATATATTCTGGTTAACAAGAAGGTCACCCATATTTGAGGGTATAGGAGATGCTGATTATAAATCAGAATTGGATCAGTCATGATCTTGTGGAATGGTAGAACTGGAAGGGCCAAATGGACCACTTCAGCTCCCAGTCTCTGTGCATGTTCCTGACGAAGTGCTATCTGGACGACCTCCTTTTCATCAATGTTGTATTCATGCTATTCCGCATAATTACTTGTTATGGAATCGGTATGGTTCACTGAGGTTCTTTACACAGCACCTTCTCAATCTACAAACACGTCTACCCAGAAGTATAAGTGCAGCAAATGCTTGGGAACACCGTCACGTGCAAGATCCCCTCCAAACCACTTGACATCCTGACTTGAAATTATATCACCCTCCTTCAGGTTTGCAGGATCAAAATCCTGGGTCTCCCGCTGAACGATATTCAGGTTCCACAAAACCAACGGGACTGCAGCAGATCATTCAGAAACCGACTACCATCTCATCCAGTCGACTTGGAATTGACAATAAATCTGGCCCAGACAATAACACCAACATCTCATGGACGTATGCAACTCAATGCAAGGTATTCAGTTCAATTGCATTTTGCAAGACGTTCTGTCAAACGCACATGAAAATAAAAACAATGTGGGTCCCTCGCCCGGAAGTGATGACCTCTACCACCTAATGAATTTAGAGGTTAACAGCATCATGGCATTTAATGGAAATGTCAACAAAGCCTGCCGTGAAAGTTCTTGGTTATATACGTTGAACAAATCTATGACCTTCATGGCCAATGTGAGCATAGTTCTCATCCTGGTGTAACACGCAAAATTTGTTAAATGTGAGGCACAACATTTTGACACGGCTTCATATTTGAACCATGCTTGCCTCTCCCTGTGTTCTTGGTTTACTAATTTGTTGGGAAAGTCTTCCTCGATAACTCAAGGTTTGTGAGATAAGTGCAACCCGCCTCAGCTCCCTGACCTCCCCAAACTCATCTTCTTTCCTCTTCACAGACCTTCTCCTACCTGTGGTCTTTCCTCAGTTTGTCAGTGACACTGCAGATCCTCACCGAATCTCAAGTACAACTGTGAGCAAAATTTCACAGCACCTGCATCAACTTTCCAAATCGAGTCCCCATCACGTTCCACAAATGCAAAGGTTTCCTCCTCGGTGTTGATCAGAACACTCTCCTTTCCAGTCGTTTAGGTATTCTGGTTATTCACTATTCTAACATAACACTGTCAGATGTCCAAATAATCTCAGCAAACTGCAAGATGGATGCTTCGTCTCCCCGGAGAAATAGCTGATAGTGTAATTCATACCATTGTCTGAAGATCAGAATCACTACCAATGGTAACCGCCAAACTGAGTTGGAGAAACAGAGAGAAGCGAATGAGGTATATATGCAAATGGAAAAGGATTTTCAGGACAAAATTGTGATAACAGAGGAAAGGGACTCATCTTTGTTGAAGCAATCTTTTGTTATATGTGTATTGCACGTAAAAACAGATCTAGGGAACTTTCCTGATTTTCCCTGAATTGCGTGTCTTGCTCGGCCATTCTCGAGCACAGTTCAGAACGATTAACGTTCCTATTGTTGTGGAGTCGCGCGCAGAACATACTTAGCAAGGAAAGAAATATCCTGCAACAAACGAACATAACCGTAGTAGGATGAGGAAAACAAAATCACTAAAATATACCCGTGGTATTGGTGAACATGTATTTGATGCAAATTACAACAGTTGCAAAGGAATGGGGTGGAATTCCACTCATGAGCCTGGGGATCTGGGTTTCAAGTACAGCAACACTACGGCAATCTCATGTCATCCCAGGATATCAACTTGTGTCGACCGCAGAGCAGGAAACATTTCTGATTGAATTAGTTACAGTTTAGAATTGTACGTGGAAGAGAATTGGAATACGGAAATTTGAATTTAAGAAGCGTATAGATTCAGTATCGACAGTCAGACTGACGTGAAGACAAGGGGTTTTGTGGAGTTGATTGTGCTCGTAGTTTGAGACAAAAATAAAGGTCACTCTGGGGTTTGTTTATCAGTTTGTTTCATCCTTAGATATTGGTTTTAAAGATAGTTGACGAAAACATAGAGTTTACTGATGGAAATTGCAGCAGTTGTTTCAATCCTTTCATAATTTAACTAACTAGAATGCTATTCATAATAAATATAGTTTATAGTGTTAATGTTCAGATAGACTTACCAGGAACACCAACAATAGCGAGGGCGGGATAGAATCCAGCTTGAATCAACCAAAGTGCAGCTCGTATCCGCAATTCTAACCGGAGCCAGTCTTGTGAAAGCCAGTGAAGACCCAAGGATAAACTCCGGCCATTTGTTATTTCTTTCAAGTCCATTTTTCTCAGTTTCCGACGTCTGCTCTCCTTTACTCTGGAGATGTTGATCCCTGCGAGTGTCGAAAGTAATGGCCCCGCTATCAGTATGGAATAACACATTGAAATGACTCCCTTATTAATACAAGAGAGAAACTCTCCAGTGGCACGGTTAGAAAATGAGATTAATTAAAGTCATTGAGTAAGCAGCTCCAGTTAACCCCTCTCAGTCTAACACCTATTCGATTACAGTCAAACACAATATTTACCCAGTTTGAATAGAATGCACTGCGGTCACTGAAGGAAGCATTTATGGATATGCTATCCTTGGTCATTATGGACCATCATCAAATTGATTTAGGAATTTTCAGAGAACAACATCGAGAAAAATATGTTGTTGCTCAGAAAACATAGGGGTTTTTTTGCGGAATGTAAAGCAAAATCGACAGAGAAACAGAAAAGCGTATCTTTTGAATTCCAGTCAATCCTTTGACGCAGGGAGCTGAAGTGCCTTTTTTTTGAGTTGGATGTGTTTATAACTGTAGGTACATCAGAAGAAAAAGTGATCGATTGTAATTTAATTGTATTTGTTTACGAAGCAGAATGCCATTGACTAGATGGGAGTGAGAATCTGAACAAGGTATTGACAGAGAAAAAAACAGAAAAGGGTGGAGTAAAGGAACATGGCTGTTCCAATAGCATTCTCCAATCGGAACATTGGCAGGATGTAGATCTGGGCTAAGAAGCGGCAGATGTATTTCAATGTGGAAAGGTGTACAGTACTTAATTTTGCAAGGGCGAATTTGATTTATTATTACAGAGGTAAAGGCAGTATTCTTGGCAGTGTGAAGGAAAAGAGAGATCTTGGAATGCATGTCCATAGTTCTCTCAAAGTTGCTATCTGAGTTGACATGGTTGTTAAGAAGGTGTATGTTGCATTGGCTTGAATTAACAGGGGAATTGATTTTAGAGCTGCGCTTTGATGTTGCAGCTGCACAGAGCCGTGGTTACATCAAGTTTGGAATGTTGTGTTGAGTTCTGTTTGCCTCATTATTGGAAGGATTACAGATGGTTGAGAAGAGATTACTGGGAAGTAGTCTAGACTGGAGGGCATGTCTTGTGAAGAAAAGTTGAGGGAGCTAGGGTGTTTTCTTATTGGAGTGAAGAAGGGTGAGTGGTGACTTGTTGAAGATGTACAAGATGATGAGCGGCACAGATAGAGTGGATAGACCGAGAGGTTTTTCCTATGGTGGAAATGGCTATCATGAGGGGATATAATTTTAATTGTTTGGTGGAAGACTTAGGGAAGGTGTCAGAGGTGGGTAATTTACACAGAGAATGGTGATTGCGTGGAATGCACTGCGAGTTGTGGAACTAGAATCAGAAACTTTTGGGAAACGTAAGCGAATTTTGGATAGGCACAGGGACAATAGTACAATGAAAGTTATGGAAGTTAGCTTGATCTTTGAGTAGGATAAATTATCGGCACAAAATCGAGGTTCGAATGTACTCTACTGTGTTGTATTTTTCGAAGTTCTTTAAACACAGCAATGTTCTACTGCATTGTAGAGGGTACTTGTGAGACTACATCAGATGGACTGTGTGCAGTTTCATCTACTTAAGTGAAACACAAAGAAATAATGGCTTTAGAAGCTGCACAGAGTAAATTATATGCACTCATTCCTGTGATAAAGTGCTTATCTTATCACAGATTAGTTCACTTGGCCTGAAAATGAAACGTGATCTTATTGAACCATACTGACCTTGAGGAGACTGGATAGTCAGAATGATTAGTTTTTTTTTCTTGTAAAGGGGCCCAAACACAGAGAAAATAGCATTTTAATGCAGCTATTACAAAACTTCAATCATGTAAAAACTTCTTGACCCACATACAATTAAGTAGCACTTCCATAATGGGGATATATATTGAACTGGGAACTTTTCGAGGCCGTTCATCTGATTTAGGTTGGGGTTGTGGAACAATTCTTACACGTTGGAACTAAGAGAGGGAGAATTATTGCCCTGCCTGAGAAGCAACAGCTCATTTCCCTCTCTCTTTCTTTGCAGCCACATGGATAAGCAGAGAAACCCAAAGTCATCTTTAACACTCTTGACGCATTTCTGCGGACAACGCTTTAAAATCAAGCCACCACCTATAGCAGAAGTATTTCAGCCAAGTAGAACTGCTCATTGATGAGCATGCAGCACCTACATCTTGTGTGAGAAGATATGCATCGTACCATCATCTGGTACAATCTGTTGCCTAGTCTTTGTCATGATTGAAACTTTCCCTCGTCGAACTGTTCCCATGTTAACAAGAAAGTGCTTTTGCTGTTCAAAAGCAAAAACGATAGGCATATGGGAACAGCATTTGATGAAGTTGAATTGTTAGATTGTCTATAAATATGAAGGGGTTGGCTTGTCATAAACTGCTAAACACATGAAGCCTACATTCTTGACAGTTCTGCTTAATGGATACCTGGACTGTCAATTTATTGGTAAATTGTTGCCTTCATTCAACATTCCATCTGTAGAGCATTTCGTATATCTTTGGTTATGGAGGCTTGGCTAGGTAATAGTCTTGCTGTTATGAATAAATATGTAAGCATAGCAGACTTATTAGCGCTGAACCAGATAAGTCTGAGACCTATAATTTTGCCAAAGTCACCAACCTGGGTATGTTTAAAATTGGGGTGACTGACAGTGTAGTGGCACACGAAATGAATCAGTGACCCCTCTTCGAATTGAATACAGAATCATCGAGACAAGGTGGAAACATCCAGAACCTAATCATTTTGAACTTGCTCCACTATTCAATATGATCATTGGTGATGCTTTCTGACAACATCATATTCCTGCTTTCTTTCCATTACCGTTGATCAATGCAAGTACTTCCAAAAAGCCATTTCGTTATTGAAAACATTTAATATCTTGGCCTTTTTTTTCTCAGTGATAAAATCCTTTACCATCTTTCATAATATTAAAAACTGTTTCTGGACCGCACAAACATAGAAAGCATTCCCTTTGCATCCAATTCTGCAAAATGTGATACATTTCCCACAGCGTTTTCCAACTGTTCTGCAAATCACACCTTCGATAGTAAACCCTCACAGTTTTCTCTGTGTTTATGTAAATTGGTCTGTCCTTCAGTCTTTATTTTCCTCTCCTTTTCATGCCAAATAGTGAAATGACATTTACGACACTCCAATCTGCAGGAAGGGCTTCACAGATGGATTGTTGAATGAAGGCAACAATTTACCTTGTGTTTCCAGGTATTCATTCACCTGAACTATCAAGAATGTAGGCCTAATAAGTTCAGAAGTTTCTGACAAGCCAACCCTTCATATTAATAGACAGTCCTGTAAATCAACGTAGTCACATGCTGTTCCCACATTCCTATCTGTTTTGTTTTGAACAGCAACAAAGATAACGACCTGCGCTATGCTTTGTGAATCTCATTTTAAATATCGCCAGTCTTTTGGTTTTTGATATGAACGCACTCACATTATTTTACAATTTTTGCTACCTTGCTGAATCGGTGCATTTCTTGTTTCATCAGTCTGATGTTATCAACCTAATTGTTCTCCCGTGTATCAGGTCCTACCCTGTATCATTTCGCCAAATTTTCAAGCATTCAGTTATTTTTCAAAATTATCTCGTTACCAGTACTAACGTATCCTTTGACAAGCTTCCACACAGGAGGCTGTGAAATAAGATAAGATCTCTTGGACACTGGGGCTAGGTACCAGCATGGATGGAGCATTGGCTGACTGGCAGAATACAGACAGCAGGGACAAAGAGGATTTTTTTCAAGGAAGGCAGATGGTGATTAGTGGCTTTCCACTGGAGTCAGTGTTGGGACCACAACTATTCACGGAAAATAATAACAGTATGGATAATTGAACTGATGACATTTTTGCAGATATGGCAATTGACAGAAAGATAGGTGTACAGACAGTTCGTGATGAGGAAGCAGGAAGGCTGCAGAAAGACTGGCATTTTGAGAAGGTGTTACCGACAGAAGATGCAGATTGAATGCAGTGTGGGAAAGTGCGAGGTAGCAACTTTAGTATGAAGAATGTAGATGCAGATGATTTTAAAAATGGGAAAGCTTTGGTAATGTGGAGTGCGATTGGACTTGGCAATTCGAACTGAGATTCTCTTATCGTTATCAACTAGAAGTTCGGAAGATAAAACCAACTTTCGCTTTAACATGGCAAAAATACAAGAGCAGGGATATACTGCTCAGGCCGCATAAGTCCATACTGAGACTGCAGATGGAATACCGTGAAACAATTTGCTCCCCATGCCTGAGAAAAGATGTGCTGGGTTTGCAGGACCGCCAGAGGGGATTTATAAGAATCATGGAAGTCTTGGATTTCAGGAACGATTGAAAAATCTGGGTTTGTACTTTATGGATTTTGGAAGAATGGGAAGATCTGTTTGAAATATACGTAATACTGAGAGACCTTGATACAGCCACTGTAGGGAGGATGTTTTCACCATTGGAAGAGACGCGATTCAAGCAAACTCTCAGAGGGGAGGGACAATCTATTAGAAATGAAAGCTGAGTGAAATTCTGCAGCCTGTGGGTGGAAAGCCTGTGGAACTAATTGTCACAGAAGGCTGTGGAGGCAAAGTACTCTAATTAATTCCTAACTCGAGTATCGAGAAAGGGCACACATACAGACAGGACACTCAATTACAACAGTAAGCATCCCAAAGACGACAAACAAAACTGAGATAACCCGACGTGTAAACGAGCTTTAAGACACCGCGACGCCCAAGACCTCCACAAAACAGAAGAGGAACTACAACGTAGAGCAAATAACATAGCACGTAGAACATTATAGCGATGTACAGGACCTTCGGCCTCCGACTTTGCGCCGATCTGTGACACCAATCTGAACCCCATCTAACATATTCTATTCCATTATCCTCCATATGTGTAACCAATGACCATTTAAATGCCCTTAATTTTGGCGGGTCTACGACTGCTGCAGGCAGAGTGTTCCTCACCCTTAAGATAGTCTGAGTAAAGAAAGCAAATCTGACATCTGTCCTATATCTGACACCCCTCAATATAAAGCTGTGCCCCCTCCTGCTAGCCACCACTACCTGAGGGAAAAGGCTGTCTCCGCCCATAGGATCTAATCCTCCGATCATCTTTTATTTCTCTATTATGTAATCTTTTAACCTTCTCTTTAATGCAAACAGCCTCGATCCCTCAGCCTTTCCTCATAAGCTTTCCATTCATAACAGACAAAATCCTATCCAATCTCCTCTGCCCAATTTCCAATGCTTCCACTTCGTTCCTATAATGCCGTGACCAGAAATGTACACGATACTCCAAGTACGGCAGCACCAGCGTTTTGTACAGTTGCAACATGACCTCCTGACTCCGACACTGAATCCCTCTAACAATAAAAGCTAATCACATCATGCGTTCTTCAGAACACTTTAACCTGGTGGCAACTTTCAGGAATCTATATGCATGCATATCAACACTACTAAGAATCTACTTGCAAACTGAACCACCTCACAGTTTTCTTCTTTAAACGCCATTTGCCACTTCTCAGCCCAGCTCTAAGTCTTAACTATTTCCCTCGGTAACCTCCAACCTCCTAAGTAATGTCCACAACTAAACCGACCTTAGTGTCATCCGCACATTTACCAATGCATCCTGTATGCCCTCATGCAGGTCATAATCAAATTGGCAAGCAGCAGTAGCCCCTAAACACCCCTTGCCGTACATGACTTGTAATTGAATTGAAGGATGAACATTTTCCATCAACCACCAAAATGTGTCTTCTTTCAGTGAGCCACTTTTTGATCCAAGCAGCTAAATCACCCTCAGTGTCATGCCTCTGTGTTTTCTGAAATAATCTACGATAGGGAACCTTATAAAACGCCTTACTAAAGTCCATATACACCACACCCACCGTTTTACCCTCATGCACTGTTTGATCACCTTCTCACAGAACTCAATAAGTTTTGTGAGGCACGACCTACACATCACAAAACCGTGTTAATAACCCCGAATCAAATTATTCATTTCCAAATGTTTATGTATCGTATCTCTAATAACCCTTTCCAACAGTTTACCCATAACCAAAGAAACGCTCACTGGTCTATAATTACCAAGGTTATCTCGAGCCACTTATTGAAGAGGGGAATAACATTTGATTTCTACAGTCTTCTGGCACTATTCCGGCAGACTTTCAAACATAAAGATCCAGCCAAAGTTCTGCAATCTCCCCCCTCTCTTCCCTGACAATCCGATGAGAAATCTCGTCCGGTGAGGGGAACTCATCTATTTTTACGCTTTCCAGAATTGGTAACAAATCCTTCTAACGAACCTCAATCCAGTTTCCCGAATAGCCTCTATCTCGGTATTCTCTTCGACAACATTATTATTTTAGATTGTGAATTCCTACAAAAAAAATGCGCCTCTTCTAACTCCTGGGACTGCACACAAAGCTTCCCAATACTGTCCTTGACAGGCCCTAGTCTTAGGAGGATGTGAGGACTGCAGATGCTGGAGTGCCAGAGTGGAAATTGTCGTGCTGAAAAAACACAGCAGGCCAGGCAGCATCCGAGAAGAAAGGAGAATCGACGTTTCGTGCATAAACGTCGATTCTCCTGATCCTCGGATGCTGCCTGGCCTGCTGTGTTATTCAAGCATAACATTTTTCAACTCTGGGACTCCAGCATCTGCAGTCCTCAATTTCTCCTAGTTGATCTTAACCGACAGCGAATCCTCTTGCAAGGATGCCTACCTTGAAGAAGCTCTCTTCCTCCGTCTACAAGGATCTCAGTGAATCCCTATCTCAGTGCACCCCCACATCATCTCCTCTGCCCTGAAGCTCTTCAGCCATGGCTCATTCTCGAAGAAGTGCTTATGCCCGAAGCGTCGATTCTCCTGCTTCTCGGATGCTGCCTGGCCTGCTGTGTTTTTCCAGCACACCATTTTTCAACTCTGGTCCTAATCTTAATATAGTCATTCCTTTATTGCTGACATACCAATAGAAAGCTACAGGGGTTTCCTTCATCCAATCTGCCAAAGACTTCTCGTGTCCCCTCCTTGCTCTGTTTGGCACTCTCTTTACGTCCTTTCTGGCTAATTTTAACTCTCAATCGTCCTAACTGAGCCATCACGTCTCATCTTTACATATGCTTCCTTCTCCTTCTTCACACGAGATTCAAGAACGTTAGTAAACCACAGATCCCTCACTTGACCATCTCCTCCCTACTTTACAGGACTTGCAGTATGTGTTGCTTGAACAAGATCCACATTTCAATTGTGCCCATCCCCTGCAATTTCTTTCCCCATTCTATTCATCCTTAATCTTGCCTAATCGCAGCATAGTTGACTTTCCTTCAGCTCTAACTGTTATCCTGTGGTATATACCTGTCCCGTTCTATCGCGATAGTAAACATAACTGTATTGTGGTCACTATCACCTAAGTGCTCACCTGACTCCAAATATAACACTTGGCCAGATTCATGGTCCAGCACCTAACTCAATGTATCCTCGCCCTTTGTTGGCTGTCCACGTACCGTGTCAGAAACACGTATGGGCATATTGGACGAAGCAAATGACCCATTTGATGTACTCGATCTATCGTGATTCTAGTCAGTATTTGGAAAGTTACAGTCCTCAACCACAACTACACTGCTACCTTCACTCTTTTCCAGAATCATCTTCGCTATCCTTCTTTCTACATTGATGGAAATGCTTCCTTTCCTGGTTCTAACGTCAGCCCATACAAACTCAGTGGAAGAGTCCTCAAACGTCCTTTCTGCAGCCGCATTATTGTCCTTGACGAGCAATGTCACAAACTTCTCTCTTTTCCCAACTTCCCTGTTCGGACTGAAACACCTAAACGCTGGAAGGTTCAACAATCTTTCCTGTCCGTGCTCTATGCACCTCTCAAATACTAAAAACTTCGATGTCCCAGGTAAAAGCCCATGCTGCAAGTTCGCAAACCTGATTCTGGAAACACCTATTGTTGAAGAGGACACACTTAAAACCAAATTCCTGCATTCAAATGCACTTTTGCACCCTTGAGGACATACTTATGACAACACGATTCTCAACATTGTGGACGCTGGAGCTCCAATTTAGGTTCCCATAGCCCTGGTGAAATAGTTTAAACCCTCCCGAAGAGCAAAGCTAAATTTCCCAAAATATATTGGCACTCTACTTTTTCAGGTGTACACCACCCTATTTGTTAAGGTCCCACCTCCCACAGAATGAGCCCCTATTATCCAGATATCCAACTCCATGCACCCTGCACTATCCCTGTAGCCATGTCTTCAACTCTTCTCTTTCCGTGTTCCTCTCCTTGCGAGCATGCTGAATTGATAATAAACCAGGAAAAAAAAGCTCTGTTTTTAGTGTGTCACGAAGGTTCCACCGAGCTCCTTGAATTTCTGACTTACATCCCATCCCTTTACCTACCTAAGTCGTAGCAATCCATGTGGTCAACGATTTGGGGCTTCATTCCCTTCCTTAAGGAGCCCGAAAAGACGGTCCCAGACATCACAAACCATATGTAAGGCAACATTGCAACCGTGAGTCACTCTCGTTCCCACAGACTCTTCTACCTATCTGGCTAACTATGGAGTCCCCAATTTCTAATGCTCTGCTCCTCTACTCCTTCCCTTCTGATCAACAGGACAGACTCTTTGCCAGAGACCTGTACCCCATGACCTTCCCATGGTAATTACACCGCCTCCCAAAACAATATTCAAAAACGGCAACTTTGTTATTGAGGGAAACATCACCGGATTTCCCCGCACAGTCTTCCACATTCTTTCTATCGTCTGACTACAACCCATCGCCCTTTTACTTGGACCTGAGTTGTCAAAACCTCCCAGTAATTGCTCTCAATTATGCGTCAGCGTCCCAATTTTCCGTAGTTCATCCAGTTCCAGTTCCAATTCCTTCACACGCTTTTCAAGGAGATGGAGTTGGGTGCAATTCCCGCAGAAGAATATCGTTGGGACACGAGTTGTGACCCTCATGAATGACAAAGCACAACTGATCGAACCTCCATTCTCACTGTTCTGAATTTCCATTGACAATATTAAAAATAAAACTAACAATCTTACAAATCCAGCTCACAGACCCTTTTTTTGGTTGCAGGAGGATGATAGGTGGGAAACACAATACATAGTATTTGCGAATAATGAACACCCGAACAGCTTCATCCAAATCAAGAAGTCACTGTGCACCAGAAACCGACATGAGAAATGTCTCAGGACTGACATCAAGACTCTTACGTGCACTGGGAATAATAACAGCCCACAAATCAACAGCCAAACTTTGCCAAATAATATCTGAGACAAACGACACGACATGTGTTGTACACAATTTCATGCAGCGACAGCGAAAACAAAATGAATTTGAAAAAAACAGGCAGGACATTTACCACCAGAATAGATAAACATCGCCTTCTTGGCAAAACGGCATGACTCGCTATCCCTCATCAATTTACACTGATAATGAAGAACACCAGTTAAACTGGGGCAATGTTAAAAGACTGGGACATGCTAAACATAGGCAAAAGTCGGCGCTCCGTGTGGCCTGGTTTTCCTCCACTGATTCAAAGAACTTAAAACGTCACAATACTGGAATTGTCCATTTAGCACTGCAAGACTGCAGCGATCCATATCCTCTATCTAAGTCTGCCATCTCCGTTTGAAGGATCTGTATTCCTTTGTTCTGTGCCCATTCACGTATCTGTCTTGACAAAGGTTCAATTATGATATCGTTCCTAACCTTACCACCTCCGCTGGCAGCGCATTCCAGGAACAACCTACTCTCTGCATGAAGAAATGTCCATGCATATCTCCCCTAAACATTTCCCCCTTCGTTTGACATTGCGACGCCTGAGGTTTGAGTCCTTCAGGCTGGGAGAAAACGTGTCTTGCTATTCACCCTTACTACACCTGTCATGATTTTGTGGGACTCAATCTGGTCTCCCCTCAACCGCCTAATTTCCAATGAAAATACTCCTAATCTCCTCAACCTCTCCTCATAACTGGCACCCTCCATACCAGGCATAAACGTGGTGCACATCTCTACACCCTCTCCAAAGTATCCACGTCCTTTTGGTAATGTAGCAAGAAGAACTAGGTGCAGTATTCCAAATGTGGTCGAACAAAAGTCTTATACAATGGTAACATGACCTGCTAAATCCTGTACTCAATTCCCCATCCGATGAAGGAGAGCATGCCGTATCCTTCTTGATGTCTCTACAGACATGCACTGAACTCCATCTGCCATTTCACTCCAATCTATCTATATTCTTCTGTATTCTCTAACATTCCCTTTCATTGTCTGCTACTCCAACAATCGTAGTATCATCTGCAAACTTACTAATCAGGCAACTGACACTTTCCTACACTCAGTCCTTTCATGTAATAAACTGCTTTGGGGTTTTTCTTATCCCTGTTCGCAAAGGAAATCTCATGACCTCTTTTAGCCCTCTTAATTCCTCATTTCAGATTGGTCCTACGTTCGCAATATACATCCATACTCGGATCCCTGTGGGACAACTCTAGTCACAGGTCTACAGTTTGAGCAGCTACCTTCCACTCCTACTCTATTCCTTCTGTTGCACAACCAGATCTCTATCAGTCCAGCTAGAATACCCTGGACTCCATGAGACGTAGCCTTCTTCATCAATCTACTAAAGGGAAACTTGTCAAATGCCCGACTAAAGCCCATGTATATGACATCGACATCCCTTCCCTCATCAATCAAATTTGCCACAGCCTCAAAGAATTATATATATATATATATATATATATATATAGAGAGAGAGAGAGAGAGAGAGAGAGAGAGATTATATATGTACATATCACCATTGGTATTATCTCCAGACGCTTCCCTAAACCTGACATCATGCTCATAGTTCTGTACTTATCTGGATTATCCCCGCTACCTGTATTAAACAAAGGAACAACATTAGTAAATTTGCTTTCCTTTGAGACCTCCCCCGTTTTCACTGATGCGCAAAAGATTTCTGTCATAGCATTAGTTATTTACTCTCGCAATTCCCTCATTAACCCGGGATAGATCCCATTCGGTCCTGTTCACTAGTTCACCTTAATGTCTTTCAGAAAACACAATACATCCTCCTTCCTTATGCCGTCTTGACGGAGATAAATCAAAAGTCTATCGCTAACCTCAACATCCAGCATGTTCCTCTCCTTGGTGAATACCAATGAAAAGTACTAAATAAGAACCCCACCCACTTTCTCCGACTGCATGCATATCTTTCTTCCTTTGTACTTGAAAGGACCAACTTTTTCCCTCGTCACCCACTCGGTCCTTATATGTGAATAAACTGTTTTGGGGTTTTTCTTAACGATGTTCGCAACTGAAATCTCATCACTTCTTTTCGCCCTCTTCAGTCCTCACTTCAGATTGGTTCAACCTTCCCAATATACATCCAAAGCATCTTCCGACTTCAGCCGCTTAGACCTTGTGCATTCATCATTTTTCCTCTGGGCCAGTCTCACAATTTCGCCAGTCACAAGTGGCTCCCTAACCTTGCCATTGCTATCTCTCATTTTTGCAAGAACATACCTCACCTGAACTCTAATCAACCCCGCGTCAAAAGCCTCCCACATATTGAATGTGTACTTCTCTTCAAATAGCTGCTCCCACTCTACATTTCCCAGCACCTGCCGAATTTTGCTGTAGTTGTCCTTCCCCCAATTTAGCACTCTTCATTTAGGACCACTCTTTTCTTTGTCCATGAGTATCCTAAAACATATGGAATTTTGATCACTCTCCCAAAGTAATTCCCCATTGAAGTGTCAACCACCTGGCCGGTTCCATTTCCTACACTAGGTCCAGCATGGCCCCTTGACGAGTTGGACCAGTTCCATACTGCCCTAAAATACAATGCTGATTGCTCCTTACAAATTATACACCATCTAATCCTCTAACACAAATTGAATCCCACTCAATGTTTGGAAAATTAAAATCTCTGTTCACCACAACTCTGATGCTCCTACATCTTTCCATAATCCGATTACACCTTTGTACCGTCATCTCATGCTCGCTGTGGGGGAGCCTGTAGTACAGCACCAAGATTGTAGCCGCACCCTTCCTATTTCACAGTTCTGCCAATATTGTCTCATGTTCGAATCCTCCATATTGCCCTTCTTCAGCACATCCTTCTTATCTGCTTTGACCAGAAATGCGACTTCTCCATCCCTTTTGTCTCCCTCTCGAACCTGCTGTAGCATCGATATCATGGGTCACTTAGTTGCCAATCATGCCCTTTCCTCAACAAAGTCACAGTAATATCATTAATATCTTACTCCCAAGCATTAATCTAAACCCTGAGTTCATCTGCCTTATCTTCTATACTTATATGCATCAAAACAAATGCACAACAGACCATCAGTCACTCTGCGTTCATTGATCGCTTTCTGCATACACTTTCCCTTAGACACGCTGACTTCATTTTCCTGTGCCTTACGGGCTTTAATTACTACCTTCTTACTGTCCAGTAACCTATACATTTAGTCCCCAGCCCGCTGCCACATTAATTTAAAACCTTCCCAACAGCATTAGCAAAAGTACCCCAAGGGCATTAGTTCCAGTCCGGCCCAGCTGTCGAACATTCAATTTGCAATAGCCCCACATCCCACAGAACCGTTCATATTGTCCAAAAAATCTGAACGCCACCCTCTTGCGCCACCTCTCAAATCACACATTCATCCTGAATATTCGATTATTCCTACACTGATTCATACGGAGTACTGGTTTTCAAACCTGAGATTACTACCTCTGAGGTCCGACTTCTTATCTTGGCTCCAAATTCCATAAATTCTTCGTGTAGGTTCTCATCCCCCTTATTACCTATATCGTTGGGGTCTACATGCGCCACGACATCTGGATTTTCACACTTCCTTTTGAAACATTTCTGCAGTCGATCCAAAACAATCCTGAGGCTCTCACCTGTGAGTCGACATGCCATTCAGAAGCCTAGATTTTGACGTCAGAAAAATGTATCCTGCTCCCTGACAATTGCATCGCCTCTGACTATAGCCTTTCCATTTTTTTCCCAACCTTCTGTATAGCAGACAGCCAAGATGCCATGAATTTGGCTAATGCTACCTTCCCCTCGTAAGTCATTTCCCCAACAGTGTCCAAACGGTTTCCCTGTTTGAAAGGGAGATGACCGCAGGAGACATCCATACTGACGTTCTATTCTCTCTCTGCCTTTTGATCATCAGTTCCCTTTCTCACTCAGTAATCCTAGTCTGCTATTCCTGACCACTACACCATTGTGTATTCTTCAAAGTCAGTCCCTCCACAGCTCCACAGCCATCATGCAGTTCATCAAGAGCGACAACTGAACACAGCTATATCCCTGAGCTCCAACATTGAGCTAGAGGAGCACAATACGGCTCTGACATCTCTTGCCATTTCTCATCTTAAACTTTGTTGAAATTGAGAGAAAGGTAACGAAAAAGGATTTTTTAAATACAATTTACCATAAATTGCCAAAATCCCTGCCTCATCCCAGAGTCTCGTTTTTTGATTGGAGGAGGAGGACGGGTGAGAACACTGCACAGGTGGTGTATCGAGTTCAGCCGCTGACCGAGTGTATCAGCCTTTAAAACACTTTGAATACCTTCCCAACAGCGCCCGGTCTTTGTTCTGTCTTCCCTCACTGAAATTAAAGTGCAGGCCGCAGACTCCGGACAAAGATTTTTAAACACTCTGTTTCCCTGCCATAAACAAAAACATTAGTCTGATCTGCAGACCACAACAGTACAAAACTGGAAATACAACCACTGGCCATGGCAGACAGAACTGTATCAATTCAGGGCATATTACTACAATAATGCTTCATCCAGCAGCGACACCGCAATGCAGATGCAATTGGGAGATGAAACGTTTGCAAAATAACCAGTCAGATCCGTGAAACGACCAACAATTCCAAACACAAGCCGAGCCTTAGATCTTCGCAGAAACGTTATGGTAGGACCTGCCCGTGTGGTTCCAGATAGTAAGTGTCAGGCTGCAGCATCAGTCTGCCGGGTTCAGGATCATAGGCCTCAGTCAGTAGTTCAGTCTATGTAGTTCCAATTTGTAGGCTTCAGGCAGTAAGACCAGTGTGTGGTGTTCCCGTTATGAGGTCGAAGGCAGAAGCACCAGTCCATTGAGTTTCCAGATTTTATGGCTCCGGCAACAGCATCAGTCTGTGGACCGCCAGAAAGTAGGCGTCATTCATGAGGACCAGCCCGGTTTCATGTCTAAAGGCCATGGCTCTTTTAATGTATGTGGTGTTTCGACCTGACATATATGACACGTCTGTACAAATTGAACTGCATCTTTGTACAGACCAGGCCAATAGAAGGGCTTTTGTATCATAGGCTATGCTTACCTCACTTCTAGATGACTTCCTAATATTAATTCCTGTGCTCCAATAATACTTTCTATCTGCATGTTACCGGCATGACAATCTCGTGTTCTTCCATCGTTTCCTATTCTGCCCTAAGCTGCCGTTGTCACCACTTTCAATTTCGGATTCTAAAAGAGACATTATAACACTTTGTAACACATTCAGTTTCCTTTTCAAAATTGGGTTTATTATACAAATCTTGCAATGGCTCATCTTTACCTTGTAACTCCTGTACTCGTTCAGAGCTAAACACCACTGCATTGCCCTCTCCTTGTTCAGGCTCTTACCTTATCATTTCATTTAACAACATGTCAGCGAACTGCATCTCAACTCCTCCTCCTCGACTGGTGGAGCTTAGATTGGCCTCAGATTAGTTCGTCAGGTCGGCGCAAAATCGAAGACGGTAAGGCCTCTTCTGTGCTGTAATGTTCTATGGTTAAGTTCTGGGTCTCACGTGAGTTTTCCTTATTGCCTGAACTTATGGCTCTGGGGTCTTCTGACCACACTGTCCGAAAACAAACCACGCTACCTTTTTTCTAATTCGCCATTTCCCTGATTTTCCTTTGGCTTCTCCACTATACGGAGTTTCTCATAGTTTTTCTTTTCCCAAAAACAAACTGTATTCCTGGAATAGACAATCTTTCAATATTTATCACTGTCTCTTCCTCACCCTGAGTAGAAATTCCAACCTGATCTTGCAAAGTGGGAATGTTAAGTCTCTTTCAATCTATCCCATAGATAACCACTTTCTCTGGTAACCTATTAAAAATAGTTTTAATTCATCCATCACTTACTATTATAGCTTCATGAGATCTTGTGTCTCTCACTATTTTGATTTATTTCACTTCTCCCCCTATTCTTCCTGAGTAAACTTTATGTATCAGGCAAGAACTCAATACCTAACCCATGCCTCGGCTGTAGACTCTCACCCAGCTATTTGACTTCCTTTGAGATTTCCTTCATTACCTTTACTAATCTCTTTGGATTATCTTCGTCTTCCACATCATTTTTCACAGGTGCCTTTCTTCAACGACGAACACTGTGACTTTGTTTGTCCCACATTATTACAGGAAAAAAACACCCGAGTCTTCCACCTCCTTTTTACCCTCTTAGGTTTATATTTTTCACCTTGGGTAAACTATTCCCATTGTGATCCAATCTTTGTTTTTCTCAGAAGCATCTCCGTCTTTCAAAATCTCTATACCCACGGACTGAAATTCCTGTTGGAAGCGAATTATGATTTACTAAGGGTGTAGGTTTGCTCACTGAGCTGTAGATTTGATATCCAGATATTTCATTACCTGGTTAGGTAACATCATCAGTGACGACCTCCAAGTGATTTAATAACTCATGCATATTGACCAGGCATCTTTGCAGCTGTTCTCAATGTTTTAATTTCCCATTCTTTTATGCGAGCTTTTGACATTTCTGGAAGTAAATCTTTAACCCAACCAGCGAAATAATCTCTTTACCAGACTCGTATGTCTTTTCTATCTTTAATGCCTTCAACTATTTATCGAAGTTGTTACATTTAATCATTTCAAACTCAACATGAATCAAACTTAGTTCCTCCTTCCCATTTCTGAACCCTTGTCTATATACTTCTGGTACCGACTCGTAGCGTCTCATCATAATCTGCTTGACATCTTCTGAACTTCTTGACACATCATCTGACAGCGCAGCAAGCCACTCAGTGGCATGCCGACCAACTTGGTGTGAATTAACATGGCCCACACAGTCTCTGGTCTGTCAATCTGCCTCGCGAATTTCTCAAAAGATATGGGGAAAATAAGCCTTTGACATCTTTTTCAACGGATTTTGGGACTGTTTTGAAATATTTGTAACTCTCCCTATCCCACTCTTGGCTATCAGAGATTTGCTTTTTATTACTTTCCTCACTGAAACTTTCTGTTGCCATCATCTCTACTCGTTTCAGTTCGGTTTTGTGTTCAATCTGCAACTTAGGATGTTCAAGCTCTCTACCGTTATCCCTCTCTTTCCTCCCTTTTGCCTTTTACACGGCATTAAATTAGTATTTCTCTTCCTTTATCTTCCAGCTCCAGTTGCCTCATTTGCAATTTCGCTTTTTTTTTAACTCCACCGCCCTTGCGTGTCTTCCTGATGAACAGATGTGCTTGACCAACTCTGTAAAATTTCAATTTTCTTATTATTCTGATTAAATTGCACACAGTGTCCATGCATGTGCAGGTCAGGCCATTACCTATGGAAAATGCAGGATACAGGGGGTTCAGCATGGGATAATCTTCAGAGGGTTGTTGTGGACTCCTTGGATGAATAACATGTTTCTGCACGCAAGGGATTCTATTTTATTGTCATGAAGAAGAATGTACTTGTCTTCATGTGTTGAGCATCTGTGCAATTCACTATTCAAAACGTGGTGAATTCCAGGACAATGGGAGTGCTAAGAAGAGCCAGGAGTGGACATGAGAATTTGTTGGTGGATAGGATCAAGGAAAGTGTAAGGGCCTTCGATAGGTACCTTAGGAATAAACGAATGGCTTGACTAAGGTAAGGGCTAATCAAAGATTGTCGTGGGAAGTTGTGCTTGACATCTGAGGACTTCGAGGAAATGCGAAATGAATATCTTTCATCAGCATTCAAAATGGAAAAGGGCAAATTTAGTGTCAATAAGGAGACAAATGCTACAAGATTAGTTGAGATTGAGGTTGACAAAGAAGAGTTTTTAGCAATTTTGGCGCATCTGAAAATAAATAAGACCCCTGAGCCGAACGGGATTTATCATCAATTTCTCTCGGAGGCAGGGATGTGATCGCAGAGACTTTGGCTTTTTTCTTTATGTCATCATTGTCGATAGGAATATTATCAAACGTCGTGAGGATAGCAAATGTTGTTGCCATGTTGTAGAAGGGGAGTACGGCGATTATCGTCCAGTGAAACTTACTTCAACTGTGGGTACTGTGTTGGAAATGGTTATAAAAGATCATATTTATAATTATCTGGAAAGGAGTATAATTTGATTAGGGATAGTCAACATGGCCTTGCAAAGTGTAGGTCGTGCCTTATTAAGCTAATTGGGTTCTTCGAGAAGGCGACAATCAGATTGATAAAGGTAAAGTGGTTGATGTGACGTATACGAACTTCAGTAAGGCGTTTGATAAGCTTCCACACGGTCGGCTATTGCACAAATTACGGAGTTTCGGGATTGAAGGTTATTTATGCGTTCAGATCAGAAATTGGCAAGCTGAAAGCAAGCACAACGTTGGTGGTTGATGGGAAATGTTCATCCCGAATAACCCTTCCAGTGATGTGTAATAAGGATCTGTTTTGGGGCCACTCCTGTTTTTTTTAGAAATGTTTTGAATATGGGCTTAGAATGAGAGTTTAGTAAATATCCGGCTGACACTAACGTAGGCAGTGTTATGGACAGTGCCAAAGGATGTTCTGGGTTATAGAAGGTCAGAGGTAAAATGGGATGAGAGAGAGCAAATAAAATTTAATCCAGAAAAGTGTGACGTGGTTCCCTTCAGAAATAGGAATAGGGATGCAAAGTATTCTGTTAATGGTAAAATTCTTGTCAATACAGATGAACATATAGATCAGAGATTGCCTGGTGCATAAATCTTTGAACGTTGGCACCTAGGTTAATTGGGATGCTAATAGGTCATGTAGTGTGCTGGCGTTGCTAAATTGTCCATTGTGTTTGGGGCATTTGTCAGAGTGGTATGGGTTACTCTTCAGAGGGTCGGTATGTACTTGATGGGCCAAATTACCTGTTTCCACACTATAGGGAATCTAATCCATTTCAATTACTCGGAAGAGCTAAGAACAACTGCATAATTCCTGGAAAGTAGAGTTTCAGGGAGATCAGGTATTGAAGAAGGCATTTGGCATATTTGCATTTAATGGTCAATGCAGTAAACAAGAAATTGATCTGGGTTATATCTCAGTTTTTGCGGAGTTTGCATATCTCCCCTTTGTCTGTGTAGGTTTCGTTTGGGTGCTCTGAATTCCTCCCATATTCAAAAGACGTGCAGGTCGGTTGGATTAGCGGTGGGAAATGTAAGGTTACAGAGATTGGATGGGATTCTGTTCAAATTGTTGGTGTGGGGTGAACATGCAGAGTGCGGTGGGTACATGGACTGCGGTAGTAGTAGAGTCAGAGATATTAGGGACATTTAAGTGACTGATGGACAAGCACATGGATGGCAGTAAATTTTAGGGCTTGTCTGTTAGGTTGTTCTTAGATGAAGAGAAATGCTCCGTGCAACGTCCTGGATTGAAGGCTGCACTGTGCTGTGTTCTATATAGGGGTTGGGTGGTCACGTTGGGGCTGTACAAGACCTTGGTGAGGTCAACTCTCGTCTCACTAATTTAGGAAAGACGTTTCCAAGGTAGGACCCATCCTCGTAATGGTAAGTACCTGAGAAGGGTTGCTGAGCAAATAGATTATAAAATGTGGGATCATAGTCCCTCGAAAGTGCTTTTGCAGATGGGCTGTTCAGTGAAAGTGGCGTTTAGCACAGTAGCTGTTACTGGTCAGTGCATTGAGTGTAGGAGTTCGGAGTCCATGTTTCCGTTGTACAGAACATTGGTTTTACCAGGTATGAAAAGCCCATACTGCCTTCAGTTCTGGTCTCTCTGCTATAGGAAAGATACTGGTTTGGGGAATCCAAAACAAAAAGGACATTATTTTAACATGAGAGGGGAAAGACTTGAAGGGGTCTGAAGGGAAACATCCCTTATGCAGATGGTGGTGTGTGTCCAGAATAATCTGGTCACATAATCACATTCGACCGAAGAGTCTGTTTCCGTTCTGTACATCTCTGTGATCGTGTTGCCATACGTGAAAGACTTCAGAAAATATCTAAAGAATTAATGCTCAGTTTGTAGAGCTGAGTTAATGAGAGTGAATGAACAGGCTGGGGATTTTTCCCTGGATTGTCAGAGACTGATGGGGTTTTCTTATAGAGGAGAACAGAAAATTTGGATGATTAGGGCCTTTTATTCCTCACACACCCATTGTGTGGGGAGTTCGAAATTACAGCGCATCTGTTTAAAGGTGAGAGTGGAAAGATTTAAACGTGACCTGAGGGCAACCTTTTCACTCAGAGGCTGATGTGTGTATGGAATGAGCTGACAGATGACTGATGAATGCAAGTAAAATTGCAACATTTAAAAGGCATCTGACTGAGTACTTCAATCGAAAGCGTTCAGAGTCATATATGCTAACTGCTCAGAACGGGCGCTCTGCAGGTTTGGAGGATGCTATAAATGCATGAATGGTTGTAGAGATTATCGAATGTACAGAGGTAGGAAGGGTTATCGAACGTAAAAACATATCATATAGATTGGCAATTTGAAGGCACAGAGGGAAGAATCTGAATATCACCTTTTGGCTGTCAGTTTCAAGAAAAATGCTAAAGAGCTGCAAATGCGCAGACACATTGTCTTTCTCCCATGACCTTAATTCATATGTTATGTCGAGGAGAATAATGCAAACACTTATAACAATTAATACATGAAATAGACATTCATTGAAACAGTGAATACTGAGTAACATGCATTGTCTATGCAAACAGCGAGAGAGCGTGTAAACTGGACTTAACCTGCGGAAGAGTTCACCCACAACCTCTGCATTTGTAATCAGACACGTATCCATTTCATCACGAGTACATGAAACAGTCCCGAAGAGTTGCCATGTTAACAAGTGTATGCATGGTATTTTCGTACGTCATAGGATGATGAATCTTTCGAATTTTCCAGCCCAGACATGCGTACATCAGATCCTCATGCAGGGCTCCTGCCAGAAACGTCAATTTTCCTGTTCCTCGGATGTTACCTGATCTGCTGTGCTTTTTCAGCGCCACTCTAATCTTTACTCTAATCTCCAGCATCTGCAGTCCTCACTTTTGCCATGCGTGCATCCTTGCTGAATAAGAAAGTCTGAGACAGAGATATTTCGGGTTGTAAATGAATGGAAGTCCAATGTTATTGGGAGGGAAACATTTATTGAGATTTCCATTTCGGTATGACCTAATGATGGCAAATCTGATTCGAGAGGTATGAACTTCTCACCTTCCATACCATTGACGTGGCAATAACTGTCAATTAGAGGGCGCCCCAGTGATACCATGGTCGAGCGGGGGTTTTCGTTTTTGTCTCTTTGAAGGGCAGGTTTTTTTGGTTTCCGATTCATGTCATTCTGAGTGTCTTGCAGTGAGCAAGTGCAGTTTCATTGAATGTGGGTTTCTGCCTTATTCCATCTGATCAGAATAACAATGAGCACCAATGTCCCTCAATAGAGGTAACGTGTTCATTTTTATTTAACGAAGCTGGCACGTACCTATTTACGCAATGTTTTATGTGCAGCCGAAATGAATATCGTTTGCACATGTTTCTAATTCACTGTGGAGATTTAATGTGTCAGCCATGTACTTAGCACCCAGTGAAATTGTTCGCAGCATGTCCCAATCCTCCTTGTCTCTCCTCCCCTTCTTTGTTCAGGAAGTGGAGTAGAGTCAACTATGGAAGTTATAGACCTGCGAGTCTTACTTCAGTTGTGGGTAAAGTGTTGGACAGCGTTGTGAGAAACAGGATTTACAGTCATCTAAAAAAGTAATGCGTTGATTAGGTACAGTCAGCACGATATCGCAAACCTTTCTGTGTTCTTTGAGAAAGTGGCCGAAGAGGTGGATTAGGATAAAGTGGTTGATGTGGTGCAAATGAATTTAAGTCAGACGTTTGATAAGGTTCCCCGCGGTAGTCCACAGCACAAAATGCGGAGGCATGTTATTGAGGATGATTTATTAGTCTGTTTCAGAAATTAACTCTCTGAAAGTAAACATCGGGTGGTGTTTTATGGCAATATTCAAATTGGACTTCAGTTACTACTGGGTGACTGTAGGGATCTGTTTTGGGTCCACTGTCGTTTAGCACTTTTACAAATGACACGGATGGCGGCACAGGAGGATGGTTTAGTAAATTTGCGGATGACACTGAGGTCGGTAGAGGAGTAGTTATTGATGAAGAATGATGTAAGTTACAGCGACATATAGATAAGCTGCAGAGCTGCGCTGAGAGTTGGCAAATGGAGTTTAATGCTGAAAAACGTTCGGTGACTCACTTTGAAATGACGAACAAGAATAGAAAGTATTGGTCTAATGGCAAGATACTTGGTAGGATGGATGAGTAGGGAGATCTCGGTGTCCAGCTTCATAAATTTTTGAAAGTTGCCACATGGGTTGAGAGGGTTATTAAGAAGGTGCGTTAGATTTTATTGATAGTAGGATTGAGCTTCGGAACCATGAGATCATCCTGCAGCTGTACAAACTCTGGTGCGGCCACATTTGGAGAATTGCGTGTAGTTTTTGTCACTGCATTAGAGGAAGAATTCGGAATGTTTGGAAAGGATTCAGAGGAAATTTACTGGGATGTTACCTTGAATGGAGGGAAGGTATTATGAGGAAAGGCTGAGGGACTTGAGGCTGCTTTCACTCGGGTAAAATAGGTTGAGATGTGACTCAGCTGAAACATATAAGTTAAACAGGGGTTTGGATAGATTGGACATTAAAAGTGTCTCTCCCCGGATGGCGATGGATACCACGAGGGGACATAGCTTGAAATTGTGGTGTTATATATCTACACACATACACACATACATGCATACACAAGAACAGTGAGAAGCCTCGATTATCCAAACGAGCTGGGCGAGCACTATGATGTTTGGATAATTAATAATTGATTTCATTGATTCAATGTGTCTCCCCAGTGGCTCGGAGTTGTCTGTAAAGCCTGTCCACCATTCAGGAGACTGGGCAGTAGCAAACCCCGGGCAAAACCCGCACCCCTGACTAGACAAAAAACGCCCCTCCTGCCCACCCCCAAATCCGTTCCAACACCAACCCCGCTCGCTCTGAAACTCCTCCAACACCGCCACCTGCCCACCCCCAACACCACCCCCAAGCCTACCCACAACATCGCCCCCTGTCCGTCCCCCAAACCGATTCAACGCCGCCTCCTGACCGCCTCTAGCACCGCCCACTACCCGTCCATCAAACCCTTTCAACACCGCCCATTGACCGCCCACGAAATTGGTCGAAGATTGCACCCCGTGCCCAACATCGACCCCCATCCGACCCTCAGCCCGTTCTCCAATCCTGTCAAACACCGTTGCATTCGCGCCCCTAACACCTCACCTCGCCAGCCCCAAATCACATCCAAAGCCCCCCTCCATCACCCCTGCACCACCTTACACCCGCCCCAAAAACCCGTGTAACACTACCCACTGCTCACCAACAACACCGCCCACGAACGCCCCCAAAGGACCCCAAAGACACTGCCCAACGCCCGTCCAACACGGCCCACCACCTGCCCCCAAACCCGTCCAACACCGCCCACCGCCTGCCCTCGCCCGCCCCCAACACTTACCACACCCGCCCTCAAACCTGTCCAACACCGCCCACTGCCCACTTTTAAAATGTTCCACCTCTGCCCTTTGCAGGACAATGTTCGAGAGAATATCTGGGGATGGAGGGTTGAACGTTCTGCCCTGGGTTCTCCCCTATGTAGAACTCCAGTAAAATTATAGGTAGAGGGAGAGATGGTGGAAGGTCATTCATTTTAAAATGGTGCCCGCGCTCAATGTCCAAGACTGTTCTTGGCAGCATTTCGGTTAAGCTGAGACTGTTCTTAATTCGTGCAAGCAAAAGACGTGATCAGGTTGAAACAGCTCTTTGATGTAACGTTACTATCCGGACCTCGATATCTCCTTTGGAGAATCTGATATTTCGACAATCATTGTCTCTGCGGATATGTGTGTGTGTGCGAGCGCGCATTGGACAGTTGTTCGAGTTCGTTTCTGTAGTCAGTGAGTATTGGGGGTGTGGAGCACATTGCTTGTAGTAGTAGTCTACTCGACAACTTCAGGGCATTTAAATGATGATTGGATAAGGAAAGGGACGAGAAAAGATTAGAGTCGTTCAGATGGGTTTCAAATTGGTTCCACCCGTCGGCGCAACATCGAGGGCTGAAGGCCCTGTACTGCGCTGTAATGCTGCATGGTTTATATTATATCGTCCAAGTGGATTTCAATAAGGAATTTTTAAAATGTTCCCGGCGGTCGGTTTTAATATAAAATACGGTGTCATGAGATTGAGGGTGAGTTCGCAGTTTGGATCAGAAATTGGCGAGACAAATGATGGTAGATTGTGGTGGTTGATGGGAAATGTTCATTGTGGAGTTCAGTTACCAGTGGTTTTCTGCAAGTATCTGTTTCATCATTTTTTCTAAATCACCACAAAGAGGGCGGAAAGAAATAGATTCCCTCCAGGAAACAGGCATTTCGCTCATTAAGCCAACATCGACCCGACAAAGAGTAATCCATCAAGACTTGTTTCCCTCTGAAGAGTCCACGGAGACGATAAGCAATTCAGCATGGCCAATTCACCCGATTCGCACATCTTTGGACTGTGGGAGGAAACCTGGAGCACCCGGGGGAAACCCATGCAGACACCGGGAGGATGTGCAAACTCTACTCAGACAAGCATTCAAGGCTGGAAAGGAACCTGAGTTTGTGGCGCTGTGAGGAAGCAGTTTTAACCAGTGAGCCACAACGACAGCCATTACTGGCTTACAGCAAGGATCTATTTTGGGTCCACTGTTGTTTGTCTCTTTTGCGAAAGACCTGGATGAAGGCATTGAAGAATGGTTTAGTAAATTTGCGGATGACACTAAGATCAGTAGAATTGTAGAAATTGCCGAAGGATGTTGTAGATTATGGAGAGGCATAGATAAGCTCCAGAGCTGTGCAGAAAGGTGGTAAATGAAGTTTAATGTGGATAAGCGTGAGGGGATTCAGTTTGTAAGAAACAACAGGAACCAAGAGTACTGGGCTAATGGTAATATTTTTGGTAGTGTAGATGAGCAGAGAGATCTCAGTGTCCACGTACTTAGATCCCACAAGTTTGCTAGAGTTTGATGGGTTTGGTAAAAATGCACAATGTGTGATGGATATAATTTGTAAAAGGCTTGAGTTTCTGAGCAACCGGAATACGTACAAAACTCTGGTGCGTTCGCACTTGGAGTATTCTGTACTCTGGTCACCGCCTTGAAGGAAGGATATGGGAGTTTTGGTAAAGTTTCAGAGTAAATTTAGTACGATGCTGCCTGGAATGGAGTGAAGGTCTTATGAGAAAAGACTGAGCGACTTTATGCTGTTTTCGTTAGAGGGAAGACCATTGAGAGGTGTCTTAACAGACATGTAAAAGATAATTAGAAGTTTAGATATGGTGGATAATGAGAAAGTTTTTTCTCAGATAGTGATCGCTTGCATGAGGCGACATAGATTTAAATTTAGGGGTAATTAATATGGGACAAGTATCAGATGCAGTTTATTCACTCAGTGTGTAGTCGAGGCATGGAACGTCCTGCCTGCAACAAAAGTCGACTCGTCAACTGAATGTGCATTCAAATAGTAATTGGACAATCATATGGATGAAAATGCAATAGTGTAGACTAGATGGGCGCCAGTCAGGTTACATAGGTTGGCACAACTTCGAGGGCTGCAGAGCATGTACTATGCTGTAATATTCTATGTCCATTTTATAATACTTGTGTTAAAGTTAATGCATTTTATTCTTCAACAAACACAGAAATTTCTGGAAAAACTCAGCAGGTATGTCTGCCTCCAGAAGACTTTTATATGTTCTAACGGTACCAGAATCCACTACTTCTTCACTCCATACTCAAACCACCCTTTGTGCGAAAACAATTACACCATAGCTCCAAGGTAAATTTTTGAACTCTCACCGTAAACCTATGCACTCCAGTTTAGGGCCTCCAGGGACATTGGCTATTCACCTCATCCATGCGCCTCACGATTTTCAAAACTGTATAATTTGCATATTTGACTCCGGTCAACAGAAATGAATGGTTTCATTCATCGCAAATTCTGAAATCTAATAATGACACGCCTTCCTTCTCGATTAAGTCACAATACCAAAATCAGTGCACACAAATGTAAAGACATATTAATGAGTTTGGAAGTCCAATCTCGATATTTGGGCTCAGAGGTAGAGACGGTAATACTACATAGCAATATCCCGTACAGCTGCAAGATTATTCTCCTGTCTGTTTTGTTCATCAGCCTGTTCTGACATGGTGTTGCACACCTCCACGACAGTATAAGACCTAAATCCAGAACTTATGCTCCAGAGATTGTGATATTACTGCAGGTATAATGACGAAAAGCGAAGTCAGAGTCTGGCTCAGAGGCTGGTTCACTTCCCACTATTCAAGATCTGAACCACACCCAAATACTGGCACATACGTTTACTGTCAGCTTTCAGCTGGTTGTAGATGTGTTACATTTTAATTAACTTACTGAAAAGTATTAGTTTTCCTTCCAAAACAAACACAAGGTGTTTGCCTCAACGAAAGGACTTTGTGTGTGTGAAATAAACTGTTTGCATCTTTAATTTCTTGGCTATGATTTCCAGCCTAAATGATTAATAGCTGTAATACTAGGGAAGGAAATTTGCAGACTCACTTGGTGGAAGGAAGGATCTCGAGTCAATATTATTACTGCCCAGCAGCGAAAATGAAAGGGAATAATTTCTGCCACTAAAATAATGGTCACTATTTCGCACTTCTATCGTGTGATTTCCTTTTTCATAAAATCATTAAATGGAACAAGGCAGCTTCTTACATTCTCGCCTCCCCTCTCCGGTAATATCACATACTGAGACGAGGAGTGGCAGATGAGAGGTTACTTTGGTTAGCTGCAAAGTACTTAGTTTTGGTAAAGTAAACAAGGGCAGGACTTATACAATTAAATTAGGTCTTTTGAATTGTTGGAGAACCCGTGGTCCGATACCCCGTGGTCAGGCATAAATCTTTGATATTTGTTTGTTTTGTTTGTTAGAAAGGCGTTCAGCATGCTGCCTTCATTGCTCAGACCTTTGAGTCGAGAAGTTTGGATGTCATGTTGAGATTGTACAGGAATGTTGGCGAGGTCTCTTCTGGATTCGTGTGCCCAGCTGTACTAACCCATTCATATGAAGGGTATTATTGTGTTGGACAAAATTCAGATGACATTAACTTGGATGTGTCCAGGAACGGAGGAGGTGAGTTATGCAAATGGAATAGTTAGGCAAGCGCATTTCAATGGAACGTAGGGGAGTGAGGGATGATCTTCTAAGGGATTGTAAAATCACGAAGAGTATGGATCAGTGTCTTTGCCCGAGGGTGGGGGATCTCAATACTCGGAGGATATTTTTATGCTGAGGGGAGAAAGGTGTTAAATAGACACGAGGGGCAACTGGTTCACACAGTGTTATGTCTGAACTTTCAAAGGCAGTCGTGGATGTGTGTAAATTTCTTGTGTTTCAAATACAGTTAGATAAGTACGTGAATAAGTAAGCGTTTGGAGGGACAGGGACCAAGCGCAGGCTGCTGGGACTAGTTGAAATGAAGCGTCTGCCTCAATGCTGTATGAGTCTTTGACTCTATGTGTGCCTGTTTGTGTATCTGCAGGCAGGCAGCTGGACTCGTTGAAATGAAGGTTCTGCTTCCTTGCTGTATGACTGTTTGACTTTATGTGTGTTTGTGTGTCTGTGTATGCATCTGCATGACCCTGTCTGAGTTTGTGAAAATTTATGTGTGTCCAAATTTGTCTGTGTATGTCTCTGTGTGGATCTATGCCTCTGTCGATCTCCCTCTGCGCATTATGTTTGATTCTGTATTAGTGTGCCTATGTAAGTTTGTATCATAGCATCCTAGTCTTTTTGCAATGGTTTTGAATCAATGAATTGGGGGTCAAAACCGCGCCACCTTCCTCTGTCTCTGGCTGAAGTTCTTTTTTAATGTGGAACAGTGGCACAAACAACAAAGCACAAATACAAGTGCAGCAGAGGTACAGGTCCTTCGGCTCTCTCAGCCAGTGTCGAACAACATGCTCGAAGGAAACTAAAAAAACGTACCATTATTTGGGCAGCATCCCGCTATACCCTCCATATTCATGCAACAATCCAGATGTCTCTTACATATCGCCAAACTGCCTGTTTCCACCACATCCTCTGGCAGTGCAATCCAGGCCCCTACCCACCGGCATGAAAAACGTCCCTGGAACATTTCTCTGAAACATTTCCACTCACACATTGAACCTGTGTCCCCTTGTAATTGAAACTTCAAAGCTGGGCTAAAATCTTTGACCATCCACTGAATCTATATCACTCATAATTTTGTAGACTTCCTTAAGGTCTCGTCTCAGCTGCCGTCTTTCCAATGAACGCAATCCGTGTAATTTTATCCTTTCCTCAGAGTCAATACTCTTGAGACCATGCAACATCCTGGTGAACTTTGTCCACACTCTGTACAAAGCCTCGACATTCTTCTGATAGTATGCAAACTACTTCAATCCAGCTGAATGAGGGTTTTCTGGAACTAAAAAATGTTTTGCCAACTCCTATATTCAGTCCTCTGGCTTATGAAGACAAACATGTCATACGCCTTCTATTAAGCTTGGCCACCTGCGTTGCCACTTTTCGGGAACTAGCACTTCTCGATCATTTAACATGTTACTGTTCCTCAGGGTTCTGCCATTTATTAAATAATGCACGTCTACATTTAATCATCTAAAATTCTCTGGTTTTCCACAGTCTGCTGGTCATTTGTCGGGCTTTCCTATCAATTTGAATATTACAGAGAACGTCTATGAGTAAGTCACACAACACTGCAAGTTACAGAAACTGCGATTAACTACATCTCGTCTACTTGGAAAATGTTCATTCGAAGTTGCCTGGATATAAATGCATTACAAACACATTTTAAGGTGTACGCTATGTGAGCGGAACACTGTCCAAAGACAAATCACTTTCGCATTGCAGCGGTGCATAAACATTTCTACACATGAGCACAGTCCACTCTATGTGCCACAGCAATCTTCCCCAATCTATTTGTGTCTGTGTGCGAGTGTGTGTGTGTTTGTGTGTGTGTGTTTGCGCCTGCGTGTTGGTGTGTTGCTGTGCGTTTGTGACACTTTACCCACTCCTCTCTCCGACTGAATGTCTACTGATTTTCACCTTCCACCAGCGCCTGTGAAGTGGGGTGGGGAGATCAGCAGAGGGGGGCATTGTATCATTTGAAACACCACGGAGACTGTTGGACCTATATGACACTGCGAGACTCAGATTCACACACTTATACACTCATGCTAATGACGTGAGCCTATCAGAATTTTTCATGCATCATCGTTTGTCTGGTGTGTGTCAAGATTTCCGTTGATTCCCTGAAAGCATGTCATTATTTAACTCTTTCCATCGGATTCAAAATGAGTGGTGTTGGAAAAGCACAGTCGGTCAGGCAGCATTCGAGGCGCAGGAGAGTGGATGGTTCGAACATACTCACTTCATCAGGTATGTGGGCGGCCCAAAGGGGCTGAGAGGTAAACGGGAGGGTATTGGGCTTGGGTAGGTTAGCTGGGAATCTAATAGGTCAATGAACGGCTGGTGATCGGCTGAAGCGGAGGTTGGGCCCGTCAGGTGGGAATGTAGATGGACTGGTAGGTGTGTCAAGACGGCGGTGCTAGTTGGATGTTTGGATCTGGGATAAGTTAGACGGAAGGGAGATGAGGAAACTGGTGAGATCGGCATTGATACCATGTGATTGCATGTTCCCAAGACGGAAGATGAGATGCCCTTTGACCAGGCGTCCGGTGGTTAGGGTTTGGAATTGGAGGAGGACTAGAACATTTCCATCCTTGGCCGAGTTGGACAGCGAGTTAAAATATTCGGCAACAGGAAGGTGGGTTTGTTTAGTGCCTGTGTCCAAGAAATGTTCTCTGAAACGTTCTTCAATGTGAAGTCAAATCTCCCCAATATTGACGCATCCGCACCAAGGAGCAGGACAAGCTCTGTTGGATGTGGAACGATCATTTGGGAACTTGCATGGAGTTGAGTGGGAGATGTGGGTGCAGGTTTTGCATCTCTTGATGGGTCAACGAAATCTGCCAGGAGTTGAATGGATGTATGTAACTAAAAAGGTACTCACGGACGGGATGGTGTCTGCAGAACGCAGGTAGGGGTGAGTATGGAAAACATATTTCTGGTGTTGGGGTGGCAGAAATGGTGGAAATATCAAATAATTCTTAGACCTCTCTTCGTCATACTCAATTCCCCTTCTCTCCCACATGACCGTACGGGTGGGGAGTGAGTGGCCTTTTACTTCTTGCTGGGTAACAGGATCCTGGTGGCTCACTAGCTTCCAGATTTCCCAGTATATCAGTGTCGAGCAGTTGAATGACTGCCTCCTGTTCCTGTGTATCAAATTCTTGAAAATATATTTCGTCTTCATGGTCCTGAGTCACAAGTTTCAATAGCTGTGTGCTCTCGTGCTGCTGAGGGACTAAATGGCCTCTTCACAATCCTTACAGCTTCGATGGACTTCCTCCAGATTTTGTGAAACAGCATCAAAGTCTGAATGATGGATCACAGTTCTTTTTTTCTCTCTGTAAATAAGCAAGCAAGCTGACTAGCTGTGTTTTCGGATGACAGATTGGAAAAGTTCAATGTCCTCCACCTATCCCTGGGTAACCGCTCTACAGGCTTCATGGACTCCACTGTCCCACTGGAATTGACCCAAGCGTCTGATGGCCTCCTCCTGTCCATGTGTATCAGGCCCTAGAGGCTGAATGGCCAGCGACTGTTCCTCTGTACTAGGCTCAAGAGGCTCGATGGCCTCCTCCTGTACCTATGTAACAGACTTGAGAGGCTGATTGAGCTTCTCCTGTGCCTCTCTAACGTGAATAAGACATTATATGACACATCAATCCGTGCGATATGAACAGCCTGTGAACTGTAGATGATGATTGTCCCTCCCTTTTGAGTTACCGAAAAACCATCAAAACAATGTACTCCAGCTGTCCTCCCATTAACATCTGCAGCTGCATAAAATTTCTTTATTTTTTACATGTTTTTTCTTTTCAAACTATGCCATTATTCCAGCTTTCCACCTCTTTAAGTTGGGATTCGGGTACTGTAGTCTGAATCTGCTTCTCCTATGCCTCTGTAACAGTCACGTGCAGATAGAACTGCTTCCACCATTTGGAATCAGTAGTCTCTGTACTCTGAATGATGTCTGAAGTTGATGAAATGATTTCAGTTCAAGGCACTTGAAACTACTCGCAGCATTACAAAACATCAGCGTCCGTTAAGTATTGATTTCCTGGTTTGTCGTCCCTGTAAATTTCTCCCCCAATACTATATGCACCTCTTCTGTTAATGCACCCCTGTCTCCTTTTATAAACAATGCGGGACACGTACAACCCTGGAATGTAGTGGCACTATTTGCACATCAAAGAAGACAGATTTGAAAGATTGGTGGACCTCTGGTCTTTCTTTCAACAATCCTCATCCATTCGATCCAGACCACAAAAATGTTACCTTGTATTATGGAATGAAAAATGATGTAGGAAGGGGTTAACAAAAACTTTTTGATCAGTGACTCTGATTAATGTCATTGTCCACGGATTCTCATTCTTCCAGTGGAGGGCTTCCATCTTTTTAATGATAAATGGTCTCCGTTTAATGCGTCATTCCATAGTATGAGCGGAAGCATCATTAAAAACACTAACAGAGATAAGCAGATACAGAGAGATCAGATTCTGAGAAAAAATAGGATGGAATATTCCAATAATGGACCAAAATCTGGGAATATTGGACGGTAATGATCCAACGGTAGATTGGAATCTGAGAGCAATAGACTGCATTGTTCCAAAAAATACATCTGAATCAGAGATCATCGACTGGAATGTTTCAATAATGTCCTGGAGTTTATCTTGTCGTCTTTGTTTAGATTCTGATTGGATTTCATTACCGTTGAGGATCTATCATGCATTTTGCATTAATATGTATTTTTATTGTCCTATTCTGGCTATAATTGGTGTCCCTGGTAAGTCTCAATTTCCAAATATTATTTCCGTAAACCAAGGATAACTGCATTACTGTTCTTTTGATTTACTCTACACTCTTTGCTGCTGATCTTGTTTCTGCAAACACTCTGAATCCGTGCATTGACACGGCAAACCACTGCGAAATGCATCAGGGAAGTTCTGCATTTTTCTCTCCGCTTTGTTTCTAGCCGTGTGACTCAAGGTCGACCTGCGAATCGAGATTCATTGTATCACTGCCTCTATCAAGTCAGCATTTGCAACATGGAATTCACTATCCTCTGTTCGGGTGACAAATTCCATTTCGTCCTCCGATTTCATTCTGACAGTACTTGCGGTACGTTTCACCAATCCCTCGTCTCCCCTATCAACGTTCCAGAAAGACCACACCCTCTGCGATTCCCCCGTCAGGTCCACACCCCCTCCCAACACAACCACCACACCCGGCACCTTCCCTTGCAACCGCAAGAAATGCAAAAGATGCGTCCACGCCTCCCCCCTCACTTCCCTCCAAGGGCCCAAGTGATCCCTCCATATCCATCACAAATTCACCTGCACTTCCACACACATCATTTACTGCATCCGCTGCAACCGATGTGGCCTTCTCTACATTGTGGAGACAGGCCACATAGCTGCAGAACTTTTCAGAGAACACCTCTGTGACACCCGCACCAACCAACGCAACCTCCCCGTGGCTGAACACTTTAACTCCCCCTCCCACTCCGCCAAGGTTATCCAGTTCCTTGGCCTCTCTATTGTCAGACCATGACAATACGACGCCTGGAGGAAGAGCACTTCATCTTACCCCTAGTAACAAGGGATGAATGCAGATTTCTCCAGCTTCCTCATTTCACCTCCCCCCCACCTTATCTCAGTCCCAACCCTCGAACTCAGCACCGCCCTCTTGACCTGCAATCTTCTTCCCAACATCTCCCCCACCCCCTCTCCGGCCTATCACCCTCACCTTCACCTCCTTCCAACTATCGCATTCCCAATGCCCCTCCCCCAAGTCCCTCCTCCCTACCTTTTATCTTAGCCTGCTTAGCACACCCTCCTTATTCCTGAAGAAGGGTTTATGCCCGAAACGTCAATTCTCCTGCTGCTTGGATGTTGCCTGGCCTGATGCGCTTCTCCAGCAACACACTTTTCAGCTATTCCAAATGGGGCCTAATTAGAGAATTATAAAGTCTCAGGAGAATGTCGCTGCTTGAATATTCCAACTCACTTGAGATAAATGAAAACATTACATTTTCTTTCTCAATCACGGTCTCAACCTGTAAATCAACCTTTACAGAATCCTCGACGAGGACTCTCAGATTCCTTTGTACTTTGGTTTTATGAAATTTCTCACCATTTGAAAAAAAGTCAATGCCTGCATGTTTTTTTCCAAAGTGCAAGACCTCGCAGTGGTTCACGCTGACTTTCATCAGCCATTTCCTGGTCCACTCTGCTAAACTGTCTTCATCTTTCTGCAACCTCCCCACCTCCTCAGTACTACCTGTCTGTTCATCTAACTTTGTATCATCGGCGAACATCGCCAGAATGCCGCCAGTCCCGTCATCCAGATCATTAATGTATAATATGAACAGCTGCGGCCCCAACACTGAATCCTGTGGGACCCCACTTATCATCAGCTGCCATTCCGAAAAGGAATCTTTTTTTTCCAAATCTCTACCTTCTGTCAGACAGCCAATCCGTAATCCATGCCAGTAGCTCACTTCCAACACCATGGCCCCTCACTTTACCCAGCCGCGTTCCGTCAGGCATCTTATCTACTGTCTTTTGGAAGTCTAGATCGGTAACAATCACTCGGTTTCCGCTTGTCTAACCTACTTATTACCTCTTCAACGAATTCTAACGGTTTGTCAGACACTACCTACCCTTACTAAATCATGTGGACTTAGTCAAACCGACCCTGCACTTTGTAGAATTTAGGAAGATCTTCCTTAACGTGGGATTCTAGAGATTTACCAACGACCGAGGTTCAGCTAATCGGCCTATAATATTTCATTGTTTGTCCCGATTCTTCCTTGATTAAGGCGGTTGCAACAGCGATTTTCCAATCTTCTGGGACTTTCCCTGACTCCATTGACTTCTGAAAAATCAAAGTCAGCGCTTCCGCAATTTCCTCAGCCAACTACCTTGAGGATGTAGCCCATCAGGACCGGGAGATTCATCATTGTTTTCACCTTATTTAAGTTTTTCTCGCACTTTCTCTTTTGTAATGGCTACCATAGTAAACTCTGCCCCCTGATCCTTCTTAATTGTTGAAATAGTACTTATGTCTCCCATTGTGAAGAATGGCACAAAGTAATTATTAATTCCTCCAGCTGTTTCCTTATCTCCAAGCACTACGCTTCCTGCATCAATTTGGACCGGCCCAATTTCTACTTTTGCCTCTCGTTTGTTTCTTATGTATTGAAAGAAACTTTTACTTTCAATTCTAATATTACTGGCTAGCTTACCTTCATATTTCAACCCCTGCTTCCTTATTTTCCTCTTTGTTATCCTCTGTTTGTTTTTGTTGTCTTCCCAATCTTCTGATTTCTCAGTGATCTTGGTCATTTTATAGAATCTCTTATTTTCTTTGATACGTTTCCTGAATTCCATTGTCAGCCATGGCTGTCTAACCACTCCCCAGAAAACTCTGTACTGCTTCCTAAGTTTCACCCTGAAACTCCTGTCATTATTTTTCTACTGACTTCTCCACTAGGCTCTGCTTCCAATAATTTTTTGTCAGTTCCCCTCACATGCACAGTAATTACCTTTATTTAACTGTACCACCATGACAGCCTATTTTGCATTCTGTTTTTCAAACTGTAGACTGAACTGTACAACATTATGATCGTTGCCTCTTGAGTGTTCTCTTACTTTAAGACATTTAATAACGTCTGGCTTATTTCATAGGACGCAGTCCAGAATACCATGGTCCCTAGTGTGCCTCATCACAAGCATTTCCAAAAAGCCATCCTGTCGGCATTCCATGAATTCACTTTCTCTGGATCCACCGACAACATTGTTCACCCAGTCCACCTGCATATCGAAGTCACTCATGATCACAGTGACCTTATATTTCTGACATGCCCTATCTATTTCCTGCATCCCTGGTACTGACCCCCTACTGGGAGGTCTGCACATAACTTCCATTAAACTTTTATTTTGCATTTGTCGTTCTGCAACTCCACACACGCATCTGACACTATGTTGTCCAATGCCACAGATTTAATTTTATTCTTAACTAACAAGGCAAAAACGCCCCCTCTGCCCGTCTTTCTGTCTTTTTGATAAGTTGTAAATCCTTCGCTGTTTACCTGCCAGTCCGCAAAACCCTGCAACCATGTCTCTGTCATTATTAACACATCATAATCATTCACAACAATTTGTGTCATTAATTCATCTGCTTTGTTACAACTACTACGAATATTTAGGTAAAGCGCCTTAAGGCTGATTTTCCTATTCTCATAATTTCCAAACTTTCTAGCCATATGTCGTACGTTATCCTTCCTTTCTGCTTCATTCTAGCTTGTCTTGGACTCCTTGGACGAATAACATGTTTCTGCACGCAAGGGATTCAATTTTATTGTCATGAAGAAGAATGCACTTGTCTTCATGTGTTGAGCATCTGTGCAATTCACTATTCAAAACGTGGTGAATTCCAGGACAATGGGAGTGCTAAGAAGAGCCAGGAGTGGACATGAGAATTTGTTGGTGGATAGGATCAAGGAAAGTGTAAGGGCCTTCGATAGGTACCTTAGGAATAAACGAATGGCTTGACTAAGGTAAGGCTAATCAAAGATTGTCGTGGGAAGTTGTGCTTGACATCTGAGGACTTCGAGGAAATGCTAAATGAATATCTTTCATCAGCATTCAAAATGGAAAAGGGCAAATTTAGTGTCAATAAGGAGACAAATGCTACAAGATTAGTTGAGATTGAGGTTGACAAAGAAGAGTTTTTAGAAATTTTGGCGCATCTGAAAATAAATAAGACCCCTGAGCCGAACGGGATTTATCATCAATTTCTCTCGGAGGCAGGGATGTGATCGCAGAGACTTTGGCTTTTTTCTTTATGTCATCATTGTCGACAGGAGTATTATCAAACGTCGTGAGGATAGCAAATGTTGTTGCCATGTTGTAGAAGGGGAGTACGGCGATTATCGTCCAGTGAAACTTACTTCACCTGTGGGTACTGTGTTGGAAATGGTTATAAAAGATCATATTTATAATTATCTGGAAAGGAGTATAATTTGATTAGGGATAGTCAACATGGCCTTGCAAAGTGTAGGTCGTGCCTCATTAAGCTAATTGGGTTCTTCGAAAAGGCGACAATCAGATTGATAAAGGTAAAGTGGTTGATGTGACGTATACGAACTTCAGTAAGGCGTTTGATAAGCTTCCACACGGTCGGCTATTGCACAAATTACGGAGTTTCGGGATTGAAGGTTATTTATGGGTTCAGTTCAGAAATTAGCAAGCTGAAAGCAAGCACAACGTTGGTGGTTGATGGGAAATGTTCATCCTGAATAAGACTTCCAGTGGTGTGTAGTAAGGATCTGTTTTGGGGCCACTGCTGTTTGTTTTGTAGAAATGAGCTGAATATGGGTTTAGAATGAGGGTTTAGTAAATTTCCGGCTGACATAACGTAGGCAGTGTTATGGACAGTGCCAAAGAATGTTCTGGGTTATGGAAGGTCAGAGGTAAAATGGGATGAGAGATAGCAAATAAAGTTTAATCCAGAAAAGTGTGACGTGGTTCACTTCAGAAGTAGTAACAGGGATGCAAAGTATTCTGTTAATGGTAAAATTCTTGTCAATACAGATGAACATATAGATCAGAGATTGCCTGGTGCATAAACCTCTGAACGTTGACACCTAGATTAATTGGGATGCTAAAAGGTCATGTGGTGTGTTGGCGTTGCTAAATTGTCCATTATGTTCGGTGCATTAGTCAGAGTGGGATGGGTTACTCTTCAGAGGGTCGGTATGTACTTGATGGGCCAAATTACCTGTTTCCACACTATAGGGAATCTAATCCATTTCAATTACTCGAAAGAGCTACGAACAACTGCATAATTCCTGGAAAGTAGAGTTTCAGGGAGATCAGGTATTGAAGAAGGCATTTGGCATATTTGCATTTAAAGATCAGTGCATTAAACAAGAAATGGATCTGGGTTATATCTCAGTTTTTGCGGAGTTTGCATATCTCCCCTTTGTCTGCGTAGGTTTCGTTTGGGTGCTCTGAATTCCTCCCATATTCAAAAGACGTGCAAGTCGTTTGGATTAGCTGTGGGAAATGTCAGGTTACAGTGATTGGATGGGATTCTGTTCAGATTGTTGGTGTGGGGTGAACATGCAGAGTGCGGTGGGTACGTGGACTGCGGTAGTAGTAGAGTCAGAGATATGAGGGACATTTAAGTGACTGATGGACAAGCGCATGGATGGCAGTAAATTGAAGGGCGTGTCTGTGAGGTTGTTCTTAGATGAAGATAAATGCTCGGCACAACGTCGTGAATTGAAGGCTGTACTGTGCTGTGTTCTATATAGGGGTTGTGAGGTCACATTGTGGCTGTACAAGACCTTGGTGAGGTCAACTCTCGTCTCACTAATTTAGGAAAGACGTTACCAAGGTAGGACCCATCCTCATAAAGGTAAGTACCTGAGAAGGGTTGCTGAGCAAATAGATTATAAAATGTGGGATAATAGTCCCTCGAAAGTGCGTTTGCAGGTGGGCAGTTCAGTGAAAGTGGCGTTTAGCACAGTAGCTGTTACTGGTCAGTGCATTGAATGGAGGAGTTCGGAGTCCATGTTTCAGTTGTACAGAACATTGGTTTTACCAGGTATGAAACGCCCATACTGCCTTCAGTTCTGGTCTCTCTGCAATAGGAAAGATCCTGGAAAATTTGCAAGTGTTCAGAGAACATTTACAAGGGTGTTGCCACTGTTGGAGCATTTGAATCATAGGTTGTGGCTGAACAGGCCGAGGCAATTTTCCCTGGAGCACTGAAGGCAATGGGGTGACCTTGTAGGAGTTTGTATATTCATGAGGAGTAATGGATAGGGTGAAGAGATAATGTTTTCTATTCCCCAGGTTTGGGGAATCCAAAACAAAAAGGACATAATTTTAACATGAGAGGGGAAAGACTTAAAGGGGTCCGTAGGGAAACATCCCTTATGCAGATGGTGGTGTGTGTCCAGAATAATCTGGTCACATAATCATATTCGACCGAAGAGTCTGTTGCCATTCTGTACATCTCTGTGATCGTGTTGCCATACGTGAAAGACTTTAGAAAATATCTAAAGAATTAATGGTCAGTTTGTAGAGCTTAGTTAATGGGATAGGATGAACAGGCTGGGGATTTTTCCCTGGAGTGTCAGAGACGGATGGGGTTTTCTTATAGAGGAGAACAGAAAATTTGGATGATTATGGACTTTTATTCCCCGCACACCCATCGTGTGGGGAGTCCAAAAGTAGAGGGCATCAGTTTAAAGGTGAGAGTGGAAAGATTTAAACGTGACCTGAGGGCAACCTTTTCACTCAGAGGCTGATGTGTGTATGGAATGAGCTGACAGATGACTGATGAATGCAAGTAAAGTTGCAACACTTAAAAGGCGTCTGACTGAGTACTTCAATAGAAAGCGTTCAGAGACATATATGCTAACTGCTCAGAAATTGGACTGGATCAGCAAAGGATATCTCGTTGACAAGGATAAGTTGGACTGAAGGGTCTGTTTCTTTGCTGTACAACTCGATGACTCCAATTGCTTCAGCAAAATGGTAGAAATCTGCAGGTCTGGCAGGTTATGAAATGGTGACAGATGCAGGAAACATTGTAGATTTGAACAATTGTTCAGATGATCACATAAGGCACTCTCATATACGAGATAGTCAGGGCACCACGTGCTCGAGGTCAGAGTCGAAAAGTGTGGTGCTTGAAAATCAAAGCAGATCAGGCAGCATCCGAGGAGCAGTAGCATCGACGTTTTGGACATGAGCGATAAGGTGGGATGGGCGATTGACAGGTGAGAAAGTTCAAAGGATAAGTTGGGGGCAGAGAGATGATGACATTGGTGAAATCAACACCCCTCCTGTTACCCGATCCAACCATCCAACTCGGGTCCCACTTCTCCATCTTCCTTCCCACCTGCTGGCACCACCCTCTGTTCCAACTGCTTATCATCACCCCCGCCTGAATCTATATATCACGCTCTCAGCAACTTTCCCCCATCCTTGCCTCGCTGCCACTTGTCTTCCACTCTCCTAACCACACCACAAATTCCTGATGAATGGCTTATGCCCAAAACGTTGAATCTCCTCCTCCTCGGTGCTGCCTGATCAGCTGTGCTTTACCAGGTTCACACTATAATATAGGTTCAACACGAAATATAGGAAAGTGGGACTACAGGTGTTTGATATCCAGCATGGATAAGATGGAGATGTAGTGCCCACCTCTTTTTTTATCCGAGTCTCTGACGCAAAATTATTCTCTGTTTCTCTGTGATTCCCTCTGTTAGGAAGCAGGCAGGAGCAGCAAGCATTGGAGAATGCAGATGATGTGTCGCCTCCATAGCGAGAAGATTCAAATGCAGGAGCAATGATATCTTTCTGGAAGGGCTTTGGTGAGAGGACACTGGGAGTACTGTGTGGATTTTTGTTCTCCTTTCGTAAGGAAGGCTACCCGGGTTATTGAGAGTGTGTAAAAGTGGATCACTGAGTCCTGAGATCTGTAGATAGTTAAGGACGACGGATGTTGAAATTCAGTATCGGCAAAATGTGGAGCTGGACAAGCGCAGCATGTCAGGCATTTCAGGTCAGGAATTTTCATCAGGTCTGGCAATGTGTCCAGACCTGAAACGTTAACTTCTCTGCACTTCCGATAATGTCTGACCTGCTGTTGTTTTCCAACTCCATATTTTATTGACTCTGATTCCTGAGATGTCGGGATTGATGGATGAAAAAAGTCTCAATCCTTGTTTAATCCTCCTTTTTTTTTGGTTTTCCGAGCCGCTGACTATATCACTAACTAATATTATACGTCCCATTTCATTATCTGACTCTGATCTCATTCCTTATCTTATCTCATTTAAGCCTGTACATTGGTTCCCATTCCCGGTCAGACTAGTTTGACACTTCACAAGCAGAACTGGCAAAAGCCGCTAAAAGATTATCTGTCCCAGCTCTGCCCAGAGGCAACCGGTCAGTGTTGCATAGTTCCCACCTAACCCACAAACGGTTCCAAAGTTTGAGGAATCTAAACCCATCTCCGGCATACCATTTCTCCAGCCACACATCCAGCTGATCTCTCCTGACATTATTACATTACAGAGCTATGTTTGAATGTATCTCTGATCTCCATATATTCAGCTTTTAGGCGCTTGTCCCTTTGTTTAGCGATGTCGTTGGTACCTACGTTTTCCACGACTACTGGCTGTTTACTCACCAGCTCATGAATGTCGTTCAGCTGCTCCATGATATCTCGGACGCTGGTACCAAGGTGGTAACATAGCATCCAGGATTCATGTCTGCGGCAACAGAAGGGGCTGTCTGTCCCCCTAATTACTGAAACTCCTGTCACTATTGTTTTGCCACTCCAATTCCAGTTATTCTGAGCAGCAGAGCTACCTGTGATGTCATGAACCAGGCTGTTGCTGATTTCCCCTGAGAGGCCACCCCACCCATTTCCCCCCAACCAGAATCCTAAGTGAGATATCTGTTTGAGCAGGGGATGCTCCTTTCTGAACCATTTACTTGGTCTGATGGTCACCCATTCCCTTTCTGCACGTGTAACCCTCACATCCAGTGTGACCAACTCGTAAAAATACTGTCCATGACATTCTTGGTATTGCGTACACTTCACTGTGTATCCAACGATGCCTCCAGATGTGAAAAGCAGTTACCCAGTAGCTGCAGATGGACACATGAACTTCACACATAGCCTTCAGGGACACATGTGGAAAAGGAGCACATCACAAGTCAGAGGTCTCCTGTCATGTTTTCTCTCTAAATCGAACTAATTAATCCCATTAAGAGAATTTAAATATGCTGGCAATCTTCGTTCATTTCAAACATTTCTATTTTAATCGAACACTCCGATCTTTAAATCAACTGATACGTTAAACTGTAAGAACTGTTAAAAGTACTCCACATATATCATTTATAAATTGGCGGTTCCCATTGGGACGGTCTGACTTTTTGAAAATCCCGATCTAAAACTGAGTTTCAGTTTAACCTTCTCCTGTCTCCACTCCCTTTCTGTTTTCAGCCAATATCCAAAGCACTCTCAGTGAACCAAGCAACACACAGATATCACGTTGTTGCCGGCTCACTCCGGCACTGATGTAAACAGGAAGGAGCTTGGAACAACACAGAAAGCGTGGCAGCATCAGGAGGTGGAGAAGTTGATGTTTCTTTTGGAAGCCTTATTCAGGACTGCTTTCTCCAACTTCCAGATGCTGCCTGGCTTGCTGTGCTCTTCCAGCCTCCTGCCTGTCTCCTTTGTATTCCAGCACCAATACTGACCTCAGCCTCCTGCAACATCCCAATGCATCTCAATGGGAGCTCAGGAAACAGCATCTCGTCTTTCAATGCAGCCGTTTGGAACCCGAGACACAACATGGACTTCAGAATTCCTGAAAATGTGCTGCAATCGAGGCATTAACCAACTTTAAAAGGATATTTGCAGGTAATTGGGAATGATGCGTTTATTGGTTAAAGTCATTAACAGGGAAATTGCGAGTAAATATGATAGTTTGAACAAATAGACGAGGTGTAATTTGGACGAATGTGCACGCCCTCTCAGACATGTGTCTCCGTCCTCAGCTGCAGCACCCACAACTGAGCATTTCGTCCAAGGGCGATCTAAAAAGGAATTTGAGCATCTTTCTGCTTTTCACATTCCAAAAAATATTGAACATACTTTCCACACACAGAACATACCAACATTTTTCATCCACAGATATATGCCAATGATATTCGGTTTCTGCTGACTCTGCTTATTGTAAAAGCATATGTTTGAGATCCCCGTCTCAATTGTTCACGGAGAAAATCATGGGGAATGAGTTCCCAAAAAAAAGCAGTCACTGCACGATGAATACAAAAGGTAAATATTTCTCTTGATTTCAGTTTGTTGCGTAAATGCTCCTCTTCAAAATACTCGCCACTACCCAGTTTAACCTTCTCCTGTCTCCACTCCCTTTCTGTTTTCAGCCAATATCCAAAGCACTCTCAGTGAACCAAGCAACACACAGATATCACTTTGTTGCCGGCTCATGCCGGCACTGATGTAAACAGGCACGTGCGCATGTGCCTCGTCGAAACTTCCCCGAACAAAGATGGCAGACATTACCCGGACCGAGCACTACCGGAAGCTATGGCCATTTTCCCATTTCCTGAAACCATGGGACCGAGACTTTCTAATACCAAACAAGCGAACTAGACCAGTTGCATATAAAATCTACCAATCCAAACTGACTCTATTTTCTCCTGGTATCCACTGTCACTCCCCCCTTACACATCTCCTGCTCCCGCACACATTGTGGTATCCAGTCACATGACACTGCGCTGGTGTTGTGTCACTATCCACGCCTGCCTTTAACTCCCATTCGTTATAGGACTAGCTGGCGCAGCTTGGTTGGCAGCCCCGCCCCCTCCTCCTTATGATCCAAAGCTGCCATCAATGAGCTGGGCCCGATTGTGAGGTCAGTGGCGGGATCCTCCCTCTCTCTGACCTAAATGCGGAAGGTGTGCAGATGGTAACGATCAAGAACAACAAGCTGAAATTTTTGGGAATGCTCAGCTCGTCTGGCAGGATCTGGGAACAGAAATCAGATTTAATGTTTCAAGTCCAGTGACCAGACCTCAGAACTGATGGTAGCTGGGGTAATTTGAATCATACAAAATTCCTACAGCGTGGAAACACGCCCTTTGGCTCAACAACTCCACACTGACTCTCTGAATAATATCCCACCACCCCATTCCTCTGCATTTCCCCTGACGAATTCACCTCAGTTACATTTCCCTAAACACTGTGTGCAAATTACCATGGCTAATTCACCTGATCTGCACATCTCCGAACTGCAGGAAGTGGGGGAAAAGAGTAACTAATAGATTGGAACAGAGCACACAGAGATAAATGGAACATTTGGAAGGATATAGGAGTGAATAACGATCTTGCTGGGAGGGTGAATAGCTGTAAATGGAGGTGAAAATGCATCTTCGAATTCAACATGTTTTGAAGATATATTACATCAATCTTGCTTCTACTAGACTTGCTGCTAAGTGATTGCAACCATTAATTAGATATGGAATTGTTAAGGAACCGCCCTCTTGGTTGAGACTGTGATGTTTCACAAATACTTGTCCAACGTAGAGTTAATCATTTCACTTATTTTTAATATTTTCTGCAGTCACTCGATTGATACAGAACGTCAAAACGCCCCTGAATTATCAAGATTATAGACTTGGAAGACTATTTTGTGAACAGGCCACAGAAAAGACGCCACTAACTCACTGAATGGAGTCATGAGAGGTAGCTCGAGGTAATCCACTTTAACAATTTGCAACTTCGCAGGGTCAAATTCTCCCGTTCATCTGTCAGGGAAGTGTGAGGATTCAGAATTTAACTTCTTCGGTCATTGTCTTTTATTAATGGTCTTCCAAAAAACACAACTATCATTACGAATCAAAATGGACATTTTCTGCTCGTCAGCCGAAATTTCCTAACACTCATAACCACCGTTCTATGTTGTTGGTGTACCCCATATTTTGGTTACTCCTACATTTGGCCTGATGAAAACAACAGGAATATTTGGAAGTTAACTTTTTTCTGAGCAGCACCAAATGTTTGTTTTTAAAGAAAATTTGTCTCCAATGAATTCAAGATGTTTTATCTTACCACGTTTAATTTTGTTTCGTTTGATTTTCGGAGCAATAGATTGAAATGCATTTGCTTTCTGAATTGAAAAGTTCAACCGTGACTGTGTGAAGTGAAATGTGTTGGTGTTTCTCTAATTTCTCTTAATAGAAAAAGGCATGCACTAATTCAGAGAATCTTTACTTTGTGGAAACAGGCCATTTGGCCCAACATGTTCATACCGACTTTCCATCAAATAATACGCCCAGATCCATTCTCCTACTCTGTGGGAGGAAAGGAGAGAAGCCAAAGGAAACCAACGCAGACATGGGGAGAATCTGCAATCTCCACATAGATAGTCGCCTGAGGCGGGAAGCGACCTCGGTATGATCCAGAACCGTTAACGACTGAGAGAACATGCTCAGCACTGACAATGCATAGAGGGCAATAGGCCAGGTGTTGGCAAATAAAATTGGGATAGTTAGGCAGTAGTTATTGACTCACAAAGTGGGCCAAGGACCGTTAATAGTAGTCAGTTCACTTACTTGACAGGATCGGTTGCTTTGTAATGTAAGACACATTGCCTGATTTCTTCATGAATTTATTTCCTTCGTGAAATTTGCCCTTCGTCTGACATGTATGGATTATCTGGATAAAGTCAGGTGTCTTTATATGTTTCTCGCTGTGGAAAGAGCCGTCATCGTTCTGGTGTTAATTTAACAATTTCAATTTAGTGTTAATTACTCAAACTGAGTTCTCTATGCGGAATCATCAAGCTCTGTTACATGGCTTATTTCCTGCCTTCGTGGGCAAGTTTCAGTGACAAAGAGAGATTGAATCGACTGGCTGGTTTTCCTCAAAAGAGATAGATTGAGGGAAATAGTGCATAAGATAGTGCATTTTATCATCCATTATTGGAAGGATCAATGATCCACCAGATTAAACTCAACGTAAGGGGCAGCATGTTTAGAAGAGATGTGAGCAAAACATATTTTCTCCAATAGAATGGCAACAAAATAACGAAATCACCTCCAAGGGTGACAAGGCGGGAATTGTCATAACATTTTAAAAGTACTTAACAATTCACGAAGAATAATGAGATACGGGCTATTAGACGAGAAAGCATCGAGGTTAGTAAGTATGAGGTGTTATCCACTGTAGAAGCTGTGAAAGGAGATAGGTCTTCTGGCCAGATGGGATTTATACAGGGGTTCTCTGGCAAACTAGGGAGGAGATGGTGGAAAATTTGGCCTTGAGTTTTGAGTCGTCATTTTCTGAAGGTTTAGTACCAGAGGACTGGAGGATTGCAAAAGCTGTGCCATTGTGTCAGAAGGGCATTCCAGATTACCCAGGTAATTATAGACAAATGAGCTTGACGTCAGTTGGAGGAAAAGGTTTGAAAAGGATTATAAGTGGGAGGATTTTTAATCATCGAGCAAGCAACAATTTGTTTGGAGATAGTCAACATGATTTCGTCACGGGCAGACATCACTGAATGTTTTGACGAAGTGACCAAGCATGTGGATGAGGGTAGGGAACTTGGCGTGGTGTACATGAACATCAGTAAAGCCTTTTAAAAGTTTCCACAACCTAAGCTTTTGAAGAACACGCAGAGGTATGGTATTGAGAGTGATTTAGCAATTTAGATTGGAAACTCGCTTTCTGTAACAAGGCATGAAGTGCTGGTTGATGAAAAATATTCAACTTGAAGTCCAGTTACTCGTGGTGTGTCAAATCCAAGTCTTTTGGGACAACTACAGTTTGTCATTTTCACAAATGACGTGGACGCCGGCGTATGTGAATGGCTTAGTAAGTTTGTAGATACCGCTAAAGTCGAAGGAGTAATGGACAGTGTGGAAGAATTTTGTAGGTTGCAGGGGAATTTGGATAAACAGCAGAATTGGGCGAGAGTTGGCAAGTGGAGTTCAATGCAGATAAATGTGAGGTGGTATACTTTGGGAAAAATAACAGGAAGGCCGAATATTTGATGAATGGAAAGGCTCTTGGTGGTGTGGACGTGCAGGGGGGACTTGGTATCCATGTACATAGATCACTGAAAGTTGTCACACAGATCGATAGTTCTGTTAGAAGGCATATGGTTTGTTCGGCTGTATTGCAAGTGGAATTGAGTACCGGTGCTGTGATGTCATGCTGCAAATGTCCAAAACACTAGTGCGACCTCATATGGAATATTTTGTGTAGTTCTGGTCGCCCCATTACAGGAAGGATGTGCAAGCATTGGAAATGGTGAAGAGGAGATTTACGAGTATCTTGCCTGGTCTCGAGCGAGGGTCTTAAGAGGAAAAGTTGAGGGACATTGGTCTGTTCTCATTGGTAATCGCATGGCTAAGAGGAGACATGCAAGAAGATCAGAGGATTAGATAAGGTGGACAATGAGAGTCGTTTTCCTGGGATGATGACGTCGTCTTGTAAGAGCGGGCACAGCTGAAATTTGATTGGTGACAGATTCAAGACAGATGTCAGAGGTAGGTTCCTTATTCAGGGAGTGGTAATGGCGTGGAATTCCCTGCCTGCCAATGTCGTTAACTCAGCCACCATCGGAGCACTTAAGCAGTCCTTGGATGAGAATCAACATTGTGATGAGAGAGCATAGGAGAGGGGCTTACATTAGTTCGCAGATCGGCGCAACATCGAGGGCCGAAGGGCCTGTTCTGCACTGCATTGTTCTTTTCCTCTGTTCTATGCACTTGCAATGCAAGACATACAATGCCTGGAATGGATGCTGTTGAAATAGATTGGGATATTTAAGCGCTAGTTGTTGACTGACAGATACTTTGGAACAAGGACCTTTCTCTATATAAACATCTATGACCATAGGATTGTATTTTTTCCTGCGTGCAGACATTATGGAAGTAACAAATTCAACCTGCATAGGCTAAAGAAACTGTGAGCCAAGAAATGCTGAAATTATGTACTCATTCGCGTTTTTTCAGTACCTAAAAGTTCCAGAGTTGATTTCATTATCCACTTGTATTACTGAATAAAGTATTTCCGAACATGTTAACGATTGGCGAAACTCTTGCCACATATCTGCATTAACCTGTGTTGTTATCTTAGGACATGTGTATTTCAGACAGAGCTAATTAGGAATGAGAAACAAATATAGAAAATTGATTGAAGGAGGTATGACTGAAATATATATACATGAAATAAGCTTGGAGCATGATCACAGTGCAAATAAATAATTCACTTCACTCAGGTTTGGAATGCTGCTCTCCAGGGTAATCCTCGACTGTATCCCATCCGTTCCCTATTCCACAGGCAAAGCTGTTTTTGAAGTTTTATGTGCTTTGAATCAGTTAGTGTTTCCTTCAAAAGAATTCATCATGATTTGATTCCCAGTGATTATCACTTGCAAATCAAACCTTTCACCAATTTCTGTTGTATTGTTGACCCCATCCCTGCTTCTGTGTTGTTGTTGTTACTGTTGTTCTTGTTGTTGTTGTTGTGGACAACCTGCTCCCTGTTTTGCTGCTTAGATCTCCTGGCTGTGATACTCGCTTGCAGTTGATGATGTTTCAATTTATGAAGATCTAGACGAAAGCAAGCACATTTTCTTAGATTACGCAAACCTCATGGACAATTGGAGTGATCCCAGCATAGTTGGACTGTCTTATTAACCAGAGGTAAATACGCTGGAACACGATCCATTCGAAGCACACCAGATATCACTGCTAATATTATGTACTTACTATCTCGTACAGAAGAGATAAAAACATGGTTTAGCAGCTTTCTAGTGTTTACCACTTTCCATCCATTTCAGCGAATTTCCGTGAAATTGGGATCCAGGCTGGCAGAAATTGTGGCCTTTCCACATGCATCACTCATTATTCCGTGGCAACGGGAACGGTACATATCCTTGTCATTGTCACGGAAGTCATACTGAGCCGCATTAAAAAATATTATTTCCAGGGGTTTATCCAGAACTTCACCACTGTATGCAATTTTACTGCTGACCTCCTGCCTGCAGCCACAGGGATTGCTCTGGGTGACTATTGCATGCCCCTTGTGATCATGCTTTAACTATTTTGCTACTATTCACATTAATTTTATTTTAAAAATTTCTGAAGATGAAGGAATATCTTGCAAGAAAGTAGAGTCCACAAGGAACTGAGAGATTAGAGAATGGAAGAAAATCCGCATTACTGAAAGATGGAGATCCGAAGGAAGTCTGTGATTCGACTTGTCACCATATCTCGGTGTTTTATTCTCCTGTGGTAATTATATGAAACTGAAATCCTCTACTACAACATACTAGCAATGGATCCGTGGGATGACACAGTGACTGAAATTACCTTTGAATAATTCGAAGGTATGAATCAGAATTTCAACTGTTCTATCTGTAAAAATAAGTTTATTTATGTGGTGACGCAGTCCAAGTTCAGAGAAGAGCTCGGGAGTATGTTGAAATTTCCTGTTACATCTATTATTCAAACAACAAAGAATCGGAAGAACTGAGACCACCTGAGAGCAAACTAACAGTGAATTCATTGAGGTGAGTTGAATTCCCCTTATTCAATGAAGATTCTCGTGCTACTGACATACAGACAACACCAACATTTATGTGCAATAGTCGAATGGCAATCGCTAAACAAAGATAGATATTTTTGGAGGGACTCAGCAGATCTCGCAACATCTACTAACAGAAAGCAGAGTCGACATTTACTGATACCGGTCCTTTAACTGTGATATGCCCACGAATCAAATCAGTCAAATGTAAACAGATGTGGGCCAACGAATATGAAGTTCTGGAATAATAGTCCATATTCATTTGGTAGATGTGGATGGCGATTGGGGACGGGTGGATCCGTACTGTACCGTTTCTAACTGACAGTTATCTATTCTATCTGAGACAGCGCAAAAAATTTCGAATTCTAATCCAAAGTGAGCGTTTATTGAAACTCAATGACGTTTATCCACGCCTGTCGTACAACTGAGAGTCGATTCAGCGAATTTGAGAACACTTTTGTTCAATCGATTTCTTGCTCTTCGATTTGTAGGGAACTGCACTACCATTCGCTTTTTTATTGTAATTGTGCTAACGTATGCGCTTGTACTTTTATTTGTCTGCATGTGGATGAATGTTTGTGCGAAGCTGTGACTATGTGTGTGCTTTTCTCTCTGTTTGCCTCTGGTATTCTGAAGTATGTGTACTTGTATTTGTGCGTATGTGTCTGCATGGGTGTGAAATGTCGACATTGCTTTCTGTAAGTAGATGTTTCGAGATCTGCTGAGTCCCTCAAAAATATCAGTCTCCAATATGACTGTTGTGCACTTTCTGTGGAACAATTATTCCCAATCTTTACTTCCCAATTCCTGTCTGATAGCGCCATATTTTCCTTTTCCTCAATTAAATATATTCCCTTGATAAGTGCTCTGTTCCCTCTTCAAGTAAATGGTAAGTGTGATTTTTGTAGTCACTGTTACAAAAGTGTTCTCGCACGGCGAGATCTGACACCTGTCCTGGCTCATTGCCGAGCACCCAATCCAAAATGGCCTATCCCCTTCTCGGCCTGCATCCATATTGTGTAAGGAAACCCTCCAGAAAACACCTGACAAAAAGGCTCCATTCAAACCATCGGCATGAGGAGTCAATATTGGGAAATTTGAAGTCACACATAACAACTGCCCTCTTACATCTGCATTTTTGGAAAATCTAACAACCACATCTGCGAAAATGCACCCAATTCCAGCTCCTGAAAAACCGACTTAGGGAAATGGAGCTGGAGCTGGATGAACTGCGAATCATCCGGGAGGCTGAGAGAAAAATTGAGACCATACACAGGGAGGTGTCAGTCCTCAGACACAGGACAATGTCATGATGATAGACATGGAGGTTGTTTACTGGGAAGTAAAGACGTTAGGAATGAAGGGATAGGATTTACGTGGATGCATAAACATTGGAAAGGCAGCAATGTGGTTTACTGGGAGATAAAGATATTAGAAAAGGCGAGGTGGAGTTAATTGGATGGTGGAAAATGTGAATAGATCACGTAGGTTGAAAATCAATAAGATTGAGGCGTGTCCTCATGGAGGTTTACCAGATGATGTGAGTTTGGTGACAGCAAATTGGAGGTAAATGCCCTCATTCAGATGGATCAATAAATAGAGTTTAGTACTTCAAATCCAGCGGTGAGTGATAAAGACAAGTTTGGAGAAGGTGTTTATTTTTCCATTCTGAAACATACTGAAATCGGGAATGATGTTTTTCAGAAAAGAAAACTTTTCAGAAACTGATTCCAGAATACATGAAAAGACGCGTGCAGAAGCAGAAGTAGTTAATTTAATGGAACGGGGTTCTGAGCTGTCGGGATGGGGAGGCGTAAATTGCACACTCCCTCACTGGTTAACGTGAATTGGGAGGAAATTCCATAACACCTGCAATTGAATAATACATGTACAAAAAGAGCTACGTTGTTTTGACAGGTTAAGCAGCATGTTCGAGATGAACGATTAGAAGTTGTAAAATAACTGAGCTGTTGTTTTAGCTCTACATTGAACCGAAGTCGGTTAGCTCAGTCCGCTGCATGACTGGTTTACGATAAAGTGATACCAACAGTGCAGGATTAATTCTCGCACCGTCTTAGGTTACCATAAGGATCCCAATCTCGCTGCTCACCAAATCTGTATGGTTGTGGCGACATTGACTTCCCTTTCAAAAGATAATATTCCACAGTGAATAGGAATGCACCTGCTGATGTAGCACACCATTATTATTGCCAATTGTTGCTTGAACATTTCTCCGCCATCAGCAGAGAAGGCCGTGATACCATTTAATATGCATTGATTTCCATCAAAGGAATCCAGCGAAAATTCTTGAAGGTTATTCCTGTTTCAACCCTTTATTCTTCACAGCAATACTGTAAAAAATCTTCACCGTTTCGATGCCAGTTATTCTGGCAATATTCAAACAACCCAGTGAGATAAACCTAATTCCTTTCATGTTCATTTAAGGACCAGTGCGCATTTATAGCAAATGCGATAATATGAAACATGCTAAACAGCGTTCCCCAGAATGTTAGCCAATGCAGTGTTAGCAATATGAGAAAGGTCATCGAGTTCAAACGTCAAGTCGGTATCTCTATCCAGAGATGGATATTCCTTTTGTGAGTATTTATAACTGTTCGTTAATGATTGAGCTATTCCTGAATGGCAGAACACTCGACAATGTCAGAAATGGAACTTTTAGAATAAAAATGCTGTTTTACTTAGTATTGTTTTGCACCTTTTAATAGAAATACGTAGTCTGTCCGGGAATTCAGAACAGTGGGAAAGGATTGTAGGACAGTTCAATGTTCACTTTGTCGAATATGGGAGGTTAGGGTCACAACTAATGTCCCTGCTGACCACATCTGTGGGAAGTGCACCCACATTCAGCTCCTTGGAAAATGTTTTAGGGAACTGGGGCTGGGCCTCGATAAACTACGGATCATTCGCGAGGCTGAGGGAGTTATTCATAGTATTTTCGGAAATGCCATAACAGGTCAAGTACAGGAAAATGGTACATGGTTTACTGTTGGCAGATGAAAACGTATCGGGCAGACAGTGCAAGGATCACATGTGACCGTTCCCCAGAAGAATAAGTATACCAAGTTGGATACTGTTGGGGTAATGACTTAGCAGTGGAAAGCAATGGGGTACAAGTCTCTGGCACAGAGGCTGTGCCTGTTGCTGAGAAGGGAAGGGGAGAGAGCAGATCATTAGTCATTGGGGACTACACATTTAGGGCCCAAATAAGAGAATCTGTGGTAATACGACAGATTCACGGTTTCTGTGTTGCATCCCAGTTGCATGGGTTCATGGTGACTCAAATAGTGTTTTCGGGATGCTTAATGGGGAGGGGTAGCAGCCCCAATTCGAGGTCCATGTATGGACTGACGACATAGGTAGCAAATACGATGGGTGTACAAAACAGAAATTCAGGCAGGTTTGGTGGAATCTTAGAGCCAGAACAAACAGTTGGTATTTCTGGTTTGTTACAAAAGTAACTTGCGAGCGAGTTGAGATATAGGGAAAGAGCAGTTGAACACCTGGCTACAGGGATGATGAGGAAGGAGGGGTCACATCCCTTTATAATTGAGGCTTTTTTCTGGTTTGGGTGGGAACTCTAAAAACGGGATGCAGTACACCTGAAAAAGAGGGGTAGAATTTCCTGCGTTGTGGTCATGTGGAATGTGCTCATGCTCTTCTGGACAATTTAAACGAATTCAGGAGGATGAGTAGGAACCTGAATTGTAGCTCCACTGGACGGATGTTGCGAGTAATGAGGTGTTAAGCAAGGTTTCAAGATTTCAAGATTGTACCAGCAAGCAAGAAGGTGGTTTGAAGTGTCGCAAAAGTGAGGACTGCAGATACTGGACACCAGAGTTAAGATCAGAGTGGTGCTGGAAAACCACAGCAGGTCAGGCAGTATCGGAGGAGCAGGAAATTCGACATTTCGGGTGGAAGCCCTTCAATCGGAATAGGTAGAGGAGATGACCTGGGGGTTGCAGTGAGAGGGAGACTCACTCAGATAGTTTTGCAGATAGGACGAGAACATTATGAAGGTAGGCATCCTTGCAAGAGGATTTGCAGCAAGGTTAAATCAACTACGCAAAATTGAGGACTGAAGATGCTGGAAACCAGAGTTTGGTCAGAGTGATGCTGGAAAAGCACAGCAGGTCAGTCAGAGTCCGAGAAGCAGGAACATCGACGTTTCGGGCAAAAGCCCTTCATCAGATGGTTTGAAGTGTGTCTACTTGAACTCCAGGGGTATTCTGAATCAGGTGGGAAACTTGCAGTATGGGGTGTTACCTACGACTTTGATATTGCGGCTGTTTCTGAGAAATGAATAGAGCGGGGAAAGGATTGGTTGCTGCAGGTTCTAGGGTTCAGATGTTTCATAACGAGCAAGAAAGATGGCAAATGAGGGTGAGAGAAGGAATTGTTATTCAAGGACAGTATGCCGGTGTCAGAAAAGACGTTTTGTGAGGACTCGTGTACTGAGGTAATAAGATCTTAAGATAGAAACAGGAAAGGAAACGTCACCCAGTTGGGAGTTTTCTGTCGAACACTGAAGTTTTCCCGAGATATGGAGGAAGAATTTGCAAAGACGGTTCTGGACAGAAGCGAAAATAACAGGCCAGCTCTTATGGGAAACTTTAACTTGCATAATATTGACTGGAAGTGTGATAGGGCGAGTACCTCAGATGGGTCAGATTTTGTCCAATGTCTGCGAGAGGGTTCCCTGACACAGGATGTATTAAGGCCAGCAAGATGGGAGGCCACATTGGATTTGTTCCTGGGAAATTAACCGAGCCAGGTGTTAGACTTGGAGGCAGGTGTGCACTTTGGTAATAGCGACCACAGTTTGGTTATGTTTATTTTTGGAAAGGACAGGGATAGCATACAACACAGGGCAGGACATATAGTTTGGGGAAAGGCAATAATGATACAATTAGGCAAGATTCAGGATGCATAGGATGGGTAAACAAATTTCAAGGGATATGCACAATTCAAATGTGGAACTTGTACAGTGAAAACGCTGCTGGGAGGCCTTGATAAGTATTCAGCTGTTAGACAGGGAGGAAGTTGTCGACAGACGGAGCAGTGATTTACGAAACAGTTCGAATTACTTGTCAAGAGGATGAATGAGGCTTATGGAAAAATGAGACTTGAAGTCTCAGTTATGGCGTTTGTCAGTGAAACATTAACCTGGACTGGCCTAAAGGGAGATGAAAGGTATTTAAGATTATAAAAGTTCAGATAAATAGACATGGAGTGGATACATCCTCTTGTGGGTTATTGTCGGACTTTAGGACATGGTCTAAGGAAAAGGGATAGCAAATTTAAATGAATTGAGGAAAAACTACTTCTCTCGAAAGATTGTGAGTCTGCAGAATTTTCTACCTCAAAGTGCGCTGCATGCTGGGATAGTGAGTAATCTTGAGGAGGGGTCCGCGAGATCTTTAGTTGGAAATGGGTTGAAGAGTCGTGGGGCGAAAGCAGGAAAGTGGGGGTAAGGAGCACATCAGCCATGATAGTATGGTGGACCAGAGTCGATTGGCCGAATTGCATTTTTCTGGTGCTAAATTTTATCAAGTGACGAACTGGACATTGCTGAGGAATCATAGTCGTACTTGGAGACACAAACTCTTGCTTGGGAACTTACTATGGGGAGGACAATGCCTGATATGAACAGAACAGTGTTGCAGAGTAGAATAAAGAAGAATACAGTAGTTTTATTTGTCGTTTCTGACATATTCAGCTGGCACAATAAAAATGAAACAGCGTTTATCCATGACCAAGTGGCATATAAATAGACTGACTAGACAAGAATTCAGTAATACACAGGGCAGCATAAAGTGCACAGGAAAGTGCAAAACATGCAAGACTGCACAATTATTTCCAAACATCCAAAAGGATAGGTAGAGTACGGGACAAAATACAATGTAACACTGAATGATCATTAATAAACCATTATTCCAGCAGCAATTGAACAAGTCGTCCGAAAATTGCAAATGGAATAGAATGTGATCAAACGGTGTTCAGGAGCCTGATGGCTTGTGGGAAGAAATTCTTTCACTGTCTGGCCTGTAAGAGACTGAATGCTCCGATATCGTCTGCCAGATGGCAGAATGGATAAGAATTTGAATGAAGGCTGTGTGGGGTCGTCCCTTGCGAATGCAGTGTGCAATATAAATGCCCGCAATTAAGAGTGACCTCGATGATCTTCACAGCTTTCTTCAATATCCATTGCAAGGTCGTACGATGCAATATGAATCAGTTCCCGAGCAAGCCCATCATGCAGCTAATCATGTTAACCTCATTTATCCCACTCTGGAATTTGGTGAGGAAGGGGGTATCGGTTGGATGATCGGGACGTGGCTTTCTACAGCCTATGCATAATGTAGAGACTGTGCTGGGTATTCTTGGCTATGGAACTTGTGATGAGTGACCAGGTGAGACACTCCACCAAGTGAACACTAAGGAATTTGGGACTCTTCACAATCTCCACAGGGAAGCCGTCGATGTCCAGCAGAAAGTGATCGCTCCATCCCCTCCTGGAGTCAATACCAATCTCTTTCGTTTTCTTAACATTGAGAGCTAAGTTGTCGGCTCTGCACCAAACCGTAAGCCACTGCACCTCCTCTCCGTATGCTGAATCGTCACTCCTGGTGATGACACCCACTACCACCGTGCCATCAGAGAACTTAATAAAGTAATTCGAACTGTGAATCACTGCACAGTCCTGTGTCAGCAGAGTGAACATCAATGGACTGAGCATACAACTCTGCCGCTACCCTCACTCTCACTCAGCGTGATGGTGTTGGAGATGCTGTTCCCAAACCCGACTTACTGATGTCTCCCCGTCAAAATATCCGATATACTTTTGCAGAGGGTAAACAGCAGACTCAGATGTCCAACCAGGTGGGAAGGAATGACAGTTTTAAATGCAGAACTGAAGTCTCAGAGCAATAATCCGATGGAGGTTTCCTTCTTGTCCAGACGAGTGTTCGCCAGATGAAGGCTGATGAGAAATGACATAATCTGTTGAGAGGTTTGGACGACATGTAAACTGCACGGTGTCCAATGTGGACAGGGCGGGAGCAAGTGCTGAATGAGCACCATTGCGAGCCTCTCGAAACAATCCATGATATTGGGTGTTGAAACAAAGGGACTGTAGCAGCTCAGGCAGGACACTGAAAACTTCTTCAACACAGGGACGATGGTAGCGGTCTTGAAGCACTTTGCAACTATGACACAACTCAGAGAGGTGCCTAAAATGTCCGTGATCTGAGCACTATGTCAGGGATGTTATCTGGTCCAGTAGCCGTACATGGGTAGACTCTGCAGAGAATTGTCCACACGTCAGCCATTGTAAGACACAACACCTGTTAACTTGGATGGGAGATGGTCATTTCTTGCCACGTCATTTCTTGCCTCAGTCTGTGCATAGAAGTTGTTCAACTGATCTGAGTGGGAAGCATCACTAGCACAGTCGGCTGTACTGCTCTGTGGTTGGCGATAGACTGAATGCCCTTCCACACGCTTAGGTAGTACCGTTGTCCTGTAAAAGGCTGCGAATTCTCTGTGCGTATGCAAGCTCTGCCTCATTAATAGCCCGTAAAAACTGGCCCTCGCTGCTGGTCAGGCCCGTTTATCATCTGATCTTAAAGCAGATTCATGGAACCGCCACAGCGCACACGCTTGATGTCATCCACAACTTCTAATTAGGGTGAGAACGGATAGTCTTAGACACAGTGTCGTATTCAATGCACTTGGTACTATAGCAAATGGCTGACGCTGTGCACACCTCTCGGTTGATGGAGTCACTATCGGTTGCCGCCTCCTACATGAAGTGCCAGTCAGAGTGCTCTGAGCAGTCTTGAAGAGCAGAAATATCACTTACAGGCCTGGATTTCAAACTGCTTCAGAACTGGTTTGACACATCTGACAAGCGATCTGTACACTGGAATTAGCATGAAAGAGATGTGGTCTGAGGAGACAAAGTGGGGACGGATTCTGCCCCATATGCATTGTGGATGTTTGTGGAAACAAGATCAAGTGTTTTCCACCTCCTCGTCATAAAAATCACTTGCTGATGGAATTTCGGGAGCACACATTTCAGGTTTGCGTAGTTAAGATTTCGAGCAATAATAAACTGTCCATCAGGGTCTGGGTACGGCGTCGACTAATAGCCCCGTACAGTTCATAGAGTGCCTTCTTAACATAAACACTGGTAGTAATATGCAGACCGACTATAGTGACAACGGTATGTTGCCGTGGCAAATGAAGTAGTCTACATCAAACAATCACAAATCTATCAGTGATGAACACTAACTGGAGAATAGCACAGAGTCCTTTCATTATTTATTTTTGATGTAGACACAAACTGCCACCCACAGCCTTTCCGCACAGAGCTTCATTTCGTTCAGCCCGAAACTAGGCAAGTCAATCTCGCTGGATGGTGTTGTCTTAAACTCTGTTAGGAAGCCATGTTTCCATGAAAACAAGGTCGCAGCCGTCTCTAAACACACGCTTAGAAGCATGCCGTAGTCAGATGCAGTCCAAATTCCTGTCCAGTTAGCAGATATTTGACTGCAGAATGGACGGGAGAAGTGGTCGGCTTGGGTTTGCTTTTCGCCAAATATGAACTCGTGCCAACTTACCAAGCTTCCGCCTCCTCGCACACTGCTTCTGACGTCTCAAAATCTGGTCAACTCTATCAGTCGAGGTCGAGGCTGAAGTCCTGGTCTCCAAAGCAAGCCAAGCCTGGAACTGCATTCATAGCTTTCGATTCAGGTTCGTTTTCGGCCCGTTCCTGCACAGGAACAGAGTTTGCAGATTGTAACAATATCTGCAAACAGTGGTTTTCCTATACCTGTTCCATCTTTGCCTTAGAAAACTGAAATTAAATAACTCAATGTCATGAGAGTCCTCTGCGAGGGGCGGCCGGGCCGCCATGTTTGAGTGCACAGAAGTGATGCAGCATGGTGTTCAAGGATCAGAGTGCTTGCATAATCATTGGCGTTTGTTAGAAAACAGGGTGTTTACAGGGCTGGTGTGGGCTTTGGAAGAGTATGGAATAGGGCCACAGACCATTGCTGCATGAAAAGGTGAGGTGTGTGTTCACCATCTGTAGCTACATTGTAAAAGAATGGATTGAGTTCACAGGCTTGTTCGAGGAAATGTATGGAAGTAGGACTACAGGCCTACGCAATGTGAAACAGACACAGCTGGGGACGCTATGTGTTACGGGAAATAACATGGAAACTGGGTATCAGTGTGGCAGTGGTACAACTGTCTGTTGCCAAGGGATGAGAAAGAGTGTGGGGGATAGTTCGTTGCGAGGCGAATATAGTTGCTGTCCGACAAATAACCGTTGATAGGTTTTCACAAACGGTGTGGGACTGGGGCCTTTAAAAGATGAGCAGAGTGCTGATGGGTCCACAGGCCTTGCTGAGAGAACAGATTGAAAACTGCACAACTAATTGTGGGTAATGGGACAGTGTGAATGTGGCCATGTTGTCTTTATCGAGGGAACAGTATGGCATTGGGCCAGCAAGCCTTCACAAGGGAAACTGATTGGAGATCGCACCTTAAGTATTTGATAGTGGAGGTTATTGATTGCAGAACCACCGTTACTGTTCAGAGAAACGTCTGTCTATTTAGATACCGGCCGTTTCCAGAGGAAAATATTGGATGTGGGCTCATTGTTTGTTGCTAGATGTGCAGAGTGGGAATTGTCCGCAGGCCATTGATGAGTGAACACATTAGAAATGGGACCACTGCATGTTAATTGCGGAGTGGATTGGGTATGGCACTGCAGGTCACTGCTCACAGACGAAGTGGGAAAGAATCAGCAGACGATGAGATGGGAAGCAGGTTCGATTGGGCAACAAGCCTTTGTTTGGAGAAATGAGTGGGGGTGCTGGACCAGGCCGGTCCTATGTAAAAAATGAATGTATAATCACTGGGCGTTGATCAGGCAACAACGGGCTGCTGGGGCTGAAGGTCGCTGCATTTGGAGCGGTACATAATTGTTCTAAGAATCTGTTGCTATGAAAACAGATGGGGCGAGAGTTCACTGACTGCTCCTAGGAGAATATAATGGCTGTGAGTCCACTGTCTGCTGCTCCAAACAGAATATGAAATGGTCAAAAGGCCAAAAGTTGGGCACAAGGAGATAATGGGTCCACTGTCTGTTCCGAAGGCAAACAGATATATTTGGGGTCACCGGACATTCCTAGATCTACAGAGGGGGCGCAGGTCCTTAGACCAATTACTAGAGGAACAGTGTGGTGTGGGGCTACTAGCAGTTTGTAGGGCAACAGAGTGGATGTTGGCATACTAGTGGTTACTAGATTGGCAGTTGGATTCAAGGGCATTGCTGGTAACAGTGTGGTGTTGAATCCAGAGGCCATTGCTACATGATCAGAGTGGATTCTGTCCAGAAGCCCTTGCTAGGGGAAGGTTGTAGAAGGTTGGATCTTGGGCGCTGCTGAAGAACAGTGTGGTCTGGGTCTGAATGTAGTTACAAGGGGACCAATGTGGCTGGGGACAAAGCCCATTGTGAAAAGATTTTGCTTTGGGAACAGCTGGCGTGCTGCACCAGAGCCTGTTGGTGGGTGAGCAGCGAGCTAATGGATATGCCCATCTTTGCTGAACGAAATGAGTCGCGTTGGAACTGACTCGGTGAACATAAGAAGGTGGGTCGGCAATGCGTTCCGAGGTGAGCCGAAATGGACGGAGCAGCCAGGGCCTCCAAGCGGAATAGAGAGGTTGGGAATGGCCGGGCACTTTCAGGGGAAGGGAGTGAGTTGGGGCCGACGTTCGCTGCTGGGGAGCAGGGTGATGTTAAGATGAAAAAATATTCAGGCAGACCATTGATTTGTTATAAGGTGGATGAATAATCTGTGCAGGCAGTTATTTTTAGGTCTGATGCAACTGGGCTCCAGGGTGACGATGTTTGAGAGCTCAACACACTGGAATGTTCAATTATCTGAAATTCTAAACTGAAATAGGAGAAGGTGAGATAGCATTGCTGGTTTTAAAATATATTAACAAAATAGTAAGGAGCAACAGTAATCTGGACAATGTGGAATCTTTATGAGCAGAGCTGTGAAATACCAAAGGAAAAAAAAATCATTAGTTGGAGTTGTGTACAGCCCACCAAACATTTGTGAATTTGGGAATGGCATCAAATAGAAAATTACATGTGAGTGCACTAAGGGTAGAGCAGATATTCCGGGTGACATCATCATGAATGTTGATTGGTCTAACCAAACTTTTACCAATAACCCAATGGCACAAAACAGTAAACTGCATATGTGTACACTAAGGGTATGGAAGAGTTGTGGGTGACTTCAATCTGCATGTTGATTGAACTAATCAAACTGGTAGCAATAATGGAGAAGGATTTCTTGGAGTTTACAAGGTTTGTTTGATAACTAACATTTGTCAGCTTTGAGGGGCAAACCAGCCCTGCTCCTTGTCGAATGACCATTACTTTCCCATTAATTAATGTCAGTAATTCATATAAGTTTACTCATATTTCTCATACATCTCAGATTGGAAATTCCAAGATAGAGTCATACAGTCCATGAGGACTATATTATTATCCTCTGCGTCCTACTGTCAACCCAGTTTGGTATCCAATCTGACAGCTCGCCCGGGATTCCATGCGTTCTACCATGTGGAACCTTTTCAAAGGCATTCCTGAAATCCATATAAACCACGTCTACCGCCCTGCCCTTGTCTACCTTCATTAAATAACTCTTGCAATTGTTTGAGGCATGTTTTCCTACAGCAAAGCCTCGGGAGTCTTGCTGAACAAAGGCACCTTGGAGTGGCGGTTCATAGCTCCTTGAATGTGGAGTCGCACTTAAATAGAATAGGGAAGAATGCGCTTGGTATGCTTTCCATTATTGGTCAGAGTATTGAGTACAGTAGTTCGGAGGTCATGTGGCGGCTGTACAGGAAATTGGTTAGGCAACTGTTGGAATACTGCGTGCAATACTGGTCTCCTTCCTATCGGAAAGATGTTGTGAAAGTTGAAAGGGTTCAGAAAAGATTTACAGGGATGTTGCCAGTGTTGGAGGATTTGAGCTATAGAGAGAGGCTGAAGAGGCTGGGGCTGTTTTCCCTGGAGCGTCGGAGGCTGAGGGGTGACCTTACAGATGTTTACAAAATTATGAGTGACATCGATAGAATAAATAAACAAAGACTTTCCCTGGGTTGGAGGAGTCCAGAACTAGAGGGCATTAAGTTTAGGGTGAGAGGGGAAAGATATAAAAGAGACATCAGGGGAAACCTTTTCAAGCAGAGGTTCATATGTGAATGGAATGAGCTGCCAGACGACGTGGTAGAAGCTGGTACAATTTCAACGTTTATGAGGCATTTGGATGGGTATATGAATAGGAAGGGTTTGGAGAGATATGGGCCGGTAGGTGGGATTCTATTGGGCTGGGATATCTTGTCGGCATAGTCAGGTTGGACCGAAGAGCCTGTTTCCAAGCTGTACATCTCTATGAACCTACGTCTCTAATCTTCTCAAAAAACGTACCCACCACATATGTAAACGTTACTGGTCGATAGCTCCCAACGTTTTCTTTCCAGCCCTTAGTGAATAATGGAACCATATTCGCTCTTCTCCCTTCTCTGGAACCTTACCCAATGCTTGCGATTAGGCACAATATCAAACGATCCCCCCGCGATTTCTTCGCTGGACTGCTGCAGTGCTCTTGGATATACCTGGTGAGGTCCAGGTTATTGATCCACCTTCATACATTCGAATACGCAAAGCAACATCTCTACTGTGTTGTGTACTTTCCCCAAGATATCATCACGAATATATTGAAATCATTTTATTATTTTGGTGAAGATCTCAAACGGTTACAATGTTTCCAAATTTTCTTCACTGATTATGTCGATCATGAAGACAAATAATTTTATGCTTAAATTACCAGTTTCATTGCGTTGAATTGGATACATTTCAACTAATTGATCAACTGTACATTTTGTTGCAGGAACAATGGCAAAGACCATTTGTTAAGTATCTCTCAGAACAAATCAGAATGCTAAACTGTAGTTGTCAGCAGCTGGTTTTCAAACTCCAGTTTGGTATGTCCAGTTTCCCATGGAAACTCAGAGATACTTATTAAAGGTATGCTGCACGGACGTAAGGTTTGGAAAATTCCCAGAAAGATTCACTACTGCTTTGAGTAGAGAAAAATGATTGGTTCATATAACATACAACTTTGTGTCTCTTCTCTCACACAGTGCTCTATATATCTGTGCTATGGACACAAAATATTCTAGAGGAGCAAGTGATTCAGCGCAAAACCCACTTTGAGAATTTCAGTTCGTAATCAGCACAGAACGAATCAGAAAGTCAGACTCCAGTTTGAGGATCCTAAAGTTACAAGTAAAAAATCAAATCAAAGCAAAACATTCAATAAGAATAGTTGAAGACCATCTGAATTTTTTCCCCAATTTTAATTTACAGTAAAATTATTTATTAAAATAACTTTTCTTTTGATAATCTTCTTGCTGTCATGTAAATTATTGTGAGCTCTCCCTTCATTGTCGTGTTTACAAAACCCTTTGTCATTCGGCTGGTGGCCTCAGTGTAACTGGCGCACTGTTCGGTAGACATACAACAATGATGCCTTCTCCAGAAGTTCCGGCGTCGTGAGTTTCCTGGCAGCTACGTCAAAGAAAACGACAGCATGTGACAAAATTTTACGATCACTTTAGTCATGATCTCCCTGAGAATTGCATTCGAGTCGTGTGGCAATTGCATTTCATCAGTGCAGACCCAATTGTCCATATTTTTTTTACTGTGTTTGGCCTCTACATCCAGATAAAGAAAGACATTAGTTCACTATCCGATACTATCTGCAGATTTTTAAGAAATTGAAAGTCCAAGTGATTTGAAAGCTATTCCCTGCTTCATTATTCTCACTCTCCCTCCACCCTGTGGTCAGGATGAGAAGCATTCAAAGTGCTGTTTCTGTGTTTTGTGAATCTGTGATTCGCTGACACTTTTCGGAAGGAACTTCGTAGGTACCTGAGCTCACATGTCCACCAATTGCGAATATATTAAACATTAAAGGACTCAAAAAATAACGGTGTCAAGATAAGTCAGGCACATTAACACTCTGGCATATTTGAAAGAAATATGATGTTGAAAGGATGAGTTACATCAAAGATAGAAGATGGGTTGCATTGGCGGAGGAGGTTACAAACAGGAGGAAGGTTGGAAAAACTTAGGAGATGATTATATTGAATGGGAACATTGTTATGTCCATGTAAGGTTTCATATGGAATGAGGATGGGTAGTGTTTCAGAAGATGAAAAAAAAAACGAAGTTTGGTTGATTGCAATGTATGACAAAGAGAGACTCAGGGTTGCAGAGCCGTAAAAGATGACAGTCAGCAAACTGAGTGTAGGGACTGGAGCATGCAACAAAGAAACAACAAGTGTTGACGGGACAGCTTTCAGAAATGTAGAGAGATACAGAGAAACCTATCGTGGTTATACAGAAATGGAGGCGCAAGTGAGCTGGAAGAGATGAGATTGATTGGAAAGGGTACAGTTTCTTGAAAAGTAAGATAGATAGTGAAGGATAATGGGAGTCGATGAGACTGCAGAATTTGTGGGCCAGCACAAGTTCTGGAGATTTTAAAGAAGCCTCGAGAAGCTGCAGAAAGTGGCAATATTTTCTCTGGTGTTCGAGTTTGTGCGTATCTTTTCATGTTGCGATGTCCCTGAAAGCCATTCTTTTAGGAATTTCTCATTTTACTTCGACATATATTGTTAAGAGATGGACACGAGTAAGAAACTGAAAGATATGCATTACTTGAAGGTGTTAAATGAAACAGGAAACTGTCGGGGATATTGGAGGGAAGGTTGTCAGTGCTGGAGGAGATAAATGTGGATTCCATTTTCGAAATGTCAGCCATACAGAGATGAAGAGTTTTGCAAGATTTGAAATGTTGGATGATGACTGACAATATTTCACTTTTGTAAATATTGCAAGACTTTCAGCGTTGCAAAGATTCGGTGCTGTATCAAAGGCTTTCAAGTTGACGATTCAGAGCACAGGGATGAAAAAGTGTGAGACAGACTGAAGGTAAAATGATTATATTCTTCAGTCCACTGAGGCCGTTGCAAGCTGAGTGCAAAGCAAGGGCAACACATGCGCGAAACCTCGACAGCGTTGCTGAGTGTTGAGAATAGACATATTGTTCACCCTCAAGTGTAGGAATAAATTAGGATGTAGAAATCCCGTCACTCATGGATGGTGTGAAATTGCTGCACCACGAAGCACGTTGTAATTATGAACCACGTTTCCACTAATTTCAGTTGTGTTGTTTAGTGGGAAATTGAATTACTGTTGTATATGGATACTTCACTGCAATCTTTAACTGTTCCCTAAACTTAGCCTGGGTCCCTCCATAAATTACTACATTTGTGCAACAACTTAAATTTCAATCATCAATCCAATTTCTCCAAAGACATACGATGAACTGTTGTAATTCAAGGGATCAGTTCCTGTAAATCTGTAGCATATGAAATATATAACACGGTTTAGCCATAGAAATATGGAGCTTCCCGATATAATAAACAGTAAAAATGCAGATTTCTTTCGGCTTTCCATTTATATGTCTCTTCCCATGCCGTGACCCTTCAAACACTTGCGCACTCGACTAGACATTAAAATGTATCGGACTGTCAGAGCATTAAGCTGGAAAATTAAAGTGAATGGGAGCAATGGCGTTAAAACTGTATCGAGCCCGTCAAATCCCAACCATGCAGGATCAGAGTAATAACTTGGTTTCGTGTGACGATATTATGGTACGTTGTCAATGATCATTCCAGGTTCATATGCACAGTAGAATGGAACGTTTTTGTAACAAAGCAGAAGGCTGGTTGGAGTAAAAACCACGCCTGCAGTTTTGCTGGTGCAATATTTTGTTTTCAGATTCTGGCAACAAATGAGCACAAATCAATCAAACGTTAAAGTCACAGGATACCAGACGGAAAATCTGCAGCTGCACGAGCCAAGAAATAGGTCACACTGCTCACTGGAGTGATGTCGAGAAAACATAATGGGAAATAATAATACCTGAATTGCCTCAGGTATTCTGCAATGATGACCATTCGATCAGCTGTCTACCAGGTAGCGAGTGGTGCAGGTTGAGAGGTGGCACCTTCCACGGGATAGGATCACAATTGCCACCAGGTTTACTGCAAAAGAGAATTGGAATTGAAATGGTCTGTTTCCAAACTGTATGGATTCAATTCATGCATTGCATGGAGATGTTGCCAAAAGAGAGAGCGAAAAAATGTTTGGGGATTTCTACTAATAGGCGAGAAGGAGATAGATATGCTGTGCATGCAGGTCTGAATTCATATTCTTAAATTGTCAAACCGAATATTGAATACTGAAGGCTGTAATATCGATAGATGGAAGATGAGGGAGGAGGTTGATAGGCAAGCATTGCAACTTATGTGGGGAAGATCCACGTTTGGGCGTTGGATTGGTCTGTGGGTGTGAAGTCATGCTAGGTTCGGAGAAGGAGCACACACCCTCCTTAGATTAGTTCTGAGTAAGTGTTACTGAATGAGAAACATTAACTGTGATTTGTCTGCACAGATTCTGAAAGACTTGTTGTGCTTTTATGACGTTTTCTGTTTTGCGTGGTTTTGTTGCATCTTCTTCATGTTGATTTCCCATGTGCACAGCATTATGTCTGCTTTTCTATGGCTTTTTTCTTTTGGCAGCACAGTGGGATATTTTCAAATATTTACATAGTTTTGCTGGTGGTCTCTTGGGCAATAGCAAGAAAATGGGATGAGAGGAGTGAGAAAGTTGTTGTTGGGTGGCACTGATATGTTGGGACAAATAGCCTTTTTATATGCACTAGGACTCCATAACTGTATGTCTGATTCTCGGCTCACGAATAAAATATTTTATTCCCGCTCCTCTTATCAGTAATGTTTTTCTTTCTCTCTTTTTTCACTTTTCTCTTTTATACTTACAATTTCCCAAACCTGCACCAAGTAATGAGCTTAAATCCAATTTCCACGTTGATTTATTTGCTTAAACATACTTAACCTCAATACAGATGCAGCCAGACCTGTTCAGTGTGTCCATGAGATTATTTTATGTTGGTGTTGCTGGTGTCCTTTTGTTTTGACATCAAATTTCCATTGGGCATAGCTCCTCTTAGTGCTCTAGGTTATTACATATTGATTGATGAAGGGATACGCTTAGCTGAGCAGAAATTTAAACGGACGAACAGAGAGTAGAAAATTCTGCAAAATGATCCACCATTCAGAACATGGAGCAGAATTAACCAATTGGTGAGATTATAAATACTCGAAATCGGAAAGTGTAGACATATTTTTACGAATTACTCGACGGCATGATCTGCAAATACATGTCTAACTGTTGATCACCCAATGGAATGAATACTCAGAATCCAATCAAGTCTTCTGAATTACAGAAATTACCATATGAACTTAAAATTTTAAATAATAATTCATAACCGGAGAAACATGTCTAATACCGCGGTGAAAGAGTGAAATCTGCATGCAGATCCCTCACACGTAAGTAGTGAACAGCACCAAAATCTCAAAGATCACAAGTGGTTGCTTAAGCCTAATAGTTCCAAACTTCAGTCAAGGGGAGAACTTGAGAATAAGGACCAACATGGCAAGCTTCATCGAACTGAACATTTACTGCTGGCATGAATGTGTACTGTAAACCAATTGTACAACCAACTGGGAGAAAAGAATCCTCAGATCCACAACATTGGAAAAGTTAACAATCACTGACTTGGAACACCAATGATAGCCAAAATGGTGTAGTATATTTTTCTTATGTTGTCCATTGATCCATGCACTTTCTGAGCAAAGTCGTCTGCACCCTCGTGACAATCTCTCTGTATTGAACTGATGGAAAAATATGCTGGAGTCCGCAAATCATTATTATCAAGATTAGGAAAGAGGAAGCATATTCAAATCAAAACAGCAGTTCCCTTTCCCACCCTAATGCAATTTCAGAACTGCTCGGTATTTCCATTGTTTTCTGGTTTGAATTGCGTCCTCTTACACTCTGAAGAATGATTTTCACGAGCATTTAATTAGCAGACAAGCATGACCGCTGGGACACTTGGTGTCTCAGAAGATTCCAAATGCTATTTTTATAACTCTAATTAGTATAATGAATAATGTAAGCAAACATATGACGAAAGTACAGTGAAATCCCTTTTTCTATAACGTTTGCAAACTTTGAGAAATTCAATTGAGAAGCATATATTTAGATGGACACTTGGATTGCAAAGATGTGCAAGGCTGCAGAGTTGGTTTGGTGTATGTTTTTACCATCCTGACATTGTGGATCATCAGGCCTTTTTGACTGTGGTATGGATTGTTTCGATTTTTTAATCTATATGTTTCCCATCAACTCTATGTTAGCTCTCTGGTGTTGAATGCAAGCAATCTTATTCAACAAGGACACACCCAACCTCATGGTGCACATTTCTGCACCCCCACGCAATGCCCATTTTCTACAGGGTAATTTCTGAGATAGGCACTTTACTTTTTATTCTTCATTTTTCGCATATATATTCACAACCCTGGCTCGTTTGATTTGTTATTATATACAAAATATTAACTCGTTAAACCTTCAACCTTCACATGAAAATATATAAAGCACTGAGCATTGGCGAATAAAATTTCTGATTGTTTCGTTTTAATAATGCATTTTCTAAGATGTCTCCTCTCAACTGTAATGATTCGCTGAACATGCCATCAAGGCAATCTCTAGATGGCACACAGAGTCGCTGATGTCTGTTGTCGAACTTAAAACGGTAGACAATAGTTATGGGCTTTAGCCCCACAATGATGTGGCGAGCTTTAATCCTCGTATGAGTTTAGAGTCAATTAGTATATTTCATTGTGCTATCTTCTATGTACCTATCCAAGAGTGCTTACATGCCCTAAATGTATCTTATCCTACTACCACTGCTGACGTTTCTGTTTCCAGCAGCATAAAATCAGAATGGTGTGTGGCATGCCTGGGGCCTCAGAGAGGATGCAGAACGTTCTCGAAGGGGAGAATGGTCAGCAAGACGCCATCGTCCACAGTGGAACCAAGGAAATAGGATTGGAAAAGTTTGATATTCTGAAGGTAGATTACAAAGAGTTAGGCAGAACGTTTAGAAGGATCATGTCGAAATATCTGGTTTCCCCCGGTGCCACGGACGAGTGAGGGCAGGAATAGAAGGATAAAGCAGGTGAATTCCTGACTGGGAGAAGGATTCACGCTTTTGCATCATTGAAATCTCGTTTGAGGAAGAAGTGACCTGTACAAGAAGAACGAAATGCACATAAATTGGAATGAGATTAATATTCTGGAAGGGAGGTTTGCTAGAGCTGCTATGGAGGATTTGAGTTAGTAAAATGGGAGGTGCGACTCGGGGAGATAGTGAGGAAAGAGATCAATCTGAGACTGGTAAAGTTGAGAACAGAAGCGAGTCAAACTGTCAGGGTATGGTTAGGAAGATGTTACTGGAATATCATAGCAGTTACAGAAATATGGCTCAGGGCTGGGCAGGGACTGGCTGTCTAATGTTCCGAGATACAAATGCTGCACGAAGAATAGAAAGGGAGGCCAGAGAGGAGATGGAGTTGCTCTTTTGATAAGGGAAAGCATTACAGTTGTAACGAGGGAATATCTTCCTGGGAAATATATCTAGTCAAGTTATTTGGGTGCCACTGAGACAACAGAAATGAACAATCACCTTACTGGGTCTCGAAAAAGTCCCCCTCATAGTCGGAGGGATATTGAGAAACCGACTTGTAAGGAGATCTCAGCTTCGGTAAGAATAATAGGGGGTTTACTTTCTGAACATAGACTGGGACTGCATAAAGGTTTCGATGCTGAATTTCGAGGTATCAAGCTCACTGAAGCACAACAGGATGGCGGTGACCTTATCGAGATTTATAATGTCATGAGGATCATGGGAAGGGTGAGTAACTCAGGTCTTCTTGCACTGTTGGAGTGTACAAAACCTGACAGCATACGTCTAGTGTGAGAGGGGAAAGAACTAAATGGAAAAGAAGTAACGTTTTCACCGAAATGGTGATGCACGTACAGAATTAACTGCCTGGGGAAGTACTGGACGCAGCTACAATTCCAATATCTGAAAATCACCTGGATGACTTTCATGAATAGGAAACGCTAACAGAGATATGGCCAAATTCTGGCAAATGGGAGTAGATCAGTGTAGGATATCTACTCGGCATGGCCATGTTGAGCCAAAGATGCGTGTCATGCTATTTAATTAATTTGACTCTTTGATGGATTGACTCTCATACTCTGTCCTTTTGGTAACCTCAGTGGATTTATAAATTTGAACTTATAACACGCCACATAAATTCGAACATCAGAGAGAAATCCACTTGGTAGATTCATTTTTCTTTATTTTTGCTCATCGTTTTATGCGTGGTTGCTGCTTATGCATATTAGCCAAATGCCGCGAATGCACTGTTCATTACAAAAAAAAGAGATTCTTTTGTGTTCATTACAAAAAAAAAGTTTCTTTTGCAGACGAGAAAAGAATTGGCATCCATACATCAGCAGTTGGCATTTACAGGAGCGATTGTAGTGTGAACATCAGAAAGGAAAATATAATGCATTTGTCCAATCGATAGCCATACAGAAATTCAGAGGCATGAAGATTTCTATCTATCGATGTGTTAAGTATCGTTATCTGCTCGCAAGTCTCCAATCAACCTCCTTTCCAGAAATTCATGTGTTACCACTCTCTGTAGTCTTATTCAGGAAATGTCTCTCCCGATTATGAAAACAACTTCACACTCAGCTCAATTTCATTGCACATGGGCCATGAACAAAAATTCAGCTCCATGTTCCTCCACTGTCATGCCAAGTCCTCAAACATCAGAAGAATAAATCTTGAAACTTCATAAAAGAAGGAAAATCAAGAAGACTTTTAACTCTCCACTGAAACATGTCACATGTGAAATTCTGTTGACACGCGTCCGAATTTTGCATTTTTGCTGTGTTGATCTGATCATATGATAACAGTGTCAATTTTTAAAAATCACACGACTCCATGTTATTGACCAACACGTTGAATTGGAAGTAGTAGATTTCGGAACGCTGCTCCTCCAACAGGTTGTTGTGCACTATAAGATCTTAAGACATAGAATAACAACAATGTTTAAGAGTGATGTAAGTGAAATGATATATTGAAAAACTGGACTATTTGTTTATTCGCTTGTCTTTTTGAATGCCAATGTTGCTTTTAGTTCTTTCATATGAAAATCGCAGAATATGTTTTAAAGTTGCATTTTCAAGTGAACTGTCACAACATGTGCTATGGCAGCGCCGATAATGCATTGGAGGTTTGTGGTGCCTGTGTGAGGTGACCTGAGTCCCAATGTTCAGACTGAATCTCATCTTCAAAACGGATTCACAGAATCTTACATCGATTCGTACTGTTTTTGAGCAAAGTAAAATATTATGCTGCAAGTAAAAATTTACCTCAAAAATTCGGGCGGCACAGTTGTGAGTACTGCTGTCTAACAGCGCCAGAGACCTGGGTTCAATTCCCACCCCAGGCAATTGTCTCCCTGAAGGGTTTCCTCTGGGTGCTCCGGTTTCCTCCCACAGTCCAAAAATTTGCAGGTTAGGTGAATTGGACTTGCTGAATTGCCCGTAGTGTTAGGTGAAGAGGTAAATGTATGGATGGGTGGGCTTTTGGAGGGTTGGTGTGGACTTGTTGGGCCGAACGGCCTGTTTCCACGCTGCAAGTAATCTAATCTAATTAAATTAATGTGTGTGTGTGTGTGTGTGTGTGTGAGAGAGAAAATGTGTATGCCTGTGTTGGGGGCATGAGTGTCTGTGAAAGACTGTGTGCATGTGGAAACGGTATACGTGAGTGAGAGACATCGGTGTGGGTGTGAGTATAGGAGTGCAGCTGTGAGCGTATGAGAGAGGGCAGCGTGAGAGTGCGTCCCTGTGGGAGAGAGGGAAGGAATGAGTGTGGATGTGTTGTGCAATGCGGTCACCTGTAGTGAGACATGAACCGAGGGTCCCGGTTGAGACAATACTCATTTGTACCGAACTTGGTTACCAGCCTCTCTCCATTGAAAGCAATGATTTGGCGATGCCGCTGTCAGTGAGACAGATTGTATGTTTATGTGTGATTGTGAGTGTAAAGGCGTAAGACTGTGTGAGAGGGTGCGTGTTTGAGTGTGGGATCGTATCAGGTAGGGTCTACGTGAGTTTGTGTGTCTGTAACTAGGTTTGAAATTGATTTTGCCTTAAATTTAAGAGGAAATTTTGCAGTCCAGTGTTGCAGAGTGTGAAATAAAAGATAGGTTGAGGAGAAAGAGGTTGCTAATAGTTGTTGGTTTTATTATTCTCTTTTGGGTTGACAGAAAATAAAATTTATTTTTATTTAAGTTGTGCCGTCTTGGATGATTGTATTTCACTTCAAATTTAACAGATTACGGTGCCAGGTGAGATTCTCTGTGTGTCTTTTTTAAAAATTGGCAGTGTGTTTTATAGTGTGGAGGTTCTCGCCTGTGATTTCTATATGATTAGGCAGATCCATTATGAGATTTGAACAGGTTATAATAGATGTGTGGATCGAGAAAATAACAGTAGATTAAGGCATTTGCCGGTTAGTGTCCTGGGTCATTCAATAAAACAAAGGTGGGACAATTTGTTTTATTTTAGTTGCCTATGGTTGGTTAAATTAAAAGTGAGAGTCATATCGGTTAAAATTGGTAAAACGTATCTGGGGTTTGAATATGATTCCAAGTTTGCAAAGATTGTTTGGAAAGCAACGGTAAAAAAGTACTGTCGGAATTACAAACAGAGGTTAAAATTTTGTTTCACCAAGGACAAAAGTAAAGCAAAATTGTCAGGGAATTACTCAGGAGGGCAAAACGGACAATGAGATAGCTTTGGCAAATAGAATTAAGGAGATTGCAAAGGGTTTTTACGGATATATTAAGGACAAAAGGGTAACTAGGGACAGAATAGGGCCCCTCAAAGTTCAGCAATGCGGTATTTTTGTAGAACCACAGAAAATGGGGGAGATACTAAATGAGTACTTTGCATCAGTATTTACTGTGGTGCCAAAGTTTAAGAAGGGCGGTAAAGACATGCCAGGGAACGATAGAACGGTGAGCCTGACCTCGGTGGTGGGCAGGTTGTTTGAAGTGACAGGATGCACATGTATTTGGACAGGCAAGCACTGATTAGCGATAGTCAACATGGCTTTGTGCGTGGGAAATCAAACTTGGTTGAGTTTTTTGAAGTAACAAAGAAGATTGATAAGGGCAGAGCAGTAGGTGTGATCCAAATGGACTTCAGTAAGGCGTTCGACAAGGTTCCCCATGGGAGACTGATTAGCAAGGTTAGATCTCATGGAATAAGGGAGAACTATCCATTTGCATACAGAACTGGCTCAAAGTGTAGAAGACAGAGAGTGGTGGTGGAAGGTTGTTTTTCACACTGGAGTCCTGTTGCCAGTGGAGTGCCCCAAGGATCGGTGCAAGGCCCTCTATATTTGGTCATTTACATAAATGATTTGGATGCGAGCATAAGACGTACAGTTAGTAAGTTTGCAGATGACACCAAAATTGGTGGTGTAGTGGACAGCGAATATGGTTACCTCATATTACAACAGGACCTGGACCAGATGGGCTGATGTTCTGAGAAGTGGCAGACGGAGTTTAATTCAGATAAATGCGATTTGCTGCATTTTAGGAAAGCAAATCTTATCAGGACCTGTACACTTAATGTTCAGGACCTAGGGAGCGTTGCTGAACAAAGAGATCTTGGAGTGCAGGTTCACAGCATCTTGAAAGTGAAGTCGCAGGTAGATAGGATATTGAAGAAGGCGTTTGGTGTACTTTCCTTTTTTGGTCAAAGCATTGAGTTCAGGAGTTGGGAGGTCACGTTACGGCTGTACAGGACATCAGTTCGGCCACTGTTGGAATATTGCGTGCAATTCTGGTCTGCTTCCTTTCGGAAATATGTTGAGAACCTTGAAAGGGTCCAGAAAATATTTACAAGGATGGTGCCAGAGTTGGAGGATCTGAGCCACAGGGAGAGGCTGAACATGCCTGGGCTGTTTTCCCTGGAGCGTCGGAGGCTGAGGGGTGACCTTACAGAGGTTTTCAAAATTATGAGGGGCATGGATATGATAAATAGACAATGCCTTTTCCCTGGGGTCGGGGAGTCCATAACTAGAGGGCATAGGTTTAGGGTGAGAGGGGAAAGATATAAAAGTACCTAAGGGGCAACTTTTCACGCAGAGTGTGGTACATGTATGGAATGAGCTTCCAGAGGATTTGGTGGAGGTTCGTACAATTGCAAAATTTAAGAGGCATAGGATGGATATATGAAGAGGAAGGGTTTGCAGGGATATGGGCCGGGTGCTGGCAGGTGGGTCTAGATTGGGTTGGGATATCTGGTCATCATGGACAGGTTGGACCGAAGGGTCTGTTTCCATGCTGTACATCTCTATGACTCTATTTAAATACTTAGGTGTCAGTGAAACAGACTTGTGCAGTGTCCTTGAAAAAAGATTTGAATTACAATTGAGGAAAAGTTTGTTAGATGGTAAAGAAAGACAGAATAAAGTGCGAGAAAAAGACAGAAGAAAGGTAGAGAGAAAGACAGACAGAAGAAAGGGTGAGAGAAAGTGAGAGAAAGTTTTCACTGAGCAATAAGAGTGAGAATTCGAAGTTGCGAATTCGGAACTTTGTCATCAGAGTCAAGTTAACAGGATGGAGATTAGATGAGATGTTCGTATTATATACAAATATTTAAAATCTCAGCCACATTTTCATGAGAGAAATATGGAAAACCTTCTTCAACTCATTTGAAAAATTGGTGAGCCTGTTGTCGTGGTCCCTGTATTTATGGATAATTCTAGTTTAGACGAAACTGGTAGGTAGGACTAGTGAGGTATTTGCCGCTATGTCAGATGAGAGGGCAAGAGATTACAAAGAGGTCAAACAGGCTATTTTAAGCGTTTATGAACTGATACCAGAACCGCATAATCAGCTTTCAGAAGCATTAAAATGGAATTAGATGAGACTTATTTTTAGGATAAGATCTGTGAGGTTCAAAGTGAGATTATTCTGCTGGTCGAGTTGAAAATTCATGTGGAGTGTTCCTGAGGGCTATCAGAAATTTCAGAATTTTCCAAAAGCATCACGTTAAACACGGTATCAAAGAAGGAGAATCCACCTGAGGGTAACTTTCAAAAAGGTGAAAGCTTGAGAAGGAAATGGGGACCGCGTCAGCATAGTGCACAAGCGAAATCGGCGAAATACAGTAGTTTGTTTAGTCTGTGTATTACACCGCGGAATGTTTAGAAGTAGAATATGAACTCGATAGATTAGACTAGATTCCCTACATTTTGGAAACAGGCCCTTCCAAACCAGTTTCCCTCTGACTAATGCACCGAATACTACAGGCAATTTAGCACGGCCAATTCACCTGGCTTGCACATCTTTGGACTGTGGAAGGAAACCGCAGCACTTGGAGCAAACCTACACTGACACGGGGAGTCCTACCTGCCAGTGTGAAAACTCCACAGACTGTCACCCTAGGTTGGAATCCAACCTAGGGTGCTGGTGCTGGTGCTGGTTCTAACCACTGAGCCACCGTACCGCCCATGAATGTGTTAACTGTGCTGTTTGAAAGACTCAGGCTTCGGTTAAAAAAAAATCATTTTTATTGGCCTGGACTGCACGAGGATGTTGCTAACTTTCGCCAGACCTCTCATACATGCCAAATGGTCGGTACGTTACAGGCGGAAATAAAGCTAGGACCTTTGTTAACAATTCCCGCATGTGAAGAACGTTTCATTTGGCTTATGAAAGATTGTGTCGGACATACGCTGAGAAAAAAAAAATTGGAAACAGCTTTCATTAACTATAATGGCTTTGTCTATCAGACGTCAAGAGTCAATTGAGTTATGAGAATTAAGGCAAAATGAGTGGTAGAGGAGTTCGCTTTATTCACGTGTTATGGGCTACCCAGAGAGATTCCTTTGAATCAAGGTTCTAATTTTACTGCAAGGCTAGTTATGGATTTGGATTTTATTCAAGTAAGTATCATACTTAATCCAAGAGAGCTTTAGAAAGCTGGCATAAGACCTTGAAGACCATGTTGACAGCATACTGTCAGACTTCCCTCAATAATGAGGATGAAGATGTCCAATTCGTATTGTTTCCCATGACAGATGCACCAAATGAATCTACTCAGCTTACTCCCTTCGAGTTAATATTCTGACATGAAGGTGAGGACCCATGAAATTATTGAAAGTAAACTTGACAAGACCAAAGCACAAGACCTAACAATTTGGTTTTGCATCTGGTGAGAGGAAGACGTTATGTCGAGCAGGTGGTATTGCTAAAACGTACCAAAAGGGGCCATAGCATAAAATGAAGCAGTTTGTATATAAAAGCATAGACTCTGACGTTGTCTTTAGGTCATGACGTGTTAGTACTGTTGCCAGTGAGAGGACACAATTTAAAGCCATGTTGAGTAGCCCCTGATAAATTTAGAAAAAAAGTGGAGTTAGGTAAACTATCTCATAAAGTTGTTGACTTGTTGAAACTGTATTACACTGGAGAGAAAGAACTGAAGAAACAGGTGTAAGTTACTTCTCAGCAGAGTGGGGAATCAAATCCAGATGTTGTGGATTTTGATGTGACTCAAAATATCTTTCAAACTAAGAAGGCCTTGAGGAGTGCGAACAGCTTAATATGTTATCTTCCTCAGGAGCAATGAACACAGTTGAAAGTTTGTTGCTGTAGTATGCGAACATATGTATGAGTCTGATGCATCAGAATAATACGATTGTAAATGAAGTGGATATAGGGAATGCTGTTCCGATAAAGCAACACCCCAATCAGCTTCACACTTCTAAAGCCAGCGAAGTCAAGAAGGGTATGGTAGCCAAAATCAGCGAGGATGGCATTGAACTGAGCCAGAATACATAAAGTTCAATGATGTTCTTAGATACCAATGCCCACGTGCAAATAACTTTTCACACGGATTGTGAATGATTGCGGTGGACTCCTGCCTGAAAAAAAAACAGTTTTCAATATCCACAATGTTTGTATCTACCAGATTTGAAGAGGCAATTTGATTACAAGAATTCAGGCAATCAGACTGGACTCAAGACCCGACTAGATTCAACGATTTTGCTTGGATTATTGGAAGTCCACGCCGTTACAAAATCGGACTCATATCCAATATCGAGATTGGAGGTCTGTATGGAGAAAATGTGACAAGCAGTTATATCACCAAGTTAGAGAAACTGTGTTTTTATGACAAGTACATGTCCCAATGACAGTGAAAGACATTTCTGCGCTTGCAAACCCAAATGAACTGCAACAAATCAAAGTGATGCCCTTTGGAAGGAATAACACACACGCCACATGACAAAGACTCACAAAGTTGTCGATTGGTTAATAAACTGTGAAGTCTGTTTGAACAATGTATTGATGTTTCATAAGCACCGGTAGGATCATATTGTGCAGTTTGAACGAACACGAGAGGCGAAATTGGCAATAACATTAAACAATACAGAAGACACGAAAGCAGAGGTGACGTTCTTGGGACATAGTCGTGGCCCTGGAAAGTTGACCACACGGAACGCAAATACGAAGGCCATAGAGGAATTCTACAGAATAAAGTATAGATAAGCTAGGTATCTATTCAATTATGAAACATATTTGTCTGGCAAGAAGTTAATGTGAACTAAGGTTAAAGTCATGCACATGTCATGGTGATGCTGTTAAGGCAAACAAGAAATTGAGCCATTTTTTCATTATGTTGGTCCATTTGCTTTCTTCTGGGAAGGGGTCATGAAGGTTTATATGCATACTGTATTTTTAAAGGAGAGAGGAAGCTAACCCGGCCATAGAAAAGCACACCTGAACAGAAGGTCTTAATATGTAACATTTGGTGGCCACAAAGACTTTGAACGGTGTTGCCATGCACCAAACAATTTCAAAATTGGTCAATTAGATTCAGTCGTACCCCAGATAACAAATACCAATCGAACTTCAATTTTTCAATTTGGGATGACATCAAACCAAATAAATGATCCAATGTTTTGGGGAATAAAACGAGACATTTTGAAGAGATTGGTAGAGAATAGCAACGACTACTAAGAAAGAAGCTGCTAGCTATATAGTTGTCTGAAACTTCCTTTCTAAAAACCAATATGTGCAGCAGAACACGAATGCCAAGCCAGAGAAATCCACAAAGAATGGTCGAGATGTGGAGATGATAACGGTCTTTCAAATTGATTTTGAGGTCAAGTTAAGAGGGAATGTATCGGACCAGTATTGTTCAGTGATAGTTAAAAGATAGCATTAAGAGGATGTTGTAAATAGTTTTTGGTTTTAGTATTCTCTTTCAGACGTATAGAATAAAATTGTTAATTTTTAATTTAAATGGTGACCTTTGGGATTATTGCTTTCCTCTCGAAATTTAACGCATTGCAACAAGCGGAGAGGGTATCTGCGTGTCAGTTTTAGAATGATAAGAGCGTTTTAACCCGTGTCATAATCAAGTCTTCATGTCTTTCTCCACGATAAACACATTAGGAAATATTCATTGAGAACGTCGCCCATTTGTGGTAGTTAGACAAAAGTATAAACTCACACTCTTACTCTTGAGAGGCCATGATCTTTCTGTATTAATTCATTTCTCTCAGCCAAAGCTATCTAAACGCCTTCATGAATAAACTTTATTGTCCACTGCATACCTCTCGGTAATCCCTTGATCATAGCTGCCTTTACGTTGAAAATAAAGCCTTTATTCTTTTATTGCTGATGTTCTGTTCAAGAAAGTAAACCGTGATATTTCAGAAAACTAAAGAAAAGTCAGCATCGCACTGTCATTTGGAAAGCTGTTGGAGAGTATTCTAATGGACAAGACTTTTGATGTTTCAAACCACCTGGCTTAATTAGACACAGTTAAAATACCTTTGCGCAGGCAAGGACATGTCTTATTAACATGATTGAATGTTTCGAGGAGGTGATGAAACTTGTCGTTTATGGTCCTGCTGTGGATATTATCGACATGGATTTCACTGAGACTTTCAGCAAAGCCCCTCATGATAGAGTCGTCCAGAGATTTAAATGCATGGCATCCACGGTGAATTGGTCGCTGGAATTCTTTTGGTTTTGCCCATACTAGGCAGAGGAACGTGGTGAAAACGCGGAGTTTTGTTTTCTGAAAAAAAGTCCGTGACAAGTGGTGGTCCATCGTTATCGCGACTGGTATCTCTGCTGTTTCTGGTTTTCATTATTGACATGAATGAAATTGCAGATTGTGAGTTTGTAAGTTTACAGATGAGATAAGGTTCAGTGGTTTCTGGGAAAGTATAGAAGTTTGTCAAAGAATAGAGCAGGAAGTAGATCTGTTCTAGGTATGCACGAAGAGGGGGAAATGAGGTGAGACTAGGCAAAAGGCTACAGAAATATAAAATTAATGGATAGGGTTATTGGCCTGAGTCTCTTCCCCACAGTGCAGTGTCTATCTTTACATTGCATGTATTTCAGGTGAGTGAATCAAAGTTCACAGTCTGGTACGTACTGTCGTGATGTCAGTAGTGGCAGAAGGGGGAGCTAAGGAAGCCTTTAGGTATGCACATTATAATGCAAGTCATGTAGGGATATGGTCAAAGGGCAGGCAGAATACATTAGTTTAATAATGAAGCATTTTTGATTGGGAGCAGCGGCCGAGTAAAAGCGAACCCGGGAGACTACAGCTAAGGTAAGACAGTTTCTTTTCAAATTACTCACCTGTAGCGGGCAGCGGTGTTTTTTTCTCTCTCTCTTCACAGAAAGAGCGGGAGCAGCAGAGGAAGTGACGGCAAGCAGAGGGGCAGCCGGGAAGGAGAACAGTGAGTATAAATACTCACCCTTTAATCACCAACGGTCATTTGAGTGGGAGCAGCCGCGTGAGCTGGGCGGAAGTGAGGTTGGAGCACATAGCTGGGCGGGAAGGTAAGTGATTAGTATTTGAGTGGGTGTGTTCTATTTGCGGGTGTGCAGCCAAAGGTCGTGGTACACATTGGCACCAACGACATCTCTAGGAAGAGGGGTGGGGAGGTCATTTAAGAGCTCGGAGTTAGGCTGGAAGCTAAAAGCTAGGACAGACAGGCAAGGAATAGGTGTCGGAGGGAGGGCTTCAGATATTTGGGCAATTGGACTGCATTCTTGGGAAGGTGGGACCTGTACAAACAGGACGGGTTGCACCAGAACCAGAAGGGCACCAATATCCTGGGGGGTAGGTTTGCTAGCACTCTTCGGGGGGGGGGGAGTTTAAACTAATTTGGCAGGGGGATGGGATCCGGACTTGTAGTCCAGCAAGTAAGCTAGCTGTGTCAGGATGCCCAAGACTGTAGGGAGGCTGTGGAGAAGGTAGCACTGACAGGGACTACTTGCGGACACGGAGATGGGCTCAAGTGCGTATACTTCAACGCAAGGAGTATCAGAAATAAGGTGGGTGAACTTAAGGCGTGGATCGGTACCTGGGACTACGATGTTGTGGCCATCACGGAAACGTGGATTGATGAGGGACAGGAATGGCTGTTGGAGGTTCCTGGTTACAGATGTTTCAGTAAGATTAGGGAGGGTGGTAAAAAAGGAGGGGGGTGGCATTGCTAATTAGAAATGATATAACGGCTGCAGAAAGCAAGTTTGAGGGGGATCTGCCTCTGGAGGTAGTATGGGCTGAAGTCAGAAATAGGAAAGGTGCAGTCACCTTGGGTGTTTAATATAGGCACCCCAATAGCAGCAGAGATGTGGAGAAACAGATTGGGAAACAGATTTTGGAAAGGTGCAGAGGTCACAGGGTCGTAGTCATAGGCGACTTCAACTTCCCAAATATTGATTGGAAGCTCTTTAGATCAAGTAGATTGGATGGGGCGGTGTTTGTGCAGTGTGTCCAGGAAGCTTTTCTAACCCAGTATGTAGATTGCCCAACCAGAGGGGAGGCCATATTGGATTTGGTACTCGGTAATGAACCGGGACAAGTGATGGGCTTGTTAGTGGATGAACATTTTGGTGATGGTGACCACAATTCTGTGACTTTCACCTTGGTTATGGAGAGAGATAGGTGCACACAACAAGGTAGGTTTTACAATTGGGGGAAGGGAAATTACGATGCTGTAAGACAGGATTTGAGGATCATACGTTGGGAGCACAGGCTGTCAGGGAAGGATGTGGTGGAAATGTGGAACTTTTTCAAGGAGCAGATACGACGTGTCCTTGATATGTATGTACCTGTCAGGCAGGAAAGAAATGGTCGTGTGAGGGAGCCTTGGTTGACGAGGGAGGTTGAATGTCTAGTACAGAGGAAGAAGGATGCTTACATAAGGTTGAGGAAACAGGGTTCAGACAGAGCAGTGGAGGGATACAGGATAGCCAGAAGGGACCTGAAGAAAGCGATTAGGAGAGCTAAGAGAGGGCATGAAAAATCCTTGGCGGATAGGATCAAGGATAATCCCAAGGCATTCTTTGCGTATGTGAGAAACCTGAGAATGACGAGGACGAGGGTAGGTCCGATCAAGGACAGTAGTGGGAGACTGTGTATTGAGTCGGAAGAGATAAGAGAAGTCTTGAACAAGTACTTCTCTTCAGTATTTACGAACGAGAGGGACCGCATTGTTGAAGAGGAGTGTGAAACGGACTGTTAAGCTCGAAGAGTTACTTGTTAGGAAGGAAGATGTGTTGGACATTTTGAACAACTTGAGGATAGACAAGTCCCACGGGCCTGACGGGATATATCCTAGGATTATGTGGGAAGCAAGAGAGGAAATTGCAGTACCGTTGGCAATGATCTTCTCGTCTTCACTGGCAACGGGGTTGGTACCAGGGGACTGGAGAGTAGCGAATGTTGTGCTCCTGTTCAAAAAAGGGAATAGGGATAACCCCGGGAATTACAGGCCAGTTAGTCTAACTTCTGTGGTAGGCAAAGTAATGGAAAGAGTACTGAGGGATAGGATTTTCGAGTATCTGGAAAGACACTGCTTGATTAGGGACAGCCAGCACTTATTTGTGAAGGGTTGGTCTTGCCTTACAAGTCTTATTGAATTCTTCGAGGAGGTGACCAAGCATGTGGATGATGGTAGAGCAGTGGATGTAGTATACATGGATTTTAGTAAGGCATTTGATAAGGTTCTCCATGGTAGGCTTATGCGGAAAGTCAGGAGGCATGGGATAGAGGGAAATTTGGCCAATTGGATAGAAAACTAGCTAACCGGTCGAAGGCAGAGTGGTGGTAGATGGTAAATATTCAGCCTGGAGCCCAGTTACAAGTAGAGTTCCGCAGGGATCAGTTCTGGGTCCTCTGTTGTTTGTAATTTTTATTAATGACTTAGATGAGGGAGTCGAAGGGTGGGTCAGTAAATTTGCAGATGATACGAAGATAGGTGGAGTTGTGGACAGTGAGGAGGGCATTTGTCGTTTGCAATGGGACTTGGATATGTTGCAGAGCTGGGCTGAGGAGTGGCAGATGGAGTTCAACCCTGCCAAGTGTGAGGTTGTCCATTTTGGAAGAACAAATAAGAATGCGGAATATAGGGTTAATGGTAGGGTTCTTCGTCAGGTGGAGGAACAGAGGGATCTTGGGGCCTATGTACATAGATCTTTGAAAGTTGCCACTCAGGTGGATAGAGTTTGCAAGAAGGCCTATGGAGTATTATTGGTCATTAGCAGAGGGATTGAATTCAAGAGTCGTGAAATGAGGTTAAAACTGTCCAGGACTTTGGTTAGGCCACAGTTGGAGTACTGGTCGCCTCACTTTAGTAAAGATGTGGAAGCTTTGGAGAGGGTGCAGAGGAGATTTACCAGGATGTTGCCTGGAATGGAGAATAGGTCGTACGAGAATAGGTTGAGTGTTCTCGGCCTTTTCTCATTGGAACGGCGAAGGATGAGGCGTGACTTGATAGAGGTTTATCAGATGATCAGAGGAATATATAGAGTAGACAGTCAGAAACTTTCCCCCCGGGTACAACAGAGTGTTACAAGGGGATATAAATTTAAGGTGAAGGGTGTAATGTATAGGGGAGATGTCAGGGATGGGTTCTTTACCCAGAGTGTGGTGGGGGCATGGAATGCGCTGCCCGTGGGAATGGTCGAGTCAGAATCATTGGAGACCTTTAAGCGGCATTTGGATTGGTACATGGATGGGTGCTTAATCTAGGTTAGAAGTTCGGCACAACATCGTGGGCCGAAGGGCCTGTTCTGTGCTGTATTGTTCTATGTTCTATGTTCTATGTTAAGCATGTTAAGGATTACGTCATCCGTCGAAGTGCACGTTCCTGTGCTTTCCAGGTCTATGTTCGTTGTTCCAAGTTCCCGAAATTAGGTACTTGTGCATCTAAGATAACCCGGCATCGATGGAAAAGTAAATCTTTCAACACAGGCATGTGAGTACACATGACAATTTATGTAACTCAATTGAAGTCAATGCAATCATTATTTTTATGCCTTTCCTTCAGAGCGCTGTTTTCCCCCTGTTGTTTAATGGAAAGATTTGAATTTTCCTCCTTTTATGTGCGATACCGGCAGTCATGAATTGATGACCAAAATGAATATTGACTGGGGGGATGAAGAAATAGGCTGTCTGGATTCAAAGAATAAAGCCAGGTAATGTGATTTTTCAGATTGTTCTATTGTGAAAGGACATGACTTCCATGTTGCAAATAGACAAATTTCAGACAACTATTCGACTTTCTGTTATCGTCCTTCTGCAGTGCTTGTTTATCTCCTCTTCAAATACGCATCAAATTCTCCCTTTACTCTGAGGCAAAGCATTCCAAGTTCCAAACACATACCATCAGCGAATGTCTATAATGTATGTTTCATTCACTTACCAAGCTTCTGAGCAGTCTGTACTCTGAGGAAACCTCCCATAAATGATAAGAAGTCTTAGCATGTCCACTCAACCATTTGTACCTCAGAGTGATTAGATTCAATTGCTGATTTTCCGTCCTTTAATTTGGGTCTAAATGACATCATAGAACATAGAATGTGGAACATTGCAGCAGATGACAGGCCTTTCAGCCCTCGATGTTGCCCCGAACTGTGAATCCAATCTGAAGCCGATTCATCCTGAACTATTCCACTTTCATCCTAATGTTTATCCAATGATCGTTTAAATGCCCATTAACTTGGCGACTCTACTAATATTATGAGCGGGGCATTTCACGGTCTGAGTGTCTATGAGTGACGAAACTACCTTTGACATCAAGCCAATATCAATGAGCCCAAAATTTAAATCTATGCCACTTCGTGCTGGTCATCACCATCCGAGGGAGAAAGCTGTCAGTGGGCAACTTGTCTAAACCTCTGATAGTCTTACATGTTTCAATTAAGTCACATGACAACCTTCTTCTCTCGAACGAAAACAGCCTCGAGTCCCTCAGCCTTTCCTCGTCAGAACTTCTTTCCATACTCAGGAACATCCTGCTAAATCTGCTGTGAGTCTTTTCCAAAGTTCCCTTGTCTTTACTGTAATGCAGTTACCAGAACTGCAAGTATGACCGCACCAGAATTTTGTCCAGCTGAAAGTTAACCTCGTGGCTATGACCATCAATCCCTCTACCAAAAAGCCAATACGACATGTGCCTTCTTAACAGCAATATCAACCTGAGTGGTAATTTTCAGAGATCGATGCACATGGACACCAAGATCTCTGTTCATCTGCACTATCAAGAATCTTTCCTCTAGCCCACCTCTCTATTTCTGTTGCTCTTTCCAAAGTTAATCACTTCATACTTAACCACAGAAAACTCCATTTTGCACCTCTCACCCTAGCTCTGTAGCTTGTCTATGTCGCATTGTAGCCTGAAACATTGATCGTCACTATCCACAACTCCACCGACATTAGTGTCATTCACAGTTTTCCTTACTCATTCTGCTCCGCCCTCATCCAGGTCCTGCTGAAAGATGACCCACTGCAGTGGCCGAAACAGATCCTTTCATTCCACTACTGACAACTGAACTCAGGATATACAGCTCCCATCAACCACAACCCATTGTCTTCTCTCAGCTAGCCGATTTCTGATCCACACCCCAAATCACCCTCGATTCCATGCCTCTTTTCTTTTGTGCAATAGATTCCGATGCGGATCCAAAACAAAACTTGAATGATCAAAACATCCCAACAAAATGAAATGGTACAGGCTTGACCTTCTCAAAGTATTTTCAGAAGGTGGCCCTGACTGTGTTTTTTGTATGAAGGTTGCTGTGAAGTGAGTGTTCCCCAACTGATACAAGTCATCAAAGCACTGGACCTTCAGGGAAAAAAAACACAGTAATTTCAGGACAACAGTTGTAGCCCCAACAAATGAAAACGTAATTTTGAATAACTTAACTGTTGAAATACTACACCAATCCGCTCCAATAGCTATTAGTAATTAAGTGTTCAAATACTTTAACATCCCATGAACATATCCATGGCAAAAACAAATCAAACACAAACTCTTATCGACGGAAGGAAACAACGACAAAGACATAACCTTCAATATAAATTCAGAAAAGTATTTTAAAGAAGCTGGCGACATTCCTGCACTCCACCGACTTGTGTCTGCTGCAGCTGAAATAAAGTCAAAAAAAGGGCATGAACTGAGAGCACTGGCCGTTCCTTTTCCAGCTTTAACCTGGAAAGTAATGCATGAAAATAAGACTGTTCGACTATAACCTGGTGTTTTAGTCCAACTACGATACCTCCAAATCATTATTAAAAGCGATACTGTGGCAGCTATGCCTTTATGACCTCTTCATATAAAAAAGACAGAATATCATTTATAAAGTAACAGCATTGTCACCAGCACAATACGTTATTTTTTCTGATCTTACATCTCTTGCAAAGGTATTGATATTTAATTCCACACGCATATTCTTTATCATTAGTCAGTTGCTGAAATATCGTAGAAACTATGCATGTCGTCAGTAAGGAATATTGATATTTATTCAGTGTTCTTTGTCTAATCCCAGGCTTTCGGATGAGCTAGAGTAAATTTGCAACTGGACTGGAATGAGTTACTGATAAGAGGATTGGATTCTTCACATGTGATGCATGAAAAGATATCCAATGTGGTAAGTCAATCATTTCGTGTGCATTTTCCTCTATTCGCCACTAAGTATGCAATTTCAGGAACTGGACAAATATTCGAATTTGATGAGCTACGATATGTGTAAGGATTCAACACTTGACAGCGAGGAAGCGCAGAGTACAATTGATAAACGTATTAATAACAAAAATAGTCAGGAGGCAGTGTTATTTTTCACAAAATTCGTCTGTCTAAATTCTGAAATAAGGTGATGTACATGACATCTGGCGTCCAATGCATAGAGAGCACAACGAAAGTGACGTCGAGAATATCAGGGCCAGATCTTATTTTGTTTCATTGTGTTATGCAAAACAAAAACATTTTAAATTAACGGAACTAATGTCAGTGATGATTTGACGTAATCGACACAATGGAGGTCTGATGTGTGCATAAATACAGCTGAGCATTTCCATGTGTTGGTCATATGGCAGCCAGAGACCTTCAACAACTACAACAGTCATTCATTTTCAGAAATGAGGAAACCACCGGTTTTGCTGTTGCAAGAGATTTACTATCCACTTCTTGCAGCTGCTGCTCTTCCAGGTAAGCCATTGATCTTGTGTCTTTCCAGTTGATTTTATTTTACCCGTGTAAGCGTTGAATACTCTATTTTTCCATTGTCAGTTTTCACAGAAGATTATCAAACCAGTGATTGAACACTTTCGGCTCCTCCATTTTAAATGGGGGCATAACTCGTGTATTAACAATTGCCACCAATGTGCCGCCTGCAAGGAGTCGTGTCGTTCTTTAGACAGTCTGGTAATACCAAACAAAATGATGACTACAGCAGCATATTAAACATTTGTGTAAATGAAATGTTTTGTAAATCACTCAGAATGTGTTCACATTCTCTTAATAAATATCTACACCTCTATTTCAATCATGCTTTGCAATATTGCCGACTCTGTCTCTTATATCTGTCTTCATTACAGCGAACACGATGACTATTTTAATTCTTTTACGAAGAAACTGTGGTCTTTCCAAATGCATCACTGCTTATATCGTGGCCATGGCAACAGCGGATCTATTGGTCGTCATCAATAATGTTGTAGTGTATCGCATTTTAAGTTATCACTTTCCATTTTCCTTCTTCTCCCTAACACCTGTTTGCAAGCTCATTATATACATGACTGTCATCAGCCTCGATTTAACTGTTTGGTTCACTGTGTCGTTCACATTTGACAGATTTGTGATGATCGGCTGCCAGAGATTTAAAACATTATATTGTACCGAAAGAACTGCAACCACGGTTTTAATAATCATTTCGGTCTTGACATTGTCAAAGAATATTCCAGTTTTGTTTGCATATGGGTCAGAGGAAATCATTGATGGAATCCAGTGGGGCTGTCGATCAAGTGTAACATCATCTGAATGGGGAGCGTTGGTCTGGTTTTATAGTGCCTGGCTTGGTTGGCTTCCATTTCTCTTAATATTCTCGTTTAATTCTTTAACCATCCACTTTATTGTGATGGCGAATCGAACTCGGATTAGGCTCCGCGGTCACAGAAATAAGAATGAAAGCAGTGCAGAGACGGAGAACCGGAGGAAGTCCATCGTTTTATTATTTTCGGTATCCGTCAGTTTCATGTTGCTTTGGTTGACATATTCTGTTATTTTGGTCATTACCAGATTGGAAAACTCGAATGATTACAGAGGTGACTTTAATGATCCTGAATATATCGCAACTGAAATAGGAAATAGCCTCAAGTGGTTGAGTTGTTTCCTGAATCCCTGTATTTATGCCATAACCCAGAAAAAATTCAGAGAAGAACTGAAGAATGCAATGGAATCGCTATTGAAACAAACTCTCAGAGTATTTATAAAAAACGTGGACAAGAGCAATATATTTTAGCGGAACCTCTTTTAAGCTGAGGCTAGATTTCACCCCCGTTTTGGTTAATTCCCCCGCTTGTGAAAAATGCTTTGCACAATTATCCCTTAGATTTTCAATCCACATTTTGACATGTGATAATTTCTATTTCGTGCGATTTTTGTTTGAAATATGCATATTACACATCCATTGAAAAGTGACATTTTCCAACTCAGGTGTCAATGTTCTAAAACCTCTCTTGAGCAGGATATTTTTCAAATAAATACATGAATATAAAATGGATACCGTGATCAAATACATAAGTCTACAATCGTACTCCTATTTATTGCTTTCAGTAGAAATTATCAAAGAGAGTATTGGTTCAAATTGGAAACTGGGTATTTTTGTTCAAATTTTGCAAGGAAGAGATTTTATAGTCTGACAAAATTACACATTTGAAAGCCATGATCGACAACTTCAAACGGGCAAGAAGAAACAAAGGAAACGTTCTTGCGGACCTGGCTCTTGTAAGATAGGGAACGGAGCGTTAATTCATTCAATGGATGGATCAGATAACCTCTGTCAAATGGCCTACTATGTACACAGGAATAGTGCCTATAACGCTCATTGATGAGTACACGAAGGAAAGGTAGATTTAGAGATATATTCAAAATAAGAGTGATCTTCCATCTCAAGACTATTTTTCGTATTCTCCCGATACTCAAGCATCCTTGGAGCCTTCAGAAATACATATTGCTATTTCTTTAATACATTTAAGAAAACGACCATTACTGGTTTCTCTGACAGAGAACGCCACAGTCTCTGTTCGAAAACTCTCTCTTTATCGCAGTCATAAATATTCTGTCTCATCTTCTGAGATACTGAAGCATGGCTCCATCAGACAGTGGCATTGTGATGGAAATTTCTTTTTTTTGTTCTCAAACATAAAGCAAGATTATCGGATGGAAACCCTAAACGTTCATATTTGTTTCAACGTGATGAATTTTCAGTCACTATCTAAGACAAATTTAATGTCTAATCCTTTTTTGCCTGCCTGAAGTTACATTGTAACTTGTTCTTTAACTTCTAACATTGGTGTGGGAATACCAAGTGTGGGAATGTCGGGTCTTAATGTGGAACAAGAGCAATAATGTAAATTCGTCTTTATCTTTACATGCAGATGCAAATATCAATGAACAGTTGATCTCTGACGATTGCAACATGATCACATAAACAATGCGTAGTGTCAAAGAGTCGCACAGCACAGACGCAGAAACGTTCATCCAGCCAGTTTGTGCCTTCCATAAACAAAAAATATCTTCGTCGCACTTCTCTGGGCTTGGCCCATCTACCTTCAAACAATTCTTGTTATCATACTGACCTTAATGAATTTTAAAAGTCGTAACTCGATGTCGAACTCTACCTTTGCAAGTTCATTCCACAACCGAACCACTCTTTGTGTAAAAAATACCAGCATGTATGTATAAGGTTTTCTCCTCTCACCTTGAAAATATGTGACCTTTCCATAAACTCCCCCATACAATGGAAAACGCACCTGCAAATCTCCTCATCTGTACATCTCATGATTTTATTAACCTGTATAATGCCATCTCTCAACGGCACATACTTCAGTAAAAATATCCTTGCTTAGCCAGTCAATATTTCAAAGGTAAACCCTTCATTCTCAATAACATCTCACTGAATCTCTTCTGACCATTCTGCCGCTGAGCTACTAATCGTATTCGGGGCTTTGACGGGCTGAAACTGAGTACTAATCCTTTCAACATTATAGTCATGGTAGACTTGTCAAAGGAAGATTGTGAACAAATCGGTGCCCAATTTCATGTGATGTCCGTTGGCAGGAAGAACATCGACCCTCCTGAGAAGCAGGTAAGGGGTCTATTCTGCTGTAATTCCCAGTTGCTTCTATCCTTCATTAAATTAGCATAGTCAGCATTAACTGATCATCTCTCATTCTAATTTTAACACATTTTGGGCGACATTGTTAACCAATCGCATAACGATTTCTGGCGGATGACAGTTCACTCCCTAATTCAGTGATGGAACGTTCGATGATGGATTGGGAATCGGTTTCCCATATCCTAACACCTATAGAAAAGGGTATAACAGATGTTGATTGGATAGGAATTTTCTTTCTTTTGACGAAAGCGCTATCAATGGTGAAAGAGGCTGAATAATGTTCCCTGATTTCTTTCTGGTAAAACTGCAATTCCTCACTTTCAGAAACTTCATCTCCCTTGCAAGAAACTATTGCAAAAGCTCGACATAAAACAGGAAGAAAGAAACCGTAACAATAACATGAATAATAGTCAGTGTTTGTCAGGCTATCAGAACACGATCAATGAATAGTGTGTTGTTGAGGTACGTTATTGCTGTCGTCGGGTCGTGGAAATTGTTTTTTTTTTCTGATATTGTGTTGATGAAGGAATTTTCACATTTTGTGGAACGTGAATTATTGTGTCCATGAAAGGGCTTTTAATGTCGTGTGACTTATGATTTATTCTGTTGGAGTACTTTGCATAATGCCCTTTTGCAGAGGAAGGAGGAAGATGTGAGCACGCAAAACACGGGATCTCAAAGAAGATCAAAGCTAATTTTCGACACGCAACAAGGCAATCACAAGGTGTTGCCTGCAAAAAGGAAAATCACGCCGAATTCTTGATTCATTCTGCCAATGGATAAGGCATAGGAATGGACGACTTAGTCTCTGTTAAACATACTAGACTAGAAACATACTCGAATATGGGTAGAATAGCAAGTTTTCTTTTCAAAGAAACGACTGTGAATGCATTTAATGTCGTTCTCCAGAAGAAGATCTTCTTGCCTCTTCGTCCAAATCAAACAAGAATAAAATATATTTTTGTAACTGTTTTGAAGGCATGAAGCTCATCAGAGAATTCGGAGAGGATTTTATCCTTTATGAGCTCACTGAGACTGTGAGGTTGGGAGACTGCAGAGGGAGTAAATTCGATATTGTTGCTTTAGAGTTTTGCCAGTATGTTGGAGGGAATGTAGTTGGAACAAATGCCTGCTTCATGAAGACTGCAGCATAGTAGAGCACAACTGGAACAGGAGGCTCTGGTTGGATGCTGAGTAAACTCGTGTTGCTTACTTTTGAGCAAGAACTGTCTATGAGAGGCATGGTCATGGTGATAAGGAAATCACTGCCTCCCTCGACCACGGGATGCAACAAAGTGGGCACAGTTGTCTTGGAAAACAGGATGTTTACCAGGGAGTTGAGGGCTCATCATTTAAACCCAGATATGTTGGTATTCTCGAACGGATTGCGTCGGAGGTTATTTGAGACGGGTATCATCTACAGTTTTAACGATACTTGCATGAACACTTACAGTGTCATGACTTCCATGCCTATTGACCAAATCCGCAAATTGGACACATGTAGTTATGGCATAGCTAAGGTAGAGTAGAATCGATGGACCGAAGTGTCTCTTAATCAATTTGTTATTCTAAAATTCCATAAAAGAACTTGGGAGACATGGGATTGTGCATGAGCAAAGAATCACTGATATCAACACCAGTTGGAACATATTAGAGGAAATTTGGTTTCAAACATAAAGTAAATGATGTTTGAAGTGGTAATAAAATATAAATTGAAAAGTTTGAATAGGCAAGTAAACAAAATATGTTCTCTACCGCAGGAAATACCTTAAAGTCTTGGGCACACACAGACATTAAAAAGTTATCCTAAAAAAAAGTTGCACATAGTAGGCACGTGCGAATTGCTCTGACATTCAAGCCAAGGTTTCATTTGTTCCAAGCTAGCCTCTGGAAGTGAAAGTAACGCTAATCAGAAAAATACATTTATAAAGTTGCTGAGACCCTACAAGGGCAAATGAATTTGTCAACTCCTTCTGAAAGGCAAGCCGAACTGTTCAGACGATGTATCAATATTTTTAATTGTATCCTAACGTCTTCTTTACAACCAATGTTCAGCAAATTGACAACTGGATTTGGTAAGTTTGACGAACGTCTTTAACATTACTCTTGAACTGAATTGAACATTCAGCGAAAAATAATGAACTAACAATGCAATTTCAGATAGTTTTATGAAATTTTGGTTGTTCGCGTATTTTGTTTATTTTGATGAATAAATTAATGAAATCTCATGACCAGTTCAGCAACTGACATTGTTTTGAGTGCACATCGCTGACAGGTGACGTGCAAAGAAATGTAGCGAGGCATTTAATAATGTTTCCCGAGGTAGGGTCATCCTGAAATTACAAGGCATTGGATACAAGGAAACCTGTCTGTCTGGATGCCGATTTGCCTGATCCACAAAAGACAAAACGCAATTGCAGATGAAAAGTATACTGGTTGGAGCTGTGCTGGCTTTTATTCGCAAGGGGGTTTTGATTTAGAGTTGCTAGTTTATGCGGCAGATCTGTAGAGTTTGGTTAGACCACACTTGGAATGCTGTGTTCAATTGTGGTCACCTCATTATATGAAAGGCGCAGAAGCTTTAGGCAGTATGCAGAGGAGATTTAATAGGATGCTGCGTGGACTGGATGGTATGTCTTATGAAGAAAGGTTGAGGGAACGAGGGCTAATCTCATTGGAGCGAAGAAGGATAAGAGATGATTTGATAGAGGAGTACAAGACGTTTAAAGTCATAGATGGAATAGATAAATATAGACTGTTTCCCAGGTCAGCCATATCGATCACGAGAAGGGATAATTTTTGGAATTTCAATACAATGAGGTATTTCAGCCAGTTGATGACCATGAGACCATTGTTAATTTTCGGGTAAAGAAACAATCCAAACAAATCCCGTTCACTGTTGTCTTTGAGGAAGTCATTAGCTGCTCTTGCCTGAGGGTGATACCAGATCATTAACAAGTTACTTAATTCTAAACACGTCTATTGGCAAAAAGGGTCTGTCAATCACTTGTGGAATAGGCAGCGACACAAATGCCAGAGCAATAGGTAACAAGAAAAAGTAAATCATGGTTTGAAAATTAACAGAAGAGACATGGCAGCACACCAGGTCACTTCGAAGTGACATGAAGTTTTCATTCGTCCAATGGGCTCCAACGTTATCGCACTTCAAGAATTCATATTAGCATTTTCACATGATGTCAGGTTTGCACCTCAGTGGCCCTGTTGGCAATGCATTCCACACACCCATGATACTCTGGGTGAAATGGTCTTTTCTTCAAAGCCCCTTGAAATCTCCAGCAATATAAAATTATGGCCCCTTGCTGTTCTGTCTTCAAATAAGATGAACTACTGCTTCTCATCCACTCTGCCGTTGCACCTCATAATATTGTACATTTGCTGTTTCATAGAAGGTTATCTCGTGCCATCTCTGTTAATAGATGGCCTGTACAACCCAAGGCTGAATTTGGTGAACACCAACTCCAGTGCAATCACATCCTTTCCATCATGTGGTTACCAGAAATGCATGAAATACTGCGGCTGTTGCCTGTACAAAGTCCTACACAACTCAAACATGATCTCAGTGCTGAAAGTCAATATCACGTTTGAGTACGCAGAAAGGTTTAATCTGTGTTATCAAGAGTGGAGAAGTTGAGTTATCAGAAGAAGCAGGATAGGTGGGGATATAATTCCCTGGGGAGTAGTGGTTGAGGGACATTTTTACAGATTTGGAGAGATCATTAGATATTTAAATTGCAAGGTATTTTAACTAATGTATGGCATTCAAAAACTAGAAGTCATAGATTCTTGCGGGGAGAACGCAAAATTCAGAGACCCAAGGGACCAAGACGGTGGTATGTATGCGAAACGAATTGAAAAAAGGAAGTTAAAAATGCAAGTACAATAACAATAATTAATGAAATCATCTTTCGAATACATGGAAAGGAAAGGCTTTGTGGGATATTGGACGCATGCAGACGAATAAGAATATTTCTGTTGAGGTAACCTGGACAATTTGGTTTGAATAGTCTGTTTCCATGTCGTTTGAATCTGTGACTGTGCTATTCTAATATGTTTACAAGTTATAGCTGACTGCAATTTAGCCATGCAACCAAGTAAGATGACACTCTGGAGCACAGTTGTACATTTTCTGATTCAATGCACGTATAGTGGCTCTCAAAGTACTGCATTGTCTCTTAGAGTTATAGAGATGTATATCGTGGAAATGTATTGATGCAATTGACTGCAGTTACAGGGCGTGTCTGACGATTGTGATCGACATCGTTCGAGTAACATAAGGACACAAGAACTGGGAGAAGAAGTTGGTCATCAGTCACCTGCCGTATTATAAAATTTATATATGAAAGAACTGCAACCAACATGGTCATTTTAAAAGATCAGAGACTTAACAAATAATCCAGGATATTGTAGATATGCTATTTCATTTGCATAGCACTGTATAGTTTTCTTCTACATTCTTTGCCTTATGATCTCACACTCCGCAACCATCTGATGAAGGAGCAGCATTCTTTCTTGGAATGCAACTGCCTCCAAATATATCTGTGGCAGCATAACCTTGCGTTGTGTGAAGTTTGGCGAAGTAAATCCGAGTCTAACACTTGCAACTCCAAATCAGGTCTTCGCGGACACTTTGCGTTGTTCGTTGTCCCGATGTCCTGTCGAATGTCCAGGACAACTGTCGTATTCCCCAACTGTGAGGGAACCCCTTTGCCTGGTGATTGTTGTGCGGTGTTCATTCATGAGTTGTCTGCTCCGCTCTCACCAATATACACTCCTCCACTTTGCGAAAATAACCAATTGCCAAATCTTAAAGAGTTCATTATTCGCAGCAAAATGCCCAGTTTTCAGGAAAACATCGCCCACAATACCTTACACTATTGTCAGGGCAGACACTGCAGAGACGTCTCAGTGTGTCGACTCAGAACCCACCATTACACGTGACGACCTTCGCACCACCATCTTCCTAGGCAGACTTTGGGGAAAAAGAAACAACTGCGTAAAGTAACCGAGCAGAGGCTGATAGCTCAGTTTGGTACACTGAGAATGATCTCAATCGGCAGGGTGGGTTCATGTCACACGACAGATGCCTCCACTGCACGACACACCCTCGATCACTATCTCTCTCTCTCTCACACAAGCACAAGCTCACAAACGTATTTACTCACAAACTATTAGCATTTGCAAACACTCACATGCACACACTAGATCTGTGTCTCATGCACGCGCACAGGTCTTTTTTGGAGAATCCGTATTTTATTTTGCTCAATATGCATAACGTACAGTCAATCCTTGAAAAATTCTGAAATTTCGACTTTCGAAATAGAACGAGCCCGACTCTAGATTTGGATACAGACTATACCTTCAAACCTTTCATTCATTGCCTGAGCTGAGATGACACCATATGTCAGGAAATCTAAAGTTATCTTGATAATGTGACTTAAAAGGAGATTTGGGATTTGCATAATGATGAACCGAAACCAGAAAACCCATTTCATATGTGTTCAATACATTTGAGCTGCACGACACTTTGATCTTTTGCTTGCAAATCTGTGTCTTAAGGTGCAGCTCCACAAATACCTGATAACGAGGAATCACTGAGAGAGCTCGAGCTGAGAAATACACCTGTTGAACTACAATTCTTCCGTTATGTGGTGACCAAAACTCTACGCAGCCATGCAGATGCAAACAAACCAATGCCTTGCATAGTTCAATGAAAAATGTTTGGTTTTTGTTTACTTTCTTCAGCAACATGTTCGAAAATTTAATTTGCCTTTCTTTTCAACTCCTGGACGATAACAGTTTAATGAACGCTGAGAAATTCAGTAATACACTTCTGCAGACTTTGCCTGGTTCATAGAGTTCGTCTCAAACAGAAGATGACTGTTCTAACATTGTTCTACAGGCACGTAATCGATGAAGCGTCGGAAACAAATGCTACAACATCAAAAGGCAAGAGAGAACGGTGAGACACGGGCATATGTCTGCCTTTGTCAGTCATGCAGGAGTAAGTGAGTGCTGGAGATCAGGGCCTAGGTCACACGACTGGGCATATGACATAAAGATAAAAAATGAAGCATTTTTTTAAAATATAAATATAAATAGTCGTAAAACCAAAGATGTATGGTAATGCTGGATCTTTATTCTGAAGCTGTGTGATATATTGCTGATGGTTCATTTCTTAAACTCCTGAACTGTGGATCGAACATCATTGTCAAGTAATGAAACATTTTAGGTCCATATACCATTACGTTTAGAAGAAGGAAACAATATATAATTGAGTTGACTAATGAATGGAAGGAGTTAACATAGTTCATAGTGGGTGTAACCTTCATGTCTGGTAACGAGACCAAGGAGGGTTAATGTTTAAAATTAATAGGACATGCCATTGAATATTTAACGTGAAGTGGAAAATTCAAAAACGGAGGACTGCTTGAGGAAATAAGACATCATTTTTTCAATGAGGCATGTTGGTGGCAGATGCCTTCCAGCACAGCACAGTCCCCATGAACTGTCCTACATGCCTATCTTTCTTTCCACCTATCGACTCGTCCCTCCTCTCTGACCTAGCACCTTGATCCCCACCCCCAAACACCCATTGTCCATTTTGCTAACTTCCCCTACCCACGTCTCTGACCTTTCACCGCCATCCCATCCCCATTCACCTCTTGTATTCTATGCAACATTCTCCCCACCCACACCCCTCTCTCATTTATTCCTCTCCTGCAGAGTCCCTGCCTCTATTCCTGACGAAGTTCTTTTGCCCGAAACGTAAATTTTCCTGCTCCTTGAATGCTGCCTGAACTGCTGTGACTTTTTCCAGCAGCACTATGATCCAGGCAGGTGCAACTGGATAATCTTGATAATCCGCAGAACGGTTTCTTTTCTGTAGTTTTCATAAAACCAACTGGAGGTAATTTCATCTTAATTTCTCCAAAATAGAATATTTGAAATGGTCTGTAAGTGCAAAGAATTAGTAATGTTGCACATATCTTGCTCTCAATGGTGTAGCTGTTGAAGGAGTGCAATGAACGTTTCCCAGTCTGATTCCAGGGTTGGTGACACTAAGGTATGGAGAGAGATTGATTGCTTAGGATTGTTTCACTAAAGTTCAAATGAATTAATAGAAATCTCTCAGAGAGTTATAAAATTCTAGCAGAACTGTGCAGAGTAGATACAGGGAGGATGTTGCGAACGGTATTCGTGAATGTCGAGAACATGGAGATCATAATGTGAGGATACAGCGTTCGCTGTATAGAACAACGACAAGTCTTAAGTCCACCGAAAGTGCAGTCAGACTCTGAAATTCATTACTATCGGAAGGAATGAATGCCAAAACAATTAATGTGATCGGAAAAGAGGCTAAACACAGAATCTGAGGCGACAGGGATCAAAGGTTATGGGGTGAAAGTAGAATTAGGCTGTTGAGTTCAAATGTTTAACCATTATCCTGATGAATGGCGGAGCGGGTAATAGAGCAGAAGGGCCGACTTCTGTTGCAATGCTTGTGAAATCAATGCAGTATTAGTTGCAGACACGTTGTCCCGCTGGTCAGGGTTACCCCATCAGAGTTTAACGCGTTATATTCGGTTTATGAAGTTATAGTCTGTCTGTGTACAAATCTTGAGTCAGACAAGTTGTATTTCCAAAGTAGAATTTACAGAATCGTACAAGGATTGAAGGGGACATAGATACGCACAAGTGTGCACGTTTCTCCTTGCATATATTTTGTGAAGACATTAAGGAAACCATTGAACGCTTTTAGCCCTTCAGTACAAAACGGAAACATGGAATAGGTGCTTCCTCATGTGAAAAAAATGATGGATGGCAGACAGAAAACGAAGGTGAGGATGAACTCCGTTCCAAAATGGTTGTAAAATTGCGGAATTCACCGCAGCGCATTGAGGTGTTTTGTGTAACATTGAGATAATAGAAGGAGAGGTTTGACAGAATTGCAATTAGCAGTTGGTTGAGTTGTTGTTAAGTGTGGTAAGCAAGGTGGACTTAGGTCTAGGGGTAAAGGCAGGACTGCAGATGCTAGAGATCAGAGTCTAGAACGTAGTGCTGGGAAAGCATAGCAGGTCAGCCAGCATCCAAAGAACAGGAGAATTGATACTTCGGACATAAGCGCTTCATTAGGAATGAGGCGTGTGGGTTGGGGCTGAGAGAAAACTGGGAGGGGATGGAGTTGCGGGAAGGTGGCTGGAAAAGTGATAGGTTGGTGATGGTGAGGCCCAAGGTGATATGTCAGAGGAGGAGTGATGGACTAGTCCAGAGGGTGATGCCGATTTGTACGCTTGAGACTGGGATAATGGCGGGGGATGGGAAATGAGGGAGCTGTTGAAGTCCACATTTATCTGTGTTGTTGCAGTGTCCCAAGGCCGAATATGAGGTGTTCCTTCTCCAGGCGTCATGTGGTAATGGTTTGGCGGTGGAGGAGGTCCACCAACTGCAACTCCAGAACTGGTTTCTGGATACTGCAGACACAGGAATAGTCGAGCAGAGAGGCTAGTACATGTCAAGCATGGCAGCTCGTAAAGTTGAGAAATTGATACTTCACTTACCTTGGCGTCAAAAACAGCGACGGTGCTATGAAATCTAAAGCAACTGGATAATGAGAAAAGCAAACTCAATGCCATATTCTAGCGTCAAACAATCTGCCAAAACATAATCGGACAAATTGGACACACTCCAATATATTTCCCTGAAATTCGACTTAAATTCTCAAAATCTGACGCCTCGCATAAATGTCACAGTTTTTGGCTCTCAGTTTTCAATACCACCTGATCCCAGGAGCTTATTAGTGACGTTACACTATGTGAGACAGTATTGGAAGAATTTCCCACAAACATAAGAGTCAAACATTACAACGACTTAAGTGGAATGCTGTAAAGTTCATAATTACACCATGTATTCTTGAGATTAGTAAATTAGTTTACAACCCATGCATTGACTAAATTTCTCTGTAACATGTTCTCTCTGCTTGTGAAATCTAAGTCGATGAATTTGTCAATGAATACTGCTTATTTCAGTAATAATCAACAATTTGCAATTCTGATTTAATGGCGTGGGTGTCCCCGAGAAGTGAGAACTTGCAAGTGCGTTAAAAACTCAGAAGGAATTAACCCTGTACATTGTAGTCACAAAATTCAAATTGAAAATATACCCGTAGAAAGTTGAAAGGGAATATCGAATGCTGATTGAAAATATATTACAACGTACTCTTAAAAGGAATACTGGAAACATTTTATATGTGATGAAATATAAGATCAGGATGAGAAATCAGAAGGAGTAAAGAGGCTGTCATCAAAACTTGCTTTTTCAAAGGTACCAACAGTCTTCCCAGGGGAATCGCTCGAAGTATGTTGGATATTATTATCCAGTAAACCTCAAAGAAACTGCATGTTTGGAAACAAGTAATACAAAGTCCTACTAATTGTGGGAAAATTGCTGAGCAGGCTTATAACAGTATCCTCTGCTTTTATTGGGAAATTGCTTAATATACTTATAACTGTTTCCTGTGATTTTAAATTCGTAACTTACTTATAAAGCGCATTTAAAAAGAAATTCACATCGGCTTGCCACTGCATATTTAACACCTTTCGATTTTGATTTTGCTGGAAATGTAAAGGATGCCTATGACGTATTTGCAGAATATGAATTAAATGAAATATTGCACAAACCTAATGAATTGTACGTTTACGGTAATGCATGTTTACAATCACCAAAACTGAGTTAGAAAAAAATACAATGGACTGTAACATTAGCAGAAATAAAGATTGGGAAAAGACAGAATATCTCATTTGCAATCATCACTTCTTGTATGCAAGAAAGTAAAATTAGACCTTCCGATTCGCTTCATGCGCCATGAAATATATGTGCACAATAGATGTGTCACGGTTGACCCAGAGATGTATTAGAGGTTGTAAACGGTATAACTTAGTTGAAGAAATGAAAGTACGACAGCTGTGATTGGGAAATGCATATTTTGTGCAAGGCTTTCTTGCTTCTATATGCTATCTTTTGTTTTTGAAACTAGACTTCTGCTTTTTGAGCGGTCTTATACATTCTCCATACCCTTCAAAAACTCTAGGCTTGCTAAATTTTGTTCTTTTGCGACTGCAAACTTTAAATCTGGAAATTATATCCCTTCTCCACAATCTTTGTCCCAAATGCAACCTCCGTGAAATTTCCTATGTCATTTCCTCGTTTCTTTGGGAGCATGCGAACATGTTTCTGAGTCCGAATACAATGTTATTGTTAAGTTCATTTGATGAAAATTCTTTGTTTGACTCATCAATCTACAGCCTAATTCACAGGCTAATCTCATTAGGCATTGTCACTGACAGTTAAAGCATTCTAAATTTTCTGCATTCATCACGTGCATTTTTGATTTCTATGATCAATACGAAAATAAATCCCAGACACGGGTTTGCGAAAATCAATTTTTTAACCGGCATCTCTGTACCTCCTGGTTATGTTAATCAGCAGCTATGTTCAATGCGGTATTCGATACTATCAGCAGCATGACCACCAACAGAGACAACAAACAACTGATGCAGTCATCGCTGGATAAAACAGATCCTGACACAATGTATTCAATGATATGAGCATTCAATCTTCGTCTGAAAACAGTAAGCTGGAATTTAGTGGCAATTTTTCACAATCTAAACAAAAACAAATCGTTGAATATCACGGTATAAGGTTGGACATGGGTTTATGCTGCGTTCTCTTTTTTTGGTTGATTCTTACATTTTAAATAATTATCGAATAAAATCCGATGTACAATTTTATCTCCTTAGTACGATTAAGTACTTAATCGCATGCTCTCTGCATTGTGTGACACTTTCAAATAGCACGTGAAAAAATGTTAAAGCCATCCAAACTGTCTTCCACTCTACGTTTTGGTGGTGTCATTGTGAATATGTTTTCAGTTCATTAACTGCTTCTGTAAATAAAATACAAAAAGAAATGTTGTTTCTCCAAACCCTTTGCAAAAGTGGAAACCATTCAGATTTGTCCCTGTCAGAAGCCATGCGAAAGTGACCCACCCGATGATGAAGATTTGCGCAGGAGGAAACCGAATACTGCTTTCTCCCATCTCTGTAATCTCGCACTCCACCTCAATACATGAGGTGCATAAAGCCGGAGGGATGCTTTAGTTCACCAGAGCTGAGAGGTAATGTTATTCCAGTGATCTCCAAACCAAATTCCCATTTAAAATCCCGTTTAGAATTGGTACAAAATTCATATCAGTCCATCTAATTTTCATAACAATTTACGCCAACCGAAACTGATTTTCAGCAATGCTTGATTGTAATTCGATGTGTTGGAAGGTTGGAAACATCGCATCAAACGCTTTAGATCAATCATTCTCTGTGGTACGACACTGATGCCTACAGGTCTGTCTCATGTATACGGACGAAGGGAATCTTTGTTCAAAACATTAACGGAGTCAACATTTTACAGAATGTCCTAGAACAGCTGTGTTTCATAAGGCGAACTTGTTTTTTTTTTATTCGTCTATGTCTTCTGCCATAATATGTCACACAATGATACGAAACTGACACACTTATGTGTGTGTGCTTGTCTACTTTATTTTATTGTAAATCAAGGTATTGTGTTAACAGTAAGTCTTCCACTTTAATTTACGCAATCGTCTTATTGACATCTCAACTAACGCGAAGTAATTTTTTTTGTTTCACCGAATGAATGCCATTCAAAGTGGTGCATGTCTCCACCAGATTCCTCACTCATGCTTCTCTGTTGCATTTCCAACAATCACAGATTACCCAGGACAGACCTACTTGTTCCTTGTGTCTCATCTAGCCATACTTAATGCATAGTATTAAATGAAGTGGAAAGATCACAAGGTAAGAAAAGCATCAGATGTGCATGCTCAGTCCAATTTGGCAATGTCATATCTGGTCATTCCTGCATCGATTCCCATGTCGTGATCCATGCAGAGAGACTTGCACAGTCGAAAGCACATTCTGTTAATTAGTGTGTGGTTTCAACGCTTTTTGGCTGAAGGGAAAGAATTGGAAAGCCGTGCTCACTGCCCACAGATCAGTTGACACGTTTCCACACGCATAGTGTCATAGCGAAATCAGCTAATCCCACATTCCAAGGCTTGGCCTATGACGTTCAATGCCATCATAATTCAAGTGTTCATTGACACTCTTTTTCACATTGGTGAGGTTTAGCACTTTGACTGACCCCTACACTCTCCGGCAGCCACTTCCAGACATCCAAACCCTTTGGCTGCGATACAAAATCCTTGATATCCCCTAAACACATAACGTAAGATTATGTCCTCTTCGTTATTTTTCCATCAGTTTAATAAACAGCTACATAATTCCACTGCTCCGTTGCCTCTCATAAACTCATAATCATCACTCTGGAAACCAAAAGCCGTCTCAGCTATAAAGAAAACCTTCAGGTCTATCCACACTGTCTTACTGGTTAAATTTATTCTGTCCAGAAAACAACTTGGCGGATATCTGGTGCAGCCCGGCCGGAGAATTCACAGCATGGTATGACATGGCTAATGGGACTGCACACTGTAATCTGGCTCTGGCATACGCGAAGATTTGTACACCTCTAATCGAACGCCCCTGCACTCTGCACTGTTGTACACATGGCAGGAAAGGACAGAAACTTTATTTGTCTTCTGAAATACAGTTTCAACGTTTGGTGCCAATTTCAATTGTCGATGAACAAGGATCCCAAGTTCCCTTTGTTACTCAGAGCTTTCGAACGTCCTTCCATTTATTGAGTAACTGTTTGTCGTGTTACGTCTTGCAAAGTGCATTATTGAACAGCTTTCCGGGCAAATTTCGATCGCCTAATGATCTGCCCATTTGAGCAACCCGTCTAAAACTTACTTAAACCTAATATCTGATTCTGCATTTTTGAACAACAACATAAACTTCCTGCCATTTGCACACCGATTTATTATCTCTATCCTCAACTTAAGCATAGCTTCTGATAACAAAACAGTTTTGTGCTATTTCGAAGTTGTCCAGAACAATGCTTCTGTGCAATTTAGTTTAGCATATTTCACTTGGCTGCTGGATGCGCAGGCGAAGTGTTGTGAGAAACGTCTCTGATCTATTCACTTAATCTTTAAACGTAACATTAACGGCAGCTGCCGGAAAAAGAACATTTCTTTCTTCTTCATGTCACTGCATTTAAAAGGGTAGAAACAACTCTTGATTTTGTGAAGATCTGATTACCTCTGAACGCTTTGTTCACAACTAAAGATATTTAGCTTTTCAGAGCCATAACGTAGTTACTCTCAGCCAGAAGAATTTAATCAACAATATCTCAGAAATCTGCAGTTGCATCAGTTATTACTTGTCAGGCGGAACTCCACTCGTGCACAGTCTCAAGTTTTCCCTATCGTAAAATTCTCATCAACAAGCAGCTGCATAATACTGGGGAGACACCGTGCCTCAAAAATGTGCATCAACTGCATCATGGAGAAGGCTCCTTTTATTTTGATTTAATGATTTGTTTTCCCAGTTCATCCGACAAACAAAGAACAAATTAATATAAAGTAACGACCTTGACAAACAGGGGAGGTACAAGCAGGATTTCGGAGCTGTGGATGGAATGTACAAAGCTGGAAGATCTATATGGGCAACATGACTGAAGTTGGAGAGCTTCCAAACGCTCCTCATTCCTCCTTTAACCAAAGTGTATTCCTGAAAACTATTGACCATTCTTTGGTATTCTGCAAAAGAGACATGTCAGATGGGAAAGGTTAACGCATTTTGTCTTTTCGCTGACCCTGCCACATCTGCTGTTTCACCAAATTTTCCCTCGTTTCAGCTCTCCATTATCTGCTGTATTTCATATAAATTTACTTAGTGTTGCTTGGCTAATATTAGCCACATGTAAGGGAACCAGACATTTTATAACTGTTTTCGGGTGGTGATAAAAATCGCAAAATCAAAATTTGATAAATATCCCCTTTCCCATAACGTACAAACTCACGCAAATAACATCCATTCTCTCATTAACAAACACTGTTTTGGATCAGATCAGGCACCTTCAGAGCATTTCAAGAACGTGGCCTAAACCTAACATTAGAACTTGCTTTAAGCAGGTTTATTGCAGATATTCAGGAAGAATGCAGCTGGTTCACCCATTTCGTTTTAAACAAAATATAATTTATTTATATATTTACTGAATGAAACAAGAACAAAGAGAACAGAACACAAAATAACTTAAACTATCAGAAAAGCCAAAAGATAATCACAACATTCTTCTGTTGTTTTCAATGCTTGCAAAAACACCTTATATACCCCTTGTCATAAAAGGTAAAATCAAACAAAAGATCTCACAGGAAAGAGGTCACAGAGCTTTGGCGAGAATGGACCAGCAGCTTTAAAACTGTCTCACTGCTTTCAGTGAGCAATCAAACGATCAAACACTACATCAAACCAGAGAAAGCCTCAGCTGGAAAAAAGAAAAACCCTTTACCCCACATTCGTTGGATTGGTATTTCTTTTGAACACTCAGTTTTTTTTGGCCTTCGACGGTATCTGTTAGCTGTGATCAAATTGGCCCTAAAACTCTTTAAACTTAAACGTTTCAGAGTCTCTGTCTATGACGAACTCGCTGAATAAAATGCTAAGGACAACGTAAACAACGTAAACAGGTGCAGCAACATCCCAACAACTGCGTAGGCCCTGACTGATGCGCGCACGCGCAGACACACAAACTCTCTTTCTCTCTCACACACACACACACAAACGAAAACACACACACACAAACACTCACACACACAGATATATCTGTACATGTCTCACACACGCACAGACAAACATGCACGAATGAACTTTTCATTTTGTATTGAGTGTGAAGGTCAGAATTCGAGATCGTTTGCAGTGATTTGCGTTCAGTTTTCATTCTGCCTCCTCCAATGTATTTAACAGGGATTGTGAATCAGCCCAACGCAAAATGTGGCCTTTCCTCCTGTTCACTACTTTGTGGCCATGGCAATAGCCAATCTCCTTGATATTGTCATGGAGGTTATGTTGAGGCATATTAGTAATGATTGCTTCCCATTGTCTTTCCTGGATATTGCTCCTGTCTGAAGTTTTATTGCAGTCCTTCTTCCTGCAGCCACAGACTGTTTCCTGTTATGTTATCTTTCGATTGATTTGTTGTTATTTGTTGCCAGCAACTGAAAACAAGATATTCCACTACGACAATTGTAATTGTTGTTCTGGCACCAAACTGTGTTCTACACGTTTGAAAAAATACATTGTTTTCTCCTCCAACCCTTTCACCCTTCCCTGTCTCCCTGCCTCCGTAACCCGACGTTTCCCTCCACCTCTCCAGATATCTCCGATCTCCTCCAACTTCTACAACATTCCTATCTATCTAAAACCCAGAACCGACATTGTTTCCTATCACTCTCAGCTCTTTCAGACCCCACACCTCTTCCGATCTATTTAACATACACACCTCTATACTCCTGTCTATCTCGACAAACCCAGCCGTTAGCCTTCCTTCTACCTGGTGCAGACCAACAGAGGAAATCATTTCCTCATCAAATCAATCACATACAGTTTGGTGTAGGTTGGGCAATGCTCGTGAAAAATACCCCTTGGTACAAAAGAGTCCCCTCCTTTCTCTTTACAGAGAATCCCCTCTCCGAATCTCGTGCTTCATCTATTGGCTTTGTTGCAGTCCCAAGTTCACTATCAATCCAGGCCCCACATCTCACCCAGAGCTGGCTCATGAAATCCTCCGGTCTCTCTGACTGCAACGCTTCTCAGCAGAGTTTTGAGGGGCTTTAAGTCACAAAGGGAATACGAATGAGGAGCAGAAATCCTTTGACCTTTTCCCACCAGCAATGAGATGGTGACTCATCTGCTTGGTGTCGAAGCAAACATTCCTGTCTGTACCCCAATTCACAGACACACGCCTGTACAGAACATCAATGTGAAAAAACTTTGTCCAAACAATATTTACACACTTGAGAAATGAAAAAAATAGGTGATTGCCCAAATTGTATTCTGCACCTGAAAGTTATTCTGCTCAAACTTTCTGTTGGCAATGGGATTTCCACCAAGAACAAGTGGATTTTGCGGATTTACTTTGATTCAGACGGTGGGGAAGTTTCAGTGCATCATCGTCTGGGATCCTGTCCGAGTGGTAAAGATGAGTGAAAAGTTTTCTGTCCCCCCAGTTTGGTATGAGGAGGATAGAGAACGACCGAGTGTGCAGTAGGCCATTCCTTCTCAGGCAGGTTCCATTTTCTCCCTCTTTGATCTGAATCGTACAATAATGCTACTCGACCCCCAAATTGGAACATGTTGAGGTAAGCGGGGGGAAGCTGCTCCTACGCCACTGTTTAGAATGTTTGAATTGTTTCGTCCCTTGTTTTGTAATTACGTAAAGAGCTGAGTGGCTTCATTCGATTCCTATGTAACTCCTGAGGGGATAGAATGGTCGTCTCCGGACTGGTTGAATGGGATCCTCCTCTCACTGCGTAAAGGTGTTGAGGGCTTGAGTGAGACAGAAACGCATAGAGTTGGCCATTCGGCTCCGCCGACTGTTGCCCAATGCAGAATGCTCATTGATGATATGATTGTGTCTGAACATTATTTGCCCAATAATTATGCTATTCCCTAGGGATGAGGGTACTGCAGACGGCACAGTGCAACAGAGAAAGGGACAGCTTTATCTCAATCGTGGATCCATTATGATCAAAGGATGTTCAACCCACACTAAGGAACGAACTATTTTGAGACCGACAGGCAACAGTTACAAACAGACATATATAATTCAAGCTCTTAAACCTATACCACATTACCATTGAATCCCCAATCAAATATTCAGCAGCCTTAATTGATTCTGGACACTAAGGACACGTTTTAAGATCCCATAATACAATAAGAGCGTAAAAAGGAACAGAATGCGGTCATTTGTACCGTTAAGTCCGCTCTGATGTCCGATAATGGTTGTTTTGTTCCTCAACATCATTATCCTGCCCTTCCCCATAATGCTTGATCCCTTCTGAATCAAAAACTTTTTTTTTATTTGTTGTTAAAAATATATTGTTTCTGTATGACTCTGTGATTAAGGTTTTGTGTGTGTGTCTGTATCTGTGTTTTTCTGTGACACTGGGTGTGTACCTGCTCCATATGCCGAGTTAATGATCTGCTGCATCTGCAAACCAATTTGTTCTGATTAATGAACAAGGACACCCAGGTCCCTCTGCACTGCAGAATGCTGCAATGTTTTTACGATTTAAATAATGGGACAATTTGTTATTTTGAACACGCACGTGAATATTGTGCATTTAAGAGAGCATGAAACCTGGCAAGGAAAGACTGAAAGCACAGAGTGTGCTGAACAATTTAAAAAGCTACCATTTGGTTGTGAAAAGAATAGCTCGAGCTGCGTTGCCATCGGACACAAGGAATTCGAATTTGGACAATCAGTTTGTATAATGTATCAACATACCAAAATGCATTCGAATTTGAATTTTAATCTTTTGATGATATTAAACCAATTAGACGATTCGATGTTTTGGGACATAAAATCGGGCACTTTAACCAGTTGCGAGAATGGCAAAGATCAGCCGACTGCTAACTGAATAGCTCTTTGAATGCTACCTGCCCATCAGAGATTTGTGTGGCAGAAGACCGGAGAATAGATGACACTAAAAAATCGACTGACGAAAATCAGCAGAGGAAAATCGACACAGAGAAAATGATATAGGAAAATGACAGAGATAAGTCGACATCGAGAATTGATAATGCTGTCTAGCTATGAAGCTCGTTTTTATTTTTTTGTAAATCGCATACAGTGTTTTCATCAAAACAGTATTGTACAGTGGGAGGTAAATGATATGTTTAAGAGTAAGATTTGTAAACAGTCGTTGTCTAATATTCTTTGTTTGGTCTTAAAGAATGAAATTATTCGTTTTGTATTTTGAGGTGGTGAAATTATGAATATTTCTATGCCTCTCCAAATGTAACAGATTACGGAACGTGGTGTCAGAATTCTGGCTGAGCAAATCCTACTGATTCAATTTTAACTAACCTCTCACATCATGCCTCAAAGTGGTTTAAATAGACTGAATTTGATTCATTTCTGGTCGCAAGAAAGCACAAACGGAATTTTCTTACCCCAGTCATCAGGATAGTCTTCAGTCTAAGTACTTAACGTGGCATTTAATTTCCGATGCCACCAATCTAGTGCTCGCTGTGACTCAGGATGGTATGCAGTAGATTTAAATTGTTATATTGCGAACTGTCCATAACTTAATTGAATACTGTTGATGTGAGTTTTGACACTGATGTGATTGTATCGCTATGGGTAGTCCGTGTCTTGTGAAACATTTGAGTCATTCATCAATTATTCATTTAGCTGTGATATTGCATCATGGAACGGCCTTTGGAAATCCATTACACACATCCATTTTTGTTAACAAATAGTGAATCCCACCTTTTGTTTTGGGTACGGATGCTACACAAACAATTAAGTCTCTTGCAATAGGTAGTAAGGTGCGAATTTGGTTTTCCAATTACCTGACATGTACGACACGACTGGCAAAATGTAAACGCTTCCTTGTGCACTCGAGGCTAATAAAAAAGCTATTTTTCTTGTTTTAATTTCAGTTGTTCTCACTCCTAAATGAACCATTGGAGGTAGCTTTTGTGCCACCCGCAACAGCTCCTTTCCATAAACCAACGGCAATCGAATTTGATGAACTTCTGCACGTTACACATCTGCCTGAATATGTGATGGTCTCCATTTGCCCTTGAAGACATAATTTTAAATATACAGGAATACATTCCAATTATTTTTTTTGTGTATGAATTTTGATATGATTAAATTGAGCGTTCATATTTCTGCTAAGTGAGTAAATTTATCTGAGCTATAGATACTTGCTTAGTCATTTCCCTGCTCCTGAAAAATTACAACAGTCTGATCAAACCAAATATCTGCTAATGAAACGTCACCTTGCTTATCTGTGATCTCGTTTTCTCGTCTTTCAGCTTGTGAATTTGTGACCGCGATACCATTTAGTCAGCAAAAATTCTCGAATATGTGTTATGGAATAATTCAATTACCTGAGTTCCCATTCAGTTTCAACCACTTCGAGTGGTGAATCATCTTTATCATTATCAATGACAAATTACATTCCTGGAACAGAGCGCTTGTCCGACCATTACTTCCCCACTATTCTCGAGACATTGTAACATCACTTTACATAATTGAGCGTTCCTTGTTTCAACGTGAATGATTGTCTCTGGGACCAGTTCCAGCAATAGACTTTCAGAGATATACAACACCTCATCTTTCAGCATCAGATATTGAGAGGTATTTCGGACCATTGTAAACTCTTCACTTCCTGCTCCTGACATATGGGAGTAAATTTTACATTTGCAGGTATATGATTTAAGAAAATCTTTTCCTCCTCAACCAAACTCCGACCACCTGTACGTTCTGGTTCAGTTTTATAGCCTTCACAGGAGTTTCTGTCACCAGTGCAACAAATTGTTTTGGCTTATCGTGTTTCCTTACATTTGGTTTCTCAAAGCTTTTCCTCACTTACCAGCAGTGAGATTTCCTATCTCCTACATTATTGCAATGCAAACACGGGTGTATTTTTTTTTCTTTTCTCTGTTCCTTTTAACGGTTTGATTTTAACCTGTGGTAAATTATCCTCATGAATTTCATCGAAATCTACTTTTCCATGTCCACGTGAGAACTTCTCTTTTCCAGAATTTAGGTCCCTGACTGATTGAAAATTTATTAGGGAAGCCAAACTTGATAACTGACCCAATTCATAGCGATCAGCCATTTCAGCTGCAAATCTGTCCGTCTTGATCGTCGGCTGTTCCTCATGGATTTTTGCTATTTCATGACGTGAATTTGTGAATTCCTCCAAACGGGTTTTGTTTTGAAGAGCGTCGTAGGTTTGCTCTATTTTGAATACCCTTACCCAGATACAAAATTACTTCATTTGATCCTTTCAAAATCAATGGAAGTTTAACCATGTTCCCTACTTAGATTCCTAAAGCGTTTTCTGTCGGCGTCTTGCACCAGTTTCAATGGAATTGCGACGGCTTTGTTCAACTCCTCATAAACCCCAGATCCGTCCTGTTACAGTGATGGAAATGCCTCATCAGCTCAAACCACAAATTTTGTTTGGATCAACATAACTCACGTGAGATTAACAAAAAAGGCATCCACAACCTTCTCATCAAAACTAGGCGATGCATGAATGCATTTAAGCAAATTGTCACCATATCTTTGAAAGTCAGGTTTTTGCTCATCCTCACTCTCTTCGTCACTAAGCTTATATTCAGCATTCGTCTCCATCCTTTTACTTCGAATTTCCTGTATAATTACCAATTTCTGAAATTGAAAATGGCTGTCTGCCTTCCTTTCCTCTCTCTCAATTTCTCTCTCTCATACTATCTTTTCCTTTTCTCTCTCGCCTGCTTTTATTCGTGCATCAAACTCTTTCTTTTCTGTTACACTGTCATTGTATTTTACCTCTAACTGAAGGTACTTTGTTGACAATTGAAATTTCACCAGCTCTAATTCCTTTTGATTCTGATTACATTTCCAGCAATTTTAAATACTGAGCACTTGCTGTAATTACCTCTCCTTTCCTCGTGCAACAAGTAATCTCTAAGTCCAGGCTGTCTGCTCATTCCAGCAGGCTGGCCTTGATCTCCTTTTGTAAATCCCCGAATATCAATTCTCCCACTCCTAGCAAACTCTTCGTAACTTGTTGTTTCAAACGTAGTTTAAAACAACTGAGTTCAACATTCGGGCAAACAAACGACCCGAATACCTTCCATATAGAACATAGAACATAGAACATAGACGAATACAGCGCAGTACAGGCCCTTCGGCCCTCGATGTTGCGCCGATCAAAGCCCACCTAACCGACACTAACCCACTATCCTCCATATACCTATCCAATGTCCGCTTAAATACCCATAAAGAGGGAGAGTCCACCACTGCTACTGGCAGGACATTCCATGAACTTACGACTCGCTGAGTGAAGAACCTACCCCTAACATCAGTCCTATATCTACCCCCCCTTAATTTAAAGCTATGCCTCCTTGTAATAGCTGACTCCAGACGTGGAAAAAGGTTCTCACTGTCAACCCTATCTAACCCCCTAATCATCTTGTACACCTCTATCAAGTCACCCCTAAACCTTCTTTTCTCCAATGAAAACAACCCCAAGTGCCTCAGCCTTTCCTCATAGGATCTTCCTACCATACCAGGCAACATCCTGGTAAACTTCCTCTGCACCCGTTCCAGTGCCTCCACATCCTTCCTATAGTATGGCGACCAAAACTGCACACAATATTCCAGATGCGGCCGCACCAGTGTCTTATACAACTGCAGCATGACCTCAGGACTCTGGAACTCAATTCCTCTACCAATAAAAGCCAGTATGCCATATGCCTTCTTCACTGTACTATTTACCTGGGTGGCAACTTTCAGAGATCTGTGTACATGGACACCAAGATCCCTCTGCTCTTCCACACTACCAAGTAGTCTACCATTAGCCCAGTACCCCATCTTTTTATTACTCTGACCAAAGTGAATCACCTCACACTTAGCTACATTGAACTCCATTTGCCACCTTTCGGCCCAGCTCTGCAGCTTCTCTATATCCCGCTGTAACCTACCACATCCTTCCTCACTGTCTACAACTCCTCCGACTTTCGTATCATCCGCAAACTTGCTCACCCAACCTTCTAACCCTTCCTCCAGGTCATTTATAAAAATGACAAGCAGCAATGGTCCCAAAACAGATCCTTGCGGAACACCGCTAGTGATGGCACTCCAAGATGAAACTTTGCCATCAACTACTACCCTCTGTCTTCTTCCAGCCAGCCAATTCCTAATCCAAACCTCCAATTCACCCTCAATGCCATATCTCTGTATTTTCTGCAGTCGCCTTCCATGGGGGACCTTATCAAACGCCTTACTAAAATCCATATATAGCACATCTACCGCTTTCCCCTCATCTACCTCCTTAGTCACCTTCTCAAAGAATTCAATAAGGTTTGTGAGGCACGACCTGCCCTTCACAAAACCATGCTGACTATCCTTGATCATATTATTCTTATCCAGATGTGCATAAATCCTATCCCTTACAATTCTCTCTGAGACTTTGCCCACAACAGAAGTGAGACTCACTGGCCTATAGTTACTAGGATTGTCCCTACTCCCCTTCCTGAACAAGGGAACCACGTTTGCTAGCCTCCAGTCCTCTGGCACTACTCCTGTAGACAAAGAGGACACAAAAATCCAGGCCAATGGCTCTGCAATCTCCTCCCTTGCTTCCCAGAGTATCCTAGGATAAATGCCATCAGGCCCAGGGGACATTTCTATTTTCACCCTTGCCAGAATTTCCAACACCTCTTCTCTACATATCTCAAAGCCATCCATTCTACTTATTCGTGCCTCAGTATTCATATCGACAACAATGTCCTGTTCCTGAGTGAATACTGACGAAAAGTATTCATTCAGTGCCTCCCCAATCTCTTCAGCCTCCACACACAACTTCCCATTACTATCCTTGATTGGACCTATTCCTACCCTAGTCATTCTTTTATTCCTGACATAACTGTAGAAAGCCTTATGGTTTTCCCTAATCCTACCAACTAAGGACCTTTCATGTCCCCTCCTTGCTGCTCTTAGCTCTCTCTTCAGGTCCTTCCGGGCTACCTTATAACTCTCAATCGCCCCTATTGAACCTTCACGCCTCATCCTTACAAAGGCCACCCTCTTCCATTTAACAAGGGATTCCAATTCCTTATTAAACCACTGCTCCCTCACACGACCCTTTCCTCCCTGCCTGACAGGTACATACTTATCAAGGACAGTCAATAGTTCCTCCTTGAACAAGTTCCACATATCAATTACGCTCTTGCCTCGGAATCTAGTTTTCCAATCCACACATCCTAAGTCATGCCTCACCGCATCGTAATTTCCCTGCCCCCAGCTATAACTCTTGCCCTGTAGTACACACTTATCCCTCTCCATCACTAGAGTAAAAAATCACCGAATTGTGGTCACTGTCCCCAAAGTGCTCACCTACCTCTAGTTCTAATACCTGGCCTGGTTCGTTACCCAGAACCAAATCCAGTATGGCCTCACCTCTTTTTGGCTTATCTACATATTGTGTCAGGACACTCTCCTGCACACATTGGACAAACACTGACCCATCTAACGAACTTGAGCTATAGCTTTCCCAATCAATATCAGGAACGTTAAAGTCCCCCATAACAACCACCCTATTACTGTCACTCTTCTCCTGAATCATCTTCGCAATCCTTTCTTCAACGATTCTAGGACTATGAGGAGGCCTGTAAAAGACTCCTAACAGCGTGACCTCACCTCTCCTATTCCTAACCTCAACCCAAACTACCTCAGATGGCAAATCTTCGTCCATCTTCCTTTCCACTGCTGTAATACTATCTTTGACAAGCAAAGCCACACACACCCCCTCTTTTACCCCCACCTCTGACCCTACTAAAACATTTAAACCCTGGAACCTGCAACAGCCAATCCTGTCCCTGATCTAGCCATGTCTCCGTAATAGCCACAACATCGAAGTCCCAGGTACCAACCCACGCTGCAGGTTCACCTACCTTATTTCGTATACTTCTGGCATTAAAGTATACACACTTCAATCCACTCTTCTATTTACAGGCACCCTCATTCAAGATTGATGCCATATTCCTAACCTGCCTACACTCCAGGTCCTGCACCCTAAAGCTACAGTCTGGGTTCCCATGCCCCTGCAGAGTTAGTTTAAACCCCCCCCCCCCCTCCAAGAGCACTAGCAAACCTCCCCCGAAGGATACTGGTCCCCCTCAGGTTCAGGTGCAGACCATCCTGTTTATAGAGGTCCCACCTTCCCCAGAAAGAACCCCAGTTATCCAAGTACCGAAACCCCTCCCTCCTGCACCATCCCTGAAGCCACGCATTTAACTGTTCTCTCTCCCTATTCCTCGACTCTCTGTCACGTGGCACGGGTAACAAACCAGAGACAACAACTCTGTTCGTTCTAACTCTGAGCTTCCAACCTAGCTCCCTAAAAGCCTGTCTAACATTCTCAGCACTCCTCCTACCTATGTCATTGGTGCCAATATGGACCACGACTTCAGGCTGCTGCCCCTCCCCCTTAAGGACCCGGAAAACACGGTCAGAGACATCACGTACCCTTGCACCTGGGAGGCAACATACGAAACGTGAGTCTCTCTCGTTCCCACAAAACCGCCTATCCGTGCCCCCAACTATCGAGTCCTCAATTTTTTTGCTCTGCTCTTCTCCACCCTTCCCTTCTGAGTAGCGGGGACAGGCTCCGTGCCAGAGGCCTGAGCCCCGTCACTTACCCCTGGTAAGTCGTCCCCCCCACAAGTATCCAAAATATGTTTCCGTCGAGTCCAAGACTCCTAATTCCTAATCGAAAATACAGAACAACTCCCTCAACGAGCCCTCAAACTGTTACGGACCAAGGAAGACCACAAAAAGATTTTCAAGATGACCATAAATTTGCTGGTTTGTTTCAGGCTTCTTCAACGTGATATATCAGGAAAAATGCCAATTTTGAAATCATTTAATTTAAAACAAGGCAGGATTTATTCAGGGGGTCATCGCTGAACCACATTTAACAGAAACCAGTGTGCCGAGTAACATAACGTCTCCGAAAACCCAACATATCAACCCAGTTAATGATGTGCAAACATTTGCAATAATCCGCATAAACATTCCAGACACAAAAAGTAAAATCAAACAAAGGTTCTTGCAGGATAGAAATCAGAAAGAGAATACCTGCCTGGATCTGCTTCTTTGTATCCAGTAACTTCTTCCACACTCGTGCTGGAAACCAAATCAAACCTGACTAAAGATCAGCTGCGAGAACTGGCCACTCCCCTTTCATTTCGCGACTATTCCTTTAAAAGGGAAAGCCTACAGCCTGAGAAAGCATCGGTTACCTATTTTCACATTGGCCCTCAATCTCTTCAACCGTTGACTTTTTGGACTCCGTGTCGTTTACGAACTCTCTGGAAAGAAAAATAAAACTCAGGACAACATAATGTTTTTAGTCAGCAGCTTCTTCGCTTATTTACGCACAACAGTGTATCAACCTTTAACTAAAAAATCCTTTAAGGGTTCTGCATTAACTTCATTTTGACAAAGTGAATTTAAGAGAACCAAAAAATGTCTGAGACATATATTTTACCAGTCTTTCTCTCCAGATTGGGTCATCTCCATTTTAAAAATGAAATGTTGATTCTGTACTTGTTGGTGCTCCTTCAAAAGGAAGGACGATTTCCAAATGCACCAAGTGAATTCTCCTCAGGATCCTTTTTTTTGTTTTAATGATGTCACTTCTGATTCTCTCAACTCTAGTCTCGCTGGTCGAGGCTCTCCATTATGTTTCTAACACAGCAACACTCTTCAGTGCCATCACAAGTGGCATTCTCATAAATGCAGATGTGACCTTACCAATTAATACGACGACCTAAACATTTATGTCTCCTTTAAAATAGAAAGAGTTTTTTTGAATTTTGAAGGACCCTTGAGGTGCATGCTCTGGTGTGCAAATGGAAAGCCTGTGAAACAAGATAGATACATGTGGCATATGGCGGTGAAATTGGTAGCTGAGTTTTGGTTGCTGAATCAAAACAATTCATATATGACCAATTTGTTTAATAATTTTCTTTATGAAAAAACAAATCAAATTTGAATTCATTGTTTTGACAACATCAGTCCAATGCAAAGTTCCGACATTGGGGGTGCCTGAAATACAAGGGAATTTTGACAATTGGAACAGTGCGCAACTGCCACCGATCAGCTAAATATCGGTCATCAAGCTGGAGACGTTGCTGGCAATCTAACATCTTTCTCTCAACGAAATTAGAAAACGTCTCTGCAGAAGGTGCCTTTTCATGTAAAACATACTAACAGTTAAAAAAAATAAAATTGAGAGGTCAGCTGACGAAGATTGAAGTCAGCAAACAAGACGGATACTGTGCGGTCCAGAGATGAAGATGGGATGTATAATAATTGTACTGAAACAGCAAATTGTACAGATTTGGGTGAGAGAGGAAAACGTTAAGAAAAGGGAGCTTGGATTTGAGAACAGCTTCAGTGATCAGTGTTCACTATTAAAATGAGGACAATAAATTGATATTTTTATTTAAATGGGAAATGGGAACACTCCTGTCCCTCACATTTGAATATATTACAAAGTGAGGCGCTTTCTGGTTGTTTGGTTTTAACTAACGCCAGAACCAATGGCAGCGCTTAGTTTGAGCAGAGTCAAAAATATATAAAATCGAGATTTGAGGTCAGCTCTGCCCGAATGTAGCATCAATGATCCGTGGAAAAACAGGAAACTATGAGAATCATGACAATTACTTTCCATTCATTTCTGGCAAAAGGAAGATGCTTGTGGTTGTTGGGGATGTGTCGTCCCAGCTCGAGGACATCTCTTCAGGAATCCCTAAGTTTCGCCTCTTCCCAACCATCTCCAGCTGTTTCATCAATGATCTTCCCACAATTACAGCGATTTTCAACAATGACATCTTTATGTCCTGTATCATAATGGATTCTTGAAATCCACAATCTGTCCATATCTAATTGAACGAAGATCTGGAAAAAGTCCAGACATGCATTGGGAAGTTTGGAGAAGATTTGTAGCTCAGGTGCTCGTTGTTGTGGTTCTGTTCGATGAGCTGGGAAGTTGTGTTGCAGACGTTTCGTCCCGTGTCTTGGTGACATCCTCAGCTTGGGAGCCTCCTGTGAAGCGCTTCTGTGATGTTTCCTCTCGCATTTATAGTGATTTGTTTCTGCCGCTTCCAGTTGTAGTTCCAGCTGTCCGCTGCAGAGTGCGGTGTATTCGGTCCAGGTCGATATGCTTATTGATTGAATCTGTGGATGAGTGCCATGCCTCTAGGAATTCCCTGGCTGTTCTCTGTTTGGTTTGTCCTATAATATTAGTGTTGTCTCAGTCGAACCCATGTTGCTTCTCATCTGAGTGTGTGGCTACTAAGGATATACCAAATCAACAACCAAATGTGTGAACAAATCAACGGCACACCCATAGGTTCACCCATCTCTGGACTCATAGCAGAAGCGGTAATGCAAAGGTTAGACCAAACAGTCTTACCTCAAATTGAACACAACCTCTGGGTCAGATATGTAGATGATACATTTGTAATCACTAAAAACACAGAAATAGAGAACACACACCGGATCATCAACGTCACCCTCACAGGAATCCGATTCACGAGAGAGGAAGAAAATGACAACCAACTCCCATTCCTAGACGTGATGGTACAGAGAACACTGAACGGAGAATTCACCACAAAGTGATACAAGAAAGCCACACACCCAGACCAAGTCCTAAACTATGAAAGCAACTACCCCAACACACACAAAAGAATTTGCATCAAGACAAAGTTCAAAAGGCCCACAACACACTGCAGTACGCCAGAACGGCAAAATGAGGAAGAAGAACACCGATACTGTGTATTCGCCAAAAACGGACACCCCCGCAATTTCATCAACAGATGCCTAAGGGAAAGACAACGGAATGAGGACATGTCAGAATCCAAAGGACTAGCCACACTCCCATACATCAAAAACATTTCTCAACTGACAGCCAGACTACTGCGACCACTCGGACTCATCACAGCACACAAACCAACAGCCACTCTTAGACAACAACTCACCATAGCGAAGGACCCGATACCCAACATGAGCAAAACCAATGTCGAGTACAAAATCCCATGCATGGACTGGACAAGACATCATATAGGACAAACAGGAAGACAGCTAACGATCCGCATCCATTAACACCAACTAGCCACGAAACGACATGAACAGCTATGCTTAGTTGCCACACAGTCAGATGACAAACAACATGAGTTCGACTGGGACAACACTACTATTATATGACAAGGCAAACAAAGAACAGCCAGGGAATTCTTAGAGGCATGGCACTCATCCACAGATTTTATCGGCCTCCGAATAATTCCAGGGATGTAGTGGAAATGATAGCAAAGATTATTCTCGATAGGAGTGAGAGACATAGGGTGGTTTTCATGGGGGTCTTCAACTTTCAAAATATTGACTGGGAACAGTACAGTACGAGTACTATAGATGGGTCAGTTTTTGTCCAGTGTGTTCAGGAGAACTTCCTGACACAATATGCAGGCAGGCCAACAGGGGGCGAAGCCACATTAGATTTGGTACTGGGGAATGAGCCCCGCCAGGTATTAGACCTGGAAGTCGTTAAGAACTTTGGTGATACCGATCACAATTCTCTTATGTTTACTTTTGGTGATAGAAATGAATAGGTGTACACCACTGGGCAAGAGTACCTGCTGGGAGAAAGGCAATTACGATCGATTAGGCAAGATTTACGAAGCATTGGTTGGGGAAGGAAACAGCAGGGGATGGGCACATTAGACATGTGGAGCTTATTCAAGGAAAGTCTCCTGAGTGTCCTCGATAAGTATGTAACTGTCAGGCAGGGAGGAAGCTGGAGAGTGCGGGAGTCGTGGTTTACAAAGGAATTGGAAACTCTGGTCAAGAGGAAGAAGAAGGCTGTTGTAAGTATGAGAGAGCTCAGAAGAGCCAGGTGGAGGTACGAGAAGTTGTTGGCGGATTGGATCAGGGTAAACCCTAAGGCTTTCCATAAAATTTAAGGAATAAATTAATGATGAGATTAAGATTAGTGCCAATCAAGGATAGTAGTGGGAAGTTGTGCGTGGAGTCAGAGGAGATGGGGGAAGCACGAAATGAATATTTTTCGGAAGTATTCACTCTAGAAAACGACAATGTTGTCGAGGAGAATACTGAGATACAGGTTACTCGACTCGGTGGGATTGAAGTTCAGAAGGACGAGATATTAGAAATCCTGCGGAGTGTGAATATAGATAACTCCCATGGGCCCGATGGGATGTATCCTCGGAACCTCTTTGAAGACAGCGAGGAGATTTCTGAGTCTCTGGAATTGTTCTTGAAATCGTCATTGTCTTCAGGAATAGTGCCAGAAGACTGGAGGATGGCAAATGTGGTTCCACTATTCCAGAAGGGGAGTAGAGACTACCCTGATAATGATAGATCAGTGAGCCTTAATTCAGTATTTGATAAAATCTTGGAAAAGGTTGTAAAAGATAGGATTTGTAATAATTTGGAAAGAATAATTTGATTAGGGATAGTCAGCACGGTTTTGTGAAGGGTAGGTTGTGCCTCACAAACCTAATTGAGTTCTTTGAGAAGGTGACCAAACACGTAGATCAGAGTAAAACGGTTGATGTGTTGTATATGGATTTCAGCAAGGCGTTCGATAAGGTTCCCCAAAGTAGGTTATTGTGCAAAATGTGCACGAATAGGATTGTAGGAGATACAGCAGTTTGGATCAATAATTGGCTTGCTGACAGTAGACAGAGGGTGGTGGTTGATGGAAATGATCATCCTGGAGTCCAGTTACTGGTGGTGTACCGCAAGGGTCGGTATTGGCACCACTGCTGTTCGTCATTTTTATAAATGAAATGGTTGAGGGCGTAGAAGGGCGGATTAGTAAATTTGCAGACGACACTAAGGTCGGTGGAATTGTGGATAGTGACGTAGGTTAAAAAGAAGCATAGATAAGTTGCAGAGCTGGGTCTTGGACGTGGAAAATAGAGTATAATGCGAACAAGTGTGAGGTGATTCACTTTGGTCTGAGTAACCGGAATGCAAAATACTGGGCTAATGGTAAGATTCGTGGTCGTGCAGATGAGCAGAGAGATCTCGGTGGCCAGGTACACAGATCCTTGAAAGTTACCACCTAGGTTGACATGGTTGTTAAGAAGGCATACAGTGTTAGAGCTTATATAAATTGAGTGACTGTGCTCCAGAACCATGAGGTTATGCTACAGCTTCCACCCTCCTTCCTAATCTCCGTTCCCAGTTCTCTCTTTCTGTCCTTTCCCATCTGCTCTCCTTCTCTCCACCCACCATCACTGCTTCTCAACTACCTCCCTCACTGTCTCTCTTACCCTTTCACTCTCCCTTTCCACACACTCTCTCCCCTTCACTATCTCTGCCCACGAGCATGCCCCCTCTCTTTCCTACCCCTCCTCCCACAGCTTTTTCACGCCCCATCTCTTCCTTTCTCTCCCTCTCTCCCTTTCACTCACTCCTTCTACTCCTTGCCTCTCTCCTTCTCGCTCTTTGCTCCCTTTCCACTCTTCCACTCTCAGTACCTTCCTTCCCGCTCTCTCATCCTTCTTCTTGTTCTCGTTGTACCTCTCCATCTCCCGGTATCTCCTATCCCCTCTCTCTCCTTCAGGCTCGCTCCTCGTCCCCTCTCCAAGGTACATATCAATGCCTGGACCACACTCTCTCCCCCTCCTTATCCGCACGCTCCTTACCTCTCCTGAGTCTCACGCTCAATACACCTACCTCTATGTCTGCCATCCCCCTCTCTTGCTCCCTGACTCTCTCTGTTCCTCTCTCCCTGCTCCTGCCCTCTCCCCCGCTCTCTGTTTATCTCTTCCCTCTGTCATCCCTCCCGATCTCTTACTTCCCAGTCCCTCACTCTCTCTGCTCCCTCTCTCTCCCGCCTCACTTTTTCTAACCCCCTCCATCACTGTCTCTCATTTTCCTCTCTTTTACTGTATCTCGCTCCCTGCACGTCTCTCCTCCTGCCTTTTCTCACTCTGTTGCTCCTGTCACGACTTTCCTGCTCTATCACTGCCATCCCTCTCTTGCACCCTCTCTCCCTCTCTTTATCACTCGCCCCTTCTTTTATCACCAAGCCATTCTCTGTCCTCTCTCTCACTTGTCTCTGTCTCACTCTCTCCCTTCACCTCTGCCTTTCCAGGCTCTCTCACTCCCTTCCCATCTCTCTCACTTCCCCTCTCTCACCTTCCTCCTCTCTGTCTCCCTCTCTCTTCCTCCCGCCTCAGTCTGTATCCCTTTTCCTCCCCTTCCCTCTCTACCCTCTCTCTACCTTCACTTACTCTCACCCGTCTCCCTCCTTTCAGTCTCACCTCACTGCCCTTTCTCTACCTGTCCCTCTACCTCTCACCTTCTTCTCCTCCCCTCTCTCTCTGTCACTGCCCTCTCTCCGTCTCTCTCTCACCCCTTCTCTCGCTCACCCTCCGCGCTCTCCCTAAGCTCTCTTACTCTCCCTACATCCCCGCTTCCCCTCTCCACCTATCTATCCCTTCAGTCCTCTCTCACCTTTCATCATCTCTTTCCTCCTGCTCTTTGTTTCTCGCAACGCTCTCTCTCTCCTTCACTCTCCTCGCTTTCTCTATTTCTCTCACTCGCCTCCTTCCTATCTTACTCTGCCATCCTCTCTCCAGGAGAAAGTGAGGACTGCAGATGCTGGAGATCAGAGCTTCAAAATGTGTTGCTGGAAAAGCCCAGCAGGTCAGGCATCATCAAAGGAGAAGGAGAATCGACGTTTTGGGCATAAGTCTGAAGAAGGGCTTATGCCCGCAACGTTGAATCTCCTTCTTCTTTGATGCTACCTGACATGCTGCGCCTTTCCAGCAACACATTTTTAAGCTCATCCTCCCTCCAGCCCTCTCTCTGTCCTCTCTTCACTCCCTCTCTCGAATCCCTCCCTCTGTCTCTCTATCCCTTTCCTCTCGCTCCCCTTCCACTGTTTTCCCCTTCCCTCCCGTTCTCCTCTCCCGACCTCTCACTCTCTATCCCGACTTCTCTCTCTCCCTTGCCTCTGTTTATTTCTCCCCGACTCTCTGTCTTTCCCATCTCTCTCGCTCTGTCTTTATCTTCCACTCCCTCTTTAGCTCTCTTCCCTCCCACTCTCTCATCCATTTCCCTGTCTCTCCCCCTCGCTCTCATCTCCACTACCATTGTTCTTTCTTTCTCTCTGCCTCTTCCTCTCTCTATCCTCTGTTTCCATCCACAACTCTCTCTTCCACGTCTCTCGCTCTCTCCTTTCTCCCTTCCCTCTTCCCTTGCCCCTCCTTCTTCTGTCCCTTCCCATCCCTTTCCTCTCTCACCCCTCTTTTGCTATCTCTACCCCCTCGATCTATCCACCCTCACTCTCTCCCCCTCCCTCTCTCTCGCCCCCGCCCCTCGGTCTGACTCTCACTCCAGCTTGCTAGTACCATCCATCTCTCTATCTATCCTCTCCATCTCTCTCTTTCCGCCAAACTATCACTGTCTCTCCCCGACCACACTCTCCCGTTGCCTCTCACTCTCTTTTCCACGCCCCACACTCTATCTTCAAACCTCTTATTTCGTCCTCTCTCTTGCCTCTCACTTGGTCTCCAGATCTCCCTCTCCCTATCTCCCTCACCCTGTCTCTCTAAACCTCCCAATGACTCCATCTCTCTCTCTCAAATCTCTCTCTCCGTCACAGTCTCTCTCCATTCTCTCTCTGAAACTTATCCCCTCCAGCTATCCTGCTATCCCCGTTCTCTTTCCACTTCCCTGAGTTTCTCACTCCTCTCTCTCTCTCTCTCTCTCTCTCTCTCTGTACCACCACACTGCCTCTCTCTGTCTGCACCCTCATTCTCTATCTCTCCCTTTCCTCTACCATGTCTCTCTCTTTCAACCCTGTCTCAGCACCCCTCTCATTCGCCCTCTAATTCTTGCTTCTCTCTCGCTCTCTCTCCCCACTGCCCAGTCTCTTTTTTTTCTCGCTCCTGTATGTCTTTCTCCCATTCTCCCATCCCTGTCACTCAACCACCCTTCTTTCTCTCTCTGCCCGTCTGCCCCCCTTCCAGCTTTTTTATCTATACCCGCCCCTCTTTCTCTAACTATCTTTCACGACTCTCTCTTTCCCATCTCTTAATCTCCCCCTCTGCCAGTCCAATCTCTCTCTCTTCCCTCCTCTCACACTTCTCCCCTCTCTGGCTCTCTCTTTCTCCAGTTACCCACTAAATATCTCCTTATCCAACTTCCCTCCTTATCTCACTTCCTCCCGCCTCCCTCGCTATTTCTCTTCCCCCTCTCTCTGCCCTCCCTCTCACTGCCTCTCCCTCTCTACCCCTCTCTCTATCTCCCTCCTGTCATTCACTCCCCAACGCCTGCCCACTATCTCTCTCGCTCCCTCTACCTCCCCCTCTCTCCCTCACCATCATCCTCTCTCTCTCTCCCTCCCTTTCTCTCCATTTCTTTCTCTCTATGTCCCACCTCAGCTCCCCCTTTGTCAGCTACCTGTCATGTTCCTTCATCCCTCCCCTTCCGCTTTCTTCCCTTCTCACCCTTCCCTCTCTCCCTCTCTTCCCTTGCTCTCTAATTCTCACGACTGCCGTCGCCCTTTCAAAGCCTCCCTCCCTCCGTCACCTTTCAACCTCTCCCTCTCTCTTCTGCATCCCTCTCTCTGCACCCTTTATTACTTTCTCTCGTATCTCTCCAATTCTATTGTTCTCACTCCCCACCTGCCTCACTCTCTCAATCGATGCGTCTCTCTCTCGCCTCTCTCTGTCCCTCCACATCCTCCTCTCCTTATCTCTATCTCCCTCTCTCTCAGTCTGTCTCGCACTCCCCTTCCTCTCTTCTTTCCTCTCTCTCATAATCTCCTCCTTCACCCTATCCTCCCTCCCTCCCTCTTTCTTTCTCTCCCTCTCCCCACCTCTCTGTCTTTCCGTATTGCCCCCTCTCCCGCTGGTTCTCTTCGTCTCTGCCTCTGACTGCCTCACACACCTCCACCCTCTATCACGCTTTCTCCCGCTTCCCTCTCGCTGACACCCTCCCTTTCTCTCTGGACGCTTGCTCACTTTCTCTCTCTTTCTCGTTCCCTCCATCTCTCTCCTTCTCTCTCCCCATTTATCTCTCAGTCCCCCCGAACTCCCTCTCATTTCACTCCTCTCCCTCTCTCAGCCTCTTCCCGTCATCCACATTCAGTCTCCGCCCCTCTGTCTTTCTGAAACAATCTCTCTCCAGCCCTCTCTCCCACTACTTTCTGTCTCTCCCCACTTCCCTGTGCCCCTCCCTCCCTAACTCTCCCCCATTTCTCTCTCTCGCTCCCCACTCCCTCAGCGGCGAGGCCTCCCTCTCTTCCTCCCCCTCCTCTTCCTTGTCAGACCCCTCATTCTCAAACTCTCCCCCTTTTGGCTTTTTATCTCCCCTCTCTCTCTGCCTCTCTGAGCCCTGTGTCTCTCACCCTCTCTCTGTCCATATGTTTCTTTCCCTTCTTCTCTTTCTGTCTCTCTCTCCACCCCTTGGTCTCTCTCCACAGTGCCTCGATTTACACCCTCGCTCTCCCACCGCTCGTTCACTGTCTCTCACCTCCCGCATTCTCTCCCCTCCATTTCCACACTCTCCACCACTGTCTCCCTCTTTCCTTCCTTCCACTCACTCCTTCTCGCCTCTCTCTCTCTCGCTCTTCACTTCTCTCTATCGACAATCACTCTCTTCCTCTTCCACCTCACTCTCTTTGTCTCTCCACACTCTCTCTCTTTCTCCCACCTCTCCCAGCCTTCCTATCTCTATATCTCTCACTATCCCTATCTTTCTCTGCACGCCCTCTCTCTGTTAGGTCCCACTTTCTCACCTCTATTCGGTCGCCTGTCCCTGCCACTCTCCCCTGCCGTCTCTCTCTCCCACCTCCCAAAAATTCTCTCTCGTTCCGCCGGTCTCTTCCAAATCAGTCCACGCTCTGCATCTCTCTGTTCCCTTCCTCTTACTCTCTCTCGGCCCCACTTTGTCCTCTTCCCTCCTCTCTGCCCCCAATCTCTCCGTCTTGCTCTTCCACCTCACACTCTGTCTCCCACTCGCTCTTTAAATGTCTCTCCCCTTCCCTCACTCTTTCGTTTCCTAACTGTCTCTCTCAAGATCTACCCGTCCTCCCCGCCTCTCTTAACTGCCCCTGTCTCTGACTCTCTCCCCCTTCTTTGTCTCACTCCACCTCACTCCATCCCCGCACTCTCACACCCCCACTCTCCCGTTTCTCTCTTAACAACTCTCTCTCCCCAGCCTCCCTATCCCTTTTTCTCCCCCCACTCTTCCCTTCTCTTTCGCTCCTCACTGCCTCCTCTCTCTCCCTCGCTCTCCATAAGTCCCTCTCCTTCTCTCTTTGCCTACCTCTCTTTCGCTCTCTCTCGCTCACCCACTTCTCTCTTTCTCGCTTCCCATCTAACTCGCTCTCCCCATGCTTTTCTGCGTCTCCCCACTCATTCCGCTCTCCACCCCTTCATCTAACCATTCTCTCTCAATCTCTTTCTCCTCTCCCGCTCTCCCCACTGTCTTTCTTAACCATCACTCAGCCCCTCTCGTGCCCTCGTTCTGTCTGCACCTCCACCCTCTCTGTTGCTGTTCCCCCCTCTGTCTGCCGGCCCGCGTTATATCTCTTTCTCGAACTCCTTCGCTCTCTATCTACTCCCACTGTCTCTCTTCTGATGCATCACTTCTCGTTCTGTCATCCCGCTTCCCCAAACTTTACCACCCCGCAATATCTTTCACCTTCCTGTCTGTCTCCCTCCATACTCCCACTCTTTCTCCATCCACTCTCAGCCTCGCTATCTCGCTGTCTCCGTTTCTCTATTTTTCTCTCTGCACCTTCCATCTCTCTCTCGCCCACCTTCATTCTCGCCACTCCCTCTCTCTCCCACTCCCCGTCTCTTCCACATGTCCCCATCTCTCCTACCCTCCGTATTTATCTTTCTCCACTTCTGCCATTCCGTGTCGCCACCTCCCGCTCGTATGTCCCAATGTCTCTGTTCCCATTAGTCCCATCCCCTCTCCCTCCTCACTCTGTCTTCTCCCTCCCTTTCTCTCGCCACATCCCGGTCTCCCATCACCCTCTCACCCTCTGACGCCTCTCTCTATTCATTTTTGCTCGTTTCCCTTTCTGTAAACTCCCACTCCTCTCTGTAGACCACTATCTCTTTCGGTCTCTCTCGTTCACCACTGCTCTCTCTTCCTCTCTCGCCATCTGCCTTCTCTCTCCACAGCCGTCCATCTCTCTCTCCTCACTCTCATTCCATTCCCACTCTCACTATCCAAAACCCTCCCTCGCTTGATACACCTCCCTCTCTCTCTCTCACGTCTATTTCTATCTCGCCCCTCAGACACTTTTTCTTTCTTCTCTGCTGCCTGTCTTTGTCTGCAGTCTGCCTGTCTTCCCCAGCTCCCTCCCTCTCTGTCATCTCCCTCTCTTTCTCTCCCTCACCCATCCGCGTCTCTTTCTCCCCCTCAGTTTCTTTTTATCTCCTTTCCTCCATCTGTGCCTTCGTCCCTCTCCCCCTCTTTCCCATTCCCTCTTTTCACCCTTCACCTTTGCCTCACAACTTCTCACTGTCTCTCACACTAATTCCCGCTCTTTCACTCTCGATCATTCCCCAGGTTTCTCTTCCCATCTGCCTCCTTCTCTCCATCCAGCCCTCTCTGTCCTCTCCTCCTCTCTCTCGCTCCCCAATCTCTTTTTCTCTCTGTCTCCCCTTCCTCTCTCCCTCTCCTCTCTCGAACCCTATCTCTCTTGTTCAGCATCAGACTGTTCTTTCTCTCTCCCCTCCCTCTGTATCTATCTTTCTCTCTCCCCTAGCCGCGTGTTTTGATCCGAACTCCCTCTCCTCTCCTTCTCTCCCCCACTCCACTCCCTCTCTCCTCCACCTCCCTGTCTCTCTGCGCCCCCATTTACTTTCTCTGAACCTCTCTCCGCACATCAAAAAGCTTTCTTCGCCTCTCTCTCTCTCCCTCCCTCTGTCCCTCTCACTTTTTGCACTTTCTCTCCCCTTCTCTTACGCTCGCTCTCTCTCACCCCCTCCCTATCTCTCTCGATAGCACTTCCTTCCCTCTCTAACCATCTTCCTCTGTCTTTCTCTGTCCCACCCTGTTCGCTCCCTCTGACCACCTCCCTCCATTTCTGTTCCCTTCTCGATCTCCTCTAGCTGCCGCTATTGCTCAACGCACCCTCTATCCAACCCTTCCTCTCTCTCCTGCCTTCCCCCTCCCACAATCTCTCTCACTCATTGTTCTTCCAGTCCTCCCTCACTCTCTCCCCATTCACCATCTTGCTTCACTCTCTCTCCGTCTCCGCCGTGCCTTCTTCATTTACTCTGTCGCCCCCTCTCTCTACCTCCACAGCTCTCTCTATCTCTCACTCGCTATGTCCTGTCTCACTCTTTATACTCTCTCTTCTACCCTTTTACCTCCTCCCTCTCTCTATTGCCCTCAGTCTCTGTCTTTCTTATTAACTACGCTCTCCCTTCCCCCCGCCTCGCTCCCCGCGCCATGACAACCGCTCTCCCTCAACCTCTCCGTCTCACTACCCCAGCTCTCTCCATCACTCTCTCTCTCTCGGACTCCCTCCCTCTATCGTGCTCTCTCTCTCTCTCTACTCTCTTGCTCCACTGGTCTTCCCTCCCAGTCTCTCTATCCATCTCCCTCTCTCCCCTTCTTCCGGTCCCTGTCCTCTCTCTTTCATACCCCCTCTGTCTCTGTCCCTCTCTCTCGTCAAGCTGCCTCTTTTGCTCCACCTCCCTCTCTCTCTTTTGCTCCTCCCTCTCTATCTCTCCTGCCTTCCTCTCCCAAATATCTCTCAGCCCTGCCTCTCTTTCATCCCTCTCTCGCTCTCTCAACTTGCCCCGTCTCTCTTACCTCTCCCTCTCTCTCAATCCCTCCCTCTCTCCCCTCGTACACTCCCACTCCTCTTCACTATAATTGGCTACCCCAGGTCCCTCCGTCTCTCTCTCTGCCAGCATCTGTCGTATCTCATTCGCTACACCCTCTTTCTTACCTTTTCTCCTCCCTCTCTGTATTGCCCCTCGATCATTCTCTCTGTCTCTTTGTTATCTCCTCTCATTGCCTCTTGTCCTACGTGCTCTTTCCCTCCTGTGCTTCCTTTTTTACACTCCACCCTCTCCCTCTGCCCTCCCACTCTCACTCACCCTCTCCCACCCCTCCCAGACACTCCGTTCTCCCCTCCCTCTCTCTCCCTCCTCTATCTCCCACTCTTCCGCAACGACACTCACGCATCACCCTCCCTCTCCATCCCTCCCCTCCCTCTGTCACCCCTCCATCTCTGATTCAACCCGCTTAATTTTATTCGAGCTTTCGCCTCTTCTCAATACTCTATTTCCTTCTCACCCCTCCCTCCCTCTCTCTCTTACACCTCCCTTGCACTTTCTCTGCTTTCCTCCTTCTCTTCCTCCCTCCCCGTCTGTCATCCCTCCCTCTTTCCCCTCCTTCTCTCACGACTCTAGCTCCCCCACTCGCTGCACCGTACCCTTGCTTCATACCCCCTCTCTTTCTGTCTGTACCATTCACTCCCACCTATACGTCCCCACTTGTCCCCATTCTCCACCACTCCCTGTCGCTCCCCGTTACCACAATATCTTTCCCCCACCCTCTGATCACTCCCTCTCTGCCCTTCATCCTCTTTCTTCACCCTCAGTCTCTCCCTATATTCCTCTGCAGTCCCCCGGCTCTCCTCCTACTCTCCCGTCTCCCTCAGTCTCACTCCTTTTCACTCTTATGCCCCAGTCTCTCTCAACCCTCCCTCTCTCTCTCTCCCCCGTACGTCTCTCTCCCCTCCCTCTCTTTGTTTGTACTCCCTCCATCTCTTTATCTCTGCCGCTCTGTCTCTCCCCACCACGGTCACTCACTCTCACCACCCCCTCTCTCCCCTCTCCATTTATGTATAGCTCTGTCTGTGCCGCACCACCCTCTCTTTCTCTCTCTCATTCCCCCAACTCTCTTCCTCTCTCCCATCTGCCTTCTCTTCGTCCACAATTCCCTCTTTCTCCTCTCTTTCTCGCCTTCCTCCTCTCACTGACTTTAACTGTCTCTCATCCCTCTCTCTCTCCAACCCACCCTCTCTCTCTTCCAGCCTGTATCTCTCTAACCACTATCTTTCTAAAACTTTCCCTCTCTGTCTGTCCTCCTCCCTCTTCAGTTCCAAATGTATTTTTCGTTCTCTGCCCTTCCCACTCTCACTCTGTCAATTTTGCTGCCTGCCTTTCGCTGCTCCCTCATTCTTTCTTCCCTCCATCCCTCTTTCTCTATTTTCCCCTCCCTCACTTCTCCTCTCCCAAGCCCTGCCACCCCGTCTTTCACCCCCCTTTAATTTTCTCTCCATCCCTCGCTCTCTCCCATCCGCCCTCTCCCTTTCCCCTCTCTCCTCTCACTCTCTCAAGCCTCTCTCTCGCTGTCTCTACCCTCCTCGCTTTTTGTCCCTGTCATCCGTGCCTCTCCGTAACTCTGCCATTCTCTCTCCATTTCTGAGCCCAGTCTTCCTTTTCCTCTCTGCCTCTCTCCCGCCTCCCTCTTTATCTTTCCCTCATCTCTCTGCCTTAACATCTCTCCCTCTCTCACGTCTGCTGTCTTCCTCACTCCACTCACTCTCTCTCTCAACAAACTATCTCTCTCCACTTGTCCGAGCCTCCTAATCTCTCTTTCCCCTTTCCCTCCCTCTTTTTCTCTGCCCCTCCCCTCTCTCTTCCCCTTTGTTCTCGCTCTCTGCCCATTATCGCTTTCTGCACTCTCTGACTCTACCCACTCTCTCACCCACATGTCTTGTTCCGTGTCTTGATCGCTCCTCGTCTCTTACTTTTCCTCTCCCTCTCTCTCTCTCCTCTCTTGCCTCTTTTTCGCTCCGCCATTCCTCTGTCCTCCCCTCCTCTCTCTCTTCTGCCCTCATGCTCCTCTCCCCTGTTTCTTTCACCCCAATCTCTCTCATCCCTCCCTCTATCTCGACTACCTCACACCCTACCTCGACCATTCACACTCCCTACCCCGTGTCCCTCTATCTCCCCTCTCTCACCCTCCTGTCCTCCCCCACTGTCGCATTCTCTCATCTCTCTCCTGTTTGCCTCTCTCTCTCGTTCTCTCTCGGTCTGCCCCGCCATCACTCTGTCTTCCCTCCTTCAATCTCTAATCCTATCTCCCTCCCTATCTTTACCTTTTCCGTCTGTCTTTTTCCACTCTCTATGTCTCTCTCTCTCCCACTCACTTCTACTCAGCCTCTTCCCTCTGACTCCTTCCCTCTCTCACCCCTCCCTCACTCTGCACCTTCTCTCTGTCTTGTCCTCTCTCCCCTTCCATCGTTCCCTCGCTTTTCTCACTTTCACCATCTCTCTAACCCGTGCCTTCCTCTTTCTCCCTCGCCGTCTACACCTCTCTCTCCCACCCCCTCTCTCTCCACCTGTCTTACACCTCCCCTCTCTCTTTCTCTCTACTTCCAATTTCTGTCCCTCACCCCTCTCACTCCACCAGCGCCCTCTCTCGACCCCTTCTGTCTCTCCCCACCAACCTCTCTCCCTCGAATCACTCCCTGTCTCCCTCTGTCACCGCGCCTCACTCTCTACAACCCTCTTTTTCTATATCTCTCTTGCCCCACCTCTCTCTGTCTCCACAGCTGCCTCTCTCTCCCGTCTTTTTTGTCTGTCCCTACCCCCTTTCGATACCCACTGTCTCTCACCACTCGTCTCTCTCTCCTACTCTTTGTCTCAATTTCCTCCCTTCCTGTCCTTCTTCCCTCCGTCTCTCTCTGTCTCTACAACCTCGATCTCTATCTCTGCTTCCCTTCTCTCTAACCGTTCCCTCCATCTATCTCCCAATTCACTCCTCCTCGCTCTATCTTCATTCTTCTCTCTCTTCACAACCTCCTTCCTATCCCTCACTCTCATCCTTGCCTCCGCCTGCCGCTCTCCCATTCGTTCTCTCTTTCTCTCTCACTTGCCTCCCTTTCTCTATCTCTATCGCCTCCACTCTTAAGTGTCTCCATCTCTCTCCCTGTCTATCCCACCGTCCATCTCTCTCCCGCTCCCTCTCTCGCCCACCTCCCCTTCCAAACATCCCTCTCTCTCTCTTTCTTCCATTCCCCCCTCTATTCCTCTGTCTCACTCACGCCCTCTCTCCACCCTGGATTCTTCCTGTCTCTTTGGCTGTTGAAGAGTTTTTGCCCGAAACGTTGATTTTCCTGTTCCTTGGATGCTGCCTGACCTACTGTGCTTTTCCAGCACCGCTCTAATGCTCTCTGTCAGTTTCGCTCAGTTGGTTGCGCAGCTAGTTTGCAATGCACAATAGTGTTAACCTCAGGGGTTTAAATCCTACACCAGCTGAGATTACTGTGAACGTTGATACTTATAAAACCAGAGGTCGTGTTTTCAAATCTCACTCGTGCGTTTTTCAGATTCAGTCAAGTGGGTGCCACGGTGTCTCAGTAGTTAGCACTGCTGCCTGACATCACCAGAGCTCCAGGTTGAATTCCAGCCTCGGTATGGAGTTTCCATATTCTCTCCGTATCTGCTTGGGTTTTCTCCGGGTGCTCTGTTTTCCTCTCACAGTCCAAAGGTTTGCAGATCGCGTGAATTTGCCATGCTATATTGCCCCTAGTGTTAGCTTCAATAGTCAGAGGGTCGGTCGGGACATGTTGGGCCGACTGGCCTGTTTCCACACTGTAGGGAATCTAAACAAATCTGTCCCGATCCCTCCTACTCTCCACTCTCTCCCTGATCCCATCTTTCTCTCGCCTCCTTTGCTCACTTTATCTCTCGCCCGTCCCTCTCTCTCCGTATCCCCAATTACTCTCTCGCTTTCCCACCTCTCTCTCTTTGCTTCCTCCGCCTCCGTCTCTCTCTCTCTAATTCTCCTGTCTGTCTCTCCCCTCGGAGCTACCTGTCTCTCCTACAATATCTCTTTCTCTCTCTGCCCACTATCTCTCTTCCCTCCCCTTTCTCTTCCATTTCCCCTGCTCCCCATCTCCTTTTCTCTCCCTCTTCTCTTACCACACTCTCTCCCCCACCACTCGCGTTGTACCGCACTGTCTCCCTTCTTTCTCATGCCGTCTCTCAATCTCTCTCCATCTCCTTTTCCTCTCTCACTATCACGGTCCACCCTCCCTCTCTCACTCCTATCTCTCTCTCTTCCAATCCCCTCTCTCTCCCTCACCATCTCCCCACCCTCTCACATTCTGTCTCTGCCATTACCTCTCTCCCCCTCCCACTTTACCCCAAATCTATCTCTCCCCCTTCCCCATATCTCTCTCACTGCCTCTTGTCTCTGTACCTCTCCCTCTCCCTCTCTTGCTCTCCCTCCCGTGCCACTGTCTCTCTCATATTCTCCCATTTCCCTCTTTCTTTCTCTCTCCCAAACTCTCCTTGCTCCACCTCTGCCCACTTTCTACTCGTGTCTCTGAACACATTGTCTCTCCTCCTGCCCCTCCCCTTTCTCCCCTCTCCCTCGCCCCGTCACACTCTTTCCTCCAACCATCTCCCCACACTCTCCACACCTATCGTACTCTATACTCTCTCTCTTAAAATTTCTCTCCCCATCAACTCTCTCTTTCCCCAATCGCTCAGACTCTCTTGCCAGCCCTAACTGTATTTTTCCGTCTCTCTGACCTCTTGCCCTTTCCCTCACTCCCCACCTCTCCCTGCCCGATCTCTCTCCCCAGAATTTCTCTCTTTCCCCCTCTACCTTACCTTCACACTCTCTCCCCTTCCCTCACTGCCTCACGTCTGCTACCTCTCTCCTCTCCCCCACACCCATTCTCTCTATTCCTCTGTCTCCACACTTGCCAATCTCTCCCCACCTTGCCGTCCATCTACCTGCCATCCCACTCTCTACACCGTTCATTACCACTGTCTCCATTTCCCTCTTCCCACTTTCTGTCACCCACTGTCCCCCTCTCTGTCCATCACCTTCCCATTCTCTTCCCTTTCTTTCCTGTTCTCTCTATCCTTCCCTCCCTGCCCACTGTCTCTCCCACCTGACTACCCACTTTGTCTCCCACTTCAATCTCTCTCTCTCCCGATCCCGCTCTCACTCTCTTCCTACACCCTCCCATTCTTTCTTTCTTGCCTGCCCTCCCGCTTTCTCTCCTTCCTCTCTTGCACACCCCTCGTTTTCACTCTCTCAGCTCTCTCGCCACCCTCACGCCTGTTTTCGGCCTCTTCTCCTCTTAGTCCCTCGCTCCTAACTCCTCGCTGCATCGCTGCCTCTCTCCCTCTCTCTCTCGTACCCTCTCCCTGCACACTCTGCGCCCTCTCTCTCCCTCTCTCTCTGTTTGACTTCTTCTCACCGTCTCCCTCTGACATTCACATTCTCCCCGCCCTCACTCTGTTTCTCTCTGACTGTGAGTAGGGAGAAAATGGGGGAGGAATATGAAGGCGTTAGTCAGATTTAGAGAGAAGGTGGAGGAGAGAGAGATGAGTGGACAAGGGTGTAGCAACGGTGGAGGTAAGAGAGAGCGAGACAAAAAGTGGGGTGGCAAGAGATGGAAGTGAAATTGAGAGTAGAGAGAAAGGGCGAGTGCACAGAGGGAGTGAGGGAGGAAAACGAGATGAAATAACGGGGGAGATAAATTTGGGACTGTGTGTAAATGAAGGATTCGAGAGGGACCCGTGATAAAGAAAGCGAAATACAGATGAGGTTGACTGGATATAACGGCAACGGGGTAGAGAGATGAACTGTGCCGAAGACCAGGTCGGTGTGGAGGACCCAGAGGTGAAAGCAATGACAGAAAGACTTAAATCGAACTCCTGATCTCAGACCCCGGTTCCCTCCCCTTCCCCAAGGACCAAGACTTGTGGCTGACTCTGTCTCTGTCCAGCTCAGCTTCTACAAAACAACGACAAACAATAATATCCTTCACTCTGCTGCTCGGTAATTTTTAATGCACATTTTTATTGTTTAAAATTTGAAGTTATTGATACAGTCAGTGGGATAGTGCCTTTACTTACTGGCACCTGAGTTGATAGAATGATTGAAATGTCCCTGTATCCCGCCTGTCGGATAAGGATGAACAAACCCGCGCTACCCACAGGCTGATACGAAAGCGACAGGCTGCTTCATCGCTGAAAAATTCAACTAAAATGAGAGACTCCCGGATGGATTGATTGAAATGTGAATCTGATTGATTGATATATTTGGATGAAGGGATATTTCAGCACATTCTTCAGCTGCTGTCTGAACTTTGTCTGTGTCACAGCATAAATTGCGGTGTTTGTGCAGCAACTGAGGAGCTGCAGCATGAAGCCCAGTTCCTTCACAAAGTCAGGTAAAGACACGGATCGACGCCCAATCACATCCATCCGGTACCATATGGAAAACATCATTAATATTGACCATAATATGATGAAATTGCCCGAGGTCACAAACAGTAAAATGATAGATCTTTTGCGATTGCTCATTTCTGTGTCAAACTGAGCGTCCCCACTGGTGTGAGCCCTGACTCTCCTGCGGGCTCTGCTGCTCACTAAAATGTGTCTGACGGTGACAACATTGAGCAGCAGGATCAGGAGAAATGGGAGAGCTGGGGTAAGAATGTTGTGGAGGAACTCGATTGCCACCCAGAAAGGGGAGAAATGAACACCGCCTGTTACGTCACAAAACCAGGGATTGTTTACCAGCTGATATTGACCTGAGAACATAAAATACCAGAAAATATTTTTTAAACAGCTCAGCACAGCCACTGTTGCCAGAACAACAACCGCCGTTTTCTCACTGCAATATTTCCTTTTCAGCTTCTGGCAACAAATGGCCGCAAATCGATCAAAGGTGAAAGTGACGGTGAACCAGACAGAACAGTCAGTGGCTGCATAAAGCAGGACGGCGTGGATATTACACACGGGGATGTCCCACATGAAATAAAACTGTTCCCAATAAACAATGGGAATGTGTCGCAATATCAGGTCGAGGATAATGACCAGTAGATCCGCCACTGCCATTGCCCCCAGATAACGTCTGACACATGCAGCCAATCCACAATCTTTATAAAGCAGGACGTAGGTCGTCACTACGTTAGCTGTGAGGAAGGTAAAAAACACATTGTATATCAACATGGAGGAAAAGTGACTTGTTTGATTGAAGACAGACAGAGATTTTCAAATGTACCACTGTATTCTGGGATTTCTTAATACAGTTGGAGCTGAAATGACAAATGTGAAAATCTGAATTTCTGACAGAAAGGTATCATAAACCACAAGAAATATTTCTTCCCCAATCATGCAGAGACAGATCCAAAGGAACAGATGATTTCGAGGAAACTCCCACATACTCGATCGTTGGAGAGCAGACCCAGGTCACTTCTTTTCCATATTCTAACACAGAGGGTGAAACCTTGCTTTCGTGAAGAATTCTCTCCCAGTTCCTTGAAGACAAATGGAGTTTGGAAATTTCTGACTTTTAGACTCAATTGTGATCGATCATGCTCAGTGAACAAGTTGTAAAGGAGGGAAAATGTATTCACCATTTTCACTGCCTGTTGGGTCTTCGTAACAGTGTCTCCCTCACACTGCAACAGGGCCTCTTCACTTGGGATATTATCATTTCTTTCAATTCACTGACGTCCGGCCGTTCCCAACTAATGTCGGGGGTAAAATGTTACATAGAATAATGGTTCGAGTATTTTCTAGGGAATTCCAGTTACAGACAGAATGTTTTGTGTTTAATGCTGCAGGGAAACTTCACAATTATACTGGCAACATTCCACACCTTTCTTGCCGCTACTTTGATGAATTTATAGGCGTCAATTCGTGCTCACACGAGAAGGTTGTACAGTTCATCAGCTGCACCAAGATGTTCCATCCCAAACTCAAGTTAACCTGTACCATCCCGGACACCTCCCTGCCCTTCCTGTGCATCTCCATCTCCATCTTTGGCGATCGTCTCAAAACGGGCATCCACGACAACATCACCGACTCCTACAGCATCCTCGACTACACATCCTCCCACACTATTTACTGGAAAGAAAAAACGACATCCGTTGTTCCCAATTCCTCCACAACGGCCCCATCTGCTCCCAGGATGACCAATTCCAGCTGAAACAAGCCGGCTGTCTTCCTTCTTCCAATACCGCAATTTCGCCTCCCACATGGTCGATGATGCCCTCCAGCGCCTCTCATCCACTTTGCGCACTTCCGCCATCGAACTCCGCGCCCCCAAATGCAATAAGGAAAGAATGTTCCCGGTCTGTACCTGCAAACCCACCTCACTCCGCATCCTTTGCATCATCCTCCATCACTTCTACCACAGACAAAAAGACCCATCTTCAGATATACATTTCCGTCCCGACCCCTATCAGCGTTTTGGGGATACCATTCCCTTTGTGGTATCCATTTAAAGTCCATGGCGACACCCTTCCAAGACCCAAATTCTGACATATATCCCTGCCACCGCCGTAATAGCAAAACCTGTGCCCACACCTACCCCCTCACCTCCGTCGGATGCCCCAAAGAATCCTTCCACATAAGTCACAAATTTACATGCACTTCTACACATGTACTGCATCCGTTTCACACAATGTCATTACCTCTACGTTGGGGAGCCAGGGCACCAACTTGTGGATCATTTCAGAGCACGTCTTTGGGACACTCGCACCAACCGAGACCCGTGGGTGAAAATTTCAAAACCCTCCCCCAATCCACCAAGGATATGCAGGTCGTGGTCTTCCTCCATCACCAAACCCGAACCACCCGATGACTGGAGGAAGAATGTCTCAACGTCAATCATGAGATCCTGCAATCCCAAATGATTAATGTGGATTTCACAGGTTTCCTCATTTCCCCTCCCCCAGCATTATCCGAGTCTCAAGTCTCCAACTCGGCTCCGACCTCTTGACAAGCCCATCGCCTTTCCCATCTATCCACTCTACTATATTTTCTAAACTATCAACTACTCCCTTAGATCCATCTTCATAACGAATTCGCAGCTACCATGCAGCCAGCCCCAGCGCTCCTCCCATTTCTATCTCGACCCCGCCCCCAAACGACACACAAGCCTCATTCGTGGCAAAGGGCTTATGACAGAAATATCTATTCTCCAGCTCGTAACATTCTGCCTGATGGGATGTGTTGTCCGACCACTGGTCAGGAAACAGTCTGACACTGCCATACTCACAGTATCATGCCTGATGGGTAATATTGAATGAAACTCCATTACCATCCCTGGCTATATCCTGTCCTGCAGGTAGCGCAGACCCACGAGTGGTGGGAAAATCCTCAAGATAATTTCAGGAAAGGAGTTACCTTGCAATCCCCCAACATTGATTCCATGACCCGGGAAATCTCATGGTAACAGGTTCCGAAAATCTCCTGATAGTCGTCATCTACTGTTTTCCACACCACCCCTTGGTGATAATGCAATTCCTCAGAGGAAGCACTGAACGTGACAAGGATACAGAACGCACTTAGAGTGTGGGACTTCAATGTCTATTACAAAGCGTATCACCATAGATCGACCACTGACTGAGCAGGCAGAAGTCTCAAATACACAGCACCCAATCTGTGGGAAGTGATGGGGAAAAGACCAGGAGGAAGCATTCTCAACATAGACCTTGGCACAAATGGAACTCTCTCTGACAACGTCTGTAGGAATACCGAACAGACAGTCAGGATGGAGAGAATGCTTCAGTGTCATTCTGAAGGTACTGCCCACTGTGTCATGTGGCACTACCTCCTGTGAAGTAGGACATTCTTCTGAAGGTCTAAGCAAATGGAAACTGGGTATCCATCAGTTAATTTAGTTCATCAGCAGCTGCAGCATCGATGCACTTCCCCTGCATCAAAAGGTCAGAAGTCGGCTGTTCACTGATTGTTCCAAAATATTCAGCAACATTCATAACTGCGCATATACTGAAGCAGGCTATTCAGCCCATCGAGAGATTTACATGGGAACGCAATGAGGCCATTCAGCCATTCGAGCCTTTTACTCCGCAATTGGAACAGATCTTTTAACTCCCATGGCTGTTACACAGGAAATGAGAGGGAATAGTCAGCATTCCAAAGTAACTACATGTGAATAGGGGAGGACAGGTCATTGAGCCGGAAAAAAAGGGATAAATTAGTCATAAATAGATTTTAATCATTTTAACACAAATCAATGACTGCAATGACAGGGTGACCAGTGCTGTGCCTCAACTATTTGCAAACGATATCAAAGATTTGATATATGCAAAAGATGTATTCTAATTAAGATCGTTAGGAACTGACATTATCAAAAAGTGGTCGGGGCAGTCTGATTGGATCAGCATCGGACAATAATTTGGCAGCTAGAAAATAACGTGTTTAAAGGTGAACCTTTGAACTTTTCAGGAAGAATGAAATGCAGTCTGCCACTGAAACGGAAAGAGATTACAGGACTCAGCAACACAGTGATTACTGGAGGGTTCACTCTGACCAGTTCTGACATGGGAAGTGTTATTCCATCCCCCTAGTCTGCTCCCTGATGTTTCCAGTGGTCGAATTGCTCTCATTACACACTGAATATTTTCATGTGGTTGCTTGGTGGTGAGAAGTAGTGAGGGGGAGCATGTTTTGAACTATGTACCAAGGGGACGGACTTAAGCCTAGAGGCCATCTTTTGTTTCTACGTGAAGACACAAAGACGATGGGAATTTCTGACTGCTTCTGAATAAAGAGACTGTGTCTGCTGGCATAAACAGTGTGAATTCGCAAACATGTTGTACTGTACATAGGCTCACTGCAACATTAATAGAGTGAGAGACGGAGGTTCCAATCACAAGAAGGAGAACTTCAATAAAATGCAGTGTCAGTTCAACTCAAATAGTTAGTTATATCAAATTCTAAAACCACCACAGAGAGCCATTAATCAAGAGGGCCTATCTAGTCAGGACAGAGCACTGCATCGATCAAGCTGTGCTCGGCTCAACCCAGAAATTGCCACGTGTGGAAAACTGTGTAGACGGCAAAAGTGCATTTACCGATAAATCCGGAGGGAGCTATACCCTGAATTAATCTAAAAAAAACTCTCCAGCAAAAGGAGCTATGCTGTCCACAGCAGTACGATTGCATCCAGGCCTTTCTGAGTGAAGCACTTTGGAAGAGGTTGAGCCTGAAGAAGGGCTGATGCCTGAAACGTCGATTCTCCTGTGCCTTGGATGGTGCCTGACCTGCTGCGCTTTTCCAGAAACACATTTCCAGCACTGATCTCCAGCATCTGCTGTCCTCACTTTCTCCATGAAGGTAATATCAATTTATCTAATGTTCAATGTGTTTTGATGTACTTTTCCAAATTGCAGTGAGAATGGATTATAAAGTCCTAAAATAAAGCCAACAGCAGCATAGAGGATAGTAATGGTCATGTTCATCTCCCTCTGTTCATATTTCAGTGACAGCATTACAAGGAATCGGACAAAACTGCTCTGAGTCTCTTATATGTGGAAGAAGAAAACAGCGTGAAATATGAAGGATAGCGGCAGTTTAGGAACTCATCTGCTTCCACCCACTTCGTGTCTCTCATTTTTATTCTGCTTTCTGGTGTATTTTTAATTCACAAACTTTTAATTTTTTTAAATGACTCAAATGTTAATGTTGAAGATGAATCCCAGAACAGGGGCTTGCTTAGAGAGTCAAGGCCTCGCGATTTAATGCACAGTGCGGCCTGGAGACGGTGCTTTGTGTGTTTTGGAGACTGGGCTGGTGCGTCCTTGACACTGGGCCTGGTGTGTTCTGGATACGAGGCCCGATGCGGTCCAAAAACTCGTTGCTGGCACACACTCTGGTGTAAGGCTCAGTAATTCGAATCCGTGCTTTTTACCTTATTATTCTTCTGCACCAAATACTGAACATAGAACATAGAACATAGAACAATACAGCACAGAACAGGCCCTTCGGCCCACGATGTTGTGCTGAACTTCTATCCTAGATTAAGCACCCATCCATGTACCTATCCAAATGCCGCTTAAAGGTCGCCAATGAATCTGACTCTACCACTCCCTCGGGCAGCGCATTCCATGCCCCCACCACTCTCTGGGTAAAGAACCCACCCCTGACATCTCCCCTATACCTTCCACCCTTCACCTTAAATTTATGTCCCCTTGTAACACTCTGTTGTACCCGGGGAAAAAGTTTGACTGTCTACTCTATCTATTCCTCTGATCATCTTATAAACCTCTATCAAGTCACCCCTCATCCTTCGCCGTTCCAACGAGAAAAGGCCGAGAACTCTCAACCTATCCTCGTACGACCTACTCTCCATTCCAGGCAACATCCTGGTAAATCTACTCTGCACCCTCTCCAAAGCTTCCACATCTTTCCTAAAGTGAGGCGACCAGAACTGCACACAGTACTCCAAATGTGGCCTAACCAAAGTCCTGTACAGCTGCAGCATCACCTCACGACTCTTGAAGAATGTGCACCGAGATTTCTTGCACCTGAGATGGTGTCATAAGCGAAGACATTACTAAAATGTCACTGCTTTCGTTAGTGTGCATGTGACAATGTCGTGAATTTAATTCAAAGCTGAGAGAGTCACTATCTTTGTTGCCTTTTCCCAACAAATCTGCTGCTTCTGAAATGGCCTGCGGTGTCCAGCAGAACATGGTAATACATCACATGAAACACAAGAGGTTTGACAGAGAGAGAGATGGGACATTTTGATTCCCATTCAAATGGATTCACAAACATGCACATGTGCACGCACACAAACGGATGCACACACACACACACACGCAAACATACATACAGACAGACAGACAGACACACACACAAACACACGCACACACACAACCATAAACACGAAATTATATGGAATTATTCCGCCCCTCATTCTGGTCACACCTTTATTTCCTCTTGGAAATTAGGGAAGAGCAAGTGACTGCGCTGTTAGAGTGCGAGCACTTTCGGACCAGTGACTAGAATTCTTCTAGTTTGAAAATAGTTCTGGAAAAGGATAGGCCTGTTTCACAACTTAATATTCGAAATTGGGACATGGCCAATTGTGACGGCATTGGGCAAGAACATTCAAAAGATGATTCGGGGTAAGCTGTTCTCAGATAAAAGTACATCTGGCAAGTCGGAGTTTTTCAAAAGCGAGATACTGATTGCTCAGAGACAGCATGTTCCTGTCAGTGTGAAGATCAGGGAACAAGACATGACAGGGTACATTGATGGTCCAGTCATGGGAAAGGAGTAAGGCGTATATTCGGAATAGGCAGCTGGGATAATGAATCCATTTAGGTTACGGGGTGCAGTAGAAGGGCAAAACGGAAGCATGAGATAGCTGGAGCTGATAAAGTTAAGGGAAATGTGAAGAGATTTTGTAAGTATATTAAAGGTTGACGAGGAACTCGAGAGAGAATAGGGTCCCCATTAAATCAAACATAGAACATAGAACATAGAACAATACAGCACAGAACAGGCCCTTCGGCCCACGATGTTGTGCCGAACTTCTATCCTAGATTAAGCACCCATCCATGTACCTATCCAAATGCCGCTTAAAGGTCGCCAATGAATCTGACTCTACCACTCCCTCGGGCAGCGCATTCCATGCCCCCACCACTCTCTGGGTAAAGAACCCACCCCTGACATCTCCCCTATACCTTCCACTCTTCACCTTAAATTTATGTCCCCTTGTAACACTGTTGTAGCCGGGGAAAAAGTTTCTGACTGTCTACTCTATCTATTCCTCTGATCATCTTATAAACCTCTATCAAGTCACCCCTCATCCTTCGCCGTTCCAACGAGAAAAGGCCGAGAACTCTCAACCTTTCCTCGTACGACCTACTCTCCATTCCAGGCAACATCCTGGTAAATCTTCTCTGCACCCTCTCCAAAGCTTCCACATCTTTCCTAAAGTGAGGCGACCAGAACTGCACACAGTACTCCAAATGTGGCCTAACCAAAGTCCTGTACAGCTGCAGCATCACCTCACGACTCTTGAATTCAATCCGTCTGCTAATGAACGATAATACTCCATAGGCCTTCTTACAAACTCTATCCACCTGAGTGGCAACCTTCAAAGATCTATGTACATAGACCCCAAGATCCCTCTGTTCCTCCACCTGACTAAGAACCCTACCATTAACCCTGTATTCCGCATTCTTATTTGTTCTTCCAAAATGGACAACCTCACACTTGGCAGGGTTGAACTCCATCTGCCACTCCTCAGCCCAGCTCTGCATCATATCTAAGTCCCTCTGCAGCAGACAACAGAACTCCTCACTGTCCACAACTCCACCTATCTTTGTATCATCTGCAAATTTACTGACCCACCCTTCGACTCCCTCCTCTAAGTCATTAATAAAAATTACAAACAGCAGAGGACCCAGAACTGATCCCTGCGGAACTCCACTTGTAACTGGACTCCATGCTGAATATTTACCATCTACCACCACTCTGACTTCGACCGGTTAGCCAGTTTTCTATCCAATTGGCCACATTTCCCTCTATCCCATGCCTCCTGACTTTCCGCATACGCCTACCATGGGGAACCTTATCAAATGCCTTACTAAAATCCATGTACACTACATCCACTGCTCTACCCTCATCCACATGCTTGGTCACCTCCTCGAAGAATTCAATAAGACTTGTAAGGCAAGACCTACCCTTCACAAATCCGTGCTGGCTGTCCCTAATCAAGCAGTGTCTTTCCAGATACTCGTAAATCCTATCCCTCAGTACCCTTTCCATTACTTTGCCTACCACAGAAGTAAGACTAACAGGCCTGTAATTCCCGCGGTTATCCCTATTCCCTTTTTTGAACAGGGGCACAACATTCGCTACTCTCCAGTCCCCTGGTACCACCCCAGTTGCCAGTGAAGACGAGAAGATCATTGCCAACGGTACTGCAATTTCCTCTCTTGCTTCCCACATAATCCTAGGATATATCCCGTCAGGCCCGGGGGACTTGTCTATCCTCAATTTGTTCAAAATGTCCAACACATCTTCCTTCCTAACAGGTATCTCTTCTAGCTTATCAGTCCGTTTCACACTCTCCTCTTCATCAATACGGTCCCTCTCGTTCGTAAATACTGAAGAGAAGTACTTGTTCAAGACCTCTCCTATCTCTTCCGACTCAATACACAGTCTCCCACCACTGTCCTTTCTCGGACCTACCCTCGTTCTCGTCATTCTCAGGTTTCTCACATATGCATAGAATGCCTTGCGGTTATCCTTGATCCTATCCGCCAGGGATTTTTCATGCTCTCTCTTAGCTCTCCTAATCCCTTTCTTCAGGTCCCTTCTGGCTATCCTGTATCCCTCCACTGCTCTGTCTGAACCTTGTTTCCTCAACCTTATGTAAGCCTCCTTCTTCCTCTTTACTAGACATTCAACCTCCCTCGTCAACCAAGGCTCCCTCACACGACCATTTCTTTCCTGCCTGATCGGTACATACATATCAAGGACACGTCGTATCTGCTCCTTGAAAAAGTCCCACATTTCCACCACACCCTTCCTTGACAGCCTATGCTCCCAACGTATGCTCCTCAAATCCTGTCTTACAGCATCGTAATTTCCCTTCCCCCAATTGTAAAAACTTCCTTGTTGTGCGCACCTATCTCTCTCCATAACCAAGGTGAAAGTCACAGAATTGTGGTCGCCATCACCAAAATGTTCACCCAATAACAAGCCCACCACTTGTCCCGGCTCGTTACCGAGTACCAAATCCAATATGGGATCCCCTCTGGTTGGACAATCTACATACTGCGTTAGAAAAGCTTCCTGGACACACTGCACAAACACCGCCCCATTCAATCTACTTGATCTAAAGAGCTTCCAATCAATATTTGGGAAGTTGAAGTCGCCCATGACTACGACCCTGTGGCTTCTGCACCTTTCCAAAATCTGTTTCCCAATCTGTTTCTCCACATCTCTGCTGCTATTGGGGGGCCTATAATAAACACCCAACAAGGTGACTGCACCTTTCCTATTTCTGACTTCAGCCCATACTACCTCCAGAGGCAGATCCCCCTCAAACTTCCTTTCTGCAGCCATTATACCATTTCTAATTAGCAATGCCACCCCCCCTCCTTTTTTACCACCCTCCCTAATCTTACTGAAACATCTGTAACCAGGAACCTCCAACAGCCATTCCTGTCCCTCATCTATCCATGTTTCCGTGATGGCCACAACATCGTAGTCCCAGGTACCGATCCACGCCTTAAGTTCACCCACCTTATTTCTGATACTCCTTGCATTGAAGTATACGCACTTGAGCCCATCTGTGTCCGCAAGTAGTCCCTGTCAGTGCTACCTTCTCCACAGCCTCCCTCCAGTCTTGGGCATCCTGACACACAGCTAGCTTACTTGCTGGACTACAAGTCCGGATCCCATCCCCCCTGCCAAATTAGTTTAAACCACCCCGAAGAGTGCTAGCAAACCTACCCCCCAGGATATTGGTGCCCTTCTGGTTCAGGTGCAACCCGTCCTGTTTATACAGGTCCCACCTTCCCCAGAATGCAGTCCAATTGTCCAAATATCTGAAGCCCTCCCTACTACACCATCCTTGCAGCCACGTGTTCAACTGCACTCTCTCCCTATTCTTTGCCTCTCTGTCACGTGGCACCGGCAACAACCCAGAGATGACGACTCTGTCTGTCCTAGCTTTTAGCTTCCAGCCTAACTCTTTGAGCTCTTGAATGACCTCCCCACCCCTCTTCCTACCTATGTCGTTGGTGCCAATGTGTACCACGACTTCTGGCTGCACACCCTTCTCCTTAAGGATTCTGAAGACACGGTCCGAGACGTCTCGGACCCTAGCACCTGGGAGGCAACAAACCATCCGAGAGTCTCGCCCATGTCCACATAACCGCCTGTCCGTCCCTCTAACTAGAGAGTCCCCTATAACTAGCGCTCTCCTCTTCTCCCCCTTTCCCTTCTGAATCTCAGAGCCACAGACCCCTTCACTGCAGCTTACACCTGCAAGGCTGTCCCCCCCAACAGTTTCCAAAGCTGCATACTTATTCTTTAGGGGAACGACCACAGGGGAACCCTGCACTGCCTGTTTCTTCCCCTTCCCACCTCTAACTGTTACCCAGCTACCTCTGTTCTCTGGCGTAACTATGTCCTTGTAGCTTCTATCGATCACCCTCTCAGCCTCTCGAATAATCCTCAGCTCATCCAGCTCCAGTTCCAGTTCCCTAACTCGTTCGGTGAGGATCAGGATCTGACTGCATTTCCTGCACACGAAGTCGGCAGGAGTATCGGTGGTCACCCCTACCTCAAACATCCTGCAGGAGGAACATTCCACCTCCTGCGCTGCCATGACTGTACACTGTCTCCAAAAATTTGAACACTGAGTCAATAACCTGTGGACTTTAAAGTTAGGTTAGAGGAGGAGGGTGGGAGGGAGGCCCTACGGAAGTAGGACCTGGGGTCTAGAACACACCCACTCAAATACTAATCACTTGCCTTCCCGCCCAGCTATGCGCTCCAACCTCACTTCCGCTGCCCGCTACAGGTAAGTAATTTTGAAACAAACTGTCTTACCTTAGCTGTAGTCTCCCGGGTTCGTTTTTCCTCGGCCGCTGCTCCAGCCATGTATATGTAGTTTCACAGGAGGTGAATTAGGTTTATTAGTGTCATTGTCACACGTACTCACACGAGACAGGGAAAAGTTTGCATGTCTGCACAGGTGACATAATCGTAAGAACAAAATTCCACACACTCGCCACTCATGTAAAGAATCTTGTTACAAAGCAGAAGATAAAGAAAAGAAAGTTAAAATGTAAAACACTGCAGCCCTTCCTTTAAAAGAGGAAAGAAACATAGAAACACAAGTTAACAGTTCAACAGCACAGCCCAGAAGTGCCTGGCAATGCCAGGCTCACACTCCTCACACGGAATCGCCCTCCCCCGCTGCCTTACAGCCTGCTACTGTTCCATGGGAGAGATTCCACATGAATATATCACGTCAGTGTTTACTGTGGAGAAAGAAATGGAAGCGAGGGAACGCGGGGAAATAAAAATAAGTGATTTTTGAAACGTGACCACATTTCAGAAGAAGAAATGCTGGAGGTCTTAAAATGCATAATCGTCGATAAATACCCGGGATCCGTTCACGTGTATCCCAGGCCTTTGCAGAAAGCTGGGGAAGAAACTGCGGGGTCACTAGCTGAGATATTCATGTCATTTCTCAGAGTTCTGAGGAACAATCAATGGACCTGAAACTTTAGCTCTGATTTTCTGCACAGATTCTGCCAGACCTGCTGAACTTTCGCAGTACCTTCTGACTTTGTGTCTGATTCGCAGAATCTGCAGTTCGTTCTAATTAAATTTGTACCACTGACAGCCACGGGTGAGGTGCTGGAAGATTGGAAAACAGCTAATGTTGTTCTAAAAAAATTCTGCAAGGAGAAGCTATGGAACTACAGACTGGTGAGTCTGATGTCAGGTGTGGGTACGTGTTTGTAGAAGATTATCAGAGGCAGCATTTACATGCATTTCGAAAGGCAAGGACTGCCATAATAGTCAGCATGTTTTTATGAGTGGGAAAGTGTGTCTCACAAACTAGATTGCAATTTTTGAAGAGGTGACCTCGAAGATAGCATATGTTATCTGCATTCTCCTTCGTGAGGCCCAAAGAAATTCCATATGGTAGATTGATTAAGAAGGTTAAATCACAGGGGAGCAGGGAGGGCTAGCCAATCAGATTCCAAAATGGCTTGACAGTAAAACACCGAGAGCACTGGGAGAGATTAGTTGTTCGAATTGGACGCCTGTCACCAGCTGTGTGCCACACTGACCAGGCTGCTGTTGTTCATTGTTTTCGTAATAGATTTGGATGACAATATAGGAAACATGGATAGTTTGCAGACGATATGAAATATTTGTGTGATAATGGACAGTGAAGAAGGTTATCGAAATGACCGATGAGATCTTGATCGACTGGGTCAGTAGTCTGAGGTATGGTGGATGGAGCTTCATGCAGATAACTGTGAGACATTGCATTTTGTTAGACAACCCAAGACAGGATAAAATCACTTAACGGTAGGGACCTGGGGAGTGTTATTGAACAGAGAGATACAGGGACCAGCTACTTAGTTCCTTGAAAGTAGAAAAGCAGGTAAACAGGGCTGCGAAGAAGGCGTTAGCACTGAGTAAACGAATTGGGACATTATGCTGTGGCGATACACGGGAACGGTAAGGCCACATTTGGATCACTGAGTACAATTCTTTTTCGCCTGCTACAGGAAGAATGCTACAAACTTGAAAGGGGATAAAATATTTAAAATTATGGGTTGGATACTGGAGGTTTTGAGACATATGGATGGCCCGGGAATTTGTTAGTTTTGCATTGGAGGCTGAGGGGTGACTTAGAACATCGTGAGGCCATAGATAGGATGAAGAGAAATGTCTTTTGCCCAGGGTGGGGGGGAGGGTGATCCAAAACCAGAGAGGTGAGTTTGAAGTTAAGATGGGAGAGATTTAAAATACATCTAAGGGGCAGTTGTTTCTCACAGTGGATGGTTCATTAATGTTGTGCACTGTCAGAGGAAGTAATATTGTTGAGTCCAATTACAACATTTAAAAGACAATTCGATGGGTACCTGAATAGGGAAATGTTTGGAAGTGTATGTGCCTAAAGAAGAAAAATAGAACTCGTTCAGATCAGGAAAACTGGTGAGCATGGACGAGTTGGGTCCAATGCTCTGTCTGAATATTGCATGACTCTGAGTGTCTATGACTCAATTATTCATCACTAATTCTTCACTGCAAGCAATTCCTTTATAAGTCAAAACATCCTCTGTACATGCCTTCAAAGTCTAGCTTTCTGAAATTCCTTAAGTAGAGAATTCGTGACATTGATGTGGTGCTGGAAACCACAACAGCAGCAGAAATAGAATTATATTCACCACAGTCTGAAACCTTTTTACCTAGGATAATTTATCATTACTATCAAGCTGCTCTATGTTTTAGTAACGAGTGCGGGTGAACATGTCAGAGTCAGAACCATGTGAGGCAAAAACTGACGATAACCAGTTCTCGCTACTTTACTTTTTGCATACGTTCCAAACAGCAGGACGAACATCTGATAGACAGAGCGCAATGTTCCCAAGATCAACAGACCAGCAGTTCTGCAAAATCTAATCATAAATGATGATGGATGATTTTCCGATTCACTGCAGGAGATTGCTCTGCAATTAACCTCATGCTAATTAATGTAACAGACCTGTACATAGTGCAAAAGGCAAGGATGTCGTATCTGCATCATCCTCAGCCAAAAGCGTTGAGTCAGAGATCCACCTCACACTTGCCATGAAGCCCATAGGATCACCCATAGCAGTATTCAACAGATTCGACTCGCTGCATATGGCATGAAGAAACAGCTGGACACATTTTATATGGCAAACTCAATGGGCGCGACACTACTCCTGCAATAGGAATGAAGAATTCTGCTGCACAACAAGCCGTGTACCAGGGAAAGCTGCTTCATTCCAGCTCCAACTCTGACAGCTCCCTGGCAAAGTGGAACATTACTCAACTCGTTCCAGTCCGGTTAGAGCGGAATAATTACAATCTGATATATTACTATCCCCTCAGTGTCATCACGATCATCAAATCTTTGGAAATTCTTTTTGACAGAGCTGTCAATCAGCACAGAAATAACCTGCTCAGTGTGGTTTCCGTTGGGTTCCCATGTGGAGTTGGAGCTATCGTGCAAGTGTCACTGGATTGCTCATCTACACAAGGCGAATGTTATGGCAGCTGGCGGAAGTTAAAAACAATTAATAAAATATCGACATCTAAAATCTGGTGTCAGTAATAGAGACGTGAATCCAACGTCGATCCAAGGTCAGTTTGCTTCCCCATTATACTTTCAGGAGCAAATCTCCCGTGTTTTCCTGGTGTGGCCTAAAAGTGAGTCCAGACACAGACATGTGACAAGCTCTTCTGCTCCGAGGTCTTAAAGAATTAAACCGGACAGAATACCCGGCACCAGCCTCGGTATCGGAAAAGGGAATGGGAAGCACGATTATGTCGACTCTTCAAAAATATTTTTCCTAACATCTGAGAGCTTGTGACAACATTTACAGAGTTTACCCACAGATTTCACAGAAACATCGGGAAAAGAGTCGGTCAATCAACAAATTGAGCCTCCCCATTCTAGTTCAGGAGAGAACATCTCTCCATTGTATCTCATCCCCACAATACACGCATCCCTTACTATGATTAACCGTTGGACAACATATTAAATATTAACATCAGCAATCGTTTTTTTTGCCTATTCAATAAAGTGATGCTTGATCCTCTATCTGCACAACATAGTCCTGTGCTATCTCTATCCCTTTAGTGTCTCAAAATCCTTATTTATATTCAGTAACTTTGCTTCCACAGCTTGATGTGTGAGAGAGTTTCCCAGGTTCAGCAGTCTCTGAGTGCACAATGTATTCTCATCTCAATGCAGAGTGGCCTTCTGTACCGAATGTTGTGGCATGCTGTTTTATACGTCCCAGTCAGGGTAATTGAACCGGTGCTTCCAATCTGTCTGGCCCTGTCTGAGGTTTATATATTTAATTGAGATTTCTACTTATTTTCTGAAACCCAATGAAGCACAGGTACAGTCGAACCAAAGTCTGCTCCCACAACAAGTCGGTCATCACAGAGATCAGTCTGGTCATCCTTCACTGCACTCCCGCAATATCACGTTTGTCCGGCATTACTTCAGGAGATCAAAACTGCACAACAATATCGCACAATGTTCGAAATTATGTCTCAATATGGCCCTGTACAACTGCAGTAAGACACCCTTACTCTTGTATTAAATACCCCTTGAAATGAATTTCAACACAACATTTGTCTTCCTAATTGCTGTCTGCTCCGGCAATATTGCTTTTCGTGGCTTATGTGCAAGAGGATCCGGATCCTATTCAGTTATAGCTACCGACTTAGTGTGTCTCTGTACACTGGTTCGTGTGCCACTGCCATTCGTGGCATTGACTTCTGGCTTTAGAACTCGCTGCGCTGTATGAACCTCGGAGGTCTCTAAAGAAGGGACTAAGAAAGGAGCACGGTCCCTTTATAGAAGCACATTTTTTGTGCAATCCCTTTTAAAAATATATAGACTAGTATTCTATTCTTCCCACCAAAGTGCACAACCTCACATCTAACCACATTGCTCTCCACCTGCGAAGTATTTGTCCATTCATACCACTTGTCTCAGTCACCTTAGAGCTTCTGTTATGTTCTCACCCACTCACAAGCCGACATCGTGTATTGCCATCAGCGGGCTTGGTAATATTATTTTGCACTCCAGCAACCAAGGTTTGAAATTTATTGGGAATACCTGAGGTGCAACACCCAATCCCTGTGATGCCGCATGATACTTACATCCCAAAAGACAGCGCCATTAACTTTTACACTGGTTCCTGTCAACTCTCCCATTTTAAAACCATGTTCATATATTAGCCCATACCCACGAGATTTGATTTTGCAAAGTAGGCTTGGGACATTATCAAAAATCTTTCTGAAAACTGAAGTGCACTGCATCCACTGCTTCTCCACAAGGTGTCGAACAGTCAATTTCTCAAAGACGACTCTCATTTCATAAATCTACCTTTACTTTATCTCTATTCTTCTAGATCACATCGCCCTCGGCCTTCTCTGCTCCAATATAAACAACGTGAGCTTATACTAGCTGATATTCTCCATCGCCGGGAGCATCCTGGTGAATCTCCACTGCATCCCTTCCGGTGCAATCACTTCATTCCCGTAAAGTGGCTCCCAGAACTGCACGCAATATTCCATCTTGGCCGAACAAAATCCTTGATAGCTCTTGTAAACTGTGCTGAGATGAATATAAAAAATAGCTTTGTCCACAATGACGTCTTAAAAACTTTGCAGCTTGTGCAATCACATTCGGGGACCTGTGGAAAAGCGATCTCTGAACGTCTTAGTGTGCTGCCATTCATTGAGTACATGGGGCGACACGGTGCCTCAGTGGTGAGCACTACATTCTCGCAGTATAAGCGACAAAAATGTTATTCCCGCCAAAGGGAAATCTATGTGTGAAGTTTGCACATTCTCCACTTGTCTGTGTAGGTTTCCACTAGCTGCTCCGGTTTCCTCCCACAATCCAAAGATGTGCAGATCAACTGAAAAGGCCATGATAAATTACGCGAAGTGTTAGGTGCATTAGTCAGGGATAAATACCGGTTATGGGAATGGGACTGTGTGGCTTACTCTTCAGAGTGTCAGTGTGGACTCGATGGGACAAAGGGCTATTTTCCATACTGTAAGTCATTAGATCTCACACCCTGCCTGTTTCCTTGATCCAAAGTGCATCACCTCATATTTGGGGTACATTCAATTACCATTGATCTGTCCATCTGACCATTCCAACCATATCTTCCTGTAACACAAACTTTTCCTCCTCTCTGTCAAACATGCTCTTACTAATGACACTCCTCCAAACTCACGCCTGCATCATTTATGAAATCCGTTAATAATACTGGACACAGCACTGATTCATGTGGTAAACCATTGGACACTGATCTCTAGTTACATCAATATCATTCTGCCACAACCCTCTGTATCCTACCAGTTAAGACTGTTTTGGATATAACTTACCAAGATACCACTAACAATATGAGATTTGTTTTTTTTTAAGTTTTTTTTTCATGTGGGGCTTTGTCAAACGCTTGCTGAGAAACCCATTAAATGAATTCCTTGACAATTTCCAACACAATTTCTTGAGGCATCGCTTCGCTCTGGTAAAGCCATGCTGACTCTCCCTGATCAAACATCGCCTCTCAAATGGAGATCAATTTTCTCCTTACCAATTTACTCCAATTATCCCTAACAGTGAACTGATAATAGCTGGTCTGTTGTTCCCTGGTGTATCTTCACCATCCATCGGTCCTGTGGCATCTCTCCTGCGAACAGATTCTACATTAACAAAAAGATCAGTGATTTTTCTCCCTTGTCTGAAACATCAGCCTGTGGGGAAAAACAAAACATCGGATCATTTGTCCAATTTTATACGAGCGAAAACCATCAATCCCCGCTCACATCTTATATCAATCTCCTCAAGAGCTTTCCAGTCTATCTTCTCGAATTCCGTCCCTGAATCCTGCTTCTCTCAAGGAAAACAGACGTGAAGTGCTCATGTAACAATCTGTCAATGTTCACGAGCTTCACACACAGATTGCCATCTTAGTTTCTAATGTGTTCTTCTTATTCCCTGCTGATAGCATTCTGCTTGATGTCCATGTAGATTATCTTGGGATTCTCTCCAAACTTGCCTGTTCCCACTTATCCATGTACCTTTTTTAGTCAGTCCTCTCCGTGAGATTTTTCTTGTTTTTATTAAGATTACTTCTCTTCAGTTGAAACGCGAGGGAACACAGTCCGAATTCCCTCATCAGACAATCTTGTCATTTGAGGGATTAATCTGGAAATATGACTATTTAGTATGTGTTGTCAGTATGTTTCTCCTTAAATCTGTAACCAAAACTGTGCACAGAACTCCAAGTACACTTTCGTCGGAACTCTGTATCCGTTATGCAGGGCATATTGCCTTTTACTCGGAGTAAATTACTGCATATGCTTTTATCTGTACTGAAATCAACAACTGCTGCAGTTCACTGCGGCTCAGACAGCATCCATGCAGAGAGGGCAAGTCAGGGCAACCAGTCTGTAGGACTCTTCATCATCTACACTCTCATATCCTTTAAACGTAAATAAACCTAAATTTTATCTTCCCAGCTGCACACGGTCTACCCAATACCCTTTGTTTCAATTATTTTTCAAATGCCTTACCGTGAGATTTCACTAAAATATCCTCCTGGATGTGCAACTTTTTCACATGCATCTGTTCTCCATTGTTCTATCTATAAACGATATCTTCAATCAAAATATTTTTTAAAATGTGACTTCCCTTTCATAAGTGTAGAAACATTCTCTTGAAGTGTGCTATTATTTCCCAAATGACAAAAACCACTTACATTGTAATAGATTCCAACAGATTCTTTCCTGTGGATGACAGGTTAACTGGTCAGTAGTTCTCCATTCTCCCTCTTCTTAACATCTTGAATCGTTAGAATACATTAATAACCTTCCAAATTGATTGCAGACATGAAATACCGTGATCCTCAATGCAACCCCATATGTGTGTTGCTGCATTGGTCTTCTGGAATACGGGTCATTTGTATTTCCGGGAGAAGATGTATTCAGACGTCATATAAACTTAATATTTTAAGAACACTATTCCCAAAACTTATTTTACTGCCTCGTTTTTAATTAGCTGTTCTGATCACATATCACTAATTCCAAATTGCCTGGTCTCTAGCTCGGTGCTCAACATATTGTTACACATACTTGTATCACAACTTTGACTTTGATGTATAATTCCCATCAATGTTTGATTCCTCTTGCTGTTTCTAGGCTGCACATTATCCGATTCTGTGGAATTTGAGTAACGTGGGCTCTGGCGATATTAATGCTAGAAACAGGCAAACTGTTTGCCGAGGCATATCTCAGTATTGACATTATATTGCCACATTTAATCCGTTCTTCTCAAGCATCATTGTAACACTTTCACCAGATCTTCCATTATGCTGGGGGAGGAGACAATGACAATGATCCTTCAGTAATGCAGTACATTCTCCCAGACAGCTGAGGTTGGTCTAAACTTGGTGGGAAACCTCCAGCAGTATGGAAAAGTGCTGATGTTGTTGTACAGGATTGAAGTGCGATCACATCAGCAGGAGTGTATACAGAGTTAATCTCCTCACTAACGAAAGGATATTGCAATTACCTCAGGGATTACTTCCTAAATTAATTTCTGTTACGAAGTTGGTAATCAGAGCATCACTACAGTGTGGAAGCAGGCCATTTGGCCCATAGACTCCACACTGATCCTCCAAACGTACCCACACCACCGTCCCCCACACAATTTCTGTAAGCCCGCATTTTCCATGAGTAATACACCGAGCCTGCACTTCCCGGATAATTTAGCATGGCCAATCTACTGATCCTGTAGATCTTGGGACTGTGGGGGGAAATGGAACACACGATGAAAGCCCACATAGACAAGGAGAAAGTATGCATACTCCACACAGACAGTAACTTGAGGCTGGAATTGAACCTGGATCTTTGCTGCTATGAGGCAGCTCTGCTAACGATGGAGCTACCCAGCGTGAGCAGCACAGCTTGCCTATACAAATAAGCAGCGACACAGCCTTGTTTGTACCCAGGGAACTTTCACATGTGAGGTGAATGCAAGAACCACTGCACTACAGAAACGGAGTGTGGCCCCGTCCCGTTGAAGTTTCTGCCCTGTGTCGTCCGATTTTTCACTTTGCATGAAACAGGTTGCATTGAGTTGCGTTCAATTTAAACAGTACTCACGCGCACCAAGATTCAATAGGACACCTTGTAAGCATAACTGACAGTTATGCGATGTGAGCTCACAGCAACCTCCATACTGAAGCCGAAGTCCAGCGCCTCAGCGTGCACAGCTACGCCATCTCACTGAACAAACACCACCTGCTGCTTTTGAATCCTGATGAAATTACTGCATCACTGGAAGGAAAAGGAAGTGATTATATCAGTGCGCCACCACCTTCATGGAACACAACATTCTCTGATCGTGCCAAACACAGGCAACAGGAGTGGGAGCGCTAATTGCATAAACATAGGAATTACTTTCAGCCAATACCTCTCTGCTTCCAAAGCACCAGGTTGGAGCAACAACCTGATGGAACAGCAACATGGCATTTGAGAGATGTTTAAGCAATGATTAGTTAATGTTATGCGTCGGCAATGCTCAAGTTTGAACCACAGAAGCATCACTTTAATCAACTGATCCGCAGCGTCACGTGATCTTAAGAGAGAGAGATGAGCAGGTTGATCCAATACTTATTAAAGTTTACAAGAATGACAAATGATCTTGTTTTGATGCTCAGCAACAGAACAATCACACAACAAATTCAGGAGTTTGATCTACATCTTGAACCTGTAACACAGGAACAGCAGAAGTCGATTAATTGACACTCTTACCGTAGATCTAGAGGAGGCTATTTAGTTCCTGGATCCTGATATACCGTTTCAGGAAGACGCCAATCAGCCCCTCAACGCTACAACACAGGACGCATAATCGACTGTGCAGCACATGTATCCTGTTACACAACAATCAGATTACACCGTTCTGTATTCTAAATGCTGCAACGCTAGAACTGGAAAAGGCCACAGACTCACTGGATATTTTCACACTAGGTAAAGGCCAGCGCAATCCGTCTGTTGCACAAATACAGGAGAATTACATGAAATCGTTTCATATGTTTTGATGTGAACAGGAGGAGATAATTCAGCCACCTGTCTGTTGTACGGGAACAGGAGCCTACCAATCTCTCTCTCTCTCTCTCAATGCCATTTCACGGATACGGTCAGGAGACAGTTCAGTATCTCAATCGTGTTGTGGAGATACTTGAGGAGACATTTCAGTCACTGGAAATGTTGCACTGCAGCAGCAAGATTCCATAAGTCACCAAACCACTCATAAAGCAGCGGGCAAGAACTTCTGGCATTGAACGGCTTGATCTGGAACAGGGGAAAAACATTCAGCCCATTGATACTGTAATGGAAGAAGACCAGGAGGGCATTCAGCCAATCGAGACAATATTGTAGGAGCACCAGAAGGACATTCATCCCATCAAGACTGTAATGTAGAAACAACAGGTAGACATTCAGCCCATCGTGACTACAATGTAGGGACACCAGGAAGGACAAACAGCTCATCAAGTATGTAAACCTGGAACAGAATGAGGCCATTCAGCAAGTTATGCCTCTTACTCAGCAATACGAGCAGAGCGTTTATAGTTTGTGACTGTTACACAGGTATTGAAAGTGAACGTAGACGTTATAGAAAGCAATGACCTTAGAATAACTAATTTCACGATGAGAATAAAAGGAAGTGAAATAATATTGGGAATGGATGCAAATTGTTAGGCTAATTTAGTAAGGAATTAATAACAGGAAATTGGCAAGTTCAAACCATAGTCAATCATAGTCAACATGATTTTATGAAGAATAAATCGTTTTTGAATTATTTGACTGAGGTCTTTTTTTTAAAAAAATGTGACAATCAATTTGGGTGATGGGTATCCGATAGACGTGTTATACCTGGACCTCCAGAGGCATTGCAAAATGTGCCTCACAAAATATTAATATGCAAAGTAAGAGTACGTGGGGTTAGCCAAAGATTATTTGCTTGGCGAGAGGATTGACTCATCATGAGATGAAAGTGCTGGTGTTTGACTTGCTTGAAAAGATCAAAAATCACACGACGCCAGATTACTCCAACAGGATTATTTGAAAACACTAGTTTCTGGAGTGTTGCTACTTAAACAGGTGTTACTGAGAGAGGATGATGTTCGACACAGAATCTATACGGTAAAGATCAAAGGGTTGTCAAACTTATACGCTTTAATTGAACACACTCGATGGTTTTTAATTCTTTAATTCGTTAGAATGGAGTTGCAGGATTTGATTGATTAATCTGCAAATCCCAGAATTTCATTCACTTCACTGCCTGGAGGTACCGGTTGTGTGTGCGTGTCTGTGTGTGTGCACGCGTGTGTTTGTCTGTGTGTGTCTGTGCGTGTGTCTGTGTGTGTGAGAGAGAGCGACAGAGAAAGAGAGAGAGAGATAGAGAGAGAAAGGTTGTCTGTGGAGGTGGGGAGAACGTGAGTGTATGTAGGGGGGAGAGTGGGAGTGTATGTGTCCAAGTTAAGACATCAACAGGTACAGCAGGTGCCTTTCCCCACACATACTCACTCCATGGTTTTAGATCTGCCCCTCCATGCAGCCTCTGTTTCAGTTGTTGTTCATGTTGCAGACACAGACGCTGTAACTACAGATCCCATGCTCCATTGAGAGTTGTGCCACTAAGTCCTCAGGTCTCCCTGAATGTCTGAGGCAGTTCACAGCACAACCTGCAGCAAAGCATCCCCAGCACCTCCACTAATTCGTCAATATAAACAGTCAGTCAGAAGCCTTCAGCTACATGCTAATGCCAATCCTTCACAATAATAATCAAGGGACTTCCTTGTGTTACGAACATCACGGTCAACTGACAGGTACAAACATAGTCCATCAGTGGAAATGCACAGATCATGTTTCAAAGTCACGCAGCAAAGCTGCTGGAAACCCCTGTGCAACTTCGAGTACCACATGGAGCTCACCAGGAATTGAACAACAGTCCGACGCACACCATTTCATTGTTGATGAGCTTCTCACTGGCAGCACTCGACAGACTGGGAGCTATGAAACTAAGTCCAGGGAAAGATACACAGGGACAGAAAGATTCACATTAAGATGGAAACAGGCAATTCATGAACTGAGGACATACGTAGAAACATCGGGGGCTGGGGGAAGACAGATGAATGAGACGCACTGGAAGTGATTCGCCTTGGAAGGTCCAAATCACAGGAAAGACAACATTGAATAAAAGCATTACCAAACCAGTTGAAATGGTTCGTTGCATCAAATTCTGGATCTGTTTCACAGAACCATACCAGACACTGCAAACTGGGACAAGGTAACAGTCCAGCACAGAGAGTTGCGCAGATTAAGCTAGTGAATTGCTCAGTAAACCAGACTACCTGCCCAGTATGGGATGTACTGCAAAGCTTTGCCACGATAATGCTGTTACGCTTGCACTCGCTATCTGCCTAACAGAAGTAAGCTGTAGCATTCTGTAAGGTAAAGCAGGACAAGACTTATATGTAGGGTCTTCTGAAGTGTTGCCACAGACAAAGACCTGAATAGAGATAATTGAACGGTTGCAGTGTGAAAACAGGCCATGTGGCCCATCGACTTCACACTGACTCTCCAAAGAGTGTTCAACCAGACACACCCGCACCCTATACCTGTAACACTGCAATTCGATAGTTAACTTGCACATCACTGAATAATGCAGTGCAATTGCTCAAGGCCCATCCACCTAAACTGCGGATGTTTGCAGTGTGGGAGGAAAACAGAGCACCTGGAGAAATACACGCAGAACCGGGGACAATGTGAAATCCCCACACAGGCATCCACCGAGGGTAGAATCGAAGCCGGTCCTAGGCACAGTTCTAACCACTGAGCCACTATGTCAACTCAATGATCAACGGAGAGTGACTGCATTCGCCCACTTTCCTCTGGATCTGTCACATGTGTTCAGTTATTTCTGAATACCTGTCGGGTACCTCAAACATGACCTTCTTTTCCTTTACCCGAGGATTCACACACCCCTCACCCCACCAAACGCTGATAGATCTGGCCTCTGGCTGTCATCGCTCCATCTCCTGCAATTTTGCCGTCACCCTTCCCCCTTCTTCCTTGACCACGTCATCCATTAATATCCTACGAACAATGCTTGTCAATCTAATATAAAACAAATAATTGCAGATGCTGGAGATGCGAAACAAAGACTGTTCTTATAAGGGTTTCCAGATTTGAAATATTATCGCTACTTTTTTTTTCCTACAGCTGCGAGCAGACTAGCTGAGTTTCATCAGCAATGTCTGGAATAGCTAATTTGCTGTTCGAATTATGCACAAAATTTGCTCCACAGTTTTACCTTCGATATATAACTCTTGCCAGTATATATTTGTTTCTGGACCTGCTGTTTCTAAGCCCCGGGCAAAATTATTTCTGTGTAATCTGAGCACTGTAGGCTGTGTTGAGATTATTGGTATAGTCAGTGAGATGTTTCCTAAAGCCATTTTTGATCTCATGATAATCTAACTGCCTCTTATTCATTCTCATCAAGAGTAATGGTGGCAATCTCCGCGAGTCCCTCCCCTTACACTTATGGAGGGAGAAGGATAATGATCTCCCTAAAATGCTGTATATTCCTCTCAATGGTTGAGACTGCTGTCACTCAGTGGAAAATTCAGAGCAGGCAGGCATGGTCTGGTGCCATGGCTCCCACCACGACTGGTCCTGGGGTAAGGGCATGTCCTGCTTGTGACCCTCCTCTCCCAAAACGAGATCTATGCCCATTCGCACAATCTAGATTTAGGGAGGGGTGTAATGTTCCCCTGCCTGCCACTTAAAGGCTTAATATCAGTGGCTTTGCACGGTTGCTCCACATGGACTCTGCGTGTCCCAGTGCACTGTGGGCTTTCAAAGATGGCACTGAATCCCGGGATGCTGGGTAATTCCAGACTCTTTGCTGAGAGGGGAATTGCTCTGGGAATGTTGTGTCGTAAGAACCCATTTTGACTTGCATTCTGTGGGCTCGCAAACCAATTAATGTGAGGAGTTGGTGAGATCCATTCCGCCTCCCAGTGCGAATGTCTACCCAAAACCAAATGAACTGGCAAAATAACATAAGAAATAAGACCAGGATTAGACTATTTGCCCCAGCGAACCTGCTGAGCCATTCAATCCAATCATGTCTGACGTTTTCATGGACTCAGATCCACTTACACGCTTCATTTCCTACAATGTTCAAATACCTCAATGCTTTTCCACGAAAAGAATGCAACCACGTAGCCTCGATTGCTTCACGGGGCGTTTTATTTCACAGTTTCACAATCCTTTGGATTAGACAATGCTAAATCTGCTCCTCGTTACTTTCAGGCAGTGTCCCCGAAATCGTGTTTCACCCACACGTGGGAAAAACCCTCACTGTTGCTATCATATTTGTTCCCTTCATGTTTTTCAAAAGAGTCCCCCTCATGTTTCTAAATTCTGATGAGAATATACCAGTCTACTCAAAGTGTACTCATCAGGCAACCCTCCCAACTCCGGAAACTACCCAGTCAACCTCATCTACACTCTACATTCCATCCAGTGCCAGTGCATCATTTCTCAAGGAAGGAGACTAAAACTGGACACAGTACACCAGGCGTGGCCTCACCAACACCATAAGAAAGTATAACAAAATCTCCCTCATTTTATTCTGCCTCCCTCTGGCAATGACGGACATTATTCCATTTACACTCTTTATTATCTTCTAAACCTGCAAACCAACGTTTTGTGATTTATACACGAGGCCCCTCTGTACAACATCATGCTCCAGTTGTTAACCCTTTAAATGATAGTGCATTTTGCTATTATTCCGAGCAAAGTGCATAACCGCATATTGACAAACATCATACTCTATCTGCCAGACACTTGCCAACGCAGTTAACTTATCTATATCCCTCTGCAGACTTATATTATTCTCCGCAAACTTCGTTGTACAACTCATCTTAATGTCGTCTGTGAACTTTGACACAGTGCACTTGTTTCTGAACACTAAGTCATCTGTGTGATACCTTGAACTAATTGATTTTGGATCCTCTTTTTCGATCGTACAGAAGTCCTCCTTTACTCGGAGATCTCCCCCACCTCCTTCACAGTTTGGAAGAACACTTCCTGGTGTGCATGTTCTCGAGATTCAGTTCCCAATATCCAGTCATCCCGTCACAATTTCTTTCTAATGACATTAAATCACATTCAGCTACATCAATGTAAAAAATAATTTCCTCAATTTCGTTCGATAATACAGCACACATTTAGACAGACTGCCTTTCATTCAGCCCTTTAACCGATTATTCCCTGATACATTGTCACCTTTGTTCCTCTTATTGACCCAGTCAGAAAACATTCTGGCATCACCATACTCTCAGAATCAGACCTGATATTTGACGTTTTAAGAAGCCCCATCGCCATTCCTGGGTATATCCTGCCCCAACGGCAGGACAGACCCACCATTGGTGGGGACACCGTGGTATACAGTCAGGAAACGAGTTACGCTGGGATCCCCAATATTGATTGTGGAACCCGACAAACCTCATGGTAACTGTTCATATATGGTCAGGAAATCTCAGGCCGATGCACATCTACTGCGCTTCAAACCACCCTTCGGTGATAACTCAGTTCAACTCGATGTTGAAAAAAAATCGGAGGAAGAACTGAAGATGTCAGCAACTGTCTTGGTGCATATCGGAAACAATGACATAGGTAAAAAACGGGAGATGGTCATACATGCAGAATTTAGGGAGTTATGAGCCATGTTAAAATATTGAACTTTAGAGGTAGTAATATCAGGATGGTTACCAGTGCCACATGCTAGTCATAGTAGGAATGATAGATTAGGGAGGAGTAGTGCGTGACTTGAGAGATAATGCAGGAGGAAGAGAATTGCATTTTTGTGACATGGGGGCTGGTTTTGGGAGAAGAGGGACTATTAAAATTTGGACGTTCTTCAGCTGGGCCGGACTGGAACCAACGTCCTCCTTTTGTGAACGCTGTTGGGGAGGATTAAACTAAATTTGCAGGGGGTGTTGGAACCAAATGGGCAGTTTAGTGGACAGTAAAGGGGGTCCTTTAACTAAAGCCCGTCAGAAACGAGATAATGCAGTCAGCGTGACTAAGGTAAGACTAAGCAGGAAGCAGACTATGAGCGCAAAGCGACAGGTGGTCTCAGGTGTATTTGCTTTAATGTTAGATGTGTAGTAGGTAAGGCAGATGAACGTTATGCTTGGATGGTCATTTGGGAGCATGTTATTGTTATTACTGAGAACTGTTTGAGACTAAGGCAAGATTGGCAACGAAATGCCCCACGATATAGATGCTTCAGGCAGATAGCGAAGGAGGTAAAACGAGTGGAGGAGTTGCAATACTGATCAGAGGGAATATCACAACTTTGCTCCAGGAGGACATTATGGAGACTTGAGTATGGAGCCAATATGGGCAGAGCTCAGAAATAGGAACGGTGCGGTAGCAATGTTGGGTGTGATTTACAGGCCTCCCAACAATGAGCGTGAGATCGAGGTACAAATATGTAAACAACATATGGAAAAATATAGGTGCAACAGAATACTGGTGATAGGATATTTTCATTTTCCCAGCATTGACTGGAATTCACATCGTGTTACTGGTTTAATTGGAGTTAATTAAACATCAAGAAAGTTATTTAATATGATGAGATTTGATACTGCTAAAGAGTCATGATTATGGCTTCTGAGAGTAAATTTTAATACTCTGTCACCAATTATTGAAAGGAAGCTGTAAAGGAATGATGGGACTGGCCTAAAGATAAAAGAAATTTAGACAATAGTGTGAATGGGGCAGCTCTGATAAAATAAAATTACATCTTCTTTGTTGTCAAGCAAATATATTGAGACTTCTGACAAAAGTTATGGCTGAGCAGGAAATTGGAGAAAATTCCATTGATACTTTCTGCTGCTACTAGTCCACTTGTGTTCTGAATGTGAAATTGATTGATCCAATGCCGCAAAGCCTAGTCACATTATGTCACCAATTTTAGTGAGTCAACTGGGCAGCCAAATCTTTCCCCCTTAGTTTTGTTTTGTTTGTATTAAGTTTAGTTCCAATAGTGCAAGGAAATGAGACCACCATTACTTTGATATTTTATTTTGAAGACAACTTCCATGAAGTTGCTGCTTTTGAGGAAACGCTGGTGCTTCAAATGGCAATATTTCCCATGGTTTCTTCTGTGATAGTTTTTTTTTAAAATGGTTAATTCAGCCTCGAAAGAAAATGATAGTTGTTGCTGTATGAATACGCTTTTTCGATGGGCAGATATTGGCTTCGCGTTGGTAATCCCAATTGAAGTTGTCTGTTTTATATGAAGTGTCATTAGCACTGCACAAACCCGGTGTAAGACAGCACAACTGTGAAATATGACCACAGTATTGCATAGTATACAATTTCTTGTCTGCGTTCTTAATCTATCAAAATAAAATTTGATTTCCTTTCGTAAAATATCACTCAACAACAGGTATGGTCCAACATGTTTATTTCGAGACACTAAACTTCGAAGCGCTGCTTCTTCAGCAGTTGGTTAAAGGAGCAACACTTCGAAGTCCAGTGCCTCCAAATCAACATGTTGGAATATAACCTGATGTCGTGTGCCTTTATAACTTTGTCCACCCCAGTTCAACACCGGCTCCTCAAATCACGTTTAGATGGAGCAGAATTTGTAATGGGCACAGAGGAGTGTTTTCAAGGGCGACGTGTTAATATCCAAGTCAGGAAGTGTCTATATAGACCTGGTGTTGGGGAATAAGACTGGTCTGGTGTTTAAAGTTTCGGTAAGGAATTACTTTGTCAGTGGTGATCACATTGTGGTAAGTTAGAAAACAGCCGTGGACAAAATCGAGAGTAGTCGGATAGGAAGAATTCGTAATTAGTGGGAGGCCAACTGTCGCAAGATTCAGCTGCTGGGGAATGTGGATTGGGAGCAACTGTTTGAGGAAAAATCCAGATTTGATATTAGGGAGGTTATTACAGAGAGGTTGATTAAAGTCCATGAGAAATATATTCCTGCGAAAATGAAAAATGAAATGGCAAGATTATGGAACCATGGAGGACTGGTGGTATTGAGAGAGGAGTTAAGAAGATAAACGCAACATTTGTAACGTCTAGGCGACTGAAAGCAAACGAAGCTTTAGAAGAATATCAGGAAAATTGGACCAATTTGAAACGAGGGATTAAGAGGTCTGAAAGGGATGAAGATATAACTTCAGCAAGCAGCGTTAAGGAAAATTCCAAAAGCTTTTAGTCGTATATAAGATTGAGATGTTACCAAGGGAAAGGAAAGGCCAACTCATGAATAAAATGGGAAAGTTATGGGTGGAATTAGAAAAAATAGCTGAGATTCTGAATGAGTACTGCGAGTCGGTACTGACAGAAGAGAGGGACAAATGTTGAGGTTAGTAATGGATGTTTGATTACTCTAGGTCAAGTCAGCACAAGGACGGAAGAAGTGTTGGGTACTTTAAAAGGCACTAAGGTAACATGTCCCCAGGTCCGGATGGGATCCATCCCAATTAGTGAAGGAAGCGAGGGACGAATTTGTTGCAGCGATACCAGATGTCTTTGCAGCATCCTTGAACACGGATGCTAAGATGATACTAAGATTGCTGCCATAGCAGATCGTGACTGGAACTGTCTGAGAATACAGCAGAATACAGATACACTTGGAGTGTAGGGCAGACATATGGCAAATAGAGTTCCATCCGAGCAAATGTGATGTGATGCAGTTTGGAAGACCCAATTCTGGAGTGTACTACATGGTAAACGAGAAAAGCCCTGGGGGAAATTGAAGCATATAGATGTCTGGGTGTAGAGGTCTATTGTTCACTGAAGGTAGCAACGTAGTTCAAGAGCGTGGCCAAGAAGGCATACGGCAATTTCTCTCACATTGAACGGTGTTTTGTGAGTTGGCATGTCATGTTGCAGTTTTATAGAACTACGGTTTGGCCCCGATTGGAATACTGCATGCAGTTCTGGTCGCCACATTAGCAAATTAATTTGGGTGTTTCGAAGAGGGTTTAGAGAAAGTTCACCAGGATGTTGCCCGGTATGGAGGGTGCTAGCTATGAAGAGAGATTGACTATTTTCGAATTATATTCCTTCGAAAGACATAGATTGAGGGGGACCAGACTGAGATCGAGGAAATCATGGGAGGTGTAGACAGTTTGGAAAGTCAGATGCTTGTTTTTCCCAGAGTGGGGACTCCATTACTAGGAGTCGCGAATTCCAAGTGAGAGGGGAAACGTTTGAGGGATATATGTGGGGAAAATTCTTCATGCAGGGGGGCACGTTGCCTGGAATGCATTGCCAGTGGGGGTGACAGAGGCACATACAATAGCGCCATTTTAGATCTATCAAGACAGATACATGAATCGGCAGTGAGCAGAGGGATACATATCGCTGGAAAATAGACGACAGTTTTAGTTCAACGGTCTGAATCGGAACAGGCTTGGAAGGCCGAAGGGCTTGTTCCTATGCTGTGACTTCTTTTTAGCTTTTATTCATTGCTACAATGACACAGGACGTACCTTTGGTGTGGGACTTCAATGTCAATCACCAAAAGTGTCCCCACAGGCTCACCACTGACTGAACAGGGCGAGTCTTCTAATACACAGCAGCCAGACTGTGGGAAGTTATGGAGGAACCAACAAGAGAGAAACATTATCAACAAACTACTTTTCAGAGATGTAGGAGCATCCAGCACAAAGTCGTGGCAGAGGAAAAGGCTCAGCCTTATATTGAAGATACAACCTACTGTGCCATGTGGCAACTCCTCCTCTGTAGGACTGACAAATGGAAACTGATTGTCCATGAGTCACTCTGGGCTATCAGCAACTGCAGCATCAATGACCTTGCCTCCATGATAAAGAAGATGTGGATTGTTCACTGATGGTTTCAAAGTATTCAACACCATTCAAAACCTGCACCTATCCTGAAGCAGATGATTCAGCCCATCAAGAGTTTTAAAATGGAACAGAATGAGCCTATTCAGGCATTCGGGGCTGTTCCTCAGCAACTGGAGCAGATCTTTTAACGTCTCATTTTGGTTACACAGCAAATGGAAGGGAATATTCAGCCTTTCAAAACTGCGAGAAAGGAATACGGGGAGGACTTGTTCCTGAGCCAGAAGCAGGGATAAATTCGGGATAAATTAGAGTTTATCAGATTAACACAGATTCACTGTGACACAGTGACCAGTGCTGAGAACTCAACTCTTTGCAAAATATTTCAATGGTTTTGGTAAATGTAACGAAACAGTAGCTAAATTGGTGGATGAAACTAAAATAGGTTGGAAACTAAGTTATCAAGAGGAGGTTGAGAATCTCAAATTGAATACGCAATGGACAATAATTGTTCGATAGAATATTACGGGGAACTGTGAATGTGTGATTTTTTGCAGGCAGTATAAAAGGTTGAATATTTCATAAATGGAGACAGATTACTGGACGTTTTGACAGTATGTACTGGAGGGTTCACTCAGTTCATTTCAGACATGGGAAGGGTTGCTCCATCTCCTTGATGGTCTGCTTCATGCCTTCCACCATGGCGCCATTGCTGTCGGTAGACACGCGATATTTTCATGTCTTCGGTTGACAGTGGGTAGTGATGGGCGGAGGGTGTTTTAAGTCATGTATCAAAGGGTCTGCCTTTATCTGAGAGTTAATCCTTTCTTTCTACATGGAGCCCCGCAGACGAAGAGAATGGTTGACTGCTTCCAAATGAAGCGGATGTGGCTGCTGCCAAGACAGTGTGTATACACCAACATGATGTACTGTATATGGGCACAGTTTAACATGAGTACAGTGAGATGCGGAGGGTCCAACCACAAGAATGGAAACACAAAAGAAATACATTGCTAGAACAGCTGAAATAGTTACTTATATCAGGTTCTCAATCTCACTTACAGAACCAGCCCATGTCCCAGAATTCCCGAGGAGATATCTATTCAGCATTGAGCACTGCGTTGAGCAAGCTCTACTTGATACACACCATCAGACTACTCAGAGTGCAACAATGTGCATACCATGGCCATGCTTGATCAATAAACCCGGACGAGATATATGTCCAGCAAAGACAGGTATGCAGACCACATCCATACATTGACCTATAAAACGGAGTGAGATATCTGTCCTGCACAGGGAGCAATGCAGACCACAGTAGTACATTGGACCATAAATTCAGACTCGATATCTGTCCAGTACGGGGTGCTGTGCAGACCACAACACTGCATTCATTGACTAGATATAGATTCATAGAGATGGACAGCATGGAAAAAGACAGTTTGGTCCAACCCGTCCATGCCGACTAGATATTTATTCCCACCTGCCATCACCCCAAACATATCCCTCCAAAAACTTCATAGTCATATACCCATCCAAATTACTTTTAAATGTTGCAATTGTACCAGCCTTCTCGTACCAGGAGCTATGCAGACCATAGCACTGCACTGACCTAAAAACGTCGACTAGATGTCTGTCCAGCACAGGCAAATATGCAGACCAACGCAGTACAGTTGTATTCAGGCGTTTTGGAAGAATTTGAGACGAATTTTATTACATTTTATTGATGTACTTTTCCAGATTATCGTGAGAATTGATTGAAATTTCCGGAAACAAGTCCAGTGGTAGTTTTCGGGAAAGTAATGGGTGTGTTGGATTGATACAGACATGGTACGTCGGACGAAATTGATGTATTCCGATGAACATGTACACCCACGAGGTCCCATTTCCCTGCACGTCGCCCATATCCTCCGGAACATTGCCTATCCATGTACTTGCCCACATGCCTTTGCAATGTTGTTAACAGACCCGTCTCAACCACTTCCGCTCGTAGCTCATTCTGTATGCATACAACCCTCTGTATAAAAAGTTGTCCCTCAGGTTCCCTTTTCTCCTTTCCCCTCGAACTTTACACTGACACTTTCTCATCCTCGCTTTCCCAATCCTAGGGAAAAAAAAAGTTTGTGTTCATTCACCATATACAAGCCTCTTATGACCTCATATTCATCCATAAAATACACCTCTATAAGAGACACCACAGCCTCCTTTGCTGTAAAGAAACAAAGGCCTACATTTTCCGAACTCTCCCTGTATATCAGACTGTTGACTGAAGGCAACATCCTTGTAAATTTCTTCTTCACCTTTTCCAGTTTAATATCATCCTTCCCATAGCAATTAGGAAATAACAGGGCAGGTGAACACCCTGTTGCAGTGAAAGCAATTTGAGATCAGTGACCATAATTCTATTAGCTTGAAAATAGTTCTGTAAAAGGACAGTGCCGATCCAAAAGTTAATATTATAAATTGGGGCAAGGACCATTTTGACGGTATTAGACAGGAACTCCAAAGAATGATGCAGGGAAACTGTTCACAGGTAGAGGGACATCTGGCAAATGAAACTCTTTCAGAAGCGACAAAATGAGAGTCCAGTGACACCATGTTCCAGTCAGTGTCAAGGGCAATGTTAGCAGGAGTAGGGAACAAAACATGGTAGAGACTCTGGTCAAGGAAAAATGAAGGATGCATATGTCAGATCTAGGAAGCGGGGGTCAATGAAACCATTCAGGAGCATGGAGGATGTATACTTATGGGAGAAATCGGGAGAGGAAAATGGGGCAGCTTTGGCAAATAGTGTTTGCAGAATCAGATAAGATTCCATAAGCAAATGAATGGCAAAAGCCTAAACAGGGAGAGAATAGAGCCTCTTAAAAATTGAACAGCCACTTATGTCATAGAGTCACTGAGATGTACAGCACGGAAAAGGACCTTACGTCCACCTCGTCCATGCCGACCAGATATCCGAACCCAATCTATTCCCACCTGCCAGCACCTGGCCCATATCCCTCTGGACCTTTACTATTCATATACCAATCCTGATGCCTTTTTAATGTTGCAATTTTACTACCCTCCATCATTTCCTCTGGCTGCTCATTCCATACACGTACCACTCTCTGAGTGAAAAGGTTATTTCTTAGGTTTCTTTTATATCTTTCCCCTCTCACGCTAAACCTCTGCCCTCGATTTGCGATGATTCACAGGAGAATAATTAGGTTTGTTAGATTTATTGTTCAATGTACTCACATGAGGATAGTAAAACAGTTACAAGTCGCCACAGGGGATGCAATCTTACAGACAAAGATAACAGCTCCCCGCCCTGCCTCACCCACCCCCATCCGAACCACCCAGAGACAGAATCCTTGTACAAAGCAGAAAAATAAAGAAAACAACATTACAATGTAAAATATTACATCGCTTCCTGTAAAAGTGGCAAAAAGCAAAAACATTGTTGACAGATCAACAAAACAGTTCATAAGTGCCTGGCCAAGCTGGGTTCACATTCCTCACAACGACTCAACCTTCCCCACTCCTCTGCCGGACAGTCTATTTCTGCCGATGTGTGCAGTCCTCTACGAATATATCTCATGAATATTTACTGTGGGGAAAGACATTCAAGCGAGTGAAATCAGGGAAAGGAATCCAAGTAGTGATGTTTTGAAAGGAGTCTGCGTTACAGAAGTTGAAGTGCTGGAGGTCTTGAAATGCTTAACAGTTGATCAATACCCAAGATCTGTTTGTGTATGCCAGGTCATTGTGGGAAGTAGGGGAAGAAATTTCAGTGCCACTAGTTAAGACATTTGTATTATTCCTCAGAGATCTGAGGAAGGGTCACTGGACCCGACAAATTAACTCTGATTTTTCCGCACAATATTTTAAATGATGTAATGGACACGGGAGCTTTGAGATATAAGGATAGAATGGATAGTGCGGGATTATTTTCCCCCTTTGCGTGGGTGGTGATGAGGTGACCTTGCAGAGGTTGAAAAGAGCATGGGGTGCATGGATAGGGTGAACAGCTAAGGTCTTTACTGGACAGTACAGGTGTCCAAATCAGGCAGGATAAGTTGAGAGGCGAGAGAATTAAAAGGGAAATAAGATGCAGCTATTTCTCAGACAGGGTGCTGTGCATATGTAACGAGCTGTCAGTGGAAGTGGCACAGGCGAGGATAATTAAAACATGTAAAACAATTGAATAGGGACAGGAATCATAGTTTCAAAGAGGTATGTGCCAAGTGCAGGCAAATAGGGTGAATTCAGTTTCGAAAACGTGGTGAGCGTGGACAAGTTGGACTGAAGCGTCCTTTTGCTTTTTGAATGTCTCTAAGTGTCTTTGACCTTATAATGTCTCTTTCATCACCAATTCTCCAAAACCCTCAATGCATTTCCAGGTCAGAAATTCTCTTTAAATACTTTCAATCATCTCCGAACGTTTTTAGAGTATTCCTGACATTGATTTGGTGCTGTGCACCACAGCAGTAGCAGCAGAATTGTATTCAACGACAATCTGTAACTTTGTGGCTGAGATAATTCTTCAGTCTACCATGACCATCAAGCCGATCTATGGTTGAGGAACGAGAGTAGGTGAATATTCAAAGGTCAGAACCATGTGAACGTACACCTGATGGTAACCCGTGAAAGCTACCGCACTTGACCGCTTACATTCCAAACAGCAGGACGAACATATGATGGAGAAGGCGAAATGTTCCCAAAACCAACAGACGAAGAATCCTTTTATATCCAGTCGTAAATGGTGATGGAAACAACTCACTGAAGGAGACGTCTTCACAAACATACCGTTGCTAAATAATGGAACAGCCCTTTCCATCGGTGTAAAAGACAAGGATGTAGTATCTGAAATATCTTCAGACAGAAGTGTTGACTCGACGATCCAACTCATGCTCATCACAGAATCACAGATACATGTCTTCAATCAATAAGATTCGCTGACCATGACATGAAGAAACAGCTGGACACAATAGATACCACAAAGGAAATGGACCCTGACACCATTCCTGCAATAGGAGTGAAGACTTGTGCTGCACAACAAGCTATTTCATTCCAGCACAAACTCTGACATCTCCTTGGCAATATGGAAAGTTACTCAACTATGTCAAGTCACCAAAGAGGGGAATAATCACAGTCTGACCAATTAGCACCCCTCGATCTCATGACAACAGTCAAACTGCTGGAAGTTATTTTTTCAGAGCTGTTAAGCAGCACAGAAATAACCCGCTCAGTGTGGTTGGCGGTAGGTACCCACGTGGAGATGGGGCTGTTGTGGAAATGTCACTGGGATATTAATCCACACCAGGCTAATGCTCTGGCAACTGGTGGAAGTTAAGTACAATTTAAAAAATCAAGACATAAAATCTGGTGTCAGTAATAGTCACGTTTAAGCCAATGTTTCTTTGTAAACTCTAATCTGCTTCTCCAATGTACTTTCAGAAAGTAAATATCCCGTGTTTTCGTGGTCTGACAGAAAAGTGACTCCAGACACACAGACATGTTATAAACCCTTCAATGGTGTCTGAAAAGGCAAAACAAGAGACTCAATTATAGCAAAGTGCTCCGAGGCCTTAATGGATTAAATCGGTCAGAACACCCGTCAACAGCCTCGATATCAGAAAAGGGAACTGGAAATACAGTCCAGTCGACCCTGCAGAGTCCTCTTTCCTAACATTCGAGAGCTTGTTACAACATTTACAGAACATTCACATAGACTGGACAGAAACACCAAGCAAGGAGTAGGTCATTCAACAAATTAAGCTTCCCCCATTCTTGTACATGACCGAGCATCTTCCCGATGTATTTTTCCTGCGCAAGACATGTATTACTTGTTGTGATTGCTCCTTGGAAAAATGTGAAGTAGGAACTACAAGTTTCCCTTCAGTCCAAAGAGTTTTCTACCCCATAGATAGCTAATTCTCTATCAGAACAAAAAATCAAGATCTAAAATCTCCTTCCGTATCCCTTTCGTGTCTGCATGTCTTAATTGATATCATCTGCCTTGGCTTCCGTAGCTTGGTCTATGTACACTTGCTTGGTCTATGTACACTTTTCCTAAGGTGTGCAGGTCAGTTGAATTGGCCACACTAAATTGTCCATAGTGTAAAGTGAACAAGCCAAGGGGAAACAGGGCTGTGTGGCTTGCTGTTCGGACGGTCGGTGTGGACTTGTTGGTCCGAAGGACAAGTTTCCACACTGTAGGGCATCTAATCTAAACAGTATGCCAATGCCGTTCTCAGTATCGACCTCTGACTTTCGAACTCACTGTCCTGCATGGACCTCAGATGTCTGCGTAGAAGGAAACAACAAAGAGCATAATTCACTTTATACAGTAACGTTCTTCACCAACCACATTCAAAATAGTAGGCTGAAATCTGTTGTTCTCACCAATTGGCGCAACGTCACATCTATCCACAGTATTCTCCTTCTGCCACTTAGTTCCACATTCACTCCACTTGCCTCCATCACCTTGGTGATTTTTTTTTACATCCAGTTCACACACTCACAATCCAACGTCCTTTCGTCCCGTGAACAAACTGGGTTATATTAGATTTGATTCAATCAAACGAATGCTGAATGTCTATTGTGAGCAGCTGGTGACGAAGTGGTGGTGGTATTCCCTGACATCTTCTGCCGTTGTCCTCCTGGATAGACGTGGTCATTGGTTTGCAAGATGGTGTCTGCGGATCTTCGATGAATCATTTCAGTACCGCTTGGAGATAGCACGAACTGATGCTGATGAGAGTTGATGCTAGGGAATGATGGATGAACTGATAGTCAGACAGGCTGCTTTGCCCTGGATGGTATGAAGCATCTTGAGTATTGTCTGGGCTGCACTCATCCAGGCAAGTGAGGAGTATTGCAACACATGCCAATCAAAGTTTAAATACTTCGTTTAACATCAACTATGATCTACTGCTGACCTGTTTACACTTATCAATTTGATAAAAAAAGCGTGTTGCTTTAGTTCGAGACATCTCATGAACTTACGTCCAGTTACTATTTTATTTATATCATTGAAATATTTACGGTGCCTTCCGCTGTGAGGAATCATGTAAAGTACTGTTGTAAATTATCCGCCTGTTCCCTGCTGTCTATTCCACCGTCACGACATTCAAATGTTCTCACTATACTTTCTAAATTTGACTTCTGCGAAAAGTCGCACACTCATGTTGATTTTTTTCTTATATATGTACAGAAATCTCATGATGCTTTAGCAAATTTTCCTTGCCAATTAACTTCCGTAGTATTTTCTACCTTTTTCTCAGCTGTATAGATTCATATACCGCAGAAACTAATTCTGATCCAACTTGTCCATCTGGCCAAGTTTTCCAAACTTTACATTCTCTACAGTTTGGAACAGGACCCTCGGCCCAGCAGGTCCACACCGCCCCTCCGAAGACAAACCCACCCAAACCCATTCCCCTACCCTATATTTACCCCTGATAAACACTGTGGGCAGTTCAGCATTTCCAATTCACCTGTACTGCACATCTTTGGATTGTGGGAGGAAACCGGAGAACCCACAGGGAGAATGTGTAAACTCCACACAGATAGGCGGGAATCGAACGCAGGACCGTGGTGCTGTGAGGCATCGTGCTAACCATAGAGCCACCTTGTCGCCCACTTAATTAGTCCCATCTGTTTGCACTTTGTCCAAATGCCTCTAATCGCTCCAATTCATAGGATTGTCCAAATGTATTTTAAATGTTGTTGCTGCACTTGCATCTATCACTCTTTCTCTGGCACATCATTCCATACCGACATGAGCTTTTGCGTGAACAAGTTGTCTCTTTGTCCGTTTGTAATCTTTCGCCTCGCAACTTAAGCCTCTTCCCTCTATGTTTGAACACGCCTACAGTGTGGAAAACACCTTGGCTATTTACCCTACCCATGTCGCTCATGATTTTATAAACTTCGAGAATGCCACCCCTCGGCCTCCTACATTCCATGTGATAATAACTTCACGAAAAAGCATTTAAAAATAAGCACAGCAAATTTGAAACTATATTTAAAATGACAAGTAAACAGCACTCCGCCGAACACTTCATCCTGTTGTTTGTTTTTCTTCATATTGCAATGCTAACGCAGCATGAACCGTTTAATTGTGCCAATATGAAGCCAAGGACCTGAGTTCTTTTTCTAAAGGACCTGATGATCTCTTCAGTGAAAAATCATTTCTGCCAGATCTACATAAGGAAGGGAATTCTTCAATTATACGGTCAGCCTGCACTTGCCTTAAGCAAAGTGAGACGGAGGCTGAATATTCTTTTTGAAACTTGCATGAAAGCATGAATTGTGTACAAAGCATGAAAGAAGTATTCAATAAGGTTTATTCCAAAAAGTAAACTTTCAAGAATGAAATGTGAGTGGAAGATGTCAAACAGCATGAATGGAGAGGCTGAACCACACTGAGACCAGAGGCAGAATGGCAGCACAAAACTCAGATTGATGCAAGTGCATGGACGATAGACTTAATTAAGCAGCTCAAGGTGAACTGCGTTACAGTCATGTCAAGGAATGCTCTGTAATTTGAGAAGAAGAACAAGGAATCAGGGGTAAAGTTATTAGCATCGAGTAAAGCTTACTACAAGGACACGAGAGAGAGCTAGCCAGAGTCAGTTGGACGTCGGCAGGAAACAAGGTCGAGCAGCAATCGCAGGGCCTTCTGCGGATAATTCAGTAAGCACAGCTGAAACCCATGCCTATCACGTGCTTCCGGTCCCAGAAATAAATCTCCTAAATCGGTCCTGACAGTAATGCTCGCCACTTTGTGATTGAATGCTCTCCATGAAAGACTTTGTCACACATGGATGCATCATCTTCTTATCGAGTCATTCTGTTTGATCAGGAACCATAATTGCTGAGTGTTGCTGGATATATGTTTGTATGTCTGCCCATGCATCCCACTGACCTTGCATTCAGTCTTTTTCCACATCCTGCTTCAGAACAGATGTAAGCCAGCAATCCTCAATCTCTATGCCTGGTTAATTTCTAATATTCAGGGGAACATCTGCATGTGGGTGACCACATGATCAGTTGACAGTGACTCCATCTCTGTCATTTTTGTGCGGTGATACCATATTCACGTGAGCAGCCTTTGACTTCCTTTGCCTTCAAAACAGAAATCCCCTTAAATCTTGTCAGCAGTGACTATCCCAACTCCTGGGCTTCTGGTCTCACCCCTTGCCCTCCTTCCTCAAACAATGACAGAGATCCCTTTGTCCTCACTTCCCACTGCTTTAGAAACCACATTCACAGAATATTCGTCATCTACTCCCACTACTCCCTGCAGGACAGCGCCATCAAACACATACAATATAGAACATTACAGCGCAGCACAGGCTCTTCAGTCCTCGATGTTGTGCTGAACTGTGAAACCAAGCTGAAGCCCATCTAAACTACACCATTTTATTTTCATACATTTATAAATCCAATGACAATTTAAATATCCTTAATGGTGACCAGTCTACTCCTGTTGCAGGTAGTCTGTTACATGATTCGACTACACTCTGATCAAAGAAAATACCACTGCAATCTGACCGATGTCTGTCACCCCTCAATGGAAAGCTATTTCCCGTCGTGTGAGCAATCACCATCCGAAGAAAAATGCGCCCACTGTCTACCCTATCTAAACATCTTCTTTTCTTATATGTCTCAATTAATCACCACTCAACCTTCTCTCCATAAATTTATCAGGCTCAAGTTCCTCAGCCTTTCCTCGGAAGACCTTTCCCGCATTCCCGGCAGCATCTGAATAAATCTCTTCAGAACAGTTTCGAAATATTCAACGTCCTTCTTGTCATACATGGGATTTTCTGTGCTTTAGTGGTTTGGATCAGAAATTGGCGAGCTGAAAGAAGACATTATTGCTTGGCTGAAAACATTCTTCAGTACGATCCACAACTCTACCGAAGTCAACCACAAATTTACGAACCCATCCTTCTCCGCTCTCATCCAGATCATTTATGAAAATGACAAAAAGCAGTGGCCACTAAAGAGATCCTTGCGGTATACTAAATGTAACTGCTCTCCACGATAAACTTTTCCTCGCAACCTCCGCTCTTTGTCATCTTTCAGCTTGCCAATTTCTAATTCAAACAGCCAAATCACCCTCGATCCCATGCCTCCGAATTTTGTGCGATAACCGACCACGGGGAACCTTATGAAACGCCACATTAACCGCTTTACCCTCATCCACCTGTTGGTCACCTACTCAAAGAACTCAATGCGATTTGTGATGCACGACTTATCCTTCACAAAGCCGGGTTGATTATCCCTTAACAATTTACTATGTTCTAGATAATTTTAAATCCTTCCTTTGATAACCTTGTTCAACACTTTAGCAACAAACGTACTAATGCTGACTGATCTATAATATTCAGCGTAGCCCCTACTGAGCTTCTTGACCAAGGGAACAACACCCGACCATCTTCCGGCACTATCCCTGAAGACAATGACGACTAAGACATCAAAGCCCAAGTCTCTGCAACCTCCTCCCTGACTTTCCAAGGAATCCTAGGATAAATCCCATCCAGGCCAGGGGACATATCCGTTTTCACACTTGCCAGAATATCTAAAAACTCCTCCTTGTGAACCTCAATCCAATCGCGTCTAGTAGCGTGTATCTCAGTATCCTCCTTGACATTTTCGTTTTCCAATGTGAATGCCGACGAAGAATATTCATTCAGCGTTTGCACTACCTTCTCTGACTCGACGCACAGCTTTCCATTACTACTCCACTCCTATTGGCGCTAAACGTCTCCTAGTCACTTTTTCTTTTCCTGCCAAACTATAGAAAGCCTAAGGGCTTTCTTTGATCTTATCCACCAATGCTTTGTCATGCCCCCTCCTGACTCCTCTGACCTACAACTTTCGGACTTTCCTGGCGAAATTTTCACTGTCAAGCAACCTAATTGAGCCTTCATGTGTCATCCTTACATCAGGTTACTTTTTTTCCCTGTACAAGAGCTTCAAAGCAGGGTGACCAGTCCATTCCTGCTTCCAACCTGATTCTCCAACATTTGTAGACATTTCCATGAACGTTTTTTCTGCTTCTCCCATCTTCCCCTTTGGATCATTGTCCGCATTTCGTATTATTCCAAACCATTTGTACTATTCTCTATCACTTTGAACACTTTTTGATTTCCCCCGTCGCCCCTTCCCATGCAATTTCAGTATTTGAAAGACTTCCCTTAACATCTCTTCCCTCCACTTTGTCCGAAGCCCCAAAGACACCTTCCATATGAAGCAGCATTTCACTTGTCATGTTTCAATCCAGTTTCCTGTCATTGCTGTTCAGAATGCAGTCTGTTTTACCCTGGGAAAACCAAACGGAGACGGTCTTGAGGAAAGATGTCACACCATCTGTTGGAATAATCCTAACCATCACATTGCTTCACACTTTAATAACCTAACTTGCTCTGATGTGAACATTTCAGCCCTGGGCTTCTGCAATGTTTCAATGAAGCACAACCATAGATCGAGTAACACCTCATTTAATATTTTGATACTGTATAGCCGATAGGAGATTATGTTCAATTCAATAACTTCGCAGCCAGACCTCACCATGACCGTACTCCATTTTCCTGACATTCTCCCTTTCGGCCTCCCTATTAGCCTTCCTCAGTATTTTTATCTTGCTGCAATAGAGAGAACCCATTACCCCATGCACCCCTTAATTTTCATCCAGTTCATACCTGTTTGTCTTTCACCATAACTAATTCTTCTGTGGCATTGTGCCTTCACATCCCTTATTTCCCATCACCCCCCTCCACTTCTGTCACGTCTGAAAAAGCCCATTTTGCCCTCCATTTGTACTTCTGAAAAGTGGTCCTGTTGGACTCGAAAAGTTATCTCTGTTTGACATTTGCAACAGGTGCTGCCATCCCTTCTGATTTTCTCCAGAAATTGATGTTTTTGAACAATTCAAAAGATGTGTGTTCAACCATGAAGCACCATACACTGGGGAGTGAATGATAATACAAGGTGTGCAAATTCATTTGTTCTGAAACTACATAATGCCGGAATCACCGACACGACAGAGCTCTTAACCATAGTCGGGCAGATAATCAGAGGGAAACACATCATTTCAAACAGAGAAGATAACAAAATTCGAATGGAAGGTTTCAAGTGAATATGTTGCATAGTTTTTCGGAACGTGACACCATGGACAGACCCTCAGAGGAATTAGAATATTGAAATGGATGTGTCACTATATCAGACGTCAGAGTGGGTAAATGGGTACAGGGGTGATAGTTGTATGGGTCTCGGTGTGCCTTCGGGACAGACAGCAGACTTGCACTGCAGATATTGCAGCACAAACTGGTATTCATGTGGTGTTGTGCACCACAGCTGAACAAAAGCAGAATTGCAATCAAACACAATCTGTAACTTTTTTGTGGGAATAATCCCTCAGTCTGCCATTACCATCAAACCAATCTATGGTTCAGTGAGAGTGCAGGCAAACATGCCAGGGTCTGCACCAAGTGTAACTAAACTTGATGACAAGTGAAAGTTACCACACTTAGCTGGTTACATTCCAAACTGCAGAAATAACATCTGAGAGAGGGGGTGAAATGATAAAAAAAGATCAGATTGAATTTTTGCATTCCTGCCACAACCAGTCAGAACTGGAGTTGAACTCTGAAACATGTGACGAGACAAAATGGCTGCACAATTATTATTTTTAATCAAACAATTACTCTTGGGTTTAGGATAGGTCTTATTTATTGTCCAGTGGGCAGTTAAGAGTCAACCACATTGTTGTGGGTCTGGAGTCACATGTGGGCTAGAGCAGGTATGGATGGAAGTTTCATTCCCTAAAGGACATTAATGAACCTGATAAGTTTTTCCAACAATCGACAATGGATTCATGAGCATTATTAGACTCTCAATTCCAAACATTTATTGCATTTAAATTCCCCCATCTGCTGTGACAGGATTCGAAGTCATGTCATCAGAACATTACCAGGACTGCTAGACTAACACCACTAAACCATTACTTTGGCATTCCCCTGAAGAATGGAACAGCCCTGTATATCGCTATAAAGACAAGGATGTCATGTCTGCAGCATTCTCTGCCAGAAGTGTTACGTGATGACACACGCAGAATTACAGATCCCCGTCTTCAAATAATTTGATTGCTGCATATCAAGAAACATCTGAACACAGTAGATACGACAAGGGCAATGGGCCCTGACACCATTCCTGCAATAGACCTGAATACTTCTGCTGGATCATTAGCCGTGTCCAGGGGAAGCTGTTTAATTCCAGCCCCAACTTTGGAATCTCCCTGGCAATTTGGAAAATGTCTTTAAAATCATCAGTCCCTTAAGAGGAGAACAACTACAATCTGACTAATTGCCACTCCCTCACTTTGATTGCGATAGTTAAACTAGTGGGGGTTCATCTTCACAGAGCTTTCAAGCACCAAAGAAATAACGTGCTCAGTGTGGTTTACGATAGGTGCTGTCATGGAAATGTCACTGAATTTCTAATCCAGACCAGACTAATGTTGTGGCAGGTGGTGGATGTTAGAAACAATTCCAAATCTGATGCTACTAGTATTGACCTTGACGCCAATGTCGATGGTAAACATCAATTTCATTCCTCAATGTACTTTCATGAAGGAAATCTCACCTGCTTTCCTGGTTCTGGCATCAAAATACCTCAGACACACAGACGTGTGATAAAAACTTCAATGGTCTGTGAAACGGCCAAGTAAGATATTCAACTGCATCAAACTGCCCCGATATCTGAAAGGATAAGCGCTGACAGAACACCCAACACCAGACTTGGTATTGAAAAAGGGAATGAGAAACACACAGTCCTGGACCGACCTCCGGACATCAGAAAGCTTCTGACAACATTTAGAGAGTTTCCCCACAGACTGCACAGAAGCATTCGGAAAGGTGGAAGCCATTCAATGCATTGAGCCTGCCCCATTCCAGTTTATGGTCAATCAGCTTCTTAATTTTTTTCCCAAACACTGTGTACTATAATCCTTTGAATTTATTAACACTCGGAAAGTTACAAAGTCGGTTCTGCAGTCGGCCCTTTAGTCCATCAATTTTACTTCCCCCTTCCATATAATGAGGGCTGATCCTCTATCCCCACACCATACAGCGAGTGCAAACTCATGCATTTCGTGACTAGAAATCCTTACTTATATTCAATCCCTTGGCTTCCATAGCCTTACTTGGGAGATAATTTCCTAGCTTCACCATTCTCTGCATGCTCACATTTGTTCGCATCTCAATGCAGCTTGTCCCGCTGTTATTAATATGGTAGCACCTTGGTTTAGACTTGCCACTCAGGAGAATTGTCGGGATTTCATATACTTCACGGAGATCTCCACTCATGTTCCTGAACCCGATGGAATTACGGCCCAATCGACACAATCCTTGCTCCCATTACATTCTGTGATTCAAGTGATCAGTCTGGTCATTCTTCGCTGGACTCCCTCAATGTCAAGTTTGTACTTTATTAAAGAGCAAAACTGCACAGAAGACTGGTCTCACCGAGGCCTGTACAGCTGCAGAAAGACACCCTTACTTATCCAATCAAATCCACTTGAAGTGGAGATCAACACATCAATTATCTTCCTAATGGCTTTGTGCTCCTGCAATGTTGTTTTCAGTGATGGCATGCATTGACATCAAGATCCCCTTTAATATTCCAGCTACCCACTTGATAGATCTATGCGCACTGGTCAGTGTTCCAATGCCATTCCCAATATTAACGTCCGGCTTCAAAACTGCCATTCATGAGTTTCGGAGTTCGCTGAAGAAGTCAACAAACGTATGCACATAAGAATTTCATAATCCAACATGTTTATATCAATATCTTGAGAAATGATTACCAATCATTATGTTTTCCCACCAAAGTACTTAAGGCAACGTCCATCCATATTGCTCTTCCTCTCCCACGTATTTGCCTATTCAGTTCACTTGTTTCAATCACATTGCAATTTCTTTAAATGTTCCTCACCAACCCACAATCTCACTTTTATGGCATCAGCAGATTTGGAAAGATTGCATTTAATACGCTCGAAAAAAGTGTGATCTTCTTTCTGAGTATCTGGGGCCCAAATATCAATTTCTGGATTATCCCACCAATCCCTGCTTTCCACTCCAAATTCTGAATCAAATTCTGTATGTTATATTAAGCAGTTTAAGGTGGATATTTCAGAAGTCGTACAGCCAGTCAAACGCTTCGTTTTTAACACAACAGTATTTATTTTCAAGATTATCAAAAGAACCATAAACAAAAGAGGATAGAATTTTTTTAATAACTTAGCCTATCTGAAAACTGAACCCATTATCGCAAATTAATGAAATTGCTCAACGTATTTGCAACAATCCACATAAACACACATGACAATAAAAGGAAAAAAATCCAATCACAGGTTTTTGCAGGAGATATGTCGTAGAGTGGGAGGATCAGTGCGGTGCTGCTTCTTTGGGTTCAGCATCTTCACAACTGGCTCCGTGTTCAGCCAGCCTGATAAACGCCAAACCAAACAAACTGAAGCGGAGGAGCAGGTGTAGGCCATCTGACCCTTCCAGCCTGCTCCCCCACTCAAAAGGTTCACAGAATTTGTTTCCATGAATTCCCATTCTCTTGCCTTCGCTCTCACCCTATCCCTTCATTACTTTACTGCTCAAAAATATCTATCTTTGCTTTGAAAACGTTTCCTGAAGTAGCGTCAACTTCTTCACTTAGCAAGCAATTCCATCGATTTACAAACCATTGGGTAAAGTAGTTCGTTCTCAATTCAATCCGAAATCTTCTCTCACTAACCCCTTTTGTCCTAGCTTCACTTACCATTTGAACCATCCTCTCTACTTCTATCTTGTGCTTTCCCGTCATAACTTTATATATTTCTACAACATGCCCCCTGGTTATCCTAAATTCCAATGAATATATTTCCAGACTGTTCAGTATCTCTTCATACATCAACCCCTCAACTCCATTATTTAACTAGTGAACGTGTTCTGCTTTCCCTGCAGTATCAGTATATAATTTCTCATAAAGGACAACCAAACTGCACACAGTACTCCAAGTGTGGCCTTACCAGCACCCTATTCAGCTGCAACACCTCCTTCTTTCTTTTAATCTCAATCTTTGTAACATGGTGGGCAAAGATTGCTTGCCTTCCTAAGTACGTTTTGCACCTGCAGACCGACCTTCTGTGATTCATGCACAAGGATACCCAGGGTCTCTCTCCATAGCCATATTCTACAAAATTTTATCATTTAGGTAATAGTCATTTTTACGATTACTCTGGTGAAAATGATTGACTTCACATTTATTACCTTTGTAGTCCATCTGCCCGACGTTTGCCCACTCACTTTGGGGATCTATATTACTCTGCATAGTTTCACAGTCCTCTGCACAGTTTACTTTGGCACTCATCTTCGGGTCAACTGCAAATTTTGACACCCTACATGTGGTCCACAACTCCTGATCATCTTTATAAAACGTGAATAATTGCAGTTCCAACACCGAATCCTGAGGCACTCTTCGAGTCCTGATTGCCTGCCAGAATAACACTTATTTAGCCCCACTCTCTACTTCCAGTTAGTCATCCAATTCTATGTCCATGCTAATACTTTACCCCGAAGGTCATGCATTCTTATCCTGTGTAGCGGCCTCTTGGGCAGCATTTTGTCAAATGTGTTTTGGAAATATTGGTTCACTCCAGCTACCGGGTACCCGGCGCTCTCTTTTCGAGTAATGCCTTCGTACGTTTCCAAAAGAATTGTTCTGCCTGTCGTGCCTTTCATTAAATCTGCTGTGTCTGAGGAAAGGGACAATTTCTATCGAGATGCCTCGTATTTATTCCTTGATAATAATCTCAAGCATCTTCCCCACATCAGAGGTTATAATAATTGGTATACAATTGCTGATCTTTTCTCCAACTCCCATTTTGAATCATGATGTCATATTCACTGTTTTGCAATCCGCTGGAACTTCCCGAGAGTGCAGCTAATTTTGGGAAATTAGCGCAAGTCCATCTGCTATTTCTCCTTCCATCACTTTTCGTGTTCTGAGATGCATTCCATCAGGTCCAGGAGACATGCCTATCCTTAGCTCCATTAGGTTGCCCAACACCACATTTCCGTAATAATGATTGCTTCCAGTTCCTCACCTACCTTCATCTCTTTATCAAATACTGACATGTTATTACTCACACACTATAAAGACCGTCACAAAATACCTGCTCAATGCCTCTGCCGTTTAATCACATCCCATTACTCAATGACCCTTCTCATCCTCGAAAGGACAACGTTCACTTTAGCCATTCTAAATCGTTTTATATATTTATAGAACCTTCCGCTGTCTATTTTTATTTTCTGTGCTTTTTCTCAAGTTCCATCTTACCTTTCTCGATAGTACTTTTTTGTGGCTTTCTATTGACGTTTAAAATTTTCCCAATCTTCCATTTTCGTACACACTTTTGTCACTTTGTATGCCTTCTCTTTCAATACGATAGACTTCCTTAATATCCTAAGACACACGTAGCAGACTACCCCTTTTCTCACAATCCTTCCTTTTCACTGCTGTATGTTTTTGCTTTGGACTTTGAAAAAATTGTTTTTTAAGTCGTTTACTGCTCGTCAACTCTCTAACCATAAAGTAATTGCTCCCAGTCTAACTTTAGCCTAAGTCCTCCATGTCTCTCTATTGCAGTGTTACTTGTTTAAGCACAGGACCATGGAATTAGATTTTATTTTCACAGTCTCTATCTGTATTCTAAATTCAACCAAACTGTGATCACTCCTTCCAAGAGTATCTGTAACTATGAAATCATTAATTATACCTTTCTCATTACACAGGGCCACATCTAGGACAGCTAGCTCCTCATTGTACAAATTGTATTATGACGTTCAAAACATTCCCTCATACTCAAACCCAGATTTTCCGGAAACGCTGCTTTTACGACATCTCTGATTAAAGAAAAATCACGAAGGACAGCTTAATCTTGTTAAATGAGCAGGTTTGTCACAACACTCGACTTGGGACATTATCAAAAATGTTTTGGGAAAATCAAAATTCACAACATCCATTGCTTCACCCATAATTGATTCACTAGTGTGTTTGTTAAATATATTTCGCCGTTAATAATTCGAAATTGCCTTCACCTACATTCATTACGTTGTAATTAATTCAATTTTCAAAGTTCCCTGGTAATGCATCCTTGAGAATAGACTCTTGTATTGTTCTGACTGCTTCTTTGGTGCTCAGCAGACTGCAATTTCCTGTTGTCTCACTGCCTCATTTGGAAATATTATGGTCATATTTGCTTCATCATACCTGAAACTTCGGTTCCAGAAAACCATCACTTCCTGTCTTAATCTGTTAAATAGTTGATTTTCCACAATCATACAGTCAGAGAAGCATGGAATCTCTACAGTCAGAAATACAACACCGTCTACGTTAGTCCCACGTTCCAACACAAGACCCATTGCCGTGAAGGTTATGATACTCTAGGTGCTCGCTTAATTACTTTTTTTTAACCATTTGTTGTGACAATTGCAAAGTCATGAAGTGCATTCCAAATCCACTGCATCATCTGGGTGAAAACAATCCTGGAACCCTCTCTGAACCTCGAAACCTTCACTTTCAAAAGTGTATTCCCTCGTTCTTGATCCTTTGACGAAAAGGATTAGCTGCTGTCTATTTACTCTGTCCATTCTCCTCGGAAAGTTAACCTTCCGAATCCCACCACCCCCAGCCTTCTCTGCTCCAAAGCAAATGACCAGAGCTTATCCAACCTCTCTTCATAGCTGATATGCTCCATCGCAGGGAAAGTCCTTTTGAATCTCCTCTGCACCCCATTCAGTGCAATCACATCCTTCCAGTCATGTGGCTCGCAGAAATGTACACGTTATTCCATCTTGGCTGAAACATTTTTTTTATATGTCCTTCTTACAATCTGCACCTGTATGAGTAGACGCTATATTTACTACTTCCAGTGACTTCTTAATAATCGATCACCCTGTTCAATCACACTCATAGATTTGTGGAGAAACACCCTCTGAGCCTCCTAGTATGCTGTCACTCCCCGTCTGGTTCTTTCTTCCAAATTACACCACCTCATATTTATCAGGGTTCTTGTCCACGTGCCATTGATCTGCCCATCTGAGCATTCCTTCGATATCTTCCTGTCACATAAGACCCTCCCTCTCAGTGCCAACCACCCACGCAATCTTTGCGTCAAGTTCAAATTTACTTACCACACTGATCGCACTGGTGACTCCACATTCACACCAACATCATTTATGAATACCACAGGTAATAAGGGGCACATCAGTGATCTCTGTGGTACAGTAGTGTATGCTGGTTTCGGGTCGCACAAAGAGTATTCTGACGCCAGCTATGTACTTTAGTTGCCCTAAAACTGTTGGAATACTCCCGGATCTCTACTTTCCTGGTTTATCTCCACCACGCTTCCCATCAAGGGTGTTGTCCAGTCTACTGGTACCACCTCTGTTAACAGTTTCTATTAAAATGTTTGCATCAGCGCCGTTCCTCCCTTGTCTCCAACAGCAGCTTGAGATACAATTCACCCAGGCATCGGGACTTTTCCAAAGTTATACCAGCTAAAACCGTCAATCCCTATTCGCATCTTATGACAATCTGAAAAAGAGTTTTCCAGCCAATCTGCTCTGAATCCTCAAAGCAATCATTAGGCCCATTGCTGCCGCCTCCGAAATTTCGGTATGAAGGAATCTGATCCGTCAGACTTAAAAATCCTCAATCCAGCCGTGTTTCTAAATATTACCTCGTTACTAAAATGATTGATTTTTGTCTTAAATTATAAGGTCCCATCGTCACTTGGTCTTTCTGGGAGCTTTTCTGGATCTTCCTCCATTCAGACAATCGCAATATAACCGTTCAGTTTCCCTGTCGGTTTTCTGTTCTCTACAATAAATTATCCTGTCCACATATTCACTGTTCCATATTTGTTTTCAATTTCCTTTCAAATATCAACAGAAGCTTTTTGCGAATATTTGCAAGGAACAAAAAAAAAATCACATCACAGGAACAGGCCCTTCGGGCATCCAAGACTTCACCGATGTAGATCCTCTACCTAAACCTGTCGCCGATTTTCCAAGGACCTGTTGGCCGTGCTTCCTGTCCATTTATGTATTTGTCTAGATGCGTGTTCAATGACGCTCTTGTTCCCACCTCTGCCACTTCTTATGGTAACATATTTCAGGCACTGACCACCTTCTGCGTGAAGAACTTTCTGAGCATATCCTCCAAAATATTTTCACCTCTCAGTTTGAACTCGTGACCCGTAGTAATTGAGCCCCCACTTAGGGAAAGAAAGTATTTTGCCATCCATCGTGGTTGCACCCCACATGATTTTATGGACGTCAATCAGGTCCTTCGTCAACCTCCGTCTTTCTCATGAAAACAATCCAAATCTACTCATCCTCTCGTCATAGCCAGCGTCGCTATGCAGATAACACCTGGTGAACATGCTCTTCACCCTCGCCAAGCCAACCACATCCTTTTGTTAATGAGGCAATCAGAACTGTACACAGTATTCCAAAAGTGGCCGAAGCAAAGTCTTGCACAAACATGACAAACCCTGCCAACACTTGTACTCAATAGATTCCAACAGATTCCATACTGTGGATGACAATTAATCACAGTAGTTCTCCACTTTCTCTTTTCTTCCCTTCTTAAATCCTTGGATTGCAAGAAGGAAAGTATACCATATGCCTAAATGATCACTTTATTGAACGCGTTGCCACTTTCAGTGTCAAATGGACCTGAACTTCCAGATCTCTCTGTGCATAAATTTTCCGAGGTATTTTTCATTTCTCATATAGTTCGCTCTTGAATTGGATTTTCCAAATTGCACCACCTCACATTTGCCCGGATTGAACTCTGCCTGTCATTTGTCTGCCCAACTGTCCAATCCATGTTATATTCTGCAGCATGTCCTGGCAATCTCCATTATTATCTGCTACTCCAACAATCTTACTGTCATCTGCAGACTCAGTCATCAGACTACCTAGACCGGTCTTCAGATCATTGATGTATATCACTAATAAAAGTGGCCCCATCACGGATCCCTGGGGAACACCACTGCTCACAGTTTTCCATTTTGAGAAGCTCCCTTCCACTAATACTCTCTGACTCCTGCTGCCCAGCCAAATCACTATCTAGCTGTCTCGTACATTCTGGAAGCCATGCGACTTTAATTTCTCCATTAGTCTATCTTAACAGACGCCTTGTCAATGTATATGACATCGACCATCTTTTCCGCAACGTTCAATTTTGTCACTTTGTGCAAGAATTCTACTAAGTTTGCTAAGACATGACATTCCATGCACAAAAAAAGGGACGTACTTGTGCAGAGTCAGTCTGTGCCTTAACCTGGAGTCAGATTATTTCTTATTTTCAAAGTCGGACATTAAAAATGCCATATTGACTGCTCGTCTACAGAAATGTATGGTTTGGAACAAATGGAACGTATGCATTAACTTGCAATGCAATTTCAATAAATAGATTAGTATGTGCGTGCGTGTGTCTGTGTGCACGTGCGCGCGTGTCTGTGTGTGCGAACGCGCGTGTGTGTGTGCATGTGTGTGTGAGAGAGAGATAAATGGAGAGTGTGAAATGGGGAGACATTGAGAGAGAGTGTGTGTGTGCATGTATGTGACAGAGAGCTCGGGGGTAATCTGTATGTGTATGTTTGTGTGCTTGTCCATGTAAGGATGACAGTGAGTGTATGTGTGTGTCTAGGTGAAGACACAGATAGACATGGCAGATCTCTTTCCCCCCACACAAACTGACTCCGTATTTTTCAGAGTTTCTCCTCTCTGCAGCCTAAGCTCCATTTTCTGTTCATTGTGCAGACGCAGATGCTGTAACTACAGTCCCCGTGCTGCGTCCAGAGTAGCGATATTAAATCCTCTGGTCTCCCTGAATGTCTGAGGCAATTCAAAGCACAACCTGCAGCAAAGCAAATCCAGCACCTCCACTTAGTTTTCAATGACAGGTGTCTGTCAGCAGCCCCTCAGCGCCAAGTTAGATGCCTGGTCCTTTACAATAGGACTCGAGAGGCTTCCTCTTGTTACTGGCCGCACGATCAGCTAAGAAGGACCAACACAGGCATTCAATGATAGGCAAAGAACAACCTTAAAAGACGTGGCTCAAAGCTGCTGAGCCACCCCCGCCCCCCCCATCCAATATGGAGCACCATATGGTACTCGCCAGGATGTGAACAACAGCCCGACAAATAACCTTTCATTGTTTTTGAAATTGATAATGCCAGCACTCAATACACGAGGGAGCCAGACACCAAAGCCAGTGAAAGGTGCAAAGGGGTAGAAGGATTCACATTCAAGATAGAAAGAGACAAATAAGATAAACACACCACATGTTTTTGAAATATGGCGAAACAGGCAAGAGAGTGGATCTAAATAGAGTAATGGGACTTTCGAGAGTCCAAACACACGAATGAGAACATTGAATAAAGGCAATGCCAGATCAGCTGAAATAACTTGTTACTTAAAATTCTGAATCTGCCTCACAGAACCCGCTCAGATAGTATGAACTGGGACAAGACGATAGCTCAACATGGAGAGCTGTGCAGACTAAGCCAGTGCATTGCTCATTAAGCTGGACTATGTGCCCAGCATCGGGCGGAGTCCCAGCATTTGCGAGTGTATTGCTGCATCGCTTGCACTCGGGAACTGACAAGCACAGGAATATTTACAGCACATACTGCAAATGACAGGAAAAGGGTCTCCCACAAGTTTGTGTCTCTGCATCTCCATGCATCAGCATAAGGCAAGGGGTTTTAAGTGTACATGTGTTTGCGTGTGTCCAGAACAGTGATAGATGTGAAAATCATGGTCTGAGAGAGAACGTGCATGGAGGAAATCATTTAAAAAATGAACGACTGTTGGAGTTCGATGAATGGACAGAGAGAGACCGAGAGACTTTACATGGATAGGTGCCATGAGGTGGTTAAGAATATATAAGAAAACCCAATAACAATATAGATCAGTGTGCACAGGAGTAACAGATGAATGGGGATTTTGTTGTGTTCAGATACCAGCTGTGGAGTATCGATTCAGATTTATTTCTGAAGAGTTGAAGCTGGGAGTCTCAGTGACAGATTATTGCCAACATAAATACGTCATTTCATAGATCAAGAATAAAATAGCAGATGGGATTTGACAGTGAAGTATCGTCAGAAGAAGTCAGATATAAACCACGGGTGGGACTGAGTTGGAAGAACGAAATAGCGTTTGCAACCAGAAGAGACGACAGTGGGCTCCATGCTCCCAATATTTAGCTAGCAAGGCAGTGCTAAAATGCATTGCGGCTCACAGCTGAAACTGAGTAAGTCAATTTAGAGACCCATGAGAAGCACTGCCAGAAGCAAACAGGGAGAGAGTGAAATATCAAGTTCATTGATGCAGTTAGTAATGGTTTGCAAAGTGAAAATCTGGATTCAGAATCTTAGCAGGATAAAGAACCGTGGCAAGGAAAGCAGAATCAATTGAAAGAACAGCGTTATAATGAAACATATTTTGTAGAGTTAATGATTGAACAGTAAAACTTACCAGGGACACCGACGAAAGCCAGGATTGGATAATAAAAATATTGAATAATGTAAAGTGCATACAGGGTCCGCCATGATAATGTTACATGTTCATCAAATGTAGAATAAAACCAAACATCCCAAGATAAACTCCTGTTCATTCTTACAATATTTCCATCTACCTTGCTCAAATCCTGAATCAATGCTAGAATATTCCAATCATTTGTACTCAGGTTTGGATCTCCCCTCCCCATCTCTCTGGAGCTGCTGATACCTGTAAATGCTGTCGGTGATGCTCCTGCACATACACATTGCGATAACACATTGACAGAGCCCATTTATCCTTAAACGATGGAAACCATCCACTGGGAGAATTATAATCCATGGAGACTGAGATTAATCACAGTCACCAAACAAACAGATTCAGTTAACACTTTCCTGACATCACTTTTAAAATCATAACAAAAGGAGACAATTACTCGATCTCTATGGATTTTATGGCGTTTGCTGAGGTACGTTCCATAAATTTTCAAACATTTTACTCTACCTTTCTTGTATGCGAGAGCATTTCCGGACCACTTCAGGGTTTTGTATGTTCCAACCCGTTTATAAAAGGTGACAAATATAAAACAACAGATCAGCTGCATAAAATATCTGGTGGGGAAATTTCTAGAGATCATAAACCAGGGTTACAATATTTGTTGCTCATTGACATTGTGAAATGCTGCTCCTGGTTTTAAGTGCTCCGTTATCAAATCATTCCATAAAAATCAGACGTTACTCAGAGCACTGAGACTGGTACTCAGGAACAGCAGGAATCAATTCTGTCTCCATGTGTCTGTTTCAGATTACTAGAGGAGGCCATTCAGCCTCTCAGGCCAGTCACATGGGAAGAGGAGGAAGATACTCAGCCTCTGGAGTCTGCTCCTGTTGGACAGTAGAAGGTCATTCAAACTCTTGAGTCTGCTACAGAGGGACAGGAAGAGGCCATTCAACTTGGTGGGAATGATTCAGAGAGACAGGAGGAGGCCAATCAGCCACTCGAGCCTGATACAGAGGCACAGTAGACCACTCAGCCTCTCGCGACTGTTAGAAAGTGACAGGTGGAGTTCATTCAACCTTGCAAGTCAATTACTTCGTAAATATTTGCTTTAAAATAGTTTAGGAAAACGTCAACATCACATATAACATAGAACATAGAACATTACGGCGCAGTACAGGCCCTTCACCCCTCGATGTTGTGCCGACCCGTCATACCAATCTGAAGCCCATGTAACGTCTACTAGTCCATGTATGTCCATATGCTTGCTCAATGACGACTTAAATGTACTTAAATTTGGCGAATCTACTACCGGTGCAGTCAAAGCATTCCATACCCTTACTACTCTCTGAGTAAAGAAACTACCTCTGACATCTGTCCTATATCTATCGCCCCTCAATTTAAAGCTATGCCCCCTCGTGCATGCCGTCACCATACTTGGAAAAATGCTCTCCCTGTCCACCCTATCTAATACTCTGATTATCTTATATGTCTCTATTAAGTCACCTCTCAACCTTTTTCTCTCCAACGACAACAGCCTCAACTCCCTCAAACGTCCGTCGTAAGATCTTCCCTCCATACCAGGCAATATTCTAGTAAATCTCCTCTGCACCCTTTCCAAAGCTTCCACATCCTTCTTACAGTGCGGTGACCAGAACTGTACGTAATACTCCAAGTGCAGCCGCATTAGAGTTTTGTATAGCTCGAGCCCGTACCCTTTGCACAGCTGTAGCAGAACCTCATGGTTCCGAAACTCGATCCCTCGATTAATAAAAGCTAAAACACTGTGTGCCTTCTTAACAACCCTGCTGCCCAGGGTGGCAACTTTCAAGCATCTGTGGACCTGGACACTGAGATCCTCTGCTCATCTACACTACCAAGAATCTTACCATTAGCCCAGTGCTTTGCATTCAGGTTACTCCGATAAAAGTGAAACACCTCACACTTGTCTGCATTAAACTTCATTTACCACCTCTCATCCGAGTTCTGCATTTTATCTATGTTTCTCTGTAAACTACAACATCCTTCGTCATTATCCACAACTCCACCTTAGTGCCCTCTGCAAATGAACTAATCCACCCTTCTACGTCCGATTTGTTAAAATGATGAACATCAGTCGACCCAACACCGACCCTTGCAGTACAACACTAGTAACAGGACTCCAGGATGAACATTTCCCATCAACCACCACCGTCTGTCTTTTTTCAGCAAGCCAATTACTGATCCAAACTGCGATATCTCCCACAATCCCATTCCTCCGCATTTTGAACAACAGCCTGCTGTGGGGAGCCTTATCGAACGTCTTGCTGAAATCACACCACATAAACCGGTTTACATTATCTACCTGTTTGGTCACCTTCTCAAAGAACTCAATATGTTTGTGAGGCACGACCTACCCTTCACAAAACCATGCTGACTATCCCTAATCAAATTATTCTCTTCCTGATGATTATAAATCCTATCTCTTCTAAGCATTCCAAAACTTTACCAACAACTGAAGTAAGGCTACTGTTCTATAATTACCAGGGTTGTCTCTACTCCCCTTCTTGAACAGCGGAGGCACATTTTCTATCCTCCAGTCTTCTGGCACTATTCCTGTAGAAAATGACGACTGAAAAGATCCAAGCTGACAACTCGGGAATCTCCTCCCTGGCTTCCCAGAGAATCCTAGGATAAATCCCATCCGGCCCAGGGTACTTAACTATTTTCACACTCTGCAGGATTTCTAATAACCCTTCCTTATGAACCTCAATCCCACCTCGTCTGGCAGCTTGGAGTAAGGCCAATTTTGAAACTGTCATTGAAGCCCGTTGAAAGGCGGATTGGGAGACCTTATTCACAATTAAAGGGATGGTTGGAAAATGGAAGGCATTCAAAAAATAGATTCTGCGTTTCCAGAGGCAAGGTGTTCCTATCAGTGAGATGGGCAAGGCTGGCAAGGGCAGGGTTTGCTGGATGGTCAGTGATATTGATGCTCAGTTCAAGGAATGGAAAGAAGTGTACGTCGGGTAAACAGAGTTGGGACCGAGTGAATCCCCAGAGGAGTTTCAGAGCAGGACGTGGTAAGTCAACAGAGCTTTCGGGGCAGAACTTTTCGGACACGAGATGGCGTTGTAAGTAGGGTTAACAAGGTATTGAAGAATTTCGACAAATACGTAAAATGATTAACTAGGGAGTGAATAGGGTCCATTAAGGATCAGAAGGACTGTCTATGTGTGGAACCACAGGAGATGGGTGAGATATTAAACAAGTGTTCCCCTCAATTTTTACTGTGTAGTGGACGACAAGAGTGAGAGAACTTGGAGAAATACTTTGTGACATCTTGAAAAGTGGCTGTCTTGCAAGAAACATTGGACATTTTAAAGCACAGAAAGATGAACAAATCACTTGCGCCTGATCGGTTGACTCCCAAAATTTCGTGGAAAGCTTGGGAATTGATCTTTAAGTCTTTTGCTGATGTTTGTGTCTTGTCGATTGCCAGAGGTATGGTGCCAAAAGACTGGATGGCTGCTAACACAGCCGAGAAACGTGTGGTGCTGATGAGGGTGTTTTGCCCGAAACGTCGATTTTCTTGCTCCTCGGATGCAGCCTGACCTGCTGTACTTTTCTAGCACCCCTCTAATCTCGACTCTGATCTCCAGCATCTGCAGTCCTCACTTTCGCCTGGCTGCTAACATAGTGCCACTATTTAAGAAAGTAAGAATAAACATGGAATTATAGACGGGTGAGTCTGAAATCCATGATGACAAAATTGTAGGAGGGACTATGAGGGAAAGGCTATATATGTATCTCGAAGAGCCAGTCATGATGAGGGTTTGTCCGTGGGAAATTGCGTTTCACTGACTTGTTGAATTGTATTTGAAGCTGTGATTAAGGTGATTTTTGAAGGCAGGGCAGTCGATATTGTCTTCATGGATATCAGTACGACATCGACATGGTTCTGCACGCTAGACTGGTTAGCAAGTTTAGACTGCTTGAAATCCAAGATGAGCTAGCTATTTAGATACAAAATTTCATGAATGTTGGAGACAGCATGTGCATGTTTGTTCATTGAAATTGGAGGCCTGTGTGCAATGGCGTGCCACAGGGATCAATAGTTTATACACTGCCATTTATTAATTGCCTGGGAATATATTTAAGTGTTGATTCTGTGGGGTTAGCTGTTCGAGTTTTATGTCATCATAAGCGGCATAGATAAGGAAAGTTGTCAACATATTTTGCCCAGTGTGGGCAGGTCAAAACTAAGACGACAAAGGTTTGAGGAGAGGGGGGAAAGATTTAAAAGTGGGAAATGAGGCGGAACTCTTTTACACATAGGGTGCTGTATGTGTAGAGTGAGCAACCATAAGAGGATGTGGAAGCAGGTAAAATTACACAATTTAAAAGACATTTCGATGTGTACATGCATAGGAACTTTCAGGCATATATGGGCAAAGTGCTGAAAAACGGGACGAGATTAAATTCTGATATCTAATCGGCATGGACAACATGGACCGAAGAGTTTTTATTTTCTGTGCTGTACATTTCGGAGACACTATTCTCTCCTGAGTGCGTAACAAATGAACAGGAAGGGATCATTCAGCTTCACAAATCTGTCAGTCAGCTTGCTTTCTGAATTACTGAGAGTAAAATACAAAAGTACAACACTTAGATTTTGAGGATGTGTTACAGAAGCAGCAGAAAGGTTTTCAGTCAACAGAGGCTTTGAGGAATGTGAAGAGACCAATTAGTTCATGAATCCCACTCGAAAGGAGCAGAAGAATAGCACAAAGCTGCTGAATCCCGTCGCTCAGGAGAAGCAGGAGAGCGAACAGCTATTGGAGCATTTTACTCAAGAACAGGAGGAGGACAGCTATATTCACAAACCTGGGGGAGAGAAACAGGAGGCAGTCATTCACATGCCCAAGACTAGGAGACAATAACAGGAGGCAGTCATTAAACGGCTCGAGACTGGGGCAAAGGAAAAGAAGGAATTCATTCAAACTGCTCGGGACTAGTACAAATGAACAAGAGGCAGTCATTCAACTGCTCGACACTGGGACTCAGGGGCAGGAGGCTGTCATTCATAAAAATGAGACTGGTACACAGGAACGGAAAGCAGTCATTCAGCTGCACAAAACTAGGTTACAAGGACAGGAGGCAGTCATTCAAATCTTTGAGTGTGGGGCACCCGGAAATCTCGAATTCAATGAGGCCCCAGGATACCATTACACAGGAAGTGTAATCCAGGCAGTCGTTTCATGATGAATGATTAGCCCTTGCATATCAGGTGCATGGTTCTCTGAAAGTGGAGTCGCAGATACACAGGGCAGTGTAAAAGGCTTTTGGCACACTGGCCATCATCAGGGCATTCAGTATAGAAGTTGGGACGTTGTGTTGCAGATGCACAGGACGTTGGTAAGGCCTCAGTTGGTCAGGAGAATCTTCGACTTATTGAGCCAAATCTCATAATAATTTCCCTCAGTGACATTTTCACTGAGTTTGATAGAGGAATTGACTGCATGAAGCTGAGCTAGTTTCCTGGTGCTACCATATTGAACTCACTTCATTAACTGACTACCCCACCCCATGGTGTTCCTAAATTCAATGCCAGCTGCACCTCCATCCTTCATGCTAGAGGTACTCACCATTACCCAGATGGCCCTGGACTTTCAGTGATTCCAGGCATAGGTTTCATCTTTAAAATAACAATGAGCACACGGTTGAGCTTTCTCAGTTCAGAGCTGCCCTGCATAGTTTGCCCCGAGAATGGTAGATAAGGGGCAATTACACCACAGTTTGTCGACGGAGGTGTGGAGGGCTTGTGGATGGGCTAGTACAGAGGCGACAATCATTTTCCGGGGGGGGAGTGGGGGCAAACCAGACCTACCAGACATATGGTCTGAGCTCACAAAGCAGCTCAGTGCAGTATCTGCGGTCTGATTGTATGTCCAGCAATACACGACAAGAATCAATAAACTTCCCCACTCTGTCAGGATAAGTGCCACTATTTTCGCTCTGCTTTCTCAAACTCACAGCATATCTGTCATCGCGCTTAACCCCTATCAAGAATCATGTTCACTGTTGCAGGCAGAACCACTCTCACTGCTGCAGGCAGGACGTTCCCTCTCTCTGTCTTGCTTTTTAAAAACCCCCTTAACTGTTAGAGGATTTTGTGAAGAGTGCTGATGAGGGAATGCCCCACATAATATTCCAAATAATTTCCAGTTTCAGGAAAATGGCAGTGCCCAAGTGTGTAAACGTAAGAGGGAGGAGTAGATTTGTATGTTTTTAACATCATTTGCAATTCAAATCCATCGTGAGTCCATACAACCATTCAATTGTGGTTTAGCATTTAATTTGATAATGGCTGATCTGAATGTTTTCTCAGCTCCATGTTACGGGAAGTTTCATTCGTTCCACGCCCTGTGTTCTTGTCACTGACGAAACGACACTCAGGCACTTCCACCCAGGTTTTCATCGACGATGTGTTCGGGAGGCATTTCCCAAGAGGACTGACTCTCCAATATAGTCGATCAGGTGTATCCTTTCATTTAATAGTAAACATGCGTTACACAGACCAATCAAAAATCCAAATGTATTTTATGGTTTTCGATATCCAATCACAGTTAGTAATAGTCTCTCAATCAGTTGGCTTGATGGCTGGTTTGTACTGTACAGACAGGTCAACTTCACAGATTGAATTCCCCAAACTGACTGAGCTTACCATTAAGAGACCGCTTTCACAAACTCATCCCTCCCCCGAAATGTGCTGATCCTTAATTTTAAACCACCATTTGTGGTCTCTCAAGTGAGAGTCCTTTGGGACACTCTCACAATGTTAATATTTTATTTATTAAAATGTTTTTAATGGAGAAATAGATTCATTAATGTTATAATAAACCAATAAAAATACAACGCAAAAACTGTGCAAATTGAGCAGCATTACACCAATGGTCGTGTACATACAAAGCAGCAAGATAAACACAGTAATCGGATAGAAGAAAACCAAAAAAAAATTAAAAAATAAATAATGGATCTCAGCATAACGACATGACAGCTCTCGTTCTTCGAGGGCTTCACATAGTGTACATTCATACGTTCGTAGTTCTTCCTATGTCTATATTAGATTCGTTAGACCGTTATGGCCATACAAAAGCCCTTAATGGAGTAGAAGGTAAGCCTGTATCTACTTGTGAGAAATTCCAAAGTGATATGCTGCATGACCAGCTTACGACAACCTTACAGATCAGAGGCTTTTTCAGACACCTAACACAACATAATATTTTTGTTCTACCACAGAAAGTTATGATGCTATCTTTTTTTCTCCACATGCACATCTGCAGAAGGTATCCTGGACAGGCACTGGTGAAGACAACCCTGGTCCTTCTCCAATTCGGTCCCCAAGTCCCTCTCTATCACACCGAAAACAGCCCTCTAATGTTTACGAAGCCTGTGGCCAGGCCACAGGCAATCAATCAGAGTGTCCATAGTCATTCTGCATTTACAACATATTGAAGATAACCCCACTTTGAAGTTAAGTTTGAGACCCACACTTGGCCAGATAGACTCGATGAAGCATCTTTAACTGCATGACAATGGGTTCTATTACAAATTAAAATCCTTTTTGCATTTTTTACAAATATCCTTCCAAGTGTCCCAAGAGATCTGAACACCAACTCTCTTTCATTGACATCACAAAGCCACACACGCTCGTCTGACAATCCACTCTCCAACTAATGATAAAGTCGGCTGACTGAGAGTGGGATCTAAGCATTAAGCACCCTCTTCTCTGTAACGGATCTGTCAGGATCCATTAATGGTGTTGTTCTTTTTTGAAGAAAATCCCAGATCGGCAAAAAAGAAAGAGGTCCATACTTGCGAGTTATTTGATAAAAGGACATCATTCTGTCACTGGCGAATGGCACCCCTTAATGTTCCAGGTACACCATTTCAGTACATCCTTAGGAAGAACACACTGTAACAACATTTGAAATCCAGAGAGGAAGAACTCCAACAACAAATCGCCGAGCATCAATGAAAAAAATATAGAGAGCCTAAAAACTACACAGACTAAACTTACTACAATTAACATGCTCTCAAAACTTTCCAAAATTACTTACAATACAAAACTACAAAATGAAACGCATCGAGCCCCTGCGCCCTGGGGGTACTCACATACCCCAAAACATCACCTTATGCCTGGCTACCAATGTGCCATCCAGGGCAATTAAACACAAAATAAGGGCTTAAGCAGACCATGGGGACATTTAGTCATCACTGCCACATTGTTAATTACCACCAGCTTGTGCCACACCCAGAGGAAGATAAAAATATACACACTCCCCATTCCCGACTATAATATAACACAGGTTAATAACAGAAAAATACAGCAAATATAATTATCTTATTTTTAAATCATCCAGCACACTCTAAAGTGTCCACAAAGGTTTTGCTTTCACGGGAGAGTCAAGTAAGTTCGAGGATATATTGAAAGTTATATAGAGCACCGCTCGGATCCTGAAGGAATACTGAATCCCGAGTTCCCTTTGTTCTCTTGATAACATCGATAAACTTCCTTGTTGAATCACCGCCACGGAAAATTGCTGAAAGAATATTATCCTGAAGCTCTCGTGAAGTCAACCCGTCCGAAACTACCCCTAGGTTTTGAAATCTTCCGTATATCTTTGTTTGTTCCCGTAACTACGTAATCACATAAGGGCAAGTCGAAGGCGCTGATCCGAGCTTGCCTACGGGCCGTTTCAGCATCTAACTGAAGGAATCGTAACTGCCAGTTCTCATACAAAAACTCACTGGCTGACGGCCTTCCATCTCCTCTCGCAGACCGATGATGAGAAACGTTTTCATGCTGCCCCTCTTGCCAAGGTCAAGTTATTCAGTTTAGTAACGGGCCGGTTTTTCAAGGGTTTTGGATTCGCTTCTCAGAGGGATCGATCTCAGTCTCTGCCACCCCAATTCTTCGTTTGCCTTCCTCCATTCTGTTTCCAAGGTTTTCAGTTTGCTGCTCATGTTTTTGGAGCATGGTTGAGAACTGGGTCTAGCCTCGTGCTGAACATTCCTTCATTTATAACTTCAATCATTTCATGCAACTTTGTCGTGAAGTCCATGATCTTGGCTGGTAAAGAATCGATCCATCGAAAGAGCAGAGGTGATTGCCGCTGCAGCTGGAGGTATACCCGATGCTTCTGACGGGTGCCCCGGGCGTTGGGATTTCCTTCATGCTTTCCCGTGTTTTGTCATTTCCACTGAACAAGATTAAATCTGTAAAGATACTTTATATCTTTCAGTCTTGAAATTTGAAGAGAATTGTTTAGATGGAGTGGGTTAGAGCACCACTGAGCCTGTGCTTTGACGCAAAGCCCAGTAAAGTAGGCTTTTCAGATTGCGGCTACCTTGGACCACATCCCCCCAAAAACTATTTATATTATCGCTTCGTTTTTCACTATATTCCTGGATGATGTGGAGCCGTGTCATTTGCTACCAATGTCAACATATTATCCAACACTACACATTTATGTCCATTCGCCGATAATTCTTGACTTCTTTGTGATTAATCAATCTTGACTTAAAAATATTCCATATCTCTGCCTCCAAGACTCTGGGGGAAAGACTGTTCCAAAGGCTCGCAACACTCTGAGAAAACTAAAGTAAACCTACTCTTCGGTGTGTGAAATTATTCTTTGTTGTGTGTCCTTACCTGAGAAAGTAAATAGTTGCATTGAAAGCAGTTCAGAGATGTTCAACTTCACGTATACATGCGAAGAATGGTTTATATTATGGAGGCTTGAAAAGGTTACTCTTGTAATGAGAGGTAATCTTATTCACACATACAAGACCTTGAGGAGAGTGGATCAGGTAGATACCCACGGGGTGTTTTTTTAGTCAAAATCTATTGAAATTCTTATAGAACCTCTACAGTGTGGAAGTAGGACAGTCCACCCGACTGAGTTCACACGGACCCAACGAACAGCATCTAACCCAGAGCTGCTGCTCTACCCTATCCTTGTAACCCTACATTTTCCATCAGTAACCAACCTAACATACTGATCCCTGGGAATTATGGGTGATTTATCATGGCCAATTCACGCTAATCTGCATGTCTTTTGACTGCGGAAGGAAACTGAACCATTTGAATGAAAATTCCAGAGACATTGGTAGAATGTGCAAACTTGACATAACGAGTCGCCCGATGTTAGAAATGAACCCAACTCCTCTGTGGTGTTGCCCACAAATCCACAATGCCCCTCCGTTAGGTTCTAACACATATTTGTGGTTGACTATAAAAAGCTGCCTCATTGTTCCTTTCACTGAACCTGACCCAGTCTGAGTCCTTTTTCATTGGCCATGTCATCAAACTGGTTATATTTAAATTCTTTTGTGATCAGTGGAGGAGTGGAATTTGAAAATGAAACAGCGACACTCTCAGTCGGAACAGAACAGAGAAGAAATTCACAAATTGGGATTCAGTCAGTTGGTAATTCTCCTTGCCAGAAAATTGTGTGGGTTGGGTCTTTAAATTCTGTCGAAGCTGGGCTAATTTGTTTTTTGATAGACAGGTGATTGAGGGACAATGTAATATTGACGGAATAGTGCATCTGGAAGCACAAAGACATTCGCCAAAACGGCATTTACTGGTGAAGTCGTGTCAAAGGATAGAGTTTGGTGCCTCTCAATTCTATGTTCTGAGGTTCCATTTCGCCCTAAAAACCTGCGACGCAGGATTTAGGTCGAAGAGACGTCACCGCTTCGGTATTGTTTGGAAAATGTACTGAGAATATCCAGGCTGATTCAGGATGTGACACCCCACCACCAGCAATGCCTCTGCCAAGCCAACCCTCTCTCTAAACCCTGCTCCAGATTTGAGCCATGCTGCAAAACTATATTCGCTGTGAATACAGCCACCATGTCCCACCAAGAGTGAATTCAACCAAACCGTCTGCTGTGTCGGAATGTAACGTTATACAATGTTAGAGGAAAATAACGAGTTACTTTGGACATACAGAAGATAGGAACGTGATAAATATGAACTGGAGAAGGTTATTCGGTCCCTCAATCTTTGCCCTGTCATTTAATAAGAACATCACTGATTGGCTCCATGTCTCAACTACACTTTCTTGTCCAATATTCATATCCCTCCACAAGTCTCAGAGTTCGGGAATTCTATGCATTCACCACCTTCTGAGAGAAGACATGACTTTACACCTGTGTTTGAAATCGATGCCCTTATTCTGTATTTATGTTCCTGAGTTCCAGACTCCGCCTAGGAGTCGAAACACCTTCTTAAAATGGACTTTATACAGCCGCCATTAGTTCTTGTATTTTTAGCAGTATTGTCACTCATTCATTTAAAACACAATGAATATACATCTCACCATTTTCGAGTTTCGCGATGACTCAACGCTTTCGTTCCAGTCTTATGAAACAACCGTGGCACTTGCTGCACGAGCAAGCAAATGTTATGTTGCATCCACAGAAAAACGCCAATCCCTTTGTACTGCACATGTTGTGATAGCTCTCTCCTTTAAACAACAGGTTGACATTTTGTTGTCAGTGTCATCCACAAACTTGAACACATATTCAACTCAGTTCCCTTCTTCAGGCTATCAGTATAGATTGTAAATATCTGATGCCATCGGACTCATATTTGTGGTAATCCAGGAGAGACGTTTCTCCACTTTCTATGTGTCAGCAAATCGTCATACCATGCAAATATATTATCTGTCAATCTATGAGCTTTTTTCTTGTGTAAGACCCTGTATTTTGTGATGCCTTGTGGAAAATCTGTGGAAAGCCTCGGGTCTACTAGTTCCCCTTCATCAAATGCGTTTGTCACATACTCAAACTATAACAAAAACAACTATGCATGATTTTACAGGGCAGAGCACACCTTCCTAAACATAAAACAATGCTGATTCTACATGAACATTTTCGAAATACCCTGCAATTCTTTCCTTAATAATAGATTCCAGCAAATCCCCAGCAATAATTCTTAGGTACATTGGTTCCCACTTCCTGTCTCGTTTCTGTCTTGTAACAGGGGCCACATTGGAGTTTTGTCAGTTTCGCTGGAACACCCCTGCAATCCAGAGAGTTATAGAATAATTCACATAGTTCCATCAGTCACTCTCTGACCACTTCTTTTAAAAGCAACTATGAATGACTGATGGCCTGTCTACCACGATCGGTTTATTAAAAAAAAACAACGTTGTGCCTTTTGTTAAAGACAATTCAATAACTTTCCTCCTATTATCATTCAGTTTATATCATTGAATTATTTACAGTTGTTTCCCCTGTGAGGAGTGATGTAAAGTTCTGGTGTAAATTGCCTGCCAGTTCCCTGCAGCCAGTTCACGTGTCACACCCTCCAAATGGCCAACGTACGTTCCTGGCGTTTGTTGTATGTCCATAAAGCTCGTGTTGTTTGTGTAATACATGCATAACACTTTCTTCCTTTTTGCTTCACTTTATCGATTCATGCAGTCACATTGCACAGAAACAGACGTTTGATCTAATTTGTCAATGCTGACCATGGTTTTCAAACTAAATTAAACCCATAGAGGCCCATATGTCTCGAAATGTTCCCATTCATATGTTTGTCCAAATGCCTTTTAAAAGTGTTGTTGTACTTGCATCTAACACTCTTCCTCTGATAACTCATTCCATACACACATCACCCTCTGCTTGAAAAAAGTTAACCTTTGTTTATTTTATATCATTCCCCTCGCAAGTTAATCCTATGTACCCTATGTCTGAACTCCTTATCTGTGGAAAATACCTTGACTGTTCTAACTATCCATGCCTTTCAGATTTTATAAAAATCTGGAATGTCATCCTTAACTACATATACTCCATCTGATAAAAACTTCAAGAGCAAGCATTTTTTTAATTAAAAAAAGCACTGCAAATTTTAAAGAGTATTTAAAATGAGAGGTGAACATCAGTCAGCCAAACACTGCATACTGTTCTTTGTTTTTTTTTCTCCATACTACAATACTAAGGCAGTCTGAAACTCAAACTCGTGCCAATATGAAGCCAAGCAAATGAATTCCTTTGTCAAAAGGAGGTGATGATCTCTCCAGTAAAAAGGCGTCGCGGCCAGATTTATATGAGAAAGGGAATTCTTCTACCACATGGTCAGCCTGCAATTGCCTGCAATTGCCTTCAGCAGACTGTACTTGCTTGCAAATTGCATCAAAGTTTGAATTCTGTACCACGATGTAAATATGTGTATAGTAAGGTTCCCTGCAAGAAGTAGATTTTCCAGAATGAGATGTGAGTGGAAGGCTGGAAAACAGCATGAATGGACCAGCGGCAAAATTGCAGCACAAAACTCAAATTGATACAAGGAGCATGGAAGGTAGACTTGACTAGGCAACGAAAGGTTGAAGTGGGTAGCGATCATCATGGGGGAGAAAATGTATGGCAATTTGAGACGGATAACCAGGAATCAGAGGAAATGATATTAGTACTGACAAAAGGTAACTACAAAGACATGAGTGAGATTTAGCGATTGCCAGTTGGAAGTGGAGACGAGCAGGGAAGATGGTGGATCCGCAATCGCAAGGAGTTTCTGGGGTTAATTCAGGAAGCACAGCTGAGATTTTTGCCTATCACCTGTTTCGTGCCCTGAAATAAGCATCCTAAATGTGTCCCTGTACTAATGCTCGCCAACTTGTGATTGAACACGTTCCTTGGCAGCCTTTCTCAACTATGGGTGGTTCAAGTGCTTATAGAGTCCTTCTGTTTGAACAGAAACAATCATTGCTGAGCGTTATGGGATATCTGTTTGAATGCCTGCTCATGTATACCCACTGACTTTCCTCGCTGTCTATTTCCCTATCCAGCATCAGACCAGATGTCAGACAGAAGTCGTCAAGTTCGATGCCTGCTTGATTTCCATCATTCCGCGGAAACGCCTGAAAATGGCTGAACCCATGATCAGCTGAGAGTGGATCCATTCTCCGAATTTCCCCATCTCTGTCATTTTTCAGTGGTGATACCACATTCCAAGGAAGCAGCCTTTGATATGATTTCATTTTCTTTAAAAATAGAAATCCTCATAATATTGGTAGACTGACCCTCCAGTTGTGACTGTACCATCTCTGGGCTTCTGCTTTCACCTGTTGCCTTCCTTCCCAGAATAATGACAGAGATCCCCTTGACCTCACTTCCCACTGCAGTAGAATTCACATTCACAGAATCATCTTGGACCACATCTACCACATGCTGCAAGACATCCTATACTATTACAGTGCTGCACAGACCTTTAGCCTTCGATGTTGCACGGAACTATGAAACAAATCTAAAGGCCATCTAACCTGCTCTATTATATTTTCATATACTTGCCCACATAATGACAATTCAAACGCCATTTGAGTTAACATGGCTACTACTGTTGAAGACAGTTTGTTCCACGCCACTGCTACTCGCTGAGTAAAGAAACTACTTCTGACAGCTGTCCATTAACATCACCTGTGATCGTAAAGCTCTGTATTTCCTGATGAAGCGTATTTGCCCGAAACGTCGATTTTCATGTTCCTCGGATGCTGCCTGACCGGCTGTGCTTTCTCTGCACCACTCAAACCTTGACTCTTCTCTCCAGTATCAGCAGGACTCACTTTCACCGTAAAAATATGTCCCCCTCAATGTAGCCATCACCATCCGAGGAAAAGGGCTCTCACTGGCGACGCTATCTAAACCTCTGTTCATCTGATATGTCTCAATGAAGTCATTTCTCAACCTTCTTCTCTCTAACGAAAACAGCCTCAAGTGCCTTAGCCTTTCAAAGTGAGTCTTTCCCTCCTACAAGGCAACGTTCTATTCAATCTCATGTGAACCCTTGCCAATGCTTCCACTTCCTTCTTATTGTGCATGGGATTGAGGGTGGTTTGCCGGTTTTGGTCAGAAATTGTCGAGCTGAAAGAAGACATAACAAGTTAGTCTACAATATCCTTCGGCACTACCCACAACTATCGACCTTAGTGTCATCCGCAAATTTACTAACCTATCCTTCCACACCCATATCCCGGACGCTTATAAAATGACAAAAAGCCGTGGCCCTTAAACAGATTGTTGTATTCAACTACCACTAACTGAACTCCATGATGAACATTTTCCATCAACCATCTGGCTTCTTTCAGCAAGCCAATTTCTGATCCAACCTACCAAATCGCCATCAATGCCATGCCCCCGTACGACCTACTGTGCAGAACCTTATCAAATGTCTTACTGAAATCAATATGCATCATCCATCCGTTTTACCCTCATCCACCTGTTTGTTCAACTTCTCAAAGAACGCAATACTGTTTGTGAGGCACGACTTACCTTTCACAAAAACGGCTTGAATGTCGCTAATTAACTTACTCCTTTCTAGATGATTATAAAATCTTTTTTAAAAATTACATTATCTACAGTATGGAATCAGGCCCTTCGGCCCAACAAGTCCACACCAATGTGCCGAAGCGCAACCCACCCATACCACTACATTTACCCCTTCACCTAACACTGCGGGCAATTTAGCATGCCCTATTCACCTGACCTGCACATCTTTGGACTGTGGGCGGAAACTGGAAGACCCGGAGTAAACCCACGCAGACACGGGGGGAATGTGCACACTCCACATAGTCAATTGCCTGAGGCAGGAATTGAACCCGGATCTCTGATGCTGTGAGACAGCAGTACTAGTCACTGTGCCACCGTGCCGCCCACTAATTCTATCTTTTAATTCATTTTCCAACACTTTCCCCACAATTAAAGTAAGGCTCACTGGTGCATAATACCGAGGGTTGCCTCGACTCCGCTTCTTCAGCCAGGGAACAGCATTTGCTTTCCTCCAGTTTTCTGGCACTATTCCTGTACACAATGATGGTATAAAGATCAATGCCAAAGGCTCTGCAATTTCCTCTCTGGCTTCTCAGAGAACCCTATGATAAATTCCATCCTGTCCAGGTGACTTATCTATTTTCACATTTGCCAGAATGGCCAGCACCTACATTTGGTTAAACTTGAACCCATCTCGTCCAGTAGCCTGTATCTCAGTGTTCGCCTCGAAAACATTGTCTTTCTCCGGTGTGAATACTGATGAAAAATATTCGTTTAGTGCTTACTCTCACTCCTCTTACTCCACACACAGCTTCCTACTACTTTACTCGATTAGTCCTCGTCTTACTCGAATCATTAATTTGTTCCTGATGTACCTGTAAAATGTCTAAGGGTTTTCCTTGATCCTATCCACCAATGACTTCTCGTGTCCCTTCCTGACTCTTCTTAGCTATCGCTTTAGGTATTTACTAGCTAACGTGTAGCTCTCAAGCACCCTAACTGAGCCTTCATGTCTCATCCTAACATAAGCTTTCTTCTTTCTCTGCACAAGAGCTTCAACTTCTTTCGTAATCCACGGCTCCCTCGCTCGACAACTTCCTCCCTACCTGACAATACATACTTTTCAAGGAAACACAGTAATGTTTCCTTGAACAATGTCCACATATCAATCGTTCCCATCCCAGGCAGTTTCCTTTATCATCCTAACTCTTGCCGAATCACATACTAATTGACTTACCCCAATATCATTAAAAACTCTTGCCCTGCGGTATTCAAATATCCCTCTCCACCGGGAAAGTATACATAACCGAGTTGTGGTCATTATCATCAAAGTGCTTACCTATGTCCAAATCTAACACATGGCCTGGTTGACTACCCTGTACCAAATCCAATCTGGCCTCGCCTCTTTTTGCCCTGTCTACATATTGTGTCAGGAAACCCTCCTGCACACACTGGAAAAAAACTGACACATCTGAACTCTCTGGAATATAGTATTCCCGCTCAATATCTGGAATGTTAAAGTCACCTTTTTCAACTACATTTTCACTCTGTCTCCAATCGAGAATTATCTTTGATATCCTTTCCTCTATATCTCTGGAAATATTCGGAGGCCTGTAGATAGCTCCCAACAGGGTGACCCATCCTTTCCTGTTGCTAACCTCAGCCTATTGTACCTCAGGTAACAAGTCCTCGAACGACCTTTCTGCCCCTTCCCATCTTCCACTTCCGATCATTGTCCGTATTTCACAAGGACGATTCCAGCTGCAACACCGTCCACCACTCTGAACACTTTTCCATTTTCCGTTTGTCACCTTCCCATGCAAATGCAGTACCTGTAACACTTGCACAAACACCTCTTCCCTCCTCACTGTCCAAGGCCCCAAAATTCAGATGAAGCAGCATTTCACTTCTTCTATTTCAATCTTTTATCCTGTCATTGCTGCTCACAATGAAGTCTTCTTTACATTGGGGAAACCAAATGGAGACTGCTTTGAAGAACACTTTAACACTGTTTGGAGGAATAAAACCTGACCTTCGCAGTGCTTCCCATTTCAATACCCTACCTTGCTCTCTTGCAAACATTTCTTTCCTGGGCTGCTGCAATGATCCATTGAAGCACAACCCAAGCTGGAGTAACAACTCACTTTACACTTTGGTACGTTATAACCTCTAGGAGTTAATATTTAATTCAAACCTTCACAGCCTGACCACGTTATGACTATTCCCCATTTGACATACATTCTCCCTCTTGGCCTCCCTAATACCTTGCCTTTGTCTATTTTATGTAACACAAAATTTACCACATTCACCATTGAATTTACACACATTTTATACCTATTTCTCTTTCACCACAACTTAAACCCCTTTGCTCTGTGGGCGTCGTCCCTCCACATCTTCTGCTTCCCATAACCCCGCCTCCTACTCTGTGAAGATATTAGAAAGCCAAATTTACAATCCCCTTTTATTTCTGAAGAAGTGTTACATTGGACTTGAAACGTTACCTATGTTTCTGTGTCTCCACAAATGCTGCTAGACCATCTGTATTTCTCCAGAAATTGCTGTTTTTGAACAAGTTACAAAGACATGTGTGAAAGCGGCTCAAAAGCCTTGACAAACATGTAGCGCCATACAACAGGAAATGAACGATAATGCAAGGTGTGCAAATTCTTTGGATCTGAAGCTGTATAAGGCTGGCATCACTGATTCTAGACAGCTCTTAGTCATGGTCAGGAAGAGAAACAGAGGGAAACACATCATTTGAAACATAGGATGTGACACTATCGGAAAGAAAAGATTCAGATGAATATGTTAAAATGTTTTGAGGAACGTGACAACTTAGAGTCGTGACCCTCAGATGAATCAGAAAATCAAAATGGAAATATTACCATTCAGAAATCAGAGTAGGTAGCTACCGCATTTGCTTGCTTACATTACTAACAACGGAACTAACTTCTGATAGAGAGGGTGCATTGTTTCCAAAGCAAATAGATCAGATCGAATCTCTGCAGTCCTGCCACATCCAGTCAGAAATGGAATTCAACTCTGAAACATCTTACTCGAGGAGAGGGTTCCACAAATATTATTTTTAACAGAAAAGTGTTCAAGGGAGTAGCACGTCCCTGATTTGTCATCCTTTATTGTCCAGTGGGCAGTTAAGAGTAACCACATTCCTGTGGGTCTTGAGTCACATGTGGACCAGACAAGGTGCAGATGGAAGTTGCATTCCCTAAATGACATTAGTGAACCTCATGGTTTATAATGATCATGAATCCAACAATGGATTCATGATCATTATTAAACGTTTAATTGCAAATATTTATTGTATTTGAATTTCACCACCTGCTGTGACAGTATTGGAAGTCTTGATACCAGACCATTACTTGCGTCACTGATCTAACACCACTAGACTAAAGATTTCCCATTCGCCTAAAGAATGGAACTGCTCTTCGCTTCGGTATAAAAACAAGGATGCAGTGTCTGCACCATCCTCTGCCAGAGGTGTCGCGTGGATGACGGCAACAAAATCTCAGATGCCAGTCTTCAAACAATTCGATTCGTTGCATATCATGAAACAGCTGAATACAGTCGGTACGACAAAGGCAATGGACTCTGACACTGTTCCTGTAATAGATCAGAATACTTCTGCTTGACAACATGCCGTGTTTATGGGGAAGCAGGTTCATTCTGACATCTCCCTGGCAATGTGGAAATTACTCGACTATGTTCAGTCGTCTAAGTGGAGCGCAATTACAATCTGACCAATTAACACTCCCTCACTCTCATCACGAGAGTCAAACTGGTGAGAGTTCTTTTTCATAGAGCTTTGAAGCAATACTGAAGTAACCAGCTCAGTGTGATTTGTGATTGGTCCCCACATGGAGATGGCGCTATTGTGGAGCTATCATTGAATTACTCATCCAGACCATACTCATGCTCTGGAAGCTAATGGAAGTTAAAATAAAGTAATAATATATCGATATCTAAAATCTCGTGTCAGTGAAAATGTCCTTGTAGTCAATGTCAATTGTAAACACCAATCTGCTTCCACAATGTACTTTCAGAAAACAAATCTCTCTTGCTTTCCTGGTCTGACCTAAAAATGTTTCCAGACATAGAGTCATGTGAGAAAACTTTCAATGTTCTCTGAAACAGACAAACAGGACACTCAACTGTATCAAATTGCTCCAAGGTCTTAAGGGACAAAACTGGTCAAAACACTCGTTACCACCCTCAGTGTCGGAAAAGGAAATGGGAAACACAGTCTTGTCGACCCTGCAGAGGCATCCTACCAAATACCTGTCAGTTGGTGACAAGTTTTTCTTAGCTTTCCGACAGACTGCTCAGAAATATCGGGAAAGGAATAGGTCAATTTAGCACACTGAGCCCTCACCATTCTCATCCATTACCGAACATCACCCCAATGCAATTTGTTTCACAAGCTGCACATATCCCTTAATGTAACTGACCTTTGGAAAATACAATATAGGAACTTCAGTCGGCCTTTTGGTCCGTCGACCTTTAGACATATTTTAAAATATTAATAGCTGATCCTTTATTTCCACAACGTTCTCATCTCTCTATCTATCCCCTTCATGTCTAGAAATCATTATTTATATGGAGTGCCTTGTCTTCAACAGCATTTCGTTGCAGAGAATTCCGCAGATTCACCAGTCTCCCGGGTGCAGACATTTATACTCATCTGAATGCAGAGCGACCTACATATCCCAAGTACTGTGGACCCTTGTTTTAGATGCCCGAGCCAGTGGAAGTGTCATCCCTGATTCCAATCTGCCTCCCATGTCAGATCTTTATGTATTTAACTGAGATCTCTGCTCATCTTCCTAAACCCAGGGAATACACGCCCAATCGACCCAGACCCAGTTCAAGACGACACATATCCACTTGGTCAGTGTAACAGTACCAATCCCATTATTGACTTCTGCGTTCAACACTCAATGCCCTGCATGGACCTCGGAGGTCTGCTCAGAAGAAACCAAGGAAAAGAGTTCAAGCACCGTTAAATATCATCGCTTTTAATCAGTCCTTTTTGAAATGGCAGGCTGCCATTCGACTTTTTAAACCGAAGTGCACACGTCAAATCTACCCATATTGCTCTTCATCTGTCACGTATTTTCCCATTCACTCCAATTGTCTCACTCACCTTGGTGCTTTTTGTATCCCCGTTACCCAGTCATAATCCAACACCGGTTTGTGCCATCAGCAAAATGGGAAATATTGCAGTTGATTCCGTCAACCAAATATGTGACATCTATTAGGAATAGCTGGTGCACAAGCAGCAATCCATGTAACACCCCATGATTCTTCCAATTGAAAACAGTTTGTTTAATTACTGTTCACTGTTTCGTGTCAGCTCTCCTATTCTATAACCATATTCATCTTCCACCCCCAATCCCATAACATTTGACTTTATAAACTAGGGCAGAGTCTTCATGCAAAATCTTTCTGAAAATCCAAATGAGTTGCATTTTTTGCTTCTCTGTAAGTATAGAGACTAGTCAGTTTCTCTTATATGATTCCCATTTCATGTTGACTTGCGTACATATTAACTCATTACACAAGACCTAGGAGCAGAAGTAGGCCATCTGGCTCTTCATGCCTGCTCCGTCATTAAAGAAGATAATGTCTTTTCTTTTCATGGCCTCAGCTCCACAAAGGAGCTCTCTCAGCATAACCCTTAATTCGTTTACAATTCAAAACAAAATCTATCTTCGCTTCAAAAAATTCAACAACAAAAGCTCAACTCCTTCACTGGGCAGGGAATTCTGCAGATTCACAACTTTCCTGGTCAAGAAATTACTAATCAATTCAGTCCTCAATCTGCTCCCCCAAGTTCTGAGTTTGTGCCCTTTTGTCCCAGTTTCCCCTGCTTGTAGAAACAGCCTTTCTAATTATATCCTATCTTTTCCATTCATATTCATGCATGTTTTTATAAGACTCTCCCCTCATTCTTCTAATTTCCAACCAATACATAATTGCAGTGATCTCAGTCTCTCCTCATAAGCCAGCCGCTCAACTCCAGAATCAACTGAATGTACCTCCACTGTATCCGCTCTAGTACCAGTATTTCCTTTCTCAAGGAATTAGACCAAACCTTCACATACTCCAGTTAGAGCTTCATCAGCAACCGATGCTCTTACAACATAACCTCTCTCCATTTGATCATAATCTGTTTTGCAATGTCGGACCAAATTCCATTTGACTTCTAAATTATCTTTTGCCCCTACAGACCAACCGGCTGTGATTCATGCACAAGACCAGCCAGGTCTCTCTTCACAGAAGTATGCTGCATTTCTTTTTATCATTCAAATGATAGTCATTTTTTGTATTATTGTTCCGATCAAAATGGATGACTTCACATTTCGCAATATTTTTTTCCATCTGCCCGAACTTTGCCCACTCCCTTATACTATCTCTGACCCTTGGGAAAGTCTCACAGTACTCTGCACACTTTGCCGTACCACTCATCTTCGTATCATCTGCAACCTTTGGCTCACTGCACGTGGTGTCCAAGGCATCCATGTAAATTGTGAATAATTGCGGTCCCAACATCCATCCCTGAGGCACACCACTAGGGACCGATCACCAACTAGAAAATTACTCATCTACTCACATTCTTTGCTTCCTGTTAGTTAACCAATTCTCTATCCACATTAACATATTACCCGTAACAACATGCAGCTTTACTATTAGCAGCAGCTTTTTGTCTGGCACCAAAATGCCTTTTTGGAAATCTAGGAACACCACATCATCTGTGTTCCTATAGGAGTAACGTTTTCATAGAATTCCAGTTGATTAGTTAGGCATGAATTGCCTTTCATGACGCGATGCTGTGTCTGCCGAACGGGACAATGTGTTTCTGGCTAACTTGCTGTTTCTTCCTTGATAATAGAACGAAGTATTTTCCCCACAACGGAAGCTAGGTTTTTGACCAATAATCGCCCACCTTTTGTCCACTTTCTTTTTAAACAGTGGCGTCACATTTAGTGTTTTCCAACCTGCTAGAATTCTACCAGAGTCAGTGAATTCAGGGAAAGTTCCCACAAGTCCATTTGCTATTTCTTCCACCACCTCTTTTATTTCCCTGGGATGCATACCTTCAATGTTAGGAGACCTATCTAATTTTACTTACATTAACTTGCCCAACACTACCACATTATTGATAATGATTATTTCCTTCTCACTTTCCTTCGTCCCTTTGTGAATTACTGGCATGTTATTACTGGTCCATTTCGGTGAAGACTGACGCAAAATGCCTGTCCAATGCCACGGCTGTTTCATCATATCCCATTACTAAACATCCTGTAAAGGACCAATGATTAGCTTAACCACTCGTTTGGTTTCAGCGATTTATGGAAACTTGAGCTAGCTGTCTTATTTTCTGAGTTTCTATCTTTCGTTTCTTGACAGTTTTATGAGACGTTCTGTTGACCTTTAAATGTTTCCCAATCTTCTAGTTTCAATCCAGTCTTTATCATTCTTTATGCCACATATTTTAACTTCATTACCTCCCTTATTTTCTCAACATTCATGGTAGTTTTTCCCCTTTCCGGCAGTTCTTCCTTTTATCTGTTATATAATTTTGCTGAGCACGTGGAAAAAGAATGATTTGACAGTCATCCCCTGTTCATTAATGGTCCCAGAATAAAGTATTTGTTTCCGTCTATTTTAGCCAACTCCTCCCTCATCCTATGGTCTTCTCCTTTGTGTAAGTACAGGACAATGGTATTGGATTTTGCTTTCTCACCTTGCATTTTTATTCTTAATTTAACCAAAATTTCAGTAAAGAATTTTTAACAAAGCATTAAATAACGAATTTGGTTCTTTTTTTCTCACAAGATGTAGGGCTCCCAGTATTGCTGGGAAGATTGATTTGTTTGGTTAGTTTTTTTCTGTGAAGATAGAACTGACATAGTTGTTTCATACTGCCAATTCCCTGCTCTCCGCTATTCTCTTGGTTCAGACTGTAAGGAAGCTGCACTTCTGTTCTTATAATTTGTTTTAGCACTTTATGCATACAACCCTTGTCAATATATACCTCAGAAAACCAGCACTTCCTGTCCACACCTTACAATCACAGGATCGTAAACTCTGTACGATCAGAAATACAGCAAAGTTTACATTAGGTCCCAGTTTCCTGCACCAGGCCTGTAGTCGGGGATGTTAAGACACTTGAAGAGCTTGTCCACGTACATTTTCATGTTTGTGTGGTTACCTTGACAACTCTCATTTCGGGAAGTGTATTCCAAATCGCAATATCCTCTGGATGAATAACAATGATCAAATCCTCTGAAAAACTCATTCATTCACTTTAAAAATGTGCTGTCTTGCTCTTGATCCTTTGAATAGAGTGAACAGCTGCTGTGTATGCAGCTTGTCCATCTGAATCACGTCCATCTCAGCTTTCTCTGCTGCAAGTTAAACAATCCGAGATTATTCATCCTCTTCATTGCTGATGTGCTCCATCCCAAATAACATACTAATGAATCTACTCTGCACCCCATCTAGTGCAATCACATGCTTTCTGGAATGTGGCACCACTACCTGCACACAGTATTCTATCTTGGACTAACTAAAGTCCTCTATAACTGTTTTAATATATGTCTCGATGAGTAATGACTATGCTTACTATCCACATTTCCTAATTCGACATTTAAACTGTCCAGTCACACTCAGGGATCTGTGGATAAACACTCTCTGAGCTTCCTTGTGTGCCGTCATTCATTGAGCGTTCCCCTGTATGGTTCCTTTTTCCAAAGTGCATCATCTTATATTTATCAGGGTTACATTTCATGTGCGAATGATCTGCCCATCTAACCATTCCGTCTCTCCTTTCCTGAAACATGAAACCTTCCTCCTCACAGACAAAGTTTGTGTCAAATCCAAACTTGCCCATCAGACTCCCCTAACTCCCTTAACACTCACATCTATATCATTTAGGATTAACTCAAATAACAAGGGGTACACCACTGGTGACTATGGTACACTAGGGGTATTCTGGTTTCCAGTCACACAAACAGACTTTCCCCCCACGACAATCTGTTGCCTGCTTCTGAGACAAATTGAATGTAATATCCCAAGTTACCCTTGTTAACATAGATGTTAAAATTTATCAGTTTCCCATGTAGGGCTTTGTCAAAGACCTGATTGAAAAACCGTCTAAATGAACTCCTCCAAAAAGTTTAATAAAATTCGTTCAGCATTACTTCTCTTTGATGACCTCGTGTAGGCAAACACTGATCAAACATTGCTTCTCTGAATGAAGATTAATTTTGTCCCTTCCAATTTCCACAACACTTCCCCGAACACTGATCTGACACTCAGTGGTCAATAGTTCCCTGGTCTATCTCCACCACCCATCGTGTAAAGGGTGTTCTCCCGTTCTTTAGCACCTCTCCTGTCACCAGATTCTACTGAAATCTACTGAAGGGTTAGGGCGTTTCGTCTCTTGTCTCCAAAAGCAGCTCGAGATACAACCCATCCAGATCCGTGGGAGTGTCCAGTTTTATACCAGCCAAAACCATCAAACAATGCTCACATCTGCTATTAATCTGCTCAACAATTTGCCAGTCCATCTTCACGAATTCTGTACCTGCATCCTTTTACCAAGTAAAATAAATGTGAAGTTCTCATGACACAATCTATCAATGTTCTCCAGCGGCATAAAACGATTGCCCCTTTGGTTTTTAATAGGCCTCAATTGTTCCCTAGTCATTCTTTTCTGCTTTATGTTCTTGTGCAATATGTTGGGATTTCGCTAACCTTGCTCACAATTGTCAATACCCCTATGCTCGTCACTCTGCTCTGTGTTATTTTTTCTTTAAGTTTAACTGTGATTACCTCTCATTCTCTGAACGTCCGGAGGACACAGGTCGAACTTCCTAACGAGACAATCTTACCATCTGAGGGATTAATCTTGAGAACTTCCATTCAGTATATGGGATCAGTTCATTTTACTTAAATCAGGAAAGCAGAACTATACACAATGTTCCAGGTACAGTCTCACCAACCCTCTGCATATCTGGTACAGAACGCCTTTGCTAATACGAGGAGCAAATGACTGAAGAATCTGGAATCTGTACTTTAAGAAACACACACTTGAGATTACAGTGCTCAGACAGCATCGGTGGAGATAGAGAAAACTAACGCTTTGAGTCTCGCTAACTCTTCATCGTCTTTATTTTGATTACCCTTTAACAAAGGGAAACCTAACTTTTACTTCCACCCAATTTCATATATTCCTTCCAATGCAATTTGTTTTCCTTTTTTTCTGATAACGCACTACATGTATTCATTAAAAGAACCATCCTGAATATCAATCTATACCATATACACGCATTCTCCATTATTTATATCTGCAAGGGATATCTTCATGCAAAATGTTTGCAGATTTGACTTCCCTTTCAGAAAACTAGAATGATTGTCGCGACGTTTGCTAGAACTTGCTCCGTCCCCAATATCGCACAGATTCGACACTTTGGATGATACATTAACTGGTTTGTAGTTCTTCACTCTCCCTTTTCTTCCCTTCTTTAATCCGTGGAATGAATTTAAAGCCTTCTAAATTGAATACGGAAGAGTACAGTATTCCCTCAGGTAATCTACATGACCTCTGCCGCTTTCTGTGAAATTTTGATATGAAGTACACCTGGTCTGTTAGACTCATCAATTGTCAATCCAGTTATGTTTTCAAACTCTGCCTTCTCAGTGAGATGAATGATTGTCGTCTTTCGTTACACAAGTCTTACAGTCACTTGGTGTTCCTGGGATATTATCCGGATCTTTCCCCATGAAGACAGGCATCAAGAAACTGTTTAATTTCCCTTTCATTTTTCTGTTCTAAACAATAGATTATCCTGTCGATACATTCACTGTTCTCCATTTGACCTACATTTTATTTTCATTTCAAATATTGATAGACGTTTTTCGTTATTCATTTTGTTTCTTGTCAATTTACATTATTTTTCTCTTTTTGATTTCTTCATCAGTTTATTCTTCCTCTTTTGCTGCGTCCCAAATTTCAATGAATCCACAGTATCTGGCATTTTACTGAGGCATTTTCTTTGATCAAATGCACTTTTTGCTTTTTTTTTACCATCTTTGGATTACTTTTTGCTTTTGCTATTTAGACCTTGGAGGAATATATATATATATATATATATATAGTTCACGTTACAGAATTTCGACAAGTAATAGACATTGTCTGCCTTTGATTAAATCATTTCAAATTCATCGAAACTAACTTGTTCCTCGTGCATTTTCATGGCTTGCATGACACAGGGACATATTGTAATATTAGAAAGAAAACTGGTTTATATTCGGACACCATGTAAAATTCAATATATTAAGGTCACAATTCCCCCAAAACATCTTTACAACAAATATTCCAATTCGATGTTCTGATCACACGGCAGCATTTCCAAAATTGCCTGATCTCTAGCGCAGTAATCAATATAATGTGGAATGAAATCATCCCATATATGCTCTTCAAATCAATTTACCCAACATTAGCATTCCCTTGTATTAATGCAGTTTGGATGTAACTTGAAGCTCTCCATTATTACAGCAGTACCCGCAAACCTGTCTATTTCACGTTTTATAAATGCCCAACATCTCAATTGCAGTTTTCAGTTTCATAGAATATTTCCATTATTCTTTGCTTCCCCTTGCTGTTTCTGAGCTCCACCTCACATGATTCTATGGAAGCCGAGTGAGTGGGCTCTGGGGAAATTAATGGTAGACTCAATTCAGGACGAAATGTTCAGTGAGACATAACTTAACCTTTGCATCATCTCGCCACAACTTACCTGTTCTTCTGCTCTGTCATTGTCACAATTTCAACAGTTCTGCCGTTATTGTGGTGGAGTCTAGAAGGACCATGACCATTGAACAATGCTGTGCATTCTCTCATACTGCTCTAACCTGGGTGACAAACTTTCAGAAGGCTGGTAAAGTGTTGATGGTGCTGTACATGACTTTGTGACATCACATCTGAAGTATTATACACAGATTTAAGCTCCTTGCTGAAGGAACTAACACAGAGATTATTCCCTCTACTGTTTCGTTTCTTTTTGCAATGAGCGCGACTATTATAGAATCCAAACAGTGTGGAAGCAGGCCACTTGACCAATCGAGGCCTCACCGATCCTGCAAAGGCCATCCCATCCAAACTTCTCCAAACCGCCTCCACACTCCCACCCAATCTCTGTCCACTGGCACTTTCAATGACTAATACATCTAGCCTGCATATTCCCGAATATATGGGAAGTTTAGCTTGGTCAGTCCACCTAAACTCCACATCTTGGGAGTGTGGGAGGATCTAGAGAACCCGACAGAAACTCACGAAGACACGACAAGAATGTGCAAACAAAACACATTGAAACGAGACTAAAATTGAACTCGGATCTCTGGTGCTGTGAGGCAAGATAGATAATCTGTGTGACAACATTACTGATAACCAGTTGAAGTATCCAACTGGGGAAACGGAATTTACCGGCACAACTCAGTCCTCTAAATGTGACATAACTGCGAAGGGATTCCATCAGTCCCCAAATCTACCATTGATCAACAGGAGGAGGACCATTGAGGTCTTGAGCGGCTGGGTCAGTAACAGTAGCAGGACATTCAAGCCATGGAGATGATAATGTTGGAGCAACAGGAGGACATTCGCCCCATCGAGCGTGTAATCCAGGAACAGAATGAGTCCAATCAGGCACTCATGCCTCTTCCATAGCAATGGAAGCAGATCTTTTAAGCCTCATGCCTGTTACACAAAAATTGAAAAGAATCGTAAGGTTATAGAAAGGGAAGGACAAAGAACAACCGATTTTACTGGGGAATGAAAATTCATGAACAAACTATAGGGATTGAAGGCAAATTATTATAATGTCTTATTAATGCAATAATGGCAGGTGATTTCCAAAGTCAACCCACTATCCGTCATAAACACCATGATTTTATGAAGCATAGATCATGCTTGAAAGATTTGACTAGTATTTCTTTTTTTAAAAATGGGTCAGGCAAGATGGATAAGGGGGTACTACCGATGTATTAATTCTTGACTTCCAGGCAGCATGGCAAAATGTGCACCAGATAATGTTAGTATGGAAGACAAGAGCGCATAAAGTTAAGAAAATCTTATTTGCTTGGAAAGGGGTCAACCAGTAAAAGCCATGAATTGGAAGTACTGGACTTTGACTGGGCCGGAAAAGGTCAAATATTACATTACACCAGGTTATACTACAACAGGTTTATAAAAACACTAGCTTTCTGTATATGAGACAGGAGTGTGCGTGCATGCGTGTGTGTGTTTGTGTGTGTGTGTGTGTTTGAGAGAGAGGTAAGGAAGTGAGAGTGCGTCCTTGTGAGAGCGCGGGAGTGTATATGTGTGCGTTGGCGTATGTAATGCAAAGAGTGAGAGTGAGCGTGTCCACGTTAAGAAACAGACAGATATGGCAGATTCCTTTCCTCACATAAACTCACTCTGCTGTATTGCCTCAAACTTTCTTTATATTGGTATTGTTTTTATTTGTATATAGATGTTTTATAAAAGTTTTGAGAAAGTTTCTAATAAAATTATGGACTAAAAATAGTTTTTCATTGTTCAAGTTTCAAATTGCAGATACGAGGATCCAGGCAAGTATATTCTGGACGTGTCAGTACTTTCAATGAGGAATGGTCAGGGTATGATGTCAGGAATCAGCTCATGGCCAAAGGAATCACTATAGCTTTGACTCGTCTGCTTCAGGTGGAGATGTTGGCCAGGGATAGGATAGACTGAGAGTATGGAAATCGAGTTCGTAACCAAAACAGAAGGCATTGACCTCCATGCTTTGAATATTTAAATAGCAAGGGCAGTGAAACAATGAATCATTGTTCATTGCTAAAACTGAGTACATCAACACACAAGGCTCAGTACCAGAAAGAAGGAGGAAGAGAAAGAGTGAACACGTTCACCGTTGTTGTTCGGTGTGGTTTGGAGAGTGAATATTGAGAGTGTATAGTAAATGAGACGAACAGTTATAGAGTCCCATGTGGTCAATGCAAACAATGTGAGATTTATCAGGGGCACAAATATAGCCAGGATAGGATTATAAAAATATTGAGTAAATTAAAGTCCTTATTGCACCCACCATGGTAATGACCGGCAAAAATGATCAGAAAAATTCCAGCCCGTTATTGGCACATTCCTATCTATCGTTCTCAGATTCAGAACCATTGCTGGAGAATTTCGTGTACTGTTCTAGATTCTGATCCATTGTTTAAACATTACAGTCTGATATTTTCAGATTCTGATCCATTGCTGTAACATTCCAGTCTATTGTTCTCACAATCTATTGGACTGTTCCAGTCTATGCTTCTAAATTTCCGATCTCTTCTCCACCTCTCTGGAACTGCTTATCCCTGTTAGTGCAGTCTGTGTTGCTCCTGCTCATACTTTGGAATAACCCATTGAACCCATTTATCATTAAAAGATGAAGACCCTCCACTAAGATAATTACATTCCATGGAGAATGACAGTATTCGTGTCCACCGAATAAACAGTTGCAGAAAACCCCTTCCTGACATCACTTTGCATATCATAATAAAAGGGAACATTTGATTGATCTGTGTGGAATAGATGAGAGTTGCTGACGGATGGACCATAAATGTTTCAGTCTTTTTAATTTCTCTTCCTTTTAATTGGGAGTAGTGCCAGAAGCCTGCAGGAGTATCTCTATGTCTCAGCCTGTTTATAAACAGAGACAGGGATAAAGTAACAGACCAGATCCATAAAATGACTAATGGGGAAATTTCTAGGGACCCGAATGCAGGGTAACAATATTTTTTGTTCGCTGATTTTGTATAATACTGTTCGTAGTTTTAAATGGTCTGTTACCAAGCCATTTCATAACCTTGAAACATCATTCAGAGTTTTGAGACTGCTGATAGGGATCAGAGAGAAATAATTTTATCCCCATGTGCCATTTACAGAAGGATAAGGAGAATCCATCCACCCCATACTAGCCATTCGCCACTTGAAGCGGCGGACAGCTGGATTGTTGGCACATTATCCCAAGGGAATTATTGGAAACATAGAGAAGTGTCACTCCAACTGTTTGAGATGTTGCTGATAGGACGCCTGGTGCACATTTTGTTGGTTGGCTTTTTGTAACTGAGAAGGGAGGGACATCCACAAGATTCAGTTTACCGGTTGCTCATAATGCCGGGTTTGCTGCATCATTTAATGTCCCTGTTCTGTGACAGAGGAAGTGGAGGGGTTCAGTCAATCTCACGAGCGTGTTACACCTCTCAGGAGGACGTTCACCCTCTCTGTTACAGAGAGACATGGCGGATCTGATTGTGACAACATCTTTCCAATTTACAGAGAAACTCTCTCCGGAGTCCCTGCTCCTTTTTTTTGGACATGTTGAGGACCCAGATTCTGTAACTAAAGGAGGGCATTTAACCTCTGCAGTCTGTTAGCAAGGCACAGGTGGAGGCAATTCAGCCTCTCAAACCTGTTACAGGGGGACAGGATGTGGCTATTCCTCCTCTCGAACCTGTTACAGAGGGACATGGCTGCACTGAATGTGACTACCACATTCCATTTTACAGAGAATCGATTCTCTACAGCCCCTGCTCCTTTTTTGGACATGTTGAGGACACAGATTTTGTAACTACAGTCACCACTCTTACTTGATGGGGTAAACCCTTCTAAAAATTAAACCAAACACACAGAAAAGCTCACGTCGCTTCGAAATCTGTTAATGTATAAATGATAGAGAGCTGCCCAAATTTCAATATTTAAAGTAAAAAAATATTGATTTTATTCTTTACCTCTAAAAGTGTATATTAGACAACAACTATTTACAAATAAAAGCCTCCTTTGTCTTAAATATTTATCTACCTCCCTCTCCAGAACAATAGACTGATCTCATAAGCCCCGAATAAATATACAGCAACTCGATTTTCACAACGAGGCAGCAGAGTCAATCCTGCTCTGTAGACCTTCCGAGCTAATCTTTGACCTTCTGCTGAACAGTTTTTTTGGGAAAATAACAGGTAGCGTTGAGTGAGAATAACAGTTGTTCGATGGCAGAAGGTGCTCGTTCTGTGGCTATCTGCCTAAAATGCTGTATTTTTACCCCAAAACATCAGATCGTCTCATTTGACCGTTGTTGTCAAAACAGTAAAATTCAAATTTGATTGGGTTTTAGTTTCTTGGGGTATAATTTAAACGTTCACGTTGAGTCAGTGGTCGGTCACATGACAGGTGCTTGCCAGTTCATCAGCTCGCAATCTCTCTTAACGGTATAGTACAGATAATGAATTTCAAAAAGTCATGACTCATCCAGAGTGGGTCACTAAATTATCTAAACTTCCTGAATGACCACAGCAGTTTAATACACAACTTCGAGGAATTCATGCCAGCATTTCTTGTATCATTTTTCAAGATCATAATTGAAATAAATACCTCTCAAATTCAAGTAATAATCCTGAACTAATTCGCTAACCGATGAGGGGATTGCTCATCTTACTGAGCACATGATCTGCAGAGACTGACAACCACAGTCTTTCAATGGATAGGCATAGAACAAGTTCCAAATATGTCCCTAAAGATTATGTGGTACAGTTACTCACATTAAAACTGGACAATTAAAACTGAGTGATTGTTTAATTATCAGTAAATGGAAGGGTTTGGAAAGTAGACAGAGGGAGACAGAATGAGAGACAATGTTGTGGTAGGATTCATCTAGTTCCATTTGCCAGCATTTAGCCCATAACACTCTCAACTTTTTAAAAAATATATGAACGATTCCAGATATCTTTGAAATGTTGTAACTGTACACCTCCGTTATATTTTCTGGAAGCACATTTCACAAATGTGCAAAGCTATGTGTGAAAAAAAAAAGATTTTTAGTTCTCTTTTAAATGTGTCCCGTCTCACCTTTGATCGTAGCTCTCTAGTTTTGGAGAAAAGACTTCGGCTATTCAACCTATCCATGCCCCTCACGCCCCAGGGAATGTTGCTCCAATCTATATAGCCGCTCCACGTAGATTAACCCCGAGTACATTATTTTAAATACTTTCTGACGCCCTTCAAGTTTCACAACATTTTTCCTATCGGAGGGAAAATAGAATTGTACGCAGGAACATGACCTCCCAACTGCTATTGGCAAAGAGCGGATCACAAAAGGCAAGCATGCAAAACGCCTTCTTCATCATTCTAACTGTGATTACATTTTCAAGGAGCTATTAACCTGCAGTCCGAAAGGGCAAAGTCTTTCCCTGTGTTCGGAGAGTCCAGAACTAGAGGGCATAGGTTTAGGGTGAGAGTGGAAAGATACAAAATAGACCTACGGGGCAACATCTTTCACACAGAGGGTGGTACGTGCATGGAATGAGCTGCCAGAGGAATTGGTGGTGCCTGGTCCAATTGCGACATTAAGAGGAATATGGGTATATGAATAGGAATGATTTGGAGGTATATGGGCCTGGTGCTGGCAGGTGGGACGAGATCGGGTTGGGATATTTGGTCGGCATGGACGGGTTGGACCGAAGGGTCTGTTTCCATGCTCTACATTTCTCTGTCTCTTTGACTCTATCACTGTTTTAGGTAAACATCAGTGGTCATTTATACAAATGAATTTGATGAAAGATCAGCAATCAGAATGTAAACATTGGTCAATATTGGATGAGATTTTTCCCTCCTTCCCAGTTGGCATGCTGATACATGGTACGGTCAGTTGGTTGACTGCATCGCGCATTATTCATCCACGAGATGCTATGTGCTGCACAAAGCCCGACAAGACGCCTGGGTATTTCCTTCTTATCGTGGGCTGGTGGATGTAGGCGAGAGGCAATTCCAACTCCCTGTCTGACCTAGAACCTGCGTTCTCCTCTGAATAATTAGCCATTTACCTTCACTATGTGTCCCCTGGTAGCATGACCTCCTCCTGTCCAGACACCTGCTCCCTATATATATAACCCCTTCCTACATCCTTTAACTACTTTAGCGCCGACACCGGCATCTTTTTTAATTCTCCTATCCCGGAAACGCATCTTTATCTCTGTTATATCCTGCTATTCCTGCACTCCGTCCCATCTCTGCAATCTTCTCTGTGCCTACAACTTCACCATCTCTATAAAAACCTCCATCTCTTAATCCATTCCTCCCTCATTCACCTCCTGTACTTCCTGCATGCCTTTCTTTCTCTGGAATTTCCTCTTGTCCATACACCCACTCTCTATGTCTGCCAACACCATGAATGCTCCGAGATCGGGCCTAACCTCTGATTCTGGACTGCTGGACCATTCCTTGATTCCCTTCACTCTCCCCAGCAGTTGTGAGTGTTGAAGTTGGGTGGTATTGTATCAGAAAAAAACTCACTCCCTGTCTCTTGCCTCCTTAGAACCTTGAACTTCTAGAACATAGAACATCGAAAAGTACAGCACAGAACAGGCCCTTCGGATCACGATGTTGTGCCGAGATTTAATCCTAATATCAAATACTGTAACTTAACCTATACACCCCTCAACTCACTGCTGTCCATGTGCATGTCCTGCAGTCGCTTAAATTTCTCCAGTGACTCTACTATCATTGCTATTCTCTTCCTCATTCCTCATGTGACTCCGCTCGGGGGCAGAATTGCCCTCTATGGATAACTCATCTCTCTGAGGCTGAGGGACTGCACTCAGCACTCTACCATCTCCTGCACGGCCCAAGACAAACTTGGATCAATCCTTACTGCAAAACCTAAAATCGTCTCAACTGTGTCCCTGAGGGAAACGCACGCTGCAATGCCTGAAGGTTATCGCCATTCCACATTTACACAAATGCCCAATTCCACAACAACTGCTCCATTGACAAACTCATTGTCCGTTCTCATAGCAACGTCCTGTGACCCATCCCTATCACTTTTCTATAACAACGGTCTATAGCCCCATCCTCTCTGTTTTCTGCAAGCAACATCATATCACGCCATTCCCACTCTCTTCTCAAGCAACGGCCTATGACACCACAACTCTAGGATCTGTTGGCAACGCCCTGTGAACCCATCTTCTGTCTGTTCTGTTAGCAACGGCGTGTGAACCCATCTCCAATCTGTCATTACAAGAATCGACTTTGCTCACTCGTCACTCTGCTGCTCTCGCAACTGCCTGTCACCCTATCCTCACTCAGTTCCCGAGCAATGGTGCCTAACCCCATTGGTAATCCGTTCGCCTAACAACGGTCTTTGAACACATGCCCAAGCTTTTTATTTCCTTTGAAACAGCTGTTACCCCACATCATCTCAGTACTCCAAGTAACACCCTGTGATCTTATCCCCATTCCACTCTCCTCACAACAGCGTATGAAGTCATTCCCTCTCTTTTTCACTTGCAGCCACCTGTGAATCCATCCCTGCACTGATCCCCGAGAACCGGCCTGTTGAACCATTTCCATTCTGTTCTCCGAGCAAAGACCTGTCTTTCCATTCCCACTCGGTTGTCCTAGCAACCATATGCAAACCTAATCCCGGCTAATCCCCACGAAACGGCCTGTGGAATCATTATCACTTTGATCTCCTACTAACTGCCTGTCAGCACGTTGCCACGCGGTTTCCCAGCAACCAACTGTGAACCTATCCCTGCTCCGATCCCCTGGAAATTGTCTGCGGACCATTCCCCTCTCTGTTCGCCACACCATGGTCTGTGAACAGATCACTACTCTGTTTTGTTCTTAGATCACCGTGCTCCCCATCCCTCCCAGCTAAGGCCTGTGATCTCATACCCTTTCGAATCTCCGAGAAATGCCCTATGAACTCATTCCAACTCTGTATTTCTCGCAACAGCCTGTAACTCCATACTCATTGTGTTTCCCTAACGATAGCATCTCACCCCATTCCCATTCTCTTCTCCAAGCAAAATCAGGTGACCACAACCAATCTGTTCTCGTGGCAATGAACAGCGAACCATTCTTGATCTGCTTCTCTAAAAACGGCCAATAACCCCAGCCACTTTCTGTTCCTTACCGACAGCACCAACCCCCTTCTTGCTCTCCAACCTTCAGCAAAAGCGTGTGGCGCCATCTCCAATCCGTTACCGACAAATGGCCTGTATGCCCACTCCACTCCCATCTCCCTCGTTTGCCAGTGAACCCATTCTATATCTGTTACGTATAAAAGGCCTGTAACTCCATCCCCACTCCGATCTCCTCGCGACGGCCTTGTGAGGCCATCTTCAATCTGTTACCCTCGCAGCTAACTGTTATTCCATACTCAATCTGATACTTTCACAAACAGCTGTGACCCCATCCCGGCTTTGCTTACCTACCAGCTACTTATGACCACATCCCCACTCTGTTCAGCGAGCAATAATCTGTAAACAAATCGCTACTCTGTTCCACTAGCAATCGCTTCTGAACCTCTGCCCAGTCTGCTTTCCTCCTAACGAACTTCGAAGTCATCCCCACTCTGTATTCTGAGCAAATGCCTGTGACACCATCACTACTCTGTTTCACTGGCAACGGCCAATGAACCCATTCTAACAACGCTCCGCCTCGCCACGGTCTGTGGACTCATACCCAATCTGTTCCCTAGCTACTGGCTCTGAACTAATCCCCGCTCTAGTCTACTAGTAATGGACTGGAATCCCATTCTCACTCTTTTCCCTTAGCTACTGATTTGACCCCGTTGGGACTCTCGTCTCCTCGCAATCGACTGTAACCCCATCCTCACCCTCTTCTCCCAGCAAGGGCTCATTATCCAATAAGCACATTATTCTGATTCTGCTGAAAATGTGCTGCAGGAAAAGCGCAACAGGTCAGGCAGCATCCAAGGAGTAGGAGAATCGACGTGCTTTCCTGAAGAAGGGCTCATGACCAAAACGTTGATTCTCCTGCTCCTTGGATGCTGCCTGACCTGCTGCGCGTTTCCAGCAACCCATTTTCAGCTCTGATCTCCAGCATCTGGTGGTGGCCAAGTTGTTCCACGGAACCTGACGGACAGAATGCGTTTGGAAAGGCAAGGACTGGTTAGGGATACTCAACATGGCTTTAATCACCCGAAATCATGTCTCATAAGATTGATTGAGTTTTTTGAAGAAGCAACAAAGATGATTGATAAGGACAGAGCGGTAGATGTGATATATATAGACTTGAGTAAGGTGTTCGACAAGGTTCCCCATGGGAGACTGATGTGCAAGGTTAGATCTCATGGAACAAAGGGAGAATTCGCCATTTGGATACATAATTGGCTCAAAGGTAGACGGCAAAGGGAGGTGGTGGAGGGATGTTTTTTCAGACTGGAGGCCTGTGACCATTTGAGTGCCACAAGGATCGGTCCTGTGTCCACTACTTTTCAACGGTTTTATAAATGATCTGTGTGTGATAATAAGAGGGATAGTTAGTAAATTTGCAGATGATACCAAAATTGGAGCTGTTGAGAAAAGGGAATATGGTTACCTCAGATTACAATGGGATGTTGATCAAATGGGCCAATGGGCTGAGAAGTAGCAGATGGAGTTTAATATACATAAATGTAACGTTCTGCGTTTTGGTAAAACAAACCTTAGCAGTATTCATATACTTTATGATAAGGTCACAGGTAGTGTTGCTGAACAAAATGACCTTGGCGTTCAGGTTCATCGCTCCTTGAAATTGGAGTCGCAGGTAGATAGGATAATGAAGAAGGTGGTTGGTATGCTTTCCTTTATTGGTTAGAGTATTGAGTACATGAGTTGGGAGGTCATGTTGTGACGATACAGAGCATTAGTAACGCCACAGTTGGAATATTGCAATTTTTGTCTCCTTCTTATCAGCAAGATATTAAGAAACTTGAAAGGGTTCAGAAAATATTTGCAAGGATGTTGCCAGGGTCAGTGCATTTGAGCTATAGAGAGAGGTTGAATAGGCGATGGCTGTTTTCCCTGGAACTTCGATGGCTGAGGGGTGTCCTTTTAGAGGTTTGTAAATTCATTAGGGACATGGGCAGGATAAATAGACAAAGTCGTTTCCCTTGGGGTTTCGGAGTCCACAACAAGAAGGCATAGGTTTAGGTTGAGAGGAAAAGGATATTAAAGAGACCTACGGGGCAATGTTTTCACTCAGAGGGTGGTATGTGCATGGAATGAGGTGCCAGAGGAAGTGGTGGAGTCTAGTGGAATTATAACATTTAAGATGCATCTGCAATGGATATAAGAATTGGAAGTGTTTGGTTGGATATGAGCCAACTGTTGGCAGTTGGGATTAGATTCCGTTGGGATATCTGGTCGGCATGGACGGGTTGGACCAAAGGATCTGTTTTCATGATGTACATCTCGATGACTCTATGATAACAGATTGTGAAACCAACCTCTGTCTGTCGTCGTAGCAATCGTCAGTGACCGTTCCCCAAAGTGTCCAGCATTCAAAGGTCTGTAATCCCATCACCACTCTGATCTACCCCAATGTCCTGTGAACCCAATTGTGCTCCCTACTAAGGTCTGTAACCCCCTCCCCACACTGAATTCCTCACAATGGTCTATAAAAGCAAACTGCTCTATTTCTCTAGCAACAGCCTACGGTCTCATCCCCAATCTGCTCTCTAACCAGCAAACTGTGACCGCATACCCGCTCCGTTGTCCTTCCAGCTACGTATTAACCCATCCAGAACGACGACCTGTGTTCCTGTTCTCCCAGCAACTCCCTGTGAGTCGAACCCCATTCTGGTCTCCTGGCAATAGCCTGTGTCCCCAACCCCACGCTCGTCTCCCAGGAAGAGCCTTCGACCCAAATCTGCCTCTGTTCTCCTCACATCGGCCTCTGAACCCATACCAATCTGATCTCATCGCAACAGCCTGTGAAAGATCCTCATCCTGTTCCAATAGCAACGGGCTGTGGACTCATTCCCTTTCTGTTTTCATCTCAACAGACTGAACCATTCCCACAGCCTGCCCCAAGGAACAGCCTCTGAACACATCACCACGCTGTTCTCCTACCAGTGGCCTGTGAACCCATCCCCACTAAGTTCCCCTAACAACTGACTGTTAACCAAACCTCGCTCTGGCCTCCGAGCAATGGATTGTAATCTCCTCCTCAATCTGTTCACCCAGCAACTGACAGTGAACTCATTCCGATTCTGTCCTCCTAGCAATGGACTCTAACCTCATTCTTCCTCTGTTCCCCAGCAACAGCCTGTGATCGCATACCCACATTATTCCACTGAAAGCACCTTGTGAACCCATTCCCTCTCTATTCTCCCACCAAAGCCCTGTGAACCCTTCCCAATTCTGTCTTTCTTGCAACAGCCAGTAACTCCGTCCTCAATCTGTTCCCCCTAGCACTGAACACATCTGCACTCTGTTCTCCAAGCAACGATCTCTGAAAAAATTCCCAAGCTTTCCTCCTCACAGCTTTTGAACCGAACCTCTACGCTCTACCTCTCGAATGGGCTGTGAACCAATCGCCGCTCTGTGGCCTTAGACACCGCCTGTGATCCCATCGTTAGTCTGTTCCTCTGTCATTATACACTGACCCCGCCCGCACTCAGTTTTCTAGCAACTGCCTGTGACCCCATCCCCGCTCTCTTTTCGTACCAACAGTTTGTAGCCCCATCTGTTCCTCAAGCTACGGCCGCTGAAACCATCCCCAGGTTGTCCCCTTTGCAACAGCCTGTTTTCACATCCTCAGTCTGTTCCGCAGCAATGACCCGTGAACCCAGAGCTCCTCTGTTCCCCGAGCTTCAGCCCGTTAACCCATTCCCTGTTTTCCTGGGAACTGCCTGTGATAACTCCCGCTCTCTGTTATCCCAGCAAAGGCCTGTAACAATTCCTCAAGTGTTTTCTCCTGACAAAGGTCTGTGACTGCATCCTGGTTCTTTTCCCGTCACAACGTTCTTTGAACCCATATCACCTACGTTACCATCGCAACAGACTGTGAACCCATATCCATTCTTTTCATCATCAACGACCTGTGACCGCATCCTGTTGTGTTCTTTTGACAAACGGCTGTGAACTCAAACCCAATCTGTTCCTCTAGCAACGGCCTGAAATCCCATCCACATTCATTTCACGTAGTAATTACCTGTTACCGCTTCACCCCTCTGTTCACCGAGCAAGGTCTTGTAAACGCATCTTCACTCTACTCCCCTCGGAACAGCCTGTGATCTCAAATCTGTCTGTTCTTCTGGCGAGTTCAATGACCCCATCGTCAATCTGTTCTCGAAGCAACAATCTTTGACTCCATCTCCACGCTCTCACCTTGCAAGAGATTGTCTCCCATTTCCCAGTGTTTTCCCAACCCCATTCTGTTGACATAGCAATGGCGTCTCATTCCATCAGCACGCTGCTCTACTAGTAGTGGTCTCTGAACACTTGTCCAATGTTTCCTCATAACGACAGCCTGTTAAATGAACATCTTGTTTATCCCCGAGCATCAGCCTGTTGAGGCCATCTCCGCTCTTTCCTCCTCGCAACGTCCAGTCAACGCATCCTCAATCTGTTCTCGGAACGGGGATCTGTAATCCCATCACCTCCCAGTCCCCTGAATAACTGCCCATGAATCCATCTCGAATCTGCTTTTGTAGCAATGGTCTGTTGTCACTACTTGCTCTGTGCCCGAGCAATGGCAATTAACCCGTCTGTTCTCTCTTCTCCTCACAACGGTGCCTGAACATATTCCGAAGCTTTTCTCCTTGCAACAGCCTGTGACTGCATCCTTTCTCCATTGCCCTAGAATTATGTGTGACACTATCCCCATTCCAAAGACCTTGCACAGTCCTGCAACCCCAACCCGTCTCTGTTCCCCTTGGAAGAGTCTTTGATTCCGTCACCATTTCGTTACCTTAGCAACTCCCTGTGACCACATCCTCCAGTTTTCCCCGAGCAACTACGTGTTAGCCCATTCACACTAGTGTCTTCCCAGCAACGGCCTGAAATCCCATCCCCACTCTGGTCTCCTTGAAACTGTTGTGTCCCGTCCTGCACTCTGTATTCCAATCAATAGACTGTGCCCCTACTTCCACAATGTCTTGTGAGTAACAGCTTGCACCCCTATCCCTGCTCTGTTTCGAGCAATTGCCTGTGATCCCATCATCACTTTGATCCCCTCACAATTGCATGTACCGATATTCCCACTCTAATCGCCTAGCAAAGGCTTGTACACCAATCCCTATTCGGTTTTCTGAGCACACTCTTTCTCCCTCAAACTCTCTATCCCCCACTATCTCTTTCCCAAATCTCTTTCTCACCCCAACTCTCTCTCTCACCAGTTCTCTCACACCCCACTCTCTCCCTCCCCTCTCGCTACCCCACTCTCTCTCTCTCTCCACTCTCTCGAGGTATCTCCCCCACACTCTCTCCCGCCACACTTTCTTTCCCCCACCACTCTCTGTCCCTCACACCCTCTCTACCACTCCCACTGTCTCTCTCCGAACACTGTTTAGTTCTAACACCCAGTGTCTCTCTCCAACCAGCTTCTCTCTTCTGCCCGACTCTCTCTCACCCACAAACAATGTCTCCCACATTATACTCGCCCCCCTCTCTCTCTCGCCTCACACTCTATCTCTGCTCTACTCACCCTTTACCCACTGTCCCACTCTCCACCCTCTCTCTTCCTGCACCCTATCACTCTACCCTCACTCACTCGTTTCCCCATTCTCTCTACCACGCTCTCTACCATCTATCCCAAACTCTCTATCCCTACTCGGGAGAGTCTCTCCCTAACTCTCTCGTTCTCGTCCAATTATGTCTCGCCCTTCACTCCATCTTTCCTACCCCTTCTCTCTTCCACTCCCACTCTCTTTCAATCACACTATTATTTTGTCCTTTTCACTTTCTCTCATGCATACTATTCTCTCTCCTCCAGCCCAATTCTCTCTCTGCCCTCACCCTAGCTCCTCCACCAACCACTCAGTCTGGTGGAGAGTGAAGGTGGGGGAGGCTTCGTGGATGTGAGAACATAGAGCTGTCTGGCGGGTGGGAGGAGGGAGAAAATGGGGAGACATAGATAGGCGAGTGGGAGGCACGGTGCAGGAAAGTGGGAAAGAGAAAGGGAGTTAGTAAGATAAGAGTGGAGTCGGGTGGAACAACTGGGAAAGGTGATGGGGTGTTAGCGACAGGTGTAGGGCGAGATCAGGCGGAGACAGTCGACAATAGGTGCAGGAGTAGGCCATTCTGGCCTTCGAAACTGCACCACCGTTCAATAAGATCATGGCTGATCATTCTGAATCAATATCCTGTTCCTGCCTTATCCCCATAACCCTTGCTTCCACTATCCTTGAGAGCTCTATCCAACTCTTTCTTAAATGAATCCAGCGACTGGGCCTCCACTGCCCTCTGGGGCTGAGCATTCTACACAGCTACCACTCGCTGGGTGAAGAGGTTTCTCCTCATCTCTGTCCTAAATGGTCGACCCCATTTTTTTAAGCTGTGTCCTCTGATTCAGCACTCATCCATCAGCGGAATATGTTTCCTGCCACCAGAGTGGGGAGAGAGGGGGTGAGAAAAAGATTTGGGGGAGACAGAGTGAGGACGAGAGAGGAGAAAGAGAGAGGGGGAGAGAGAGTGTGTATGGAAAGCGAGGTAGAGAAATGAGAAAAAGGGAAGGCAGTGCAAGAGCGTCCAACTGTTTAAGATGGAGAGTGAAGGATGTCGGGAGACAGAGAGAGAGAGATGCAGTTGACTGGACATGTGCAGTACGGCGTAGATAATGAATTGTGCTGAAGTTCAGTTCTGACTGGGAGCGCAGAGGTAAGAGCAAGGACAGATTGATGTAGACCCAATTCCCGAGCTCAAAGTCCGGTTCTCTTCCCTTCACTGCGGACCAGGACACGTGGCTGAGTCTGACTCTCCCCTGCTCAGCTTCTTCAGCACAAAGACAAGCACCAGCATCGTTCCTTCTCTGCTTGGCATGTTTTAATGAATATTTTTGTTGTTTACAAATTGAAGTGCGGGATATAGTAAGTGGGGTGGTGCTGTTTTTCACTGACCGCTGAGTTGAGAGAAACATTGAAAGGTGTCCCCGACACAACGTGTGGGATAAGGTTGGACCTTCTGTCACGACTCTCAGTCTGTTCCCATACGACAGGCGGCTTCATTGCTGAAACTTTGAACAGCAATGAGAAAATCCCGGATGGATTGGTTTAATGCATGAAGTTGATTGATTGGTGAATTTTGGTAAAGGGATATTTCAGCACATTCTTCAGCTGCTGTCTGAACTTAGTCTGGGTCACGGCATAAATGGCAGTGTTTGTACAGCAACTGAGGAGTTGCAGCATAAAGCCCAAATCCAGCACAAACCAATGCAGATACAATGGGGTATCCATAATCCATTGCATGCGGTACCATACAGAATACACCATTAACGTTGACCATAACAGAATGAAATTAGCCGAGATCACAAACAGTAAAATGATGGATGTTTTTCGAATTCTCGTTTCTGTGTCTGACTGAGCGCCCCCTTTGGTGTGAGCCCGGAGTCTCCTGCGGGCTCTGTTGGTCACCAAAATGTGTCTGATGGTGAAAACATTGATCAGCAGAATCAGGAGAAATGGGACAGACGGGGTTAGAATGTAGTGGAGGAACTCGATTGTGGCCCAGACATGGGATAATCGAACAGCATTTGTTCCCTCACAAAACCAGGAGGCATGCCGCAGCCAATATCGAGATGTGAGCATAAAATACCAGAAAATGTTCTTTAAACAACTCAGCACAGTCACTGTTCCCAGAACCACAGCTACCGTTTTCTCACGGCAATATTTACTTTTCAGCTTCTGGCAACAAATGGCGACAAACCGATCAAAGGTGAAAGAGACGGTGAACCAGACAGAGCAGTCAGTGGCTGCATAAAGCAGGACGGCGTGGATGTTACATACGGGGATGGAGAACAGGAAATAAAACAGTTCCCAATAAACAATGGGAATATGTCTCAGTATCAGGTCGAGGATAATGACCAGTAGATCCGCCACTGCCATGGCTCCCAGATAACGTCTGACACATGGAGACAATCCACAATCTTTGTAAAGCAGGACGTAGATGGTCACTACATTAACTGTGAGGAAGGAAAACAAACACATTATACAGCAGCCTGGAGATAATGCGACCAGTTTGACTGAGGACCCAGGGAGATTTTCAAATGCGTCTGTGCATTCAGAAATTTATTAAAATAATTGGAGAGCGAATCATAAATGCGAAGATCTGAGTTAATGATCAAAAATGTTATAAAGTACAAGAAGCTCTCCCTCGCCCTCACCAAATAGACAAATACACATTCCCACATACTCGATCACACGACGTATAATCAGGACAATCTTTCCAGTTTCTGACATGGAGGGTGAAAACGTTGCTGTCCTGAAGGATTCTCTCCCAATTCCTTCAAGACAAATTGAATTTGGAAATTTCTGTCTTTTAGTCTAAATTGTGGCGAATCTTCTGTCGTGAAGAAATGTAAATGCAGGGAAAATATACTCATCACTTTAACTGCCTCAGTGAACTTTTGAACAGTGTCACCTTCTCCCTGGAACGTGATTTCTTTCCTCGGAATCTGATCTTTTGCTCAATTCACTGAATGCCCCACGGAATGTCGCATATGGAATGTTCTCGATATTGTCGGGTATGAAACTTTCCGGGGAATTTCACGTAAACAATGTTCCGAGGAATGTAAGGTGTAGAATGTTCCTGGGACTGTCTGGAACACAATAGAACAGAGAACATAGAAAAATACAGCGCAGTACAGGCCCTTCGCCCCTCGATGTTGCGCCGACCGAAGCCTACCTAACCTACGCTAGCCCAATAACCTCCATATGCTTGTCCAATGCCCGCTTAAATGACCATAAAGAGGGAGAGTACACTACTGCTACTGGCAGGGCATTCCATGAACTCACAACCCGCTGAGTAAAAAATCTACCCCTAAAATCTGTCCTATACCTACCACCCCTTAATTTAAAGCTGTGTCCCCGAGTAACAGCTGACTTCATTAGCGGAAAAAGGTTCTCACTGTCAACCCTATCTAAACCCCTAATCATCTTGTACACCTCTATCAAATCTCCCCTAAACCTTCTTTTCTCCAATGAGAAAAGCCCCAAGTGCCTCAGCCTTTCCTCATACGATCTTCCTACCATGCCAGGCAACATCCTGGTAAACCTCCTCTGCACTCGTTCCAATGCCTCCACAACCTTCCTATAATATGGCGACCAAAAATGCACACAATACTCCAGATGAGGCCGCACCAGAGTCTTATACAACTGTAAAATGACCTCAGGACTCCGGAACTCAATTCGTCTACCAATAAAGCCCAGTACACCATATGCCTTCTTCACAGCACTATTTACCTGGGTTGCAACTTTCAAAGATCTGTGTACATGGACACCAAGATCCCTCTGCTCATCCACACTACCAAGTAGTCTACCATTAGCCCAGTAATCTATCTTCTTGTTACTCCTACCAAAGTGAATGACTTCACACTTAGCTACATTGAATTCCATTTGACACTTTCTTCCCAGCTCTGCAACTTATCTATATCCCGCTGTAACCTGCCACATCCTTCTTCGCTGTCCACAACTCCACCGACTTTCGCGTCATCTGCAAACTTGCTCATCCAGCCTTCAAGCCCCTCCTCCAGGTCATTTATAAAAATGATAAACAGCAATGGCCCCAAAACAGATCCTTGTGGAACACCGCTAGTAACTGCGCCCAAAGATGAACCTATCCCACCAGAATGTGATAGAGTTATAAAGAACCCCTTCACAAATGCCCTCCTGTTCATAAAGTTTGCTGAGACTCATTGATCCTCACTGTAAGAATCTCTCCCCAAACTCAACTCAACTAGCTCTTTCTACAAAAAAAATGAGTTTCATAAATATAATAGCTCAACAATTTCATGTAAATCCGCTTTTATGGACATACAGATGTAGTTCCTTGTTCTGACATCTCCCAATTTCCTATTAAGTTCAGTCTAACAGTCCCAGTCGTAAAAAGCTTTGGATATTCTGTTCCCAATCATTCAAACTGTCGTCATGTCTCCCTACTGCCATTAAATGATATTCATTTCCCTCAATGTATAGAATAATTTCCTCAGTCTATTTTGAGAATACAATACACAGTGAGATAGAGTGCGTTTCATTCAGCTTTTGAACCCATTATTCCCTGATCAATTGTCTCCTTTATTCCACATATTGACCCGGTCAGGAAACAGTTTGATATCGTCTTCCTCACAGAATTAGGCCTGATGGTTAATGTTTCATGAAGCACCATGACTATCCCTGGGTATATCCTGACCCATGGATAGGAGAGATCCACCAGTGTTTGGGATACCGTGGGATATCGTGGGATATACTCGGGAATGGAATCCCTAGACCTTCCCAACGTTGATTCCAGAAACCGGGAAATCTCTAGGAAACAGTTCAGAAATGGTCAAGGAAATCGCCTGATGATGGCTATCTACCGGCCCACAGCACCCCTCAGTAATAACTCAGTTCCCCATGATGTTGACAATAAAATGGAGGAAGCACTGAGGGTGAAGAGGACACAGTATGTACTCTGGGGGTGGGACTTCAATGATCATCACCAGGAGTGTCTTCACACCTATCACTGATCGAGCAGGGCGAAGCCTCAAATACACAGCAGTGGAATTGTGGGAAGTGATGGGGGAACCAACAGAAGTGAAACATTCTCAAACCCATTGTCACTGATGTATCTGTCCTTAACAGTCTCTGCAAGAGCACCCAGTACATAGCCGTGGAGCAGGGAAAGTTTCATCCTCATATTGAATACAGCACCCACACTGGTATGCGGCACCACCTCCTGCAAAGTAGGAGACACTTCTTAATGACCGAGTAAATGGAAACTGGATATCCAACTGGACACTGTTGCCGAACAGCATATGCTGCATCAAAAGCCTTCCCTTCATCATAAAGTCAGAAGTGAATAGTTCACTGATGTAACCAAAATATTCAGCACAATTCACAACTTCACATCTACTCAACTGAGACCTTCGAATGTCTTAAACAGGAACATATTTTTAAACAGGAACATTCAGTCATTCGAGGCTGTTACTCAGCAATTGGAGCAGATTGTTTAATCTCTCAATCCTGTAACACAGGAAATGTAAGGGGATTTTGAGCCCTTTAAAACTGCTACATGGGAATACGGGGAGGACGGGTGACTGAGCCGTGAGCAGCGATACATTAGGGAGAAATCAGTCTTTATCAGTTTCGCAAAAAATAAAGACTGCAGTGACACAGTGACCAGCGCTGGTGTCTCAGCTATTTGCGAACAATATCAATGTTTTAGACACAACGAAGATTTTGATGTAGTTGTTTGGCGGTGGCAAGGTGAGGGGTTGGGTATTTTGAGCTGTGCAACAAGAGGATGCCCTTTTTCCGAGAGGCCATCTGTGCTTTCTACATGGAGACATGAAGACGATTGGAATGGCTGTCTCATTCTGAATGAAGAGGATGTGGTTGCTTCCAGGACAGGTTGCTGCATTTATCAATGGAGTTAGAGATGGAGGGTCCAATCGTAAGAATTAGAACTTAAAATAAAGGCATTGCCAGATCAGCTGAAATCGTTATTTCTGTCTCATTCTCAAACCACCTCACAGAACCAGCCCAGACACAATAAACCCAGAGGTGATACATGTTCAGCACAGAGAATTGTGTAGACCAATGTCTGCTCAGTCCAACTAGCAACCTGTCGAGGGCGGAAAACTGTCAAGATTACGCCAGGGTATTAAATTATAAAAGTGAGAGTGAGGTCTGCAGATGCCGGAGATCAGAGTTGAGAGTGTGACCCTGGAAAAACACAGCACGTCAGGCAGCTTCCGAGGTGCAGGAAAATCTCCAAGATTTTCATGCTCCTCGGATGCTGCCTGACTCATTGGCTTTCAAAACCTCCAGCACGGGAAGCTGTGCAGTCCATAGCTCTGCATTGATCTATAAACCCAGATTTGATATCTATCCAGTACGGGTACCTGTGCAGACCACAGCAGAACATTGATCTATAAACCTGGACGAGATATTATCCCAGAACCGGGGGTTACGCAGACCACAGCTGTGCCAGTCTAAACCCGGACTAGATATCTGCACTGTACCGGAATCTATGCAGACCACAGCAGTGTATTGATCATTAAACCCGGACTAGATATCTGTCTAGTACTGGGAGCTATGCAGACCTCAGCAGTCCAATCATCTATAATCCTGTACGAGATATCTGTCCACCACCGGGAGGTATGCAGACCAGAGGAGCGATGATCTGCAAACACTGATTGGATATCTGTCCAGCACAGGAAACTGTGCAGACCACAGCAGTGCAATTGTATACAGAACAATGTTGGGAAAGCACTCCGGAAGAGGTTAAGTTTGAATTTTCTGACCCTTTCTCGAACGTTCAATCTTTCTTTGATGTACTATTCCAAATTACAATGGGAACGGACAGTAAACTCCTGAAGCAAACCCAATGACAGCAAGCAGGGGCATCGACATCTCGTTTTGTTAATATCTCAGGAACAGCATTGCAAGAAATCGGTCGAAACTGCCCTGAGACTCGAAAGTCATTCTTTGAACAGGGAACCAGCTGTGTGATTTCCTACAGATGGCAGCAGATTCAAATTTTCCAACGGAGAACTCATCTGCTCCGTTCATTATTTCTTTTTCTCTTTTTTACACGTTGTTAAGCATTTTATCCCCAAAATGTATGTTTTAACGTTGCGCCAGTGGGATTAGGAGGAGGTCAGTTCCAGACTGGACTTTGGTTTTGGAAGGTGAGGACTCAAGATTTAGAGCACAGTGCGGCCTGGTGACTGAGCCCGAAGCGGTCTGCAGACAGAGCCAGGTGCGGTCTGGTGACTGGGCCTGAAGTGGTCAGGAGACTGGGCCTAGTGAAACCTGGAGACGGATGCCAGTGTGGTCTGGAAACATGGTCTGGTGTGTACCGGAGACATGACATGGTGTGATATGGAGATTGGCATTGCTGCAGTCTGGAGACTTGGCCTGGTGTAGCCTGGACACTTGAGCAATATACAGTCTGGTAACTGGGCCTGGTGCAGTCCGGAGAACGCACCTGATGGGGTCTGCAGTCTGGGCCCAGTGCGAGCTGGAGACTCGGCTCGTTGTGGTCTGAAAACTGGGCATGGCGTGGGGTGGACAGACTGGGTCTGGTGCCTCGTCCCATTGCAGACTGTGGACTGGGCCACTATGGCCTGGAGATTAGGCCAGGTGCGGTCTGGAGACTGGGCCCGATGGAGCCTGGGACCAGTGCAGTCTGGAGACGAGGTACGGTGCGTTCTGGAGAGTGGTGCTGTGCAACTTGGTGACTGGGCCCATTGCCCCCTCGAGTCTGGGCTAGTTGCAGTCTGCAGACTGAGGCCAGTGTGGTCCGGACACTTGCATGGAGAGTGTGTCCGGTGTTGCCTGGACATTCGGTCAGAAGCAGATGGAGACTGGATAAGTTGCGGCCTGGAAACCTTGCTGGTTGGGGCCTGGAGACTTGGCCCCATGCAGACAGAATTCTGGGCCTGTTGTGTTCTGGAGACCGGCCCCTAAGCGGTGTAGAGACTAGGGCTGGATACAGAGACCTTCTTTCATTTGGACAATGGCGTGAAACTGCTTGGAGACTGGTGCTGGCGCTGCCAGGAGACTGGGCCTGGTGTAGACAGGACACTGGGCCTGGTGCGCCTGCAGACTGGGCCCAGCATCGTCTGGAGACTAGGCCATGTGCAGGCTGGCGACTGGGACTGGTGTGCTCTTGACACCAACCTGAGGCGTCCAGTGGAGCCACTGGAGTCAGGGTCTGTTGCAGCCTGGAGTTTCGTCCTGATGTGGTCTTGAGTCTCGGCATGGTGAGGTCGAATGACTGTGTCTAGGTTGGTCAAAACTGTTCGTCAAGCACGGTCTGGAGACTGGGGCTAGTATGACCTGGAGACTGGGGACATTGTGCTCTCAATATTGGCCCATCGCACGCTGGAGCAGCCCATCACGGTCTGGAGATTGGGCCCGGTGCGGCCTGGCGACTGGGGTTGCACTGGTCTGGAGACTCTGCCCTGAACAGTTTTGAGACTGGAACGCGTGTCATCTGATGACTGGGACCAGTCTAGTCTGCAAACTGGACCCAGTGTGTTCTTGCGACTGGGCCCGCTGCAGCTTGGAGGCTGGACCCAGAGTACTCTGGAGACTGGGACTGGAGACAGTGCATAGCACAGCTTGGAGACTGTAGCCAATGTGTACTGGTCACTGGCCAAGTGCAGCCTCGAGACTAGACGCAGCACGCTCTGTTGACTGGGCCCAATGTGGTTTGGAGACTGGCCCCTGTGCAGTCTGGAGATTTGCCTGGGGCTGCCTGTTGACTGGGCCGAGTGCATTCTGGAGATTAGTTCTTGAAACTTGGTCCAGTGTTGTCTGGCGAATCATCTCAGTGCGGCATGAAGACTGCACTTGGGGTTGCCTGGCGACTGGGCCCTGTGCGTTCTGAAGATTGATTCTGGAGACAGGGTTCAGTGCTGTCTGGCGAGTGAGCCTGGCGTATTCTGGAGACTCCACCTGGTGTGTTCTGGAGCCTGTGCGCAGTGCATCCTGGAGATTGCGGTTGGTGTGATCTGGATACTGGCCTGGTACAGCAGGGAGACTGGGCCAAGTGCAGTTTGGCGACTGGAACTGGTGCGGTGTGGAGACCGGGCCCGTGCCCTCGAAAGACTCGGCCCGATGCATTCAATAAGATCGTAGCTGGTCTGATCTCCAGATATCCGAATCCAAACTAGTCCCACCTGCCAGTACCTGGCCAATATCCCTCCAAATCGTTCCTGTGCATATGTACATCCAAATGCCTTTAAATGTTGCAATTGCAGGAGCCTCCACCACTTACTCGGACAGCTTATTCCATACACATATCACCCTCCATATCCACCCTATTGTTTTTAGAGATTACAGATATCTCCTTCCAAATTTGTTTCTCAATTTTCCTCTGAGTATTAGGGAGTTTATAATAATGCAATCATAATAAGATAATAATTCATTTCGTATTTCTCAGTTTAACCCAAATAACTTCTGTGGATGAATCTCTGGGAATAACAGCCCTCACTACAACTGTAATCCTATCCCTTACCAAATAAACTACTCCCCCTCCTGTCTTGGCTCACTTTCTATACTTCCTATAGCATTTGTGTCCTGGAATATTAATCTGCCAGTCCTGTCCATCCCTGAACCATGTGTCGGGTAAATGCGATGATATCCCAATCCCATGTTCCATTATCCTGACTATGCCCTGAGTTCATCTGCCTTTCGGGGCGGCACTGTGGCTCAGGGGTTAGCCCTGTTGCCTCATAGGGCCAAGGACCCGGGTTTAATTCCCACCTCTGGCAACTGTCTGCGTGGAATGACAAATTCTCTGCGTGGGTTTCCTATGGTTTCCTACAGTTTCCTCCCACAATCCAAAGATGTGAACCTTAGGTGCATTGGCCATGCTAAACTGCCCATGCAAATGTAAATTGTAAATATCATGAAATGGGTCAGGGTGGGTTACTCGTTGGAAGGTCAATGTGGACATGTTGGGCTGTAGGGCCTGTTTCCACACAGTAGGGAATCCAATAATTCCCTGTTGGGCCCCTTGCATTGAAATAAATGACGTTCAATTTGTCAGTCCTACCTTGTTCTCTGCTTTGTCCCTGACTATTTGACTCACCTTTGTTCTCAACTGTTCCAATATAAGATTGAAGTCTTTCCTCACTATTGCCTTGGGTCTCACTCGCTCACCCCAACTTACCACTTCAATCCTCCCGAGCAGCTCTAGCAGATCGCCCTGCCCGTATATTACTCTCCTTCCGATTTAAGTAAAATCCGTCATTTTTGTACAGATCACCTCTGCGCCAAATCAGCTTCCATTGATCCAAAAATTTGAATCCTCCCATACACCAGCTCCGCAGCCACGCATTTATATGCTCGAGCCTCCTATTCCCGCCATCACTAGGTCGAAGCACCGAGAGTAGTAATCCAGATATTACTACTCTCGAGGACCTCTTTTGTAACTTCCTGCCTCATTCTCTGTGATCTCCCTTCAGAATCTCAACATTTTTCGTTCCTGTGTCATTGGCCCAAATGTGTATAATGATCTCCAGCTAGCCCCTCTCTGCCTTGAGAACATTCTGCACTCTCTCTGAAATATTCTTGTCCCTGGCAAAAGGGAAGCAACACACCATTCTAGGTTTTCGCTGCTATCCCCAGAAATGTCTGTCTTTACCTCGAACTATTGAGTCCCCAAAGACAATCGATTGCATGAAACCCAGCATGCCCCGCATCACATTGGAGCCATTCCCAATAACAAAAATGTGGCTGTTCGTGCTCCGTTCCCCAAATAATCCATCACACCCTACATTTTACAAAACAACATACATGCTCGAAATGTAGATAGCCACAGAAGACTCCTGCACTACTTCCTTGCTTCTCTTACTCTTGCTTCGAGTTACCCCATCTATATGACTGCATCTGCGACTTTCCCACTTCGTTTAACTGTCGTCTATCACATCCCCTTGCTCTCGTAAGTTACTCATTACCATTAACTGCCTCTTCAAGTGATCGCATTTGGTTCACATTTATTGCAGATATAATCCTCAGTAACCCGTCAACACTCCTTAAACTCCCACATCCGACAAGAAGAGCATGTCGCTCTACCAAGGGCCATTTTTGCTTCTTTCAATCTACAGACACAGGAAAGTAGCACTATCTTATTCATCTACCAAACACTGCTCCAGGGTTTAATTCATACTTATGGCTTATATTTTAAGTTAATCAAGAGGCATCGCTCATTAAAACATATAATCAATAAAGAACTCACTCTACTGACTACTGTAGACTTATTTTAATGTCACACTTCTATTTATCTGTTTCTGTCTTGTGACCTCTCCCAACAGGTTCTGCCGGATCAGTTTTGCATTTCAATGATTTTTTTAAAAATCCCACATGCGCTCTGATGTTCAGCAATACATGAATTCAACAGAAAAGGCATGAATTGCAAACTCTGACAGTTAGCAAAGAGGGTCCCTCTCTCTCTCTCTCTCTCTCTCCCTCCCTCTCTCTCTCTCTCTCTCTCTCTCTCTCTCTCTCTCTCTCTCTCTCTCTCTCTCTCTCTGTCTCTCTCTCGCTCGCTCTCTCTCTCTGTCGCCTGCACGGACCTCTCCATGTTCTTCCCTTTTGTGTTCATCTCCATTTTAAAATTGCTTCAGATTTGTCATTTTCCTCCAAATTTACAAACCAATGCAACAACATATAAAACAGCAATTGCTGCTCTTCGAATTGGAAGGAATCACATCCATCACTTAAAACACCTCAAAAAAGGAGCAGCTATAACAGCCACCTTAGATTATGCATGAGCTGAGCGCTATCTTATTGCCTCTGTACAAGGCATCGTGGAGATAACATCTGATGTATTGAATACAGTTTTGATACCCGAACGTGAAAGAGAGATTAATTTCAAATCTTTTCAAAGATATTTACTCATTCTTGTGATGAAGGCATCATGTTACGAAGAATAAACAGTTAAGGCCTAAGAATGAGGGATGTTCTTATTAACCATTGAGTAGAGTGCGAGGAGAAAATGATGACTGCAAATCTTGGAGATCAGAGCTGAAAATGTGTTGCTGGAAAAGACTGCAACTGATAAATGATTAATTGGATTAATCTGGAAATGTAATTTAAGAATAAGTCACATTCATTTTCACACGAAATTCCAAAGTCATTAAAAATTGTATTTTTTAATTACGTAAGCACCATAAATATATATCTTAAAAGAAAGTCAGGCTATTATCTCAAAGTGCAGATGACCTTGATCAGATGAGATAATGAGCGAAGTAGTTCCAAATGCGTTTGATTTGGATAATTGTGAGGTGTCACATTTTGGTAGGTTAAACAGCGCAGGACTTATACAGTTAATGTTTGGGCCCTGGAGACTATTGTTGAACAAAACGTTGCAGGGTGATAGTTCGTTGAAGATGGAGTCACCAGAAGACAGGGCGGCGCAGAAAGTGTTTGGTACACTTGCCTTTATTGGTCACAGCATTGAGTATGGAAGATGGGACGTCATGTTGCGTCAGAACAGGACGTTGATGAGGCCACATTTAGAATATTGTGTTTAATTCGCTTCACTCTGTTATATGAAGAATGTCGTTAAATCTGAGACAATGCAGAAAAGATTTGAAATGATGTTGCTGGGACTGGAGGGATGGAAAAAGGGAGAGAATTCAAACTGAGGTGTTTTTACAGTGGAACATAGGAACCTCAAAGGAGACATTATAGAGGTTGATAAAATCATCAGAGGCATGGATCGTATGAATAGCCAGGGTCTATTTTCTAGAGTTGTGGAGTCCACAAATACATGGCAAAGTATTGCAGCAAGAAGGGAAAGGTTTAATAGGTACAGGCACCTATTTCAAGCAAAATGTGGTGCATGTGTGGAGTGAGCTGATTGAAGAAGTGGTGGAGGAAGGTAAAATTACAACATTGAAAATGAATCTGATTTTTTATATGAATAGGAAGAATTTAGAAGGATATGGAATACCGCTTGCAAATTGGACTGGATCAGATTAGGATTTATTGTCTGCGTGAATTTGTGGGACCACAGGGACTGTTTCTGTGCTGTATTATTCTGTAAGGATGAGGAAAAATTTTAAAAGGGTCTTTGGAGTGGGAATTTGCTTCACCAGAATTTGCTTTTCTACTCTTTCCTGTTGACATTTATTTAAAACTGTGTTAGTTAAATATCTGACAGAGAGTAAGTCATGAATAATGTGATACTTAACGGAAAGTGGAGTTGAGGCCATAAGACTAACAGCCACAATCTCAATGTCTGACAGAGAAGCTAAAATGTGTTTTATGACCTACTCCTATTGCTCAGTCTTATATCCAAATTTTCCATTCAGCCCCGCAAACCAGCAGACTGGAGCAGTTGGAGGCCACATACTTCCACAGCCTAGTGCACAGAAACAGATGAGACCATTCAGCCTCTCACGATTGTCGCACATGCTATGGACAATTTATGAAATATATTGTAAAAATGTGGCCCTTCATCTCTCTTTACAGAGCTTCCCCTCTCTGCAACATGTGCTTCATTTTTCTTGGTCATGTGTAGACCCAGATTCATTGTTACTGCAGCCCCCATACTTCACCCAGAGATGGCACGCAAAATATTGTGGTCCCGCTGAATACAACATTCAAAAACAGCACCTCCAGTAAAATATCACTCAAAACGTGCCTGAAACAGAATGTAAGAAGATCAGAAACAGGAACTCGTTTCACCTCAAGCGTGATTTGCCCTTTACGACCATTGTGGATGATATGCTCTTGGTCTCAAATCCTCTTTCATACCCAATTCTTCATAGCCCTCACCACTCTGACAGGTCAAAGGTCGTCTAACCCCTCTACAAACACTTCCAGTAATTAGCTCCCTAATTCTCTGGAATAGAGAATTCCTGACATTCACTACCTTACTTTTGAAGAAAATATTCCCTAATTCCACAGCATGACCTATTGATACGAATAAAAGAGGTGACCACTAGACCTCACTAAGAGCAGGTGGCCCTAATATAAAGGAAGTATTTGACTGAGAAATGCATGAATGACCATTAGCAAATTGCACTTCTCGCGAATCGATTGTCAGCTCCCCACTGTTTCGAATGATTCACAACACAAGTGAAGATATTTATCATCTGCACGCATCAATAATTTCATCCGTGGACCATCTCTGCAGGAGGTCCTCAGGGCAGATTCCTCACCCCAGGCATCTCCAGTTTGTCATCGGGGCATCCTTACAGTCACTGGAAACAGGCCATTCAACCAATTGAGTCCACCGCGATCAGAAGGGATTTTTACTGAGGACAACATAAACTTCAGAACAAATTGTCATCCCTCAGTACTGAAGTAGTCTGTGTGCATGTGCAACAACATTTAGAAAAGATTCAATATTTTGCAGTTAAATTGTCGGCAACACTCGTGTAACAGAGCAACGCATGTTCATAATAAATGGAGGAGCTCGCTTAGTGTATAATTCTAGTTTTCGCAAGAATGTAGGAAAGCAATTCAACCTGTCAAAACTTTTAGACAAGAGAAAGGATAGCTCATTAAAACCCTCTGCCTGTTACACTGGAAGAGAAGGAGTTTCATCAGCTCCACATATCACTTAACCAGGATCGAAAAGACACCATTTCGCAACTGGAGTCACTTAGGAAGAGGAAGAGGCATTTAAGCCCTTCATTTCACTTACACAGGAACAGGAATGTGTCAGAGATGCTCCAAAGTCACAAACATATAGAGCAGGATGTGCAAAGGCAGACTGGCCCACTTGCATCCTCTTTGCTTCATTACTCGTAGTAAGATTGCTTTAATCTGGAATGGTTTTCTGGCAGTAGGAATGAAGCCAATCTTTTTAACCATTCTGCAAGGCGTCTTCCATCCCCAAGAAGACAGTCTCTTGGACTACACGGAGGTCAGAAATTGGTGGGGAATGGCTAACTGTTTCAGATTGAAGACGTTGTTGCGGCTGACAGGACTGTTTTGAACGTGTCGTTCAGTGCAGGATCACACAGGAACTGCACATTAAAGTGTTCAGATTTCCTTCATAGCCTGGACCTCTCTGTGAATCGACATGGGGGCTCTGCAGTGGCACAGAAACTGTACGGAATCAAACAACTAATGAAAAGAATGGAATTTCCATCCTATCGAGCTGTTTGGGACAGAATGAATGTCCATTCAAAATAATGAAGATTCAACTTTTCAATGTCTCACAGTATTACAAATTAAACACGAAGTTTCTTCACCCTTTCCTCGTGGTGCCATCATGCCAGGGTTAAGTCTGGTGAAACTCCTCAGCACTGCCTTGGTGACAAGATTTTTTAAATATAAATTTGATCAAAAAAGTACACAGTACACCAAATACTTTTTCCAAGCACTAACATTGAGAAAAATGTACTAATGCCGGCATTTCAATTATTTTGTATGAAGAGGCACATATCATTTAAATCTTTCCCCATAAGAATGATGCTGGTGTACTTTCACCAAGGACATGTAGGAACTTTTCATCAATAGCACTCCCAACCTCTCACAATATAATAAAAATAACTATGAATGATGATATTTGTTGTTCACATGTAAACAGTGTTTATACCTTGTGAACAGTTTTTGCCCAAACGCTGATCCTTTGGATGCCCAACACGCCTTCAATCCTGACAAAAAAAACACTACTCTGTTCATTTTCTACATTATCCAATTTATAATCCATATGGTATGTGTTCCACCACAATTAACCGATGGAGTCGAACATTCTCTACCCAGATGTACTCAACCATGTCACCCATCTTCTTAAAATGCAAATACTCCACCCCTACTATTTCTCACTTGTTGATGTCACGAGGGACAACCTCCACAAGCTCCAGCAGGTTTATCATAGATCATTTCCCTCTCCTGAATCGAGGCCGAATCTACCAGATCATATCATTATTCTATTAATATCTATTCGACACAATCCTTATGAAATTGTACAATATTTTACTCACAGCTGACATCAAGGTTTCCAGTATTTAATTTAATGTTTTCACTACCTTCCCTGTTTTAAATACTTAGGTTCAATACAGCTGCTTTCCATTCTGCAGAATCCTTTCCAGACTCGAACCCGTTTTGAAGAATAATCAGTAATACTTTCACGAGATCTATCGCCACCTCCTGGAATGTAGCTCATCAAAAGCAGCAACTGACCAAGGTCCAGTTCAGTTACACTTTCAAAAACATACATTTCATTGATTCTAATTTCCAGCAGTTCCTTATTTTATCATGCCCTTGATTTCTGGAACTTTGTTTCTGTACCTTTCCCTTTGGAGGTGGAACCAATGCATGCCTCTCAGAAAGCAGATGGCTTATGTCAGCTCGTGAATACATTGAATGACTGCTCTCCAGAGACGGTGGATATGTAACCCACTCTTGCCTACGAAAGTTCCAGACATGAAACAGTTCACTTCACCGTGAGTGTCAGCACAGTCCGGTCCCTGGTGTGTGACCACAGTTTAAACTGAACACAGCTCAGTTGCTACATTGTTTTTGAAACAAAGTGGTTTCACAATTTACATCTGAATGGTTCCAGTTTCGTGAAAAAAAATCCTCGATACCCCAGTTCGCAAAGTAAATTGCCCTGCTCTTCCCTATTTCAAGAGCTTCCCTTCTGTGTAGTCTTGGCTTCATTTGCTTACCATGGGTCCAAACACTCAGTAAATGCAGTGCCCAGAGTCGGATGACCAGACCCTCGGGTCTCCCTGAATGAACTCAGCAGCAGGCAACACAAACCCGGGAAATCCAAAAAACAGAGCCTTAATTGATATTTCAATGAAAGGAACAAGTCAATTCCCCACACGCATGGTGCACCCATTCTCTGCCTGGCTGAGAAAGCCGTTTCACCTCTGCACATTCCCACAGTAACAGTTCCTCTCTCAAAAGAAGCAGATGACAATGTAACATTACCTTAGTCTGCATCTCTACATCTATGAAGGCAGCACCAGTATTTCCAATAGATTTGGTCACCACATTCAGAGAAGAGATTGAGGGTATTCAAAATTCACTTTAAACAAGGAAGTACCGATATGAAAATGATATTCTGGAATGTGGGAAGAGCGGCAATGTTGGAATAACCTGTCGGTTTATTTTGCTTCCAGTTCATCATCACCAATCCCTTTGCTTTCTTTTCATCTCTCTCTCTCTCTCTCTCTCTCTCTCTCTCTCTCTCTTCTCTCTCTCTAATCATCCCTTTCTCTCTATCTCTCTCTCGATGGATTCTTCACATTTCGTTCAATTCAAACCTCCCTCCCCACAACTCCCCCACCCTTCTGCAACCCAAGTATCCCTGGTACCTGCATAAGTAATGTTGTTTTCCGGGTGCTTGCTGTTCTGATTTAAGGTTTACTGGAATGGAAACATTGTCTATTTTTTCTCCTTACAGAGGGTGCAATACCTGCTGAGATTCTCAAACAGTTCAGATCTCCAGCACTGGTAGTTCCTTGGTTTATTTCACGGGATATCAGCATCACTGGCAAGGGGAACTTTTGTTTTCCATCCAAATTGATCCTGTCTGCGAGACCATTTGTCAAGACGTCATAAAGCCAAACATATTGTGGTGAGTCTGAAGTCAGACTTAGTCCAGACTGGGCAATAATGTGTTTCATTTACAAAAGGCAATCAGCGAATTTATAAAAGACATTCTGTTGGTTTATAGATTCCATTCGTAAAATTAGATATCATTCCAATTTTTTTCATTTGAATTTATGCTCTGTCATCGGCTGCGATCGAATTTAAAATAATGCCGTTAAAGTCATCGCTTTCACCTCTGAATTACACGTCCAGTGACATTTCTATTCTTATACCTAGTCCCTCGTGTGAAATAACAGTAGAGTGAAGAACAAGTTTGTTGTTAAAATAATTGTAACTGCAAGAGTTGTCAGAAGATAACTGGAGCCGTAAAGTCTGAAGTGAACAAAGCGGTAGATCATTGTGATATCAGCAACAGGAGTGAGGCCGAGCTGGAGACTGGGGATATTTTTGGTGTGGACGTGGGCACGCTTTGTGACAGAGAGAATACGGAGACATAAAACAGTTCAGGGAGACGAAAGATTCTGAACAGTTTTGTTCCTTCTCAGAGGCTGCTGAAACGCATGGAAATGAATGGAGTTTGCGACTGGAAATGACGATAACTGTTTATGTATTTGCTAAATAACGAATAAACAAAACAGCAATAAACTTCGACATCGTTTTTAGAATTGACAGAAATAAGCTTAGCAGGAACACGGACAATGGTGAGGAAGTGTTCATAACCCGCCTGAATATTTCATCAGGACCACTTCCATCTGACACTCTCACCAGGTCCCTTCTAGACAAAGCTCTTAAAGAGCCCAGTATAAACTCCGGTCCATTGTTGAAACATTCCAGTCTATCATTCTCAGATTCTGACCCACTGTTGTCAGATTCCAGTCTGTTGTTCTTTGATTCTCTTCCTTCCTCTCTGTGTGGCTGCTTAGGTCAATCGTGTTGAGGATGACGTTGACGTGGTTGCTATGGGATACCAGTTTGAAGGAAGCACCTTATTAATAGAAGATGAAACCTTCAGTGTCACAGTTAGGTTTCTTGGAGCCGACCGTCAGATGCAGTCACTGAAAAAACAGTTCCAGTTCACACATTTTACCACAAAGCTTATATCTCTCAAAAATATTCTGTCTGCTCTGCATGCTGATATCTCAGAATATTAGGCTAATGGTGTGTCTGCAAATGTAAAGTTAGAGATGATGGAGAGAGGTGATGCTTTCTCTTAAAAACCTCGAAGATTCTACTGCGTTTTGGCAGGTTAGGAAGTGTTGGGTTCACGAAACGGTCTGCATCTTATCAATAGGCCTTCATCGTCCAGTTGTTTTATTAATTTATTTCTAACTTTAACATTTATCTTCCCAGAATTTAATGGCTTAGGTGGACGTAGGCTTTTATTAAGAGGTTCTTACAGTGGCGTAGGTGGTGTGGATATGGCCCGTTCCTTGTAGGCGTTGCGACCATGTGCAGTCGCGATCTTTTTCAGTGGAGGGATTGGCAAACTCTTGCAGAGCCAAAATTCTTATTTTCAGCTTTGTCCAGTTATTGCTGGTGTCTCAGTAGAGTTGGAAATCAATAAATCTCAAGTGTTGCTATACTGCTTCTCTGTAATTTCTCTAAGAATTGTCTTTGATGCTTTTCCCTCCTGGATAGGAGCAATACACGTGCGATAATCTGTTTTCTGAATTTGATTTTCACATTGGAATGTTTATACGTGGTTACCATATTGGATCTGTTACTGTTTAATAGTAAATAATCTATTATTCTCTGAAGTTTTCCAATGGAATTACCTTATTCAAAGTACATCTTACTTTTGTTGTAGTTTTTTCTACAGTGTTGGATTTAATTTGTTTTGCTTCATGTCAAATATTATGACCAACCGAATTGCATCGGAAACACATCATCTCACATTTGGTTGTAGAACAAGAAAACTATCAGATCAAGAATACCTTCATCGTGAATTTTGAGGAGGTCTACCTGATCCATTACAAGAGGGATAGATATTCATGGTTTCCTTGGATAATTACTTAATGGACTTCATGTTGCAGAAATACAGTGTTTGACAGTGGAATAGGACGAGCTGGAGTTGTGATATATCAAGAGTTATATCGGATACTTAATCCAGCTCACAGATCTCGCCTGGCTAATTATAAACACAAATGAGACATCTGCTCAGTCTGGAACACTGTGCAGACAAAGCTCAGTGCAACCCAGCAATCTGTCCAGGATGGATCACTGTACAGCCCTCATCAGTCCTCGAGTTAGCTGTCCAACATGGGGAGCAGTTCAGACCACACCGGTGCACTGATTTCTAAACCCAGAAGAAAGGATCTGTCCAGCATGGGGAGATATGCAGACCACACCACTGTCTTGCTCTAAAAACGCGGTTAAGGTATCTATTCAGTATGGACAGTTGTGCAGTGAACATTACTTCAGTTTGCTGCAGAAGTGCGTCCGGTGTCAGAGATGGATGGGGGCTGCTGGAAGGTGACTGTCGTGATATATTTGGGCAGCGGCTGACCCGATACACTACACGTGTCTCATCTCCCACCCATCCTCTTCCTGTAACCAAAAAGACTAAGGTGTGCTGCTAAAGTAAAGCTTTTCTATGTCATTTTTGTCTTGTGATTGGTGAAAAATTACAATCATTTTGTTCCGTTATTATTGTAACGTTTTATGTGATTATTTGAAATAGAGCAGATCAGAGAAGTATTAGAAGTTACTTACCTCATAATGCTGCATAAACTAATAAAAAACTTAATAAAGTAAAGATATCTGGGCAGATGATGTGCTGCAGCAGTGTGATGTGGGAACTGATTCATCACATAATGAACTTCAGTGACCACATCTGTAGCAAGTGTTGGTCGGAGGAGGTAATCCGGCTCGGAATCGACAGTCTGGAATTTTAGCTTCAAATTCTGTGGCACTCCCGGGCGAGGCAGCGTTAACTATACACTTTTGGAACAGTACAGACCTGTATTGATTCATGATTTCCTCCTGAACCGACGTGGAACCAGAGTTCTAGCGAAACCCATAAATCGCACAGTGAGCAGGACTTTAACCTCGTGAGTTCGGGGAAAGGAAAGGGAAAACCACAGGAACTATGATGGTAACTAAAAAGGTAAGCAGCAGGTGAGCGTGTGTGGTGGATGGTTTAATTTCAGGAGGCAGTCACACGTGGAACATTACATGTTTCAAATTCAGTTAGTGATCAGTGATAACTGTGTGTGATTGCAAGTGAGGCAGGCAAGGTGATCCTGAGTTCAGGAATGGAGGAGGATCTAGACCTTATCCACCAGGTATGAAATGCTTGCTCCCTTGTGGATATCGAAGGGGGATGGGGGAAGGTGAACCAGCTGAGCACGGCACCATGGTGCAAAAGGACATTCAAGAGGGGGAGCAAAAAGAAAACTGGTAATTAAATGGGATGCGATAATTAGTGGGATAGATAGTATCCTTTGCTAACTGGAGCAGAATCGGACCCAGAAAGTGTGTTGCTTCCCAGTACCAAGGTGCAGCATATCTCCTTCCAGCTTGAAAGATATTGGAACTGGACCGAGTGGAATCAATTGTTGTGGTCCACGTTGGGACTAACAACATAGACAAGGCCGGGAAGGAGCATCAGTTTGGGGATTATCAAGCACTACGAGCAAAATTATGGGACAGGTCCTCAAGGGTTATATTCTCCAGATTACTGCCCGAGCCACGAGAAAATTTGCTGATGGTAAAGAAAATTAGGGATGGAAACGTGCCTAAAGGAGCCGTGTTCTAAAGAGAATTTCCATTTCATTGGGCATTGGCTTCAGTTTTGGAACAGTAGAGACATGTATTAATTCATGATTTCCTCCTGAACCGACGTGGAACCAGAGTTCTAGCGAAACCCGTAAATTGCACGGTGAGCAGGACTTTAACCTCGTGAGTTTGGGGAAGGGAAAGGGAAAACCACAGGAACTATGATGGTAACTGAAAAGGTAAGCAGCGGGTGAGCGTGTGTGCTGGATATTTAATTTCAAGGCACACTACGAAAGAAGTAAAAAGGAGTGATAACTAGTGAGATATTCCTAGAGTATGTAGACATCATTGGGGGAGGAAACAACATAAGGACACTTTCACTGAATGTTCGTATTATTTGCAACAAGGTAAATGACCTAACAGTGAAATTATCGTGAATGAAAATGAGTTAGTAGCCATTATGGAGACATGGTTGCAGGATGGTCATGACCAGGAGTTTAATATCCAGGGGAATCAGTAAATTTGGAAAAACAACCAATAAGACAAGGGAGGTGGCGTCCCTCTGATGTAAACCGATGACATCAGAGTGATGCTAAGAGTTGATATAAATTCTATGGAGAATAAGATTTTAACCATTTGGGTGGAAATTAGAATTTCATTGAACAAAGAAAAATCACTGATAGGCACAGTCTTTTAGCCACTAAATAATAACATCACTTTTGGGCAGGAAACAAACAAAGAAAGAACTTATGCTTGTAAAAATTGCATGGCTGCTTTCATGAGGGATTTTAATCTACATTTCAATTGTTCGTACAAGCTCGGTCAGGGTAGCCTTGAGGAGGAGAGCGTTGGGTTTATGGTTGATAGTTTTCTAGAACAATGTGTAATGGAACCGACAAGAAAGCAAGCGATCTTCGATCTGGTCCTGTGTAATGCTATAGGAATAATGAATTTCCTCAAGGTTAAGGATCCTCTTGGAAGGAGCGATCTCAGTCTGGTTAAATCTAGAATACAGTTGGAGCGGATGAAGGTAAAATGCAGTACCATGATCAAATGCTTAAACGAATGAGACAGCAGTAGGATGTGGGAGGTCTGAGCTAAGGTAGTTTGGAAACAAAAAATTTAAGTTGGGACAATTAACAAACAGTAGAGGAATTTCAAGCTTTTTTCTTAGTAATCAGCAAAAATATCTCCCACTGTAAAGGGAGGACTACACGAAAAGTGAACATCAGCCATGGGTTTCAGAGGAACGAAGCGAGGCTGTCAATTGAAAGAGGACACATACAAAGTGGCTAAGAGCAGCAGGAAAAAGAAGTCTTGGAAAACGATAAAGATCAGAAGAAAACCACAAAAAGACCCATAGGGAACGTGAAAAAAGCACAGAATACAACGACAGATAGCAAAAGTTTCCATCAACATATAAAAATAAAATAAAACGTGGAGATTTTAAACGTTGGTCCATTGTGCTGAGCCTAACAATAATCTGTTATAATATCATTTTCATTGAGTGTGACAGACAGGTGTTCTACACGAGGCCGAGCTAGATTCCTAGCACTACCTTACCTCGTCATTAACTACCCACCCAACCCCTTGGTCTCCCTCTCATTCAGTGCCAGCCCAATTCTCCCAACCATCATGGAGGTACTCACCATTCCGATTGCTCGGATGCCCCTGGATATTCCGTGATCCCTGTCACTGGTGCGCTCTTTAAAAGCACAATCGGCAAACGGTTGACATTCAATTCCGGAGCTGCCGAGGACACCGCAGTCCGTGCATCGCAGATAAGGAACAATTACGCCACGACTTGTTGACAGGGGGACAGAGGTCTAATGGATAGTCCCAGAGGAGGATGATTATTTTCCCATACGAGGCCACACCACCAAACCCGCCGAGGATGGTCTCAGCTCACCACCCAACCGAGTGCATTATCTGTGGTCTGAATTTTTTTCCAGCAATACAGAACAAGTACGAAAAACCTTTCCTGCTCTGTCTCGATAAGTATCAACATATTCTCCCTGCTCTCTCACACTCATTGCATATCTGTTAAAACACCAACCCCAAACAATGCTCATGCTCCACCACTCTCACAACTGCATGCAGCATCTTGCATCTCTTACTCTCATCCCTCAACGACCACCCACCCCACCCCCCGACCCCCGCACTGCGCACACTAGTAACACTGCATGGACACAACACTGCAGACTGAGTTACTCTGGACACCTCACCGTGCCCCTCGAAACACCTGTACCAGCACTAACAGCATGGACACCCACTTTCTCCCTCAGTCCCTCTCTCCTTTCACACATTCCAGAAGAAACAATCTTTTGAAGGTTAGAAAGAACCATGCCGGGTGGTTGATAGCTCAAAATCTCTTCCCTCACACCCTATCCCAGCGCCATGTTGGGAAGACACTGCCACGAGCCAGAGAGGACCATAATGACTCGCCTGGAGATTGTGAAACATCTTTGTCCCACCACCTGAGTAAGGAGCAATGTTCAGTTAAACGCATGACTCAATTTAACACAGACACTTTCCTCTTCCTCGGCACAACCTCAAAGTTATAGACCTCATTCAACCTACCTTTTGTATTGAGCTGGGACAACTGGAATCTCCACCATCTTGTTAACCAGGCCGGTGGAGTCACGACATTTTGTCTTCACCATTTCCCATGCAGGAAGCACGGATGCTCCCTCCTGCACCTCCTCCTGTAAACAGCTCAGGTACTGAAACTAAGCAGCTATATTTACTGCTCTCACCCCTTGTCCTGATACCTTCACATCTGTGCTCATATACAACCAGCACCCTCTGCTCCTGCAACTCCATTTTGAATGTACATAGTATCGTTAAATTGTCTTTCAATAGTCCTCTTACCAAAGTGCACAATCTCACACTGCTGTGCATTGATCTTCATCTGTTGAATACCTGAACACTTCACTAAATTGCCGCTGTCCTGTTCAACACTGTTCTCCAGAAACTGTGCAATTCTTCAAAGCATTGAGATGGCCAGAGAGTCAAAGTCCAAACTGACACAATGAATTCCGGATACACTCACTCGTGCAAGAATGTGAAATAATGCTATCGTCCCATGGAGTCAGTCAAATATTGACATGCTTTCAAAGGAGAAAATGTGTTGCTGGCAAAGCGCAGCAGGTCAGGCAGCATCCAAGACGCAGGAGAATCGACGTTTCGGTCATGAGCCCTTCTTCAGGAAAGCCCTGAAGATGGGCTCATGCCCGAAACGTCGTTTCTCTTGCTCATTGGATGCTGCCTGGCCTGCTGCGCTTTTCCAGCAACACATTTTCAGCTCTGATTTCTAGCATCTTCAGTCCTCACGTTCTCCTAGATGCTTTCCAAGGAGCAAGTGACATCCTGACACACTCCAGACAGAGTGATAGAAATATTGACAATCCACGGAGCAAGAGGAATCCTGATAGGCGCCCCTTATCTGAATTGGCATCAATATATTTATGTGGACAGATCTTTGCGTCTGTGTGGGGCACGTCTGACAGTCTGTGTTATTCAAACTGATGCAATGCTACCCTCTGCTGGCCTCCACAGGCACTGTCACAGGCATTGGCGGAGGGTGGAAGCGAACAGAGATTCATTTGGAGGGGTAGTTGGGAGGGAAGCAGCTCACAACACTAATCAAATTGATTTGTTTTCCATGTACTGATGTAAATGTCTTTTAAACGTTGGAACTCTACCCACTTTCACCATTTCCTTCGGAATTTCATTCTTCACACAAGCCTGTCTGTGTGTAAAATAATTGCCCCTCATATCTTAGAACATAGAAGAATACAGCGCAGAACAGGCCCTTTGGACCTCGATGTTGCGCCGATCCAAGCCCACCAAACCTACACCAGCCCACTATCCTCCATATGCCTATCCAATGCCTGTTTAAATGCCCATAAAGAGGGAGACTCCACCACTGCTACTGTCAGGCCATTCCATGAACTCACGACTCGCTGAGTAAAGAATCTACCCCTAACATCTGTCCTATACCTGCCACCCCTTAATTTAAAGCTAAGCCCCTCGTAATAGTTGACTCCATACGTGGAAAAAGGTTCTCATGGTCAACCCTATCTAAACCCCTAATCATCTTGTACACCTCTATCAAGTCACCCCTAAACCTTCTTTTCTCCAATGAAAACAGGCGCAAGTGCCTCAGCCTTTCCTCATACGATCTTCCTACCATACCAGCAACATCCTGGTAAATCTCCTCTGCACCCGTTCCAGTGCCTCCACATCCTTCCTATAGTATGGCGACCAAAACTGCACACAATACTCCAGATGCGGCCGCACCAGAGTCTTATACAACTGAAACATGATCTGAGGATTCCGGAACTCAATTCCTCTACCAATAAAAGCCAGTACGCCATATGCCTTCTTCACCGCACGATTTACCTGGGTGGCAACTTTCAGAGATGTGTGTACATGGAAACCAAGATCTCTCTGCTCATCCACACTACCAAGTATCCGACCATTAGCCCAGTACCCCTTCTTTTGTTACTCTTACCAAAGTGAATCACCTCACACTGAGCTACATTGAACTCCATTTGCCACCTTTCTGCCAAGCTCTGCAGCGTGTCTATATCCCGCTGTAACCTGACACATCTATCCTCACTGTCAACAACTCCACCGACTTTCGTATCATCAACAAAGTTGCACACCCAACCTTCTAGCCCCTCCTCCAGGTCATTTATAAAAATGCCAAACAGCAATGCTCCCAAAACAAATCCTTGAGGATCACCGCTAGTAATTGCACTCCAAGATGAACCTTTACCATCAAATACTACCCTCTGTCTTCTTCCAGCCAGCAAATTCTTAATCCAAACCTCCAACTCACCCTCAATGCCATACCTCCGTATTTTTTGCAGTCGCCTACCATGGGGAAACTTATCAAACGCCTTACGACAATCCATATACACCACATCTACCGCTTTCCCCTCGTCCACCTCCTTAGTCACTTTCTCAACGAATTAAATAAGGTTTGTGAGGCACGACCTGCCCTTCACAAAACCATGCTGACTGTCCTTGATCACATTATTCCTATCCAGATGTTCATAAATCCTATCCCTTACAATTCTCTCGCAGACTTTGCCCACAACAGAAGTGAGACTCACTGGCCTCTAGTTACTCGGCTCATCCCTACTCCCCTTCTTGAAAAAGGGAATGACATTTGCTATCCTCCAGTATTCTGGCACTATTACTGTGGACAACGAGGACATAAAAATCAAAGCCATTGGCTCTGCAATCTCCTCCCTTGCTTCCCAGAGAATCCTAGGATAAATGCCATCAGGCCCAGGGTACTTATCTATTTTCATCCTTTCCAGAATTTCCAACACCTCTTCCCTACATATCTCAAAGCTGTCCATTCTAATTACTTGTGACTCAGTATTCACATCGGCAACAATGTCCTGTTCCTGAGTGAATACTGACGAAAAGTATTCATTCCGTGTCTCCCCAATCTCTTCAGCCTCCACACGCAACTTCCCACTCCTTTCCTTGACTGGACCTATTCCTACCCGAGTCATTCTTTTATTCCTGACATACCCATAGAAAGCCTTAGGGTTTTCCCTAATCCTACCAACTAAGGAATTTTCAGGTCCCCTCCTTGCTGCTCTCAGCTCGCTCTTCAGATCCTTCCTGGCTGCCTTATAACACTCAATCTCCCCAATTGAACCTTCACGCCTCATCTTTACATCGGCCGCCCTCTTCCCTTTAACAAGGGATTCCAATTCCTTATTAAAACACGGCTCCCTCACACGACCCTTTCCTCCCTGCCTGACAGGTACATATTTATCAAGGACACTCAATAATTGCTCCTTGAACAAGCTCCACATATCAATTACGTACTTGCCTTGAAGCCTACTTTTCCAAGCCACGCATCCTAAGACATGTCTCACCGCATCAAAAGTTCCCTGACCCCAGCTATAACTCTTGCCCTGCAGAGCACACTTATCCCTCTCCATCACTAGACTAAAAGTCACCGAATTGTGGTCACTGTCTCCAAAGTGCTCACCTACCTCTAATTCTAACACCTGGCCTGGTTCTTTACCCAGAACCAAATCCAGCATGGCCTCACCTCTTGTTGGCCTGTCTACATATTGTGTCAGGAAACCTTCCTGCTCACATTGGACAAACACCGACCCATCTCACAAACTCGAGCTATAGCTTTCCCAGTCAATATCAGGAAAGTTAAAGTCCCCCATAAAAACCACCTTATTACTTTCACTCTTCTCCTGAATCATCCTCGCATTCATTTCTTCTATGTTTCTAGGACTATTAGGAGGCCTGTAAAAAACTCCTAACAGTGTGGCTTCACCTTTCCTATTCCTAACCTCAGCCCAAACTACCTCAGATGGCGAGTCTTCATCCATCGTCCTTTCCACCGCTGTCATACTACCTTTGACAAGCAATGCCACACCTCCCCCTCTTTTACCCCCACCTCTGATCCTACTAACACATTTAAACCCTGGAAGCTGCAACAGCCAATCCTGTCCCTGTTCTACCCAAGTCTCCGTAATAGCCACAACATTGAAATCCCAGGTACCAACCCACGCTGCAAGTTCACCTACGTTATTTCGTATATTTCTTTCATGGAAGTATACACACTTCAAGCCACTTTCCTGTTTACAGGCACCCTCCTTTGAGATTGATGCCATGTTCCTAACCTCCCTACACTCCAGGTCCTGCACCTTAAAGCTACAGTCTAGGTTCCCATGCCTCTGCAGAGTTAATTTAACTCCCCCACCCCCAAGAGCACGAGCAAACCTCCTGCCAATGATACTGGTGCCCCTCAGGTTCAGGTGTAGACCATCCTGTTTATAGAGGTCCCACCTTCCTCAGAAAGAACTCCAGTTATCCAGACACCGGAATCCCTCCCTCCTGCACCATCCCTGTAGCCACGCATTTATTTGTTCTCTCTCCCTATTCCTCGAATCTCTATCACGTGGCACGGTTAACAAACTAGACACAACAACTCTGTTTGTTCTAACTCTGAGCTTCCAACCTAGCTCCCTGAAAGCTTGCCTAACATCCTCAGCCCTCCTCCTACCTATGTCGTTTTTGCCAATGTGGACCTCGACTTCGGGCTGCTCCCTCTCCCCCTTAAGGACCCGGAAAACACGATCAGAGACGTCACGTACCCTTGCACCTGGGAGGCATAATACCAAACGTGAGTCTCTCTCGCCCCCACAAAACCGCCTATCTGTGCCCCGAACTATCGAGTCCCCAATTACTGTTTCTCTGCTCTTCTCCACCCTTCCCTTCTGAGCAACGGGGAAAGGCTCCGTGCCAGAGGCCTGAACCCCATTGCTTCCCCCTGGGAAGTCGTCACCCTCACAAGTATCCAAAACGATATACTTGTTCTTGAGGGGAACGGCCGCAGGGGGTCCCTGCACTGTCTGCTTCCTCCCAGTCCCCCTCACTGTCACCCATCTATGTGCAATCTTTGGAGTTACTACTTCACTAAACCTCCGATCTATGAACCCCTCTGCCTCCCGAATGATCCTAAGTTCATCCAACTCCAGCTCCAGTTCCCTAACACGGTCTTGAAGGAGCTGGAGATGGGTGCACTTCCTGCAAGTGTATTCAGCAGGGACGACCATGCCATCCCTTACCTAAAACATGTTGCAAGTGGAACATTGCACTGCCTTCACTGCCATCCCTCTAAATGTAACAAAAAAAACTGGGTCTTCTCCTGCGTGCTTTTATCGGAAATAAAAACTTACCCAGGTAAGCTTACGCTACACCTGCTTCCGGGTCCCGGCTGCCCCTCTGGTCTTCGTCACTTCCCCCTTCTGCTCCCGCTCTTTCTGTGAAGAGAAAAAAAATCACCGCCGCCTGGTACCGGTAAGTACTTTTAAAACAAACTGTCTTACCTTAGCTGCTGTTCGCACTCAAAATGACCGATGGCGTCGAAGGGCGAGTATTTATACTCACTGCTTTCCTTACCGGCTGCACGTCTGGTCTTCGTCACTTCCCCCTTCTGCTCCTGCTCTTTCTCTGAAGAGATACAAAAACACCCCTGCCCGCTACCGGTAAGTAATTTTAAAACAAACTGCCTTACATTAGCTGCTGCTCGCACTCATATCTTGTTTAAATCTTTACTTGTCTTACTTAAAAAACATCCCTCAAATCTTGAATTCCCTACCGAAGTTAAATAAAACACTTTCCATTCACCTTCTCTGGACCCTTTATGATTTTATAAAACTCTTTGATGTAACTACTAAACTTCCCAATGTCCACTGAAACATGACCGAATCCATCCAGCCTCTCCCTTTAACTCAGTCCCTCTATTTGTAGAAACATTCTGGTAAATCTCTTTTCACCCCTCTCAAACTCCTTAACATTCTTCCTATTAGAGACCGAGCAGAACTGGACCCAGTACTCCAGAAGAGATCTCAACAATGTCGTGTACAATGTCAACGCGACTTTCGAACTCCGAAATCCAATGTTCTGAGCAATGAACTCAAGTGTACTAAGTATGCCAAACATCTTCGTAACCCCAACATCTGTATGTGATGCAAACGTTAAAGAATTATACCTGAAGGCCGAGGTCTCTGTTCGACAATACTATCAAAAACCCGATTTGTAAATGAATAAATGATCACCCTCTTTGTTTTGTTACAATCCAACATCACACATTCATACAATCTACACTCCATCTGTCTCCATCAGCCCAGTGAGGGATATTACAGACACTCATACTTCTCCTTCGGTTTTAGGACATCCCCACCACTTGAAGGAGGCTTACACACTCGGGTCTTGCTTTACACAAAGACCCTGAGCTTGGCTTGTGCTATGCAGTTAGGCGGAGGAGGAAGGGATGGATTGCAAGCCCACTCAATGTGGTGGAAAATCTGGAAGGTAATCGAAATCTGCCTTCTATCGTTTAAACGCGTCATAACGTGCGTAGTCACACTTTAGAAGTGGAAAACAGTGTTCAGTGCTTGAGGCTAGAAATTGCTGCCTTTCTTCATTTCTGGTGTTCAGTAGTTATATCTATTTGAGATCTTCCAAAGCACAGAGCATGTCTGCAGGATTTCTTTCCTTAATATTGCAGTTGACTGATAATAGCTCTCTAAGCTAGAATTTACAGCCAAACAATTGTAGATGTTAATAGAACATACAACAAGCCACGCCAATCGTCCTTCGATACTGTGCTGACATCTTTCCTACTCGATGATTCGGCTAACGTACGCACACTTCGTTTCTATCTTCTATGTGAAATTTTAGAATCAGTTAAATGTCGCTAATTTTTGTACAACAACTGCTGGGTGGTCTAGTCGACGCACACATCACTCTGTCTGTGAAGAATTTAACTCTGAAATATCCCTAAAACCTTCCTCTGATGACCATAAAATTATACCCATTTTTAATTGCCATATCCTGTGAATGAAAACAGAAATGTCTGTGGCTATCCACTCATCATCTTTTACACCTCTGTGTCCTCATTTCTCATTCTTCTTCGGTCAAATGAGGAAAAACCCGAGCTCTCTCAAATTTTCTTCAGAGGAAATTGCACTAGTGTCCTCGTAGCATCCTGATAAATCTATTCTGCACGCTCTCTCAAGTTTCCAAATCGTTCCTATAATGAGAAGACTAGAACTGAATACAGAATTCCAATTGTTTTCTAACCAGTGCACTGCAGTGCCGCAACATAGCCTAATTGCTCTTAACCTCAATCCTCTGGATATGAAGAGTAACAGACCACATGCCTTCTTACCAACCCTATCAAATACCTGGCAACGTTGATGGATCTATATACATGGAACCCAAGATGCATCTGTTCCTCCATACGCTAGGGATCCTGCCTTTAATTCTGTATTCTGCATTCCAATTCGAGCTACCAAAGTGAATAACTTGACAACTCTCCAGATTGAACTCGATCTGCAACTTCTCAGCCCGTTTCTGCATCCTATCAATGTCCCATTGTAACCTACCACAGCCCTCCAGTCCATTCACAAATCCTTCAACCTCACTGTCATGAGCAAACATACCAATCTATCCTTCCACTTGCTCATCCAAGTCATTTATTGAAACCACAAAGGGCAAATATCCCAGAAGAGACCACTGTGGAACACGACTGGAAGCTGAACTCCAGTCGGAATAATGTCATCTACCATCACACTCTGTCTTCTATGGTCCAGTCAATTCTTTTCCCAGACAGCCAACTTGTCCCGTTTCCCATGCATTCTTATTTTCTGAATGAGCTAAAAAATGTGTTGCTGGAAAGGTGCAGCAGGTCAGGCAGCATCAAAGGTGCAGGAGAATAGACGTTTCGGGCATAAGCCCTTCTTCAGGAATGAGATGATTTCTGAAGAAGGGTTTATGCCCGAAACGTCGATTCTCCTGCTCCTTGGATGCTGCTTGATCTGCTGCGCTTTTGCAGTAACACATTTTTCAGCTCTGATCTCCAACATCTGCCTTTCTCACTTTCTCCTTATTTTCTGAATGAGCCTACTGTGGGGAACCGTATGAGACGTTTTGCAATAATCCATGTACAGCACATTCACTGCTTTATCTTCATCAATGTATTTTGTCACATCCTCAAAGAATTTGATGTGGCTTGTGAGGCATGACCTTCGCAGTTAAAAACAGACTGACGAAATCTAATCGAACTACAGTTTTCCAATAATCATATTTCTAGTCCCTCAGAATCCACTCCAATAATTTTCCCTCCACAAACGTAAGACTGGCTCGTCTGAAATTCGCAGAAATATGCCACTTCTTATTCTCGAAAACTGGGATAATATTGTCACCCTCTAAACGTTTATCTCAGTCGCAAAGCAAATGCGCTCAATATTCTACAGTTGAGGCTTATACTTTGAATTTGTTTTGTATAATTCAGTAAAGGTAACCAGATTTTAATGAATCCATGCCGAGATGAAAGCTGGCATTCGAAACGTGATGCAAAATCTGGCCACCGTTCGGACTTGTGTAATGGGTAGTGCCTCTGCCTCTAACCCAGAGTTCAGGATTTGATACCATTTCCTGTACTTGTGTGGTAGTGTCCGTAGCTCTAGACCTGAATATCTGAATTCAAGTCCTGCCTGTTGCGGAGGTATGTCGCGTGATGCCAGTGCAGGCTGATGAAAAAACACAGGAGAATAATGTTGCAGATTTAAGGGATAATGCTGCGTGATGGTGGCATCCTTACTTCTGGGCCGAAAGGACGAGGTTCAAATGCCACAGAGCTGTATCATAATATGTCTCAAAACGGTGACTAGAATGAACTTATAATTGTGATTTGATGGAGAAGGAAGGGTTTTCAGTATTGCGTTTCAGAATTTAGGCCGGAGATTACTGAAAACACATCAATTCGTGCTGATTAGAGTAAAATTTGGACCTTGTAGAGATTTAAAAAATGATATCGTGCGTGAATTGTTCGAAAGGTCAATCTGTTTTCCCCACGATTTGGAGATGCCGGTGTTGGGCTGGAGTGTACAAAGTGAAAAATCACATAACACCAGGTTACAGTCCAACAGGTTTATTTGGAAGCACCATAGCTTTCGGAGCGACGCTTCATCACCTGATGAAGGAGTGTCGCTCTGAATGCTGGTGTGCTTCCAATTAAACCTGTTGGACTATAACCTGATGTTGTGTGATTTTTAACTTTGCTTTCCCCACAGTAGGGATGGCCACAAATAGAGAGCACATGTTAAGGTGAGAGGAGAAACTTTTTACACGCACCTTAGTGGCAATCTTTACACGCAGAAAGGTGCATATATGGAACGAGCTGCCAGAAGGAGTGGTGAAGGTTGGTACAATTACAGAATTTAAAAAGCATCTGGATGCTGTCAGCCCTGGTGAGTTTTATCGAAAATTTCTGTATTTCTTCCATGATAAGACGCATTTATTCCAACAGAAGTATTCTCAAGACATTGAATGTTCTATCTTTGAATGAGGTAGGCACATATAAGACATCTTTAGTACGATTATTTCCATTTTCTACTACGGAAGTGGCCCTGTGTATGACAACAGCATCGACTGACCTACATAGCGCAAGAAATATGATAGGGACATGGTTCGGACAATGCTCAAGACGACATCAAGTTGTTCAGTTTGAGGCCATATAACATTATTATATAATTCAGCTCAATGAGGGAGAAAATATAATTTGCCTGAGAAAAACCTTTCTTGTTTTTCATCACAACAATGTGTGCAAGCTAAAAAATAAAAATAGTCAGTCATTTTTACCATTTTTGGAAGATTTCTATCCAGAATTCATCGGAATCTCTCCACTTCCTGAAATAAATGGAATTCAACCAAATATAATTATTCCAGGAGGAAGTCTCATGGCCAGCAACGTTTGTGAGCAGAATGAATGAGGAGGCAGAATAACATTTTGGACGGTCTATCAATATTTCCTATTGTCATGACTGCAACTAATATTTGGAAAATTTCTTTCACGTTTACACTGCAGAGACATTGTTTTTTTTTTCAGTTTGTCATCGAACATGTGTGTGTGTTCCTCAGTATTTTACTGAGGGAAATATCAATTAAATCTTTGCACAATCCAAATTCTTTGACATTTATCGTTCCACCATATTTTGAGTATCGTTGTTTTGCAAATAAACGTGATATTTCTGCAGATTAAAAAAAAATCAGACTGACATGTTCCTGAAAGTGAGCCTGACCCAATATGAGACCGACATCATCAGCCACATCGCCAGGAAGGTTATACATAAAATTTACTGTGACCAGTGGAGGAGTGGAATGAGAAAACGAAACAGTGTCTCAACAGCCAGAGCACTATAGAACCATGAGACTGACATCAGCATTGGGTAAGGTGCTGGACTGGATTCCGATGGATAGTATTTAAATGCATTTGTAAAGAGAAGGACTGATTAGCGATAGACAATATGGCATTGTGTGATGGAAACCATGTGCCATTAACTTGATTGAACATTTTGAAGAGGTGAAAAAGGAGTTAGATGAAGGCTGTGCTGCAGAGATTACCTGTATGGACCTTCAAGATGCTCATAATGTTCTGACTGGGAGACCAATTTGTAAGGTAAATTAACATGGGATCCAAAGGAAGCCAACCAATTTGATTCAATATTGGTTTATATGTAAAGGGTTGTTTTTCATACCAGAGGCCTGTAACCAACCGTGTGCCAAAAGAATCAGTGGTGATTTCATTGGTTTTCAACGTTGATATGAAGGATTTCGATGTGAACATCGGAGACATGGCGAATAAGTTGACAATTTACATCAAAAAGTTGATACAGTGGAGAATTAAAAGGATTAACTCAGAGTACAACAGTACGAACATCAGATGGACCAAACAGCTAAGCAGTAGCAGAGCAAGTTTAATTTCAATAAATGTGATGTTTTGTATCTTGGTAAGGTAAAGAAGGGCCGGAATTACAAACTTAATGGTTGGCTCCGTGGGAGTGTTGCTGTTTGAGGAGAATGTGGCTGCAGGAATACAATTCCTTGAAAGGGAAATTGCAGGTACACACGGTAATCCACGCGTTTTGCATACTTGTCTTAATTATGCAGAGCATTGAATATAGGCGTTGGGGCAACGTGTTGCCCCTGTACAGGGCTTTGATGAGGTCATTTTAAGAATACTGCATACACTTCTGTTCGCTCTGTGAAAGGAAGAATTTTGTAAAACATGACAGGATGCAGAATATATTTGCAAGGATGCTCCAGGACTGGAGGGTTTGAGGAACAGGGAGACGGCTGAATTGTTTGAGAGGTTTTTTTTACCACTGGCATGTCGGTGTTTGACCGGACATTATACAGATTTATAGACTCAGGAGGGCCATGGATAGTTTGAATAGTCAAGGTCCTTTTCTCGGGACACAGGAGCCCAAATATAGAGAGTATAGTTTGAAGGTGAGAAGATGCAAGATTTAGAAGGGATCTTAGTATCTACTATTTCATTCAGAGAGAATCGCGTATACCGAAAGTGCTGTCAGAGGAAGGGGTAACGGCGGGTACTATTACACGTCTAAAATGTATCTGGATCGGCACATAAAAACGAAGCATTAAGAGGAATATATACGAAACGTTGGCAAATCAGTTTAGATCAGACTCGGATATCTGGTGTTGGAGGGATGACGAGAAATGTAAAAGGAGCTTTCGACAAGAAATTCTCTTATCCAGACGGTTATCACACCTTCAATCAAAGCTGATTTAGATTAAATATTTGACTGAGATGTGAGCCCTAGATAACGAATGTATACAGGAAAGTGGGGCTGAGACCACAACCTAAACAGCTACAATCCTAGTGCCTGTTGGAGTACGCTCAATGTGTCGAATGCCCCACTCCTGCTAGTCGGTCTTCCGTTCCTATGTTTCATTCAGCCGCACAAACCTGCAAGAAAGGAACAGTTGGAGGCCACTTATCACTATAACCTGGTGCACAGAAACAGAGGAGACCAGTCAGCCGCTCAAACCTTTTACAGAGTGTTTAGGGTTGTTTGGGAATTGGAAATGGGAATGCCAGACTTTGTCCGAAGGAAGTGTTTCAACCTTCTTTTGAACTTTCCCTCTTAGCAAGTTGTGTTTCATTTGCTGATCATGCTGCAGACCTCGATTTACTGTGGATACAGCCCCAATAACTCATCCAGAAATGGCTCAGAAAATCTTTGATCTCCCTGACTGCAGCATACAGTCAAAGCGTCACACAGTCATAGAGGCGTACAGCATGGAAACAGGCCCTTCGGTCCAACCCATTCATGCCGACCAGATATCCAAACCCAATCTAGTCCCACCTGTCAGCACCATATCCCTCCACCACTACCTATTCATATACTAATCCAAATGCCTCTTAAATGTTGCAATTGTCCCAGTTACCACCACGTCCTCTGGCAGGTCATTCCATCCATGTAGCACTCTCTGTATGAAAACGTTGCCCCTTAGGTATCTTTTATATCGTCCCCCTTTCACCCCAAATCTATGCACTCTAGTTCTGTACTCCCTGAACCCAGTGAAAAGGCTTTGCCTACTTATCCTATCCATGTCCCTCATAATTCTGTAAACTTCTATACGGTCACCCCTCAGCCTCCAACGCTCCAGGGAAAACAGCCCCAGCCTGTTCAGCGTGTCCCAACAGCTCAAATCCTCCAACCCTGGCAACATCCCTGTAAATCTTTTCTGAACACTTTCAAGTATCACAACATCTTTCCAATCGGAAGGAGACGAGAATTGCACGCAATATTCTAACAGTGGCCTAACCAATGTCCTGTACAGCTGCAACATGACCTCCCATCTCCTGTACTCAATACTCTGACCAACAAAGGAAAGCATACCAAACGCCTTCTTCACGATCACATCTACCTGCGACTTCACTTTCAAGGAGCAATGAACCTGCACTCCAAGGTCTCTTTGTTCAGGAACACTCCTTAGGAACTTACCACTAAGTGTATAAGTCCTGCTAAGATTTGCTTTCCCAAAATGCAGCACTTCGCATTTTTCTGAAATAAACTCCATCTGCCACTGCTCAGCCCTTTGGTTCAGCTGGTCCAGATCCTGTTGGAATCTAAGGTAACCCTTTTCGGTGTCCACTATCCCTCTAATTTTGGTGTCATCTGCAAACTTACTACTACTCGATGTGAAGCAAACCACAGTTTATTTAAACATTGTCAATTAAGTACAATCAAAGAAAGAGGATTTTTCATAGATATATTTATTGAATAAAAAGGAAATATTTTAAACATTTTTTTTACGAACTTACAAAATAACACAAATAAATATAAACATTAATTTACCAGTAAATATTAAATACATAATAACCGAAAAGACCACAAACACGAAATCGAAAGAAATAAAAACACTTAACTAAGAACTGATCTAACCTACAAATAACCAAAGCATACAATAGAATATCTTACATTACTCAAAAAAGTAATAAAATAATGAAGTATATGCTCAGAACGAGTTAACATCAAGTCATAATTAAACCCATTTTCTTACTGGATTCCTCCCCCTGGGGGTCCCCGGACAAGCCAGAACCACTTCCAGAACTCGATAAAAACACTTGACAATATGGCCGAAATATCTGTATCTACATAGTTCAGGAAGGGCTGCCAGATTTTATCGAATAATTCCGGTTTTTGTTACACCGTGTTTGTAAGGAAGTCAAGGAAAATGCATTCCACAATTACCATCTGCCAATTCGAAAGTCCTGGAGGGCCCTCCACTCCCCAATTGAGTAAGATAATTTTCCTTGCACAAAAGGTGAGAACGGAAAATAATTTCCACCCGTGTACATCCAGGGAGGGCGGGTTTCGAAAGCCCAAGAGAAGAGATACTGGATCTACTCCAATTTCCGCTCCCAAGATTTCTGTCAGCGCATTTGCTACTCTGGTCCAGTATTTATGGATCTTATGACATGTACATAAGCAGCGTGTGAGAGTTCCCACTTCTACTTTACATTTAGACACATTGGATATATTCCTGCCCTAGATTGTGCCAGTCGTTCCGGTGTTAATTGAGTCCGGTGAAGTATTTTTAGGTGGATGGCTTGTGTTTTATTACAAATGGGGATCTTACTGCACTTTTCCCAGATATTGTTCCACATTTCTAAAGGGATTTCCAACCCCAATTCCTGTTTCCATGTTTTAAGCAATTGTTCCATGTCTTTCGATACTTCGTAGTGTAATGATTGGTACAGAGTGCTGATGGAGGGTGGACCCATTGGCCATAACACTCTTCTTTTCATATCCGACTTATAAGAGCTATCCAATAATGGGGTCTTCTTCTGGATATAATCTCGAAATTGGAAATATCGAAGAAGTTCTCCATTTAACCGTGCAAATTTCTGGTGCAGCTGTTCAAAAGTAATCATAACCTCCGCATCGAACAGATCTACAAAGCAAGAAATTCCGCTGGACCTCCAGCATTAAATGTAGCATCTTTGTGCGCCGGTTGAAAATCCCATGCTCCCACTAGAGGAGTGTAAGGAGAGGTTTTTTGTGAATTACCCTCGTCTTGCGGCATTGTCTTCCAAGCTTTAATTGTATTTAACACAATAGCGTTTAACAATGGTCCAAAATAACTTTCATCTTATCTAAAAATAAGAGATTAATGAGGGGATACTTTGCTTGACAAGCCTCAATATTAAGATTGATTTCGGGTCACAAGAGACCTCGTCGGCTACGCAGCGTAATAGAGAACTCAGCTGGTACTCCCTCAAGTCTGGAAAATTCAGTCCTCACCTTGGCTGTGGGAGCTGCAGCTTCTTTAATTTAGTACCAAGCCAACTGTATAATATATGCAATGCCGGCCTCGGCAACATCTAAAGGAGCATTCTCATAAATTATAAGAGACGAGGCAAAATATTCATTTTAATTAGAGCTATTCTGCCAACCAGGATATTGGGAGGTCCCCTCAACGTTGAAGATCCTGCCTTGTGCTCTCAAATAGGTGCACAAAATTGGCTTTGTACAGACGACCAAACACTGGCGTGATAAAAATCCCTAAATATAAAAAAGGCTCCAGAAACCACCGAAAGTGAAGGCTAGACACGTCCGACAAATTGGACAAACCAGCGAAGCCATCCATCGTCATGGTCTCCGATTTTGTGAAATTGATTTTGTAGCCCGAGAACGCACTGAATAATGGGAAGGTCCTTGGGAGTGTTGCTGAACAAAGAGACCTTGCAGTGCAGGTTCATGGCTCCTTGAAAGTGGAGTCGCAGGTAGATAGGATATTGAAGAAGGTGTTTGGTATGGTTTCCTTTACTGGCCAGTATATTGAGTACAGGAGTTGGATGGTCATGTTGCGGCTGCACAGGACATTGGTTAGGCCACTGTTGGAATATTGCGTGCAATTCTGGTTTACTTCCTATCGGAAAGATGTTGTGAAACTTGCAAGGGTTCCGAAAATATTTACAAGGATATTGTCAGGGTTGGAGGATCTGAGCTACGGGGAAAGGCTGAACAGGCTGGGGCTTTTTCTCCCTGGAGCGCTGGAAGATGAAGGGTCACCTTATAGAGGTTTACAAAATTAAGAGGGGCATGGATAGGATAAATAGGCAAAGTCTTTTCCCGGGGGTGGGGGAGTCCAGAACTAGAGGGTTTAGGGTGAGAGGGGAAAGATATAAAAGAGGCCTAATGGGGTAAATGTTTTCACGCAGAGGATGGTACGTGTATGGAATGTGCTGCCAGTGGATGTGGTGGAGGCTGATACAATTGCAACATTTAAGAGGCATTTGGATGGGTATATGAATAGGAAGGGTTTGGAGGGATATGGGCTGGTGCTGGCAGGTGGGACTAGATTTGGTTGGGATACCTGGTTGACATGGACGGGTTGGACCGAAGGGTCTGTTTCCATGCTGTACATGTCTATGACTCTATGAAAAGGAAAACAAAACGGCATCCACAGAAAATTCAGATCGCGTAGCAGCCAGGGGATATTCATTTAAGCCGCTAACTCTGTTGAGACTCCAATAACCTCTGACGTTACTGACAAACCCAAAACCCAGAAATACTAATCTATGATCTCTGACCAAACCCATTCAATTTGGGTTAAAATAAACCCAAGGCTTCACAAGGTGTTACTCAAGTAGTGTTAGCCAGCAAACTTGACACCTCTCGTTCAATCTCTCTCTGTTAAAAGAAACCAGGAGAAAATAACAACTTATAGCGTCATCACACGAGCCAGCATATGGATCAGATAAACAGGAAACAGTGTTTACTCAATGAGGACATTCGCCTTTTGAAAACGGACAAGGAACAATTCATTCAGTAAATTTAATTACAGGCACAGGAGCAGAAGTAAGTCTTTCAGCCCCTCCAATCACTTGTACAAGGAAAGAATGAGGGAATTGATGTCACAACATGACAAAGGATTGGAGCAGAGGCTGCGCAGATAGACTGTTCTACATTTTTCCTCATGCCTCCATTGCTCGTAGGACGTACATGAGACTTTCACGTGATTTTCTGACAGTGAGGAAGGAAGCCAAATGTTTCCTATGAAGTTTCAAGAAGGCATCTTCGACCTCCGGCAAAACAGCCTGATGTTTCGTATGGAGGTCAGAAGCTGGTGGGAATGACTAACTGTTTCAGAAGGAAGGTATAGTGCCTGCAGTCAGGGACTGTGAGCAACATGACGTTCATTGCTGTATCACTCACCAATTGCACATTCGTATGGGGAGAGTTCTTTGAGGCATGTAAATTGTTAGGAATGCCCTATAAGACAGATAGATGAACTATCTAACTTCCAATAATGGTGATCTTGCTCATGTTGATCCCATCTTGTGCACATCTTGCGCAATGTCATCTATCTGCCTTCCTCTGTCTAAGTTTATTTTCTCTGTATGATCTGTATATCATTGCTTACTATGGTCCGCCTGTACCTATCACAAAAAAAACCTTCTCACTGTATTTTGGTACACGTGACAAGAAATGCCATCAATCAGTCAAGTATCGAATTTCTCACCCCATCAGTACCTCTTTCGGAAATAAGTGATCATGTCTCACCTTCAGGTTTCAATGCAAGCATCTCGTCTTCTCTCACAACATTACAGATTACACAATCAGTTTCTGCACGCTCTCCTCATAGTACCATCATCCGTTTCTGCGGTGAGAATATCGTTCCTTATCAAGGAGATCAAATCAGTGCACAGTGCCTCAAATACAATTTCATCACGACTTTACAATTGCAGGAACACGACCTCACTTAGGTACTTGAAACATCTTACATTGAAGGACAACATACCATTTACTGCTTTCATTACTTACACGAGGTTTGTTAAGGCGTAGTCAGCTTGGGTTGTGAGTGGAAGACCATGCTATACAAATTTATTCGAGGTTTTGATAAAGTGAAAAAGAGTATTTACCAGGGCAGGGCGGTAGGATTGGTCTGTATGGATTTCCGTAAGGCCTTTGTCAAGGATCCACATGGTAGGCTGCACTGCAGAAAATCTCACATTGAATTGAGGTGGAGCTGGCAAATTGGCCACCCAATTGGCTACATGGTAAGAAAAAGAGGGTACTAATGGAAGATTCCTTTTCGGACTGGAGGCCCATGACTAGTGGATTGTTTCAGGGATCGGTGCTGGTCCCATTGCTGCTTGTGATGTATATCCATGATTTGGATGTGCATGTTACAAGACATGATTGGGAAGTTATCGGATGGCACTAAAATAGCTGATATTGTAACAGTGAGGAAAGTTACCAAAAATTGCTGCAGGTCCTTGATGAGCTGGGGAAGTAGGCCGAGAAATGGCACATGGTGTTCAATATAGGTAAATGTAAGATCTTTAATTTTGGGAAGTAAAATCGAGGTGGGAGTTTCATGGTAAATGGTAGGGCCTCAAGGAGTGGAGCAGAAGTATGTTGGCGATCAAATACATGTTTATGTTGCTTTGAACTTACCAGTAGGCAGGGCAGTGAAGAATGATTTTAGCGCTCTGGCATTCGTCAGTCAGGGAACAGTGCACAGAAGTTGGGAGGTTATGTTGCAGTTATATAAGACTTCAGCGATGCTGTACTTGAAGAATCGGGTTCAGTTTTGGTCACGTTGCTATATAGGTCAGATGTTATTAAACTAGAAATAGTGCAGAAGCAATTTCGAACGATGTTGCCAGGTGTAATGCAAAATTAACATTGATTGTGAAATACGTAAAAGAATACTTTACGAAGCATTGAAGATGGACAGAAAAACATGTAAAGGTTAAACCGATAATAAGGAATTACAAAGACAGTAAACAATCATGTCAACATTCAAGGAATGAGAAAAACAACTCCGTGTGTGGAAAGGAGCTCGAGAGTTCCAAGCTCTTGGCCTTGAAATATGGTAAGGAAAAGTTAAGTAACGTATAAAGAGAGTATATGAAAGATATTCAGGCAACGCTTACATGAGGTATTTTGCCAAATGTATTGAATCGACCCTGCAGAGTCCGAAATAAAACCTTTCCTTTGCTCTCGCTAGCATTTGATTCGAGTCGATTTATTTTCCAGGACAGTAAACTTAGAGGTTCGTCCGGGATCCCGCGCCTGGATAAGATTCTAAAGATTCCCGGGCGGTGTAGGCACCAGCGCCTGAAAGGACTCTTCATGTGAACTCACTGGATACAAAGGCCCAACAATTTATCTTCTACTTCACGCAACTCATACAATTTGGTATGACGGTGGAGGAAAACTAATGAATGCAATAGGAATCAGAAGAGGCAATAGGACGGTAAGCTTGTTAATAGCAGAACTGAATATTCCAAGAGATTTTTTTTAGATGTAAACAGAGGGAAACAAGATCAAATATTATACTGCTAGAAAATGTGTCTGGAGTAGTTCGTGGGATAGAAAGAAACGGCAAGAGGGTTTGAATTGATAGTTTGCATCAAACTTCACAGTGGAAGATATCAGCAGCCTGCCTGAACTTTAAGATGGACAGGACACAGAGATGAGTGAAGAGACCACCACTTCGGAGAAGGCGCTGGAGAAGCCGAGAAGTCTGAATGTGAATAATTGAGCCAGACCAGATGGTCTTCACCCCCCAGTTCGAAGCATATAGCTGAGAAGGTTGTGGAGGTATTGTTAGTGGTATTTCAGAAACCACTGTAGTCAGCAGGGGCCTCAGAAGAATGGCAAACATAACCAGTACCACCCCCACGCCCCGGTTAAGGAGCGAGGGATGCAGAAGACAGAAAATTACAGTTGACCAGGCAAATTGAAATTGCTGTGGTGAAGACTTCGTGGATTATTGTGTTTCTGAACAGAAGCATATAGTATGAAAACAAGGAAGTTACGGAGTATATTGTAAATTGCAGTTGAAATAAAGCAAAGCAGTTTGGAGCAAGCATGTGCATACGTGACAAACAAACATGTACCTTGAAACTGTTGTTCGGATGCGGGGAAATGACTGTGACTAAATAGATTTTAAAACTGTTAAAAAAAGCACGACTGAAGTTGTTGATGGGGAGGCCCCTATTTCGAAGAAGAAACAACGCCAGATATTTGAAAAGATCGCTGACTCATTCCACATTTCTGAGCAACCCAACGTACATCTTCCAGATGAAGCATTATTTTGCTTGTATTCGTTCATTCCAGTCTCCTGTCTTTGCTGCTCACAATGCAGTCTCCTTTACATTGGGGAATGCAAACATAAAATGCATTAAGGAACGCATGAACTCTGTCCATTGGAATAACACTGACATTCGTATCGTTTCTCATTTCAATAACTCATCTTGTACTGAAGCTAAATTTTCGTTCCTGGGGTGCTGCAATGTTACAGTGAAGCACAACTCAAGCACGAGTAACTCCTCACTTTACGCTTTGGTACGTTACACCCTGTAGTAGTTTATATTCAATTTCATAACTTCACAGGCTGACATCATCATGGCAGTTGTTCATTTGCACACATTCTCCTTCGTGGTCTCCCTGTGACCTTGTCTTGTTTATGTAGCCTTCAATGGAATGAATCCAGTTCAACATTCTCATCTCACATGACACGTATTTGACATCTGCTCGCCCTCACCACAATTAAAAATCCGTTTGACTTTTGTTCAGCGCATACACAAACATTGTTTCCTATCACCCCCTCCCCCGCTGCTGTGACGGTCTTAAAAACCACAATTTCCTATCCTTTCTAGTTCTGAACAAGAGTCACACTAAACTTCAAACGAGAACTCTCTGTTTCTCTGTCTCCGCTGATGGTGCCAGAACTGCTGAGTTCCTCCAGAAATAAACAGAGCAATCTTTTAATAAAGCAAAGAACTGAGTATACTGGAATTCTGAAGAAAAACAAAACATTGCAGGATAAACTAGTAGCTTTAAAATGTATCATTGAGCCTGAAAGATTAACTCTGTCTTTACTTCACAGATGCGCCACACCTATTTAGTTTCGCCAACAATTGTTCTTGAACGAGTTACAAAGATTTGTGACAAAGGCCCTCTATCACGCTGTCCAACATGGAACGCCATACGTAGGAACTAAGCAGAGGCCATCTCTATCTTCGATCCTGATCCACCCTTTTATAAGATCATGGCGAATCATTTCGTCGACTCAGATCCACTTACCCGCACTCTCACCTAACCCCTTCATTCGTTTATTGTTTTAGAAGTATCTATCATCGCTTGAAAAACGTTTACTGAAGTAATGTCAACTACTTGACTGGGCAATGATTAACAATCCTGTGGGCGAGGAAGTCCCTTTTCAATACAGTCCTAAATCTGCTCCTTGAATCTTGAGGCTATGCGTTCATGTCATAGCTTTACCTGCCAAATGAAACATACTCTCTGCATCTATTTTATCTTTTCCATTCATAATTTTATATTTTGTATAAGATTCCCCCTCATTCTTTTGAATGTCCGTGAATATAACCCGTGTCTAGTAACTCTCTCCTCATAACCAAACCCCCTCAGCACCAAAGCCAACGTGGGAAACATACTCTGTACCCTCTCTAATTCCAGTACATCTTCTCAAGTAAATACAGCAGAATTGTACGCAGTACTCCAGCTTTTGCCTCACTAGCACCCTACACATGTGCAACAAGAACTCCTTGCTTTTAAACCCAATCCCTTCAGCAATGCACGGAAAGAGAACGCTAACATAAGATGCAAAACTTGTTTGGTACTAAAACTATATAAGACTTGCATCACTAACACGACAGATCACTTAATCATGATCAGGGAGAGAAACAGAGGGAAACACACTCCTCCTTGGGGGACGAGACGTAAATGGGAGGTGGATGGGGCTGGGAAGAATTTAGCATAGAGTGCTTGGAGGAGGTTGGGTTAAAGTTAATAGGTCGGAGAGGTTTCAGGGCAGAGGAAAGGACATGGGGAGCACAGTGAGAGAGGGACTCACTGAGGTCTTTGTCGAGGGAGGAAGAAAACTTCTTCAAGGTAGGCATCCTAGGAACACGCTTAGAAGTAAGTTTAAAATCAACCTGGAGACAGCGAGGTCTGCAAATGTTGGAGATCAGCCTTGTGAGTGCGTTGCTGGAAAAGCACAGCAGGTCGGGAAGCATCTGAGGAGGAAGAAAGCTGACGTTTCGGGCCGTAGCCCTTTATCAAGAAATAGGCTGGGAGCCCCGGGTTGGAGAGATAAACTCTGAGGTGGGATGGAGGAAAAGGAGGCCTTTTTCCTGATTTAGGGCTCTGGCGCAAAACCTAGATTTTCCTGCTCCTCAGATGCTTACTGACCTGCCATGTTTTTCCAGCAGCACACTCTCAATCACCATCTCGGAACAATGTCGAGTTCCCTAAGTGGAGATTAATTACAACCTGACCAATTATCAGTCTTTCAGTGTCACCACGATAGTTAAATTAGTTTAAGTTGATTTTTTTGACAGAACTGTCAAGCAGGAGAAAAAAAATACTGCTCAGTGTGCTTTCCGTCGGCTCCCCATGGGGAGATGCTGCTGTCGTGGGAATGTCACTGGATGTTTAATCCAGACCCAGCTCATGCTCTGGAATGCTGGTGGAATGGAAAAGCAGTTTATAAAATGCTGAGATCTCAATTCTGGGATCAGTAACATGGACCCTTGCTTCACCAACTTTCAGGAAGCAAATCTGACGTGCTTTCCTGGTCTAACCTAAAAGTGTCAGCAGACACACAGCGTGATAAACACGCAATAGTCTCAGAATCAGCCAAGTAATACATTCAATTTTATCAAACTGCTCCAAGGTTTTAAACGAAAAAACCAGAGAGCACACGCATCCCCATCCTCAATATTTGAAAAGGGAATGGGAAACATAGTCCTGTCAACCGTGCAGAGACCTCATTCATGACATCTAAGAGCTTGTGGCAACATTAACAGAGCTTTCCCACAGACTGCAGGGAAACATCGGGAAAGGTGTCGGTCATTCAACATATTGAACCTCTCCTATTCTAATTCATGACCAAACATTCCCTCAATTCACTTTTTCCACACAGTGTACGTATCCATAATTGTGATTAATTGTCAGAAAAATTTAAAAATACGAACTGCAGTAATCACTTTGGTCCATGGAATTGTCTACCCAATTCAATGTTGTGATGAATGATCCTCTATCTCCACACCATACTCTTGCTCTCTCCCCATTCCTTTGGAGTTAACAATTATTATTAACATTCAGTGCATTGCTTTCGATAGTGTTATGTGGTGCGAATCTCCCAGTTTAAGCGTCTCTGAGTGCAGACGTTTATGCTCATCTCAATGCAGAGTGGCCTGCCAGTAGGTAACACGGTAGCCCGTTGTTTTAGATGCCCCAGCCAGGAGAACTATCATCCGAGCTTCCAATCTGTCTCGCCCTGTCAGTATTATATATATTGCATTGAAATCTCCACTCATTTTCCTAAACCCCACGGAACACAGACCGAGAAGACCCAAACGCTGCTTTCACATCAAGCCTGTCATCCCAGCGATCAGTCTGGCCATCCTGCACCGCCCACCCTTAATGACAGGTTTTCCCTTTATTACGTAAGGAGATAAAAACTGTAAACATATACACAATATTCGAGATAAGATCGGACCAACCTGTTCACCTGTAGTAACACACCCATAATCTTGTACTCAAATCCATCGTAAATAATACTTAACACATTATTTATCTTCCTTACTGTTTTCTGGTCATGTAATATTGCTCTTAGTGACTGGTGTATAGGGAGATCAAGATCATTTTCAATGTTACAGCTGCCCACTTGGTGAGTCTATGTACACTGGCCATTGTGCCAATCCCATTTCCAGTATTAGGAGCAAGTAAGAGCGGTACGTTGCCCAGTGGTTAGCACTGCTGCCTCAGAGCGTCATGGACGTTGGTTCGCTTACAGCCACAGACAACTGTCTATGTGGAATTTGCACATCCTCCTCGTGTCTCTGTAGATTTCCTCCGGGTGCTCTTGTTTCCTCCCACAGTCTAACGTTGTGAAGGTTAGATGTATTAGTCAGGCGAAATGCAAAGTCATAGGGCAGGGGAATATGCTTGAATGTGAATTTCTTCAGAGAGGCATTGTGGTCTTGTTGGACCAAATGGCCTGCTTCCATACTGTAAAGATTCAATGTCTAAGGGCTGCTGATGCTGGAAATCAAAGTCAATACGTATGTTGCTGGGAAAGCACAGCTGGTCAGGCAACATCCGAGGCGTGTGAGAGTCGACATTCCGAACATAATGTTCTGATGAGGTATCATTTGCAGTAATGACTTCTGGCTTCAGAATTCACTGCCTTGCATGGACCTCGAGGTTTGAACAGAATAATACAAAAGAAGATCATAACTCCATTTCTAGAATAACATTTTTCATCCAATACTTTTCCACAACTCTTCTTAAAAGTTGTGAGATGTCCGAGACAACTTTCCTCTCAGGAAGTGCATTCCAGAGTCCAACACCCTTGAGTAAAAAATAATCCTCAAATCATCTCTAAACCTCAAAGGGTTCACTTTAATCGTATGGTTTCTTGTTCTTGGCCCATTGACTAAAAGTCATATCTGCTGCCTATCCATCTATCCATACCACTCGTAATCTTAACCTTCTGAATCATGTGCGTGTCATCCTTCTCTGATCCAAAGTAAACGAACCTAGCCTTATCCAACCTCTCTTCATTCCTGGAATGCTCCATCCAAGGGAAGATTCTGATGAATCTCTCCTGCACCATTTTCAATGCAATCACATCCTCACATTTCGGAATCTGTGGAAAAGAACCCTCTGAGCTTCCTCGTGTGCTGACATTCATTTCCACTACCCGCCACCCCCCCCCCCCCGCAGTGTGTTTCCTACTCTAAAGTGCATCATCACATATTTTTCAGAGATACGTTCTATCTGCCATTGATCTGTCCATCTGACCATTCCATCCGTATCGTCCTGTAAAATCAGATCTTCCTCGTCAGTGTCAACTATCCGCCTATCTTTGTATTGAACACAAACTCATTTATCACACTCCCCCACCCCCGTCCTCATTCACATCTACATCATTTATGAATACCGAGAATAATAAGTTTAAGAATCACACAACGCCAGGTCATAGACAAAAAGGTTTGTTCGGAGACATGAGCTTTCTCAGCGCTGCTTCATCATCAGTTGGTTGTGCGCTTCAAAGGCTATTGCCTTCCAATAAACCTGTAGGACTATAACATGGCGTTGTGTGAGTTTTAACAATTTCCCCACCAATTCAACACAATCACCTCCGAATAACAAATAATAGAGGGCACAACACAGATCCCTGTGATTCACCATTGGATACTGAAATTCTATCACCATCCTCTGTCTCGACACACTACGTTGATTTGGAAGCAAAATGGTAAGTCAAGATTTGGTCCTCGCTGTTCGCTTGTTATTCTGTTCCGCTTGACATATCTGTGGAATATCTGGGAATTCACTTTAGACATGTCTGCTAGCAGGTTTCAATGTCATTATGTTGATCAGTCCTCACCGAGTGACGAACTTCCTCCTTATTGCATTCTTAAATGTTCTGTCACATATCCTGTCATTACTTGAATGTGAATTAAACTTCCAGAGAGACATCAGTTCCGCTTCTACCTTGTCATATGCTTAATGAATTGTGAACCACTCTCATTATTTGAAACTCTCGAGAAAAGAGGCCGAGTTTCCTCATCAAACAATCTTGCCATTTGAGGGATTTGGAGAATGCCGTTGCACTTCCTCTGAGGTCAGGATATTCTTTCTTAGATCGGGTCACCAATACTATACACAATACTCCAGATCCAGTCTCACAAGCAATCCAAGCAACTGCTTCAACAGTCTTTACATGTATATTCTGACTCCCTTTAAAGAAGGCCAAACTAACGTTAACTTTCATTTACATCTTTTCCTCCAAATAGTCGTCACATTAATTTTAGTTATGAACTCCCTGCAGGGGTTCTCATAGAAAGCCTTCTGAAAATCCAAATATGCCATTTCTACTGGTTCTTAATCGTCTATGCTGCAAGAAATAACTTGAATAAATTCTTGAGTTTATCACGTATGCTTTTGCTTTCCGAAATATAGACTGATTCTATTCAATGATATTGTTAACTGCTAAATATCCAATATCACACGCTATTTCTTAGATTCCAACAGTTTCCTAAAGATTTGAATTTAAATAGTCTGCAATTCGACACACGATCTGTTCTTCCTTTTGTCGATGCTTGTATTCCTTCCAGTCAATTGGTCGGCACGGTGGCACAGTGGTTAGCACTGCTATCTCATAGCGCCAGAGAGCTGGGCTCAATGCCCGCCTCGAGCAACTGTGTGTGTGGAGTTTGTACGTTCTCCCCGTGTCTGCGTGAATTTCCGTAGGGTGTTGCGGTTTCTTCCACAGTCCAAAGACGTGCAGGTTAGGTGAATTGCCCATAGTGTTAGGTGAACCAGTAAATGTAGGTGGATGGGTCTGAATGGGTTGCTCCTCCTTCGGATTGTGGAGTTGTTGGTTCGAAGGGTCTGTTTCCACACTACAAGTAAGCCAATATAGTTACAACGCTTAAATGATATTTAGTAGTTTCCATTTACCTACAATGGCCTCTGGCCTTTGCAGAATGTACAGGAAAATAAAACACAGTCATCGACAGTGCAACTAATACTCCTTTTGCTGACATGTTTGTGTCGTTTTAATTTGAATTATAACCTGTTTGTCAGAATTAGTAATGCTCAATGCACCTACACTTTCAAGTGCTGCCTCGTTACTGATGTAAATTGTCGTTATGTCTTTAGTTCTACAAGACCTGTATGGTATTTCACGTGGTATTTCTCAGAGATTTCATTGTTCTTCCTCGATGAAGACAGATGCAAAGTAAATGGCTATATTCTTGGCCATTTCCACTTTCTCCACAATAATTATTCCTCTCCCGATTACATATTTCCAAATTTGACTTTGCTTTAATTTTGTTTTTCTTAAAAGATTGATCCTAGATTTATGCAGTATTTGTGTTCATGTTTGTTAGTTTGCTGTTCACTGTGTTCTGGGAAGGATGTTATTAAACTGAAAAGAGTGTAGGAGACATTTACAACGGTCTGAGTTATAGGGAGTGGTTGCACAAGATAGGACTTTTTTTTCCCATCGAGTGTACACATCATGACAGACATGGATACGGTGAATGCATTCAATAATTTTCCCCGGTTTGGGCAATCATGGACTAGAGAGCATTTGTTTAAGATCAGAGGAGAAGGAACAAAACGGAACCTCAGGAGCAATTTGTTTTTTTCCACAGGGGCTGGTAAGCGGATGGAATGAGCTGCCAGCGGATCTGGTTTGAGCGGGTACATTAACAACGTTTAAAAGGCATTTGGAAAAATGCACGGAAACAAAAGGTACAGAAGGATATGGGCAATGGCAGGGAAATGAGGTTACTGTGGATGGACATTTTGGTCAGAAATAACTATTCTGGGCCGACAGGCCTGGCTCCGGGCTGTTGGACTCTATGACTCTAACAACCAGTGTTTGTCTACTCCTAACTGTTATATTGTCCTTTCCTAATCCACTGGAGGGAACTTGACCCTCGAGCTTCGGGACTTCCATGATGTACGACCATAAAGTTTAAGAATTCGATGTTGAATGCAGACACCATGGAAAATGCAAATAAATAATGTCACGTTTTCTCACAAATTACTTTAGAGCAAGTTAATTATCAGTCCTTTTGACCACGCAACACCAAATCCTAAATAACTTAGTCTCTCGTTTGGTTGACAGCATAATCTTCAACCAGCATCATACATGTTTATGGAATCTACCTTTCACAGCATTAGCATAGTTCAGATGCAACGTGAGGTCATTCAATTCTACGACAGCACCCACAAATCTTGCGTACCTACTTTGCAGAACATATCATACACAGGTTTTGTGCAACAGTTTGGCTTTGGATGTTTAAAACACCAATGTTATCTTCTCCTTGCTATTTGTAAGATCCACTCAAAACGATTCTGTACAAGCTGATGTAATTAGTCAGTGGTATGCACCACACACTAATAACACTGCATGGAAACAACACCGTACATTACTACTTCCAGACATCTCACCATTCCCCACAACCCACCCACGCAAGCACTAACAGCAGGGTCATCCACGCTCACCCTCACCCTTCCCTCCCTTTCTCCCATTCCTGGAGAAACAGCCTGTACGAGGACAGAAATGGCCAAACCGGGTGTTAGATTGCCCAGAATCAGTTCTCTCATCCCCTTTGCCCGCCATGTGCGGAGGAACCAGCACGAGTCAGAGAAGACCAGAATGATTAATGTGGACATTCTCAAACATGCACGTCCGACCGACCATGTCAGGAGGAATGTCAAACGAGGGCAATTCTCGCTTTAAAACCACTGTCTATTGCAACGTCAGCTCTCTCACTCCAAAAATAACAGATACCTCATTGCAGAGATGCAGACACAGAAATAAATAGATGTATTGGGGAAAATACCTCATATGCAAGCATGCACAATACATCCAAGGACAGAGAGGCACACAGATACACATACAGCCACACAGAAATAGACCCAAACACAGATAGACACGCACAGGCTGATATACAGACAGAAATACGCTCACACACAAAGACAGAGACAACAACCACATGGACACACGCACATTCTCACACGGAGACACAGATGCTCGTGTCACTAAGACACCAATCGACACGTTTTTGATTTATTAGGGGATCAAAGGTTCTAGTGAGATGGCAAGAGAATGATGTTGACAAACATAACATAAATTATTAAACGGAATATCAGACTCGATGCTCGTGTGATATTATGCGATCTGGTATTCCCTTCCCAAGCCAGGAACGGAAGCCGACTTTGATACATATTGATTGAAAGAGTCATTGGCAATGTGGAACAGGTTTAGAGTATGCATTGGTTTCTGTTTATCAGTCGGTGGATCATCAGACTCTTGATCTGAGGGCCCAAGGTTCGAGTACCCGCTCGCGCGACCTTCTTTTTTTTAGGCGGCACAGTGGTTCAGTGTTTAGCACTTCTGCCTCATTATTGACCCATCAATACATTTCTGAAAGTGCATCAGCTAGATAAATATTTTCTCGTCTCAGGGAGACTAAAGGTAGCGAATAAGTTTTATTATTAAGAAGTATTGATATTAACACACACATTATGAAGAAATCAATAATTTTTAAAAATTATGAAGACGCTTTTAAGCATGGCCTCAAATTACAAAGCGGGGACATTTTGGCTAATGAAAGGTACTAGAAAGGGCAACAGCAATGATGCATGTGCACATAGTTCATAATCATATATTCCAGAGAATGGTCAAATAGAATGCACATGGTCCAGTTTTGTGTCCAGTTCACATGATTTTATATTCTAACACAGAGAGGGAGTAAAGTCTTATATGCCTGTGAAGCAGCAGCCTATTGATCCCTCTCCCTTACTTCGTCCTTCCTGAGAAGCAAGTATGGGAGCAGAAAATCCCTCAGTCACCTTTAACACTCGTGAAGGATTCCTGATTAGCATTCATTGGAATCTCTCCATTGCTTGAAATAAAATGGATTCTGCGAAATCCAACTGTTCTGTGAATAAATCCCATTAGCAGCAGCTTGATTAAGCAGAATTACTTCCAAGACAGAATAGAATTTGGGTCACTGAATCATTTTACTGTTTGTTATGAGCTCAACCATCTGTGCCTCACATTTGTTACTGGAAAATAACCCAGTCAGAGACCAATATTACTGGACAAATCACTAAATGTTTAGCAATTAAACTTTGTGGTAACCAGTGGAGGAGTGCGACAGGAAAAAAACATCGTTGACACTCAAACATTGGTCAGAGCATGATTGAGACATTCACAAAGGGAAGAAGTACAAGTCAGAATTCAACCCTCAATAAGTTTGTGGTGCCTGGGTGTTTGCATTTATTCAAATCTGTGTTTGTTAAGCAGTTGACAGACAAGTCAATGTAAGAAAATGGTATGCAGTCAGAAAAGTACTGCTGAGACCAGAATCAGATTGTCTACAATCTTAGTGCCTGGTAGAGAAGAAACAAATGCCTAATAACCAACTCCTAATCCTCAGAACTATGTTCATATCTTTCATTCAAATCCTTAATCCTCATTCAAAGGAGCACATGGAGGTCACTTACTCCAAATAACTGGTCTACAGTAAGAAACGTTATCATTCAATCCGTCAAGACTGTCACACGCAGTTTGGTGTGTGCTGGACAAAGTTATTTGGAATCTAAAGTTCTCCTCTCCACAACTTTTACTTCATTTCATGTCATGATGCATGCACAGAATAGTGTGAATACTGCCCCCATACCTCAGCAATGCATGGCTCACAAATACTTTTTTCTCTCTCTCTCTGATTGCTACATTCAAAAACAGAACGTTCTCAAAAAATGCCTCCTTTAATTTTTCAATGACAGCATTTAAAGACATAAGAAGCAGAACTCACTAATATGGACGGTCAAGACTGTCTTGATTTTATATAGGGTCATAGCTGAACCATTGTTGGCATCGACTCGTCTTTAACGCTGAATTCTTCACACCACTCAATTCTATGACAGGTCAAAACATCCATCTACCTCCTATTCAAATATCTTTAGTGACCTAGCTCCCCAAAGTCTCCAGACCAGATACTTCCTGACGTTCCTTGCGCACTTTGAGAAGAAAAACCTCCGTATACATTTACCATTACCTAATGATATGAAAAAACAATTAAACACAGGGCTCAGTAAAGAGTGAATGCCCTTGTGCTAAGGCAGCATTTGAGTGAAGACGGCATCGGAAGCGCCAACTTATTTGAGCTTCGTGGGGACTAGATGTAGCATCCACCCGATTGGGGTCTTGCTGAGCACAAAAGAAGATGTTTGTGGTTGGTGACCGACAATTCTCAGTCCCTGGACATCTCTTGAGGAGATCCTCTGGTAAGCTTCCTCTGCACAAATATCTTCAGCTGCTTCATCAATGACTATGCCCACCACCCCTCCCAGTCTGTACCTATGTGCAGCAAGACATGGACAACATTCAGTTTGTGCTGAGAAAGTATCGTTATCATTCCTGTAGCAGTACGGACTGACTCTGGGCGTTTTAAAGAGGATCTCATTCGGCATCTCAAGCTGGCTCCACACGGATATCTGGAGGTCGATCAGCACTTCGAAACTACTGAATAACATGAAGGCAGCCCATTCCAACCTGCTGCCTGCTAATCAGGAAAAGAAGGCGTCTGGTCAGCACATAGTGCTGTTAAACATAGTCCAGTCGTCCAAACAGACCCATGAACATGTCTCATGGGAACAAGATGTGGTCATTCAGCCCCTTGAGACATTTATCCAGGAACAGGAGGATGTCACTGATACTCCAACATGACAAACCAATGGAGCAGAAACTGCACTCAGAGACTGCTCCACAATGTTCCTCGTACCTCCATTTCCTGTGTAACACGTGACACTTTGCTGGAGTGTTGGCAGTGGGGAAGGAAGCAAACTGTTTTGTTTCAAATATCAAAAAAGCAAATTCCATCTCAGAGAAGACAGACATATGTTCTCCAAGAATGTCAGAAGCTGTTTTCGAAAGAAGGTATTGTGACTGCTGTCGGGATTGTGGAGAACGTGACGTTCAGTGCACGATTAGACATCAACTGCACTGTTTTAATGTGGTGAGAGTTTATTGCAGCGTGGACGTCCACCTCTCTCAATCGACATGGCGAGTGGGGATGGGACAGGGACATATCTTCACAGGAACGTAACCTATCGAGAACATGTATCCCGAGTAAAAAACGTAACATGTAATCGATCATCTTTCAGTGTCTGTTTAGATCATTATGAGCTCTTGTTCATCACCCTCAAGTTTCAATGTAATCACCTCGTAATCTTTCACAGCACGACAGTTTAATCTTTATTATCTGCTTATGGTAATACCGTTCAGGGATGTATCTGATGAAACTTCTTTGCATTCTCTCTGTGGCAGGAAGATTATATCTTAAAAAGGAGAGAAAGTCTGTCCACAATACCCTAAACACTGCCTCAACAATACTTTCATGTTTTTAATCATACGAATTATTTTCCCTCAAGTACCCGCTGCAGTGTTTCTTATGGTGTGAAGAGCCATTCTTTCTCTACGCACTATGTCTGATGGGGAATTTACAAGTTCCTTACATCTGTATGTCAGCATCAATAACGCCAGCACCGGAGCTGTCTATGGTGATGGTCTTCACTCTCGAGAATGGAACGGAAGTGAGTTGAATACACATGGAAACCAGGCAGAGAAGGGAGATACCTTTGCTCTTGTTCACGGGATGTGTGCAGCCCTGGTCAGGCGAGCACGTTATGCCTATCTTGATTTGAGTGGCTGTTTCAGCCAATTCACAGGACAGAAAAGAGTAAAACAAATTGCTGTGGGTTTATAGTGACACATAGACCTGACCATGGAGGGATGACACATTGCCTTCTCTAAAAGACATGAGTCAAGCAGATGGGCTTTTTCCTCAGAAATATGATGGCTTCATTTCAATTGCATCAACTTTCTTCCTAATATGTCAACAGATTATTATTCTGTGCATCCAAATTATGTGTAAATGACTTGAGCACAGTACGCTGTCATCCTGTCTGACAGAGTCTGTGCAGGGAACAAGGTAGACACCTCATGTACAATTATTTTTAATGGACACATGTTTAAAAGGGATTTGAGACAAATGTATCCAGTTTTAAGAAGGGCACTGATTATGGTGTATTCAGAAGTTGCATTGAGGCTGAGAAGAAATCTGGGATATGATAGTGGTGGTACTGGGCAGGATTGTTGAGTGGGGCGGATGTGACAATGTAAATCTGCGCAGGACTAAAAGGGTTATGGTATTTGAGAAGAGTCTGCTTCCTCCTCGCATATCAATGAGTAATTTCTAAATATTAATTTGCTCATTATAATTAATAATGGATGGATTTTTTGTCTGGGACTAAAGACGTTGCTTTTCACTTTTCCATAATTTACATATCATGAGCAGAAGTTCAGTTCAAACGGATTTAATGCACACATAGAATAACTTACTCGGAACGCCAAATATCGCGAGGATGGGATAGTAACCAGCTTGAAGAATCCAAAGGATATGTTTGATCCGCGATGGTAATGATATCCAAGGCCGAGAAAGCCAGTAAAGACCCCAGGATAAACTCCTGTCCGTTATTGTCGCATTCCAGTCTATTATTCTCAGGTTGTAATCCATTGTTGGAACGTTCCAGTCCAATGTTCTCAGACTCTGAACTCTTCTGCCTGCCACTCCCGGAGCTGCTGGCCCTGTTAGTGATGTCGGTGATGTGCCCGCTCATAATGTGGGATAACACATTGAATGGAGCCCATTTATCATTAAACGATGGAAAGCCTCCCTTAGGATCATTAGAATCCACGGAGATTATCATTAATCACAGTCGCTGAACAAATATCTCCAGCTAACTACTTTTAACTCAATCCTTTTTTTATTCAAAATAGCGTTTAAAATTTTCTCATCCGGCATGGGATATGTGGGATGATTGGGGAAAGGAATGTTGGATGTGGTAGACCAATTGTGTGTCATTATTCAATCTGCCATGGAAATGGGAGTAATGCCAAGAAATGACAGAGCATTAACAAGTGTCTCCGTTTATATATGGAAACATAAAAACTGTAACCACTGGTCAGTGATTATAATGTCAGTAAAACATTGATAGCACTTTTATAGTCCATAATCCGACGGGAAAACGTGCCTTAGAAAACATGGATCATAACAAACAAACAACATGGATATGTTAACAGAGAATTGTATGTGACAAACGCAATTCAGATTGTTATTCGAGGATCAGAGAGGGCAATTGAGGGTCGTGCTGTTGATGTTACCGATGTCAATTAATTGTGATGAAGTACCATTTCTTGGACTTCAATTACAGTGTGATTATAACATTGGGGAGGAGTCAGAAAAAAGAAAACAGAGGTTTCGGGACATGTTGCTGAGACTTAGGTGATGTGACATGGCATTTTCCAGTCATCAGTAATGGGATGTTAATCTTTGTAATTCTTATGAAGATCAGATTCCAAGATACATCTACAATGGGAAAAGTGGACAACCAATGTTATCCAGAAGACAAGAAGGCATAGGAGCAAATATTTGGCCATTTATCCCATCGAGTCTACTCCACTATCCAATCCTTGCTGTTAATCTTTTAACCCCAATTTCCTGATTTCGCTCCGTGACCCTTGATCCACTTTAAAACAAGAATCTTAACAATCTCAGTCTTTGATACACTCAATAACTTGGCGTCTGCAGCCTTCTGAGGCAATGAAAACCATAGATTCCCCACTCTCCAGCTGAAGAAGTTTCTCCTTATTTCTATTGTTTAAAAAATCTTAGCTTTACTTTGAGCAATGGGCTCCTAGAGTCTACTACCACTGGAAAAATCTTCCCAACATCCACTCTGTCCAAGTCATTCAATATTCTGCAAGTTTTAACTCGATCCCCTCCCCTCCACATCCTTCCAAAAGCTATCAAATAGCTGAACCCTCAAATGTTCCTCATATGTTAAGCTTTTCATTCATGTGACCTTTCTCCTGTATTTGCTCTGAATACACTACGAGGCCAGTGATCCTTCCTGAGATATAAGGCCCAAATCTACGCACATTACTTAAAGTAGGCCCGGCCAGAGCCCGACACATTCTCAGACGTATATCACTGCTTTTATATCCAAGCATTGTTGAAATAAATACCACCATTGTAATGCCTTCGTAACTACTAACAACCTGCAAGTTTAGCTTGCAAGATTCCTGGAGTAAAACACAAATGTCTCTTTGCATGTCAGAACACTAAATTTAGTCCCCATTTAGAAAACATTCCCTGCCGCTATTCTTCTTACCAATGTACATGATCTCACACGTTCCCACGTTGTGCCCCATCTCCCAGTTCTTTGCCTACTAACCCGACCGTCTAAATTCTTCTGCAGGAGACAGTGAGGGATGCAGATGCTGCAGGTCAGTGTCAAAAAGTGTGGTGGTGCGAGAAAAGCACAGCCAATCAGGTGGCAACCAAGGATATGGGGACTTAACGTTTCAGGCATAAGCTCTTCATCAGGAATAAGCGGGAGAGCTGGGCAAAAGGGGAATGAGAAATAAATGTGAGGGGTTGTGGATGTGGGAGAAGTTAGCTTGGAAATGCGATAGGTAGGCGAAAGTTCGGATGATAGTGATAGGTCAGAGTGGAAGGTGGAGTAGATCGATGGGTAGGAAGATGGACATGTAAGACAGTTCAACAGAGCAATGCCGAGCTGGAGGGTTAGACCTGGGAAAAGATGGGAACGGCAGATGAGGAAACCTGCCAAATTGACATTGATGTCGTGTGGTTGGAGGGTCCCAAGGCGGAAGATAAGGCATTCTTACTCCAGACGTTGGGTGACTAGAATTTTGTTAGTGGAGGAAGTCAAGAACTTGTATGAAATTGGCGGAGTGGGAGGGCGAGCTATACTGTGCTGTCACAGGACAGTGGAGTGTGAGTCGGTGCAAGACATATTCCTTGAACCGTTCTGTAAATTGACGTCCTGTCTCCCCAAAGTAGAGGAGACTGGGAACAACGCACACTGTATATGAGATGTTTGGATGCACTGGGAAATCTCTGCTGGATGTGTAAGGATCCTTTAGGGTCTTGGATGGAAGGGAGGGGGAGGTGTCGGCGCAGATTTTACACCTCATGTGATGACAAGGGCAAGTGCCGATAGTGCAGGCTGGCTTTTTGGAGGGCATGAGTCTTCCATGGAATGTTCTCTGCAGAATGCTGATCGTGGTGTGGAGGGGAATGTATCTCTGGTGGTATTCTTACTGTAGGTGGCAGAAATAGCTGAGGATGATGCATTGTATCAGGAGCTTGATTGGGGTTTGGGGGGAAGGTGAGGACCAGGGCTGTCCTACCCTTATTGTGGTCGGAAGGATGCTGTGCATTTTCAGAAGTGAGGGAAGTTGGGGACATGCGCTGGAGCACCCTTCTGCAGGCTGTCCTCCTCTTCAATGTTACTTGTCCCTCGACTTATCTGAAAACTTAGCCAGAATGCCCTCAGTTCATTAATCTACATCACTAATACATAAAGTGAAAAGTCTTGGTCCCCACACGAGTCCCCACTGTCACCGGTTGCCATTCTGAGAAGGACCCCTTTTTCCCTACTCTCTGCTTTCTGCCAGACGTCGACGTTTCTTTCCATAGTATTACCTTGCCTCTAAAACCATGGGCCCCCTGTGTGGCATCTTGCCAAAGGATTCTTGACGTCCCGGTGAATCGCATCCATTGATCCTCCATGATCTAATCTGCTCGTTACGTCCACAAGTAATTCTGGCAAATATGTGGAGCATAGCTTCCCATAATTAAACAATGATGATTCTGTTCAATTTGATCAAAGTATTCAGAAATCGCATCCTTCATGATTGTTTCCAGGATGCTACCAGGACTACGTTTAGGCTAATTATTTTTTAATTTTGCATCTTCTGCCTTAGTCCATTGTTAAACTGGGTGTCACGTTCGCGATTTTCCAGTCCCCTTGGACGTTTACTGATTCTAGTAATTCCTAAAAGATTAGCATTAACGCTTATGACGCGTCTTCAGCTGTCTCCATTCGGTCTCGAGGTGTTGTCCATCTGGTCCATGTTATTTATTCACATTCAGGTAATTCCGTTTACTATCACATTCTCCATGGTAATGACCATTACATTCAACTCTGCCTCCTCATTCTCTTGAGTTTTGGGGGGAAAATATTCAAATCTTCCACCGTGAAAACTGATGCAAACTTCCTCATCGTTGTGTTTGTTGACCACTACTGTCTCTCCAGCATCATCTTCCAGCGGCCCAATTCCACTTTTGCAGCTTCTCTATCCAAAGAATCTCGAACAGTCTTCCTCTATATTACTGGATTGCTTACCCCCATATTTAGTCTCCTCCCTCCTTTTTTGTTGCCCTCTGTTGGTCTTTGTAAACTTCCCAATTCTATGTTACTCCACTGTCCGTTGCCACATTGCGTACAATCTATTCTCCTTTTATTCTATCTCTGACTTCTCGAGTCAGCTATTTTTGCCCCATGCTCTATGTAACATGCCTCGTTTTCCTCGTTATAAGTCTCTGTTGTGCCTCCTCAATTACTCCTAGAACCATTGCAACTCCAATAACTTTCCTGTTCGGCTGCTTTCCCAATCAATTCAAAACAGCTTTTGCCTTATATTTCTGTAGTTGTCTTTGGACAACTGAAACATAGTTACCGCTAATTCTCTTTTCATCCTGTCAAATCGCAAAGTAAATTCAATCACATTATGATTATTGCTTTCGACATTTTCCTTCAACTTAAGCTTCCTTGTCTACTCTGCCTCATTAAACAACGCTAGATCCAGAATTGCCTGTTCCCTCGTGGGCTGCACGGCAAGAAGCTCCAGAAATCCATCTTGTAAACATTCCACAAACTGTTTTTCTTACAATCCACTACGGTTACGACTTGCAGTAAACTATCCTGCTTAACTTAAAACCAACATCGCAGGAACATTTATCCAGTTACGTAATGTGTTAAAAAAATCAAGTGGCTAAGAACTATGTAAATTAACACCTTTATTCTGACAGGACAGCAGAGAATAATTAAGTTGACACTGCTTATAGTTTCTTCCTCTCGAATATCTTTTACATTCTGTTCTGTCATACTAGCCCAACAAAATTCGCAATACGATTTACAAAACATCAATTCTTATCTCAAAACCAGGCAGCTGTAACTTGTTGTCTTTGGATTTTCCTGTGTCTTCCTTTTTCCTTGATAGTAAGTTCTGCGTCACAGGTGACTGATCGAAAAGGTACTTTTAAGGGATTTTTTTTCAAGCCCTCTGTTACATGCTCAGACATTTGACTTCTCCTCTCAAATGTTCACAGTCTAATACTCCAGAACATCAGATTGTGTAATTGTCTTAACAAATTGTCAATATGCACAATTCAAACTTGATAGAAAATTGGTATTTTTCGGGGTATAATTTAAACTGGCCTAGTTCGAGTTCATATTTGTCTCCAAGGCAACAAATTAATCGAATTTTTCAATCCGATGTGGCATTGTTGCCTTATTGAGTAGTGTTGGTGCTGTGTCCGGTGGTTCTGCTGCATTCAACTCTCTTAAAAAATACCTTCATTTTAAAAAACATCTACCCCTTAAGAAAATAACGACGATCAAAATGAAAAATGGCTTCTTTTTCTCTAACTTTAAGCACATAACCCGAACATACACAAAAATTTCATTTAAGTTCACCTTATTTTTTTTCCCAAATCTTTAAATAAAGTCACATCTCATCGACACTCTGTCAGTTGAACTCCTGATTACGCGTCTGCACTTATATTCTTCTGACCAGTAACATACACACTTTTTAAAGTAAAAGTCTGTCACATAAGTCTCCAATGAAATAGTCTCATATTCTTAACCTTATTACGTTCTAAGAATGGAAGCGGATTGTGGTCAGTGTACACAATCGTTTCTGACACATTGTTCATGACATACACATTAAAATGTTCTCAGGTCAGTACCAAGCACAATAGTTCCTTTTCTGGTGTGGAGGATTTGTACTTGTGGATGTTGATCTTCAAATAGGAAACAACTGGCAGTTCAATCCCATCCTTACTTTACTGGACGAGCACAGCTCCAAATCCAATGTCACAAACATCGATGGTGACTTTAATCATTTTGAAAAGCTTGCTGTAGCTAAAACTGGTTTAGCGGACAAGTTCGACTTCAAATGGTTGAATGCCTCCTGACATTGTTCTGTCCATCGAAACTTTGTGTTCGTATTCAGCAAATAGGTGAACGGTACCATTATACTGCTGAAGTTTGGTACAACCCTCTGAAAGCATCCGCGGAGTACTAAGAATCAAAACACTTCTTTCTTCGAAATTGGTCGTGGAAATTCCTCGATGGCATTCGTCTTTGTGTTTCGTGGGCTCAAGCTGACATGACCGATGTTATGAACCAAAAACGTCACTTCTGCTTTCGCGAATTCCATTTCAATTAAGTTTATCACTCCGTTTGTTTCTGGTAGTCGTTCAAAAAGCTCTGCCAACTGTACCAATCGATCTTTCCAGGACTTATCACTACGTTGTCAAAATAGACTGCACACTTTCTTAGCCGAGCCACAATTCTGTTCATGAGCCTTTGGAATGTGCCGAGCGCATTCAGCAATCCAAAGGTCATCATTTTAAAATCAGACAACGTAAATTTGGAGTTTCAAACGCAGAAATTTTCATTTGCCAACTCTCATAAAGGTAACGAATATTAACCAAGCATTAAGTCTAAATTGCTGATACAGTTGGCTTCACCAACTTTCTCAATGCAGATCGCCAATCTAGCAATTCGATATAAGTGCAATGTTGGAATGGTGTTGACCTTCCGATCATATATGCAAAATCTTTGAGACCCGATAGTTTGAGAACGAAGACGATCTGCCAGCCTCATTCCTTTTGGCTTGTTTCAATGATGTTCTCGTCGAGTTTGGCTTCCACCTCCAAGTGGACCTGCCTGGCTTTGAGAGCATTAATCCGATAGGAGTGTTGTTTTATCAGAGCACTATACACTATGTCTACTTTATGTACAATAGCATTAGTCTTCCCCATCTGATCCTTAGAAATGTCCTTGTTCTCTCGTAACAATTGTTTCAATGTCGTTCAGAGCTCCTGAGACCAATAGTTTGCTGATCTATCCTACACCCCAAGGACTTTTTCATTTTGAAATCTTTTTGAGGCATCTCAAAATCAATATTATTTGGACTGGCTTTCTCACTCTGTCCCTCCAGTTCTTTGTCTCTCATATAATGATGTTTCAACATGTTCACATGATATACCCGATAACATTTTTTTCCAACTGGCATTTTTACTAAATATTTCACCTGACTCAACTTTACCTCAATTTAATAGGAACCACCATATCTGGCATTGAATGGATCTCTTATCGCGGATAACTTTGTGCACACGTTTTCCCCTTGGGAGAACGTCCGTGTCGCAGAGCTTCTAATTGCCACTTGCTTCATACTATACGGCGCCTTTTCCACTGCTTGTTAGCTAACTAACCTACTCGGTTTAATCTCTCCCTCACCTCCGACACATAACCGCAGTGTGAAATCTCCTACTTTGCTCCTGTCAATTTTTTCTTTCATTAATTTAACTTCATGTCTAATGTCAACTTAAAGGGAGTCAACTGAGTAGATTATTTTAGGGCATACCTAATGGCAAGCAAAACGAATGGAAGACCTGAATCCCAACAATTCGGGTAATCCTGACATGATGCTCTCACCATGGTCTTCAAGGTCTGATCCTACAATGCCCAAGCACCTTTCGATTCAGAATGATATGCTCTGGATCGACAGGCCATCGTCGACTGCGCACTGTGTAATGATTGGGCGTGGTTCAGAACGTGCTCGACCCCAGTACCAGCTAAGATCACAATGAAGGACCCACATTCTTATCATTGTCCCTTCCTTGAGGCACAGTGACGCTCACGTTAAATCAATTTTCGTCAACTCTCTCTGTTCTCTGTCTTTAGCGCTCTTTCTTTCTCTCTCTTTCTCTCTCTTTCCTTATGGGGGTATAACTTCAAGACACTTTAAAGCAACAGAACAAACGCACCCTGCACCAAGTGCACTGCGAAATAGTAAGAATGTAACACTGGGTGGAACCACTCGATTGTAAGTCGTGGTTAAATAATTGTCTGTTACACCTCATCTCTTGTCATAAAATGAGTATCTTATCCAATTGTCAAGCTCACCCTGAATCCAATGTGATCTAACTTTAACAATTAGTCGACCATGCAGAACCTTGTCAAAGCCTTTATTAAAGTCAAAGTAAACAATGTTCTGGTCACGTTGATCTTGTTTATTTCATCAAAAAACTCAATCAAATTCGTCAGACTCTATTTCCTTGCGCAAGACAATGCTGACGATCCTTGCTCATCATTTGCCTCTCCAAATGCAATCTTTCAGAATCACCTCCAAAAACGTACCCAACACCAAAGTCGGACACACAGGGCTATAGTTCCTCAACTTCTCCTCCAACTTCCTTAAATTAAGGCACAGCGTTAATCGCTCTCCAGGCAGCCAGAACCTCACCAACATTTATAGGTAATACCCATATTCATGCAAGGAGCCCAGGAAATTTCTCCATTAGTTTCGACGATATCATGGATATGCTAAACCACGTAGCAAAGATTTATTCACCTTTATTCATATTTTTAAGACCTGCAGCCCGTCCTCTGCTACACTGTGAACTGTTTTCAAAAGAATACTATTGATTTGCCTAAGTTCTCCAGCTTCCTTCAGTCCAACTTGAACGGAACAGGTGATTATGGGGGACATTAACTTACCCTATGTTGATTGGAAATGCTGTACCATTAGTACATCGGATCGATCAGCTTTTGTCCAATATATTAAGGAGGGTTTCCTGACACAGTATTTCAAAGGACCGACAATAGTGGATACCACACGAGATTTTGATGCTTAGTAATGTACCAAACCAGGTGTTTGATTTAGTCATAGGTAACCACTTTGGTGAAAGTGACCACAATTCGATTATGTTTCGTTGAGCGATGCAAAAGGATATGTACATGCCACAGAGCAAGAGTTATGGATGGGAGAAGGGCAATTATAATGCGATTAGGCAAGACTTAAAAGGCATAGACTAGAGTAGCAAAATGCAGGGGGCGGAGACAATCGAAATGTGGAGATGATTTACGGAAAATATATTGCATGTCCTTAATAGGAATGTTCCGGTCATGCAGGGAGGACGTGATAAGGCAAGGGAACTGTAGTTTCCTGAAGAAGTTTTATCTCTTCTTAAATGGAAGAAGGAGACTTATGTGACGATGAGATGGGATAGTTCACAGGAGGTGATGGAGAGTTACGGTTTTGCTGGGAAGACTTTGAAGAGAGAATTAAGAAGAGCAAAAAGGGGACATGAGTAGTATTTAGCAGGTAGAATAAAGGAGAACCCTTCAGCTTTATTTAGGAATGTGAGGAATGAAAGGATGACTACAATTGGAATCGGGACAGTCAAAGACAGAAGTGGTATATTGTGGTTGGACTCGGGGGAGATTGGAGAGGTACTAAACGAATATTTCTCATCAGTTTTCAGTCAGCAAATGGATAATATTAACGAGAACAAGAATGAGATGTGAGATATTAGACTCGAAAGGATCGAAGTTAGTGAGGGGGAGGTGTTCTCATTATCGAAGGAGTGAAAGCAGACAAGTCCCCTGCACCAGATGGGGTTTATCTGAGGATTCTATGGGAACCTAGAGAGGAGATGTTGGAGCCTTTGGCTTTGATCTTTCAGTCGTCATTATCTACACGCTAATGCCAGAGGACGGAATGACTGCAAATGTTGTGCCCTTGATCAAGAAGGGCAGTAGAGATGGCAGAGTCAACAATAGACCAGTGAGCCGTACGTCTGTTGTACGAAAGTTTTGGAAAGGATTACGAGAGATAGGATATATAGTCATCTAACAAGCAAAAATTTGATTAGGGATAGGCAACATGAATTCGTCAAGGACAGGTCATGTCTCTCAGACCTCAATGAGTTTTTTGAGAAGGTGACCAAGAATGTGAATGAGGGTATGGCAGTTGCTGTGGTTTATATGGGCTTCAGTAAGGCCTTTGATAATGTTACACATGTTAGACTGTTGGAGAAAATACAGAGGCAGGAGATCAATGCTATTGGACTGTGTTATTGAACTGATAACTGTGTTTCTGTTATTTTCCAGCTTGATAGAACTGGTTGTAAACTTTTACATTTTAACTTTTTATACTCTTTTACTTCTTTGTAAAATGATTCAGTACCTTTTGTGGGAGGGAGAGGTAGATAACTTAGAACATAATATGGAGACTTGTAAACTTTTCATTGTCCTCGTGTGACCTCATGTAACAATAAACCTCGGTATTCAGCCCAATGGGTCTGCTCCAGCATTTAATCACGGCTGACGAGTTTCTAATCATCAGATACCCTGTTCCTCCGCATAAGCCTTGAACCCCTGGATACTCAAGAACCTCTCGGTTTTTGTCTTAAATATACTCAAAGAAATCGACCCCATAGCCTTCTGTGGCATTGAATTACATGAATCAGCACTCTCTAGTTGAAGGAATGTCTCCTTATCTCTGTTCTAAAACTCTTCGTTTTACTTTAAGGCTGTGTACTCAGGCCTTAGATTCTCCTACCAATGGAAACATTTTATCAACTTTAACTCTGTCCAGGTCATTCTCCATTGTATATTTTGTTCAGTTCGAACGCCCCTCATCCTTCTAAACGTCATTGAATATAGATTCAGAGTCCTCAAATGTTCCTCATATTTTAAGCTTTTCATTCCTGGAATTATTCTTGTGAATCTCCTCTGAATATGGTCCTGCATCTGTCCCTCCTTCCTCGGATATGGGATCCAAAACTGCTCACAATACTCAACAATTTGGTATGACCAGAGCCTGGTACAGCCTCGGGAATATCTCCCCGCGTTCATATTTAAGTCCTCTAAAAATAAATGACAACATTGCATTTGCCTTCCTAACTACTTACACAACCTACAAGTTTACCTTGAGGGAATCCTGGCCGAGAACTCACAAGTCTCCTTTGACTTCACATTTCTGAATTTTCTTCCCATTTAGAAAACAGTTCATTTCTCTATTCTGGCGAAAGTTGGCACTGCAGATGCTGGGGATCAAAGTCAAGATTAGAGTGGTGATGGAAAAGCACAGCCAGTGAGGCAGCATCCGACGATCAGGAAAATCGATGTTTTGGGTAAAAGTCCTTCATCCTGATGAAAGGCTTTTGCCTGAAACGTCGATGATCTTGCTCCTCGGATGCTGCCTGACCTGCTGTGTTTTCTCAGCACCACTCTAATCTTGACACATGCCTCTTTTTTTCCGACCGAAGTGCATGGCCTCACACTTTCCCACGTTGTACTCCAACTGCCACTTCCCTCTTGTAACCTGTCCAAGTCCTTCTGAAGCCTCCACTCCTCCTCAAAGTTACTTGTTCCTATCATTATATTTGTATCGTCTGCAAAATTAGCCAGTATGCTCTCAGTTCGTTCACCTCGATCATTCATGCATCATAGGAGTGGCATAGTGACTCAGTGGTGAGCTCTGGTGCCCTGCAGTGCCAGGGACCTGGGTTCCATTCCAGTCTCAAGCGAATTTCTGTGTGGACATTGCGCATTTTGCTCACATCGGTGTGTGTTTCCTCCGGGTGCTCCGGTTTCCTCCTACAATCCAAAGATGCGCAGCTTAGATGAATAGACTATGCTAAATTGCCCACAGAAATAAGGGATGTGTAGGTTGGGTGCATTAATCAGAGTTAAAATGTAGAGTGATAGAGGAAGGGAATGGACCTGAACAGGTTGCTCTTTAGAGAGTTGGGGTAGACTTTATTGGCCGAAGGGCCTGTTTCCACGCAGTAGTGATTATATAAAAAAGTGCAAAGTTGTGGTCCCAATACTAAGCCTTGCAGAACACCACTTGTCACCAGCTATCAATCTGAGAAAGACACTTTTATGTTCACTCTCTGCTCTCTATAAGACGACCAAGCTTCTCTCAATGCGTCTGATACCTTCGGCCCTCTCTTACTGATTAGCCTCCTGTTTGACACCTTGTTAAAGGCATTCTGGAACTCCAGGTGCTCAATATATATGGGCTCCCCTTGGCCGATCCTGCTTGCTACATCCTCGACGAACTCTAGTAGATTGGGTCAAGCATGACCTTACCTTGATGAAACCATCTTGACTTTGCCCTATTTTACAATGTATTTCCAACATTCAGAAATCTCATCCCTCACAATGGATTGCAGGATCTTACCCATGACTGAGGTTAGTGTAATCATACTACAATTTTCTATCTTTTGCTTTACTCCTCTTTTTTTTAACAAGAGTGTTACGTAACTGATTTTCAAATCCTCTGGGACCTTTCCTGCGTCCACTGATTCCTGTTTGACAAACATTAACATCAGCAGTATCACATCCGTAACCACACATATATGTTTTTTAATTTTTTTAAGAGACCTAATTCTCTCACTAATTTTTCTTTTGCCCTTAATATACTTGTGCAATCTCGTTCCATTTTCCTGAACTTTATTAGCCAAATTTCTGTCGTTTCTGCTTGTTCACTCCTGATTTCCTTGATAGGTGTACTGCTATGGTCTATATGCTCAAGGGATTCACATGATCGCAGCAGCGTGTAGCTGACATGTGCCGCCTTCTTTTTCCTCGACCAACGCCTCAATATCCCCTGCCATGTCCTGTTCCCTACCCCTGGTCACATTGCCCTTCACACTAACTGGAGCATGCTGTCCCCGAACTCTCACTTTCTCACTTTTACGAAACTCCCACTTGCCAGATGTCATTTTCCCTATGAACAGATTCGCCATTATAATCTTTTGAATGTTACTGCTTTTTACCATCACAATTGGTCTTGACACAATTTGTAACGTTAATTTGTGTATCAGGCCTATCCTCTTCCAGAACCAATTTCAAACTTCGAGAATTACCGTCACTGGCCTCAAAGTTTTCCCACGATCATAGCACAGTCACTTGCCCAAACTTATTTCCAAAGAAGAAACGAAGGTGAGGCCAGAATCAGATCAGCCGTGTACCAATTGAATAGCAATTCAGGCATGAAGGGCCGACTTTCTTCATGTCTGTGTGTTTATTGTTGTGTGTTTGTGTGCGTGTGTGTGCGTGTGTGTGTGTGCACGTGCGAGCGTGTTGTCCTGTGTTTCTGTCTGTGTATTTGCTTGTGTCTGCCTGTGTGTGCTTGACTCTGTGAGAGTGTGTGCGTGCGTGTGTGTGTTTGAGTCTGTGTGTGTATGTGTCTGTGTGTGGGTGTGTATCTGTGTATGTCTGTGTGTTTTAGTGCATTAATATGTGCATCTCTGCATCTGCGTCATTGATCTTTTTGGTTTCTGTTGTTTTAGAAGTGAGTCCATTGAAATGTGAATCTAAATGTATGTGTCTCTCGCTCTCCCTCTCTCCCTCTCTCCCTCCACCTTCTTGTGTTTGAAGTAACTTGAACAACCCTCTGCTGGACACCTCACACCACTGCTGAAACAGCGGTATTGTTTGGAAGAGACATCAAAAACAGTGGCTCTCTCACATTGGACTCGAATTGGTTTTATTGTCACGTGCACTAAAATTGGGGGCAGTGTAAACTTTACAACCGCTTCACTTTGAGGCCATCTTAGGTAAAGGATACCTAGGTATGGATTCTTAAGCAATTGCTACTAAATTGAAAGAATAAAAATGAAAAATTTACAGACTCAAATTGCAGTCCCTGTATTAATGTAATCCGCAAATTTACTAATCGAAACTTCTACGCAAATATCCCGTCATTTATAAAAATGACAACAACTGTAAGCCCAAAACAGTCCATTGTAGCACTCCACTGGTTACTGAGCTGCAGGACGAACATACCACCACCCTCTTTCTTCTTCCAGTTAGCGAATTTCTAGTACAAACCGCTGAAACGCCCTCAATCCTGAAACACCTCAATGTGTGCAATAGTCTAACGTGTGGTCAATTATCAAACACACTACTGAAATCTACATACAGGAGATAGTGAGTACTGCAGATGTTTCAGATCAAAGTTGAGAGTGTGTTGAGAGTTTTGATTATGAGGAGCAGGAGAATTGACATTTGCTGATGAAGGACTCATGTCAAAAATGTCGGTTCTCCTGCTCCTTGGATGCTGCCTGACCTGCAGTTTTTTCCAGCAACAAACTCTCGACTGTGAAGTCCATATACACCGCGTTAACTGCTTTACCTTCATCCACCTGTTTTGTCATCTTCCAGAAGCTGAGTGAGGCACGACCTATCCTTCACAAAACCGTGTTAACGATCCATAATTTAATTATTAATTTCGTGATGATTATAAATCTTATCTCTTGCAAACGTTTCAACACCTAACCCACAACTGAACCAGGGATTACTGGTCTTCGTCAACAAGGGAACAATTTTTACTATCCACCAGTTTTCTGGCACTACCACTGTCGATAACGATGACATAATGATCGAAGGCAACACAACTTTACTCACCTGCCTGGCTTCACAGAGAATCATAATATAACTCATATCCTTCGCAGTGATTTTTAGCTTTTTTAGATCTTCCAAAATTGCTAAAACCTCCTCTTTGTCAACTGCAATCCCATCTAATGCTGTAGCCTGGATCACCATATTCGCAATCATATTACCCTTTTCCAATGTGAATACTGACAAAAAGTATTCATTATGCGCTTCCCCATGTCCTCAGAATCCACACACAACTTTCAACTAACACCGTTTATTGGCCCTATCTTTACTGTAGTCATCAGACTCAATCTGGTCTCCAGGCCGCCTCAGGCCCAGTGTGTAAACCCACATCAAGGCGAATCTCCGAGTCCCGCAGGCCCATTCCCCAGACTGCATCAGGACCAGTCTGCTGACAACACCAGCCGCAGACTCCAAGCCCCACTTGGAGAAGTCTCAAGGCTGCACCAGACCCAGAATCCAGACCGAACCGATCCCTGTCTCCAAGCCCCATCAGGCCCAGACTCCATACCCCACCGGGCCGAGTCTGCAGACTGCACAGTGCTCAGTCTCCAGGCTGCACAAGTTCGAATTTCCCGTCCACACAATGCCCAATCTCCAGACCTCAATAGGCCCGGTCTGCAGGCCACACCAAGCCCCAACCTAGAGGCCCACTGGGACACATCTCCAGGCCAGACCAGGCCCAGTCTCTAGACCACACCAGATTCAGACCCCAGGAGATGATGGAACCCATTTTCCAGACTGCACCGGGCCCAGTCCCCAGCTCCTTCTGTCCCAGACTCCATAACGCAAAGGCATGAGTCTCCAATCTGCACTGAGCCCAGTCTCCACACCATGGTGGGCACAGTTTCTCGGCTGCACCAGGCCCAATCGTCAGCCCACGCAACGCGCAGTTTCCAGTCCATAACTGGCCCAGTCTTGGGCCACACCGGGCCGAGTCTCCAAACCACAATGGGCGCACTATACCGGCCACACCAGATCCAGTATTTGAACCACACTGGGCCGAGTCCCGAGACCACAGCAGACTGTTTGCACAGACCACATTGGAGCCATTCTCCATACCAAACTAGGACAACTCTCCAAACTGCACCAGGTGGAGTTTCCAGACTTCGCCGAGCTAGTTTCCACGATCCAACAGGCTTAGGCTGAATCTCCCACCAAGCCTTGTTTCCAGGTCACACACAGCCCAGACTCCAGAATGTGCTGGGCTCAGTTTTCTGTCCGTATTGGGCCCGCCCCAATCTCTACGCCACACCGGGTACAGACTCCAGCTCGGACCAGGCCCATTCTCGCTGCTGGATCGGGCCGAATCACCATAACGCACCAGACCAAGTCACCAGACTGTAACCTGACCAGTCTCCCCGCCATACTGGGAAGAGTCTCCATACCGCACCTGGAGCAGTGTCTGGGCCGTATTGGGCTAAGTCTCCAAACCACAAAGTGCCCTGACACCACACTGCACTGAGCCAGATCTTTAGGTTGCACCGGCACCAGTCTCCAATTTGCACATGGTCGAGACTCCAGACCCTTCCATGCCCAGTCTCCCTGCTGTATCGGATCCAATCACAATAACGCAACTGGCCAGATCCCCAGACTGCACCTGGTCAGGTCTCCAGGCCATGCTGGGCGCACCCTCCATACTTCACCTAGGGACCCTACACGGGAAGATTCGGGCCGAGTCTCCAAGCCAAAAAGCGCCCAGACTCCAGGCTGCACCGTGCCTAGTGTTCAGGGTGAACCGGGGCCAGTCTCCAGACTGCACTGGGTGGAGTTTCCAGACCGCAATGGGCCCAATCTTTCAGCCTCATCAGCCCCAATTTCCAGGCTGCACCAGGTGGAGCATCCACAGTGCTTCGGACACAATCTCCAGGCCCCACCACAAGAGCCTCCATGCCAAACAAGACACACTTTGCAGACTGTGCTTGTCCCAGTCTGCACGCCACACCCAGCCTAATCTTGAGGCCACTCTCGGCTCAGTCTCCATGCCGTACCGGTCCCCGACTCAACATCGCACTTGGCCGAGTCTCCAGACTGCTCCTGGTCAAATATGCAGGCTGCAGCAGGCCAATTATCCAAACCACACCGGTCCCAGTCTGCAAGCTACTCTGGTCCCAGGCTTGAGGCCTCCCTAGGCCCAGTCTCCATACCGCAACCGGCCCAGTCTACAGGCTGCACCTTGCTCAATGTCCAGAAAACACCAGGCCGAGTCTCTGGACTGCACCAGAGGCAAATATTCTGTCAGATGTAGAATGCTCCTTTAGGACCTTGGACGGAGATGAGCGGAAGGTGTTGTCGCAGGTTTTGCACTTCCTGCAGAGGCATTGAGAGGTGCTGAGAGTGTGGTGTGGGCTGGTGGAGTGTGTTCTGGGAGTCACGGAGGGAATTGTCTTTCCTAATCGGGGTAAGGAGAGAAATATATCCATAGGCGTGCGCTCTGTCGAAAGATGGCGGAAATGGTAGAGCATGAAGCGAATTATACTGAGGTTGGTGGGGTGGAATATGAGGGCCGGGTTTTCTCTTATTGTTGCTTTGTGAAGAATTCAAAGGCGGAGGTGCGCGAAATGGAGGAGGTGCTTTGAAGGGAGTCGTCGACCACGTGGGAATGGAAAATGTAATCATGAAAAAAGAAGGCCATCTGGGATTTTATAAGGTGGAATGTTTCCTCCTGGGAGCATGTGCAGCGGAGGTGGAGGATTGGGAATATGGATGGCGTTCATTACAAGACGCAGGGTGGCAAGATGTATATTCTAGGAATCTGTGGGAGTCTTGGGTTTGTTGTAGATGTCTGTGGTTATATGGTCTCTGGAAGTGGAGATGTAGAGGTCCAAGAAGCGGAGGGATGTGTCTGCGATTGTTCTCGTGAACTTGAGGTCAGATTGGAACGTGTTTGTGAAATCGATGAACTGTCAACCTCTGGTGGGAGCACAACGTTGCGCTGATGCAGTCATCGAATTAGCGGAGGGAAAAGAGGGGCATGTTTCCAGTGTAACCATGGAAACTTCCCAGAACATTGCACACCCAACATTTTATAACTGACATTCTCCAGAATATTTTGTACCCAACATGCCATGCCAAACATTGCACAGAGTATTCTGTACCCAACATATTATTCCCAACATTACTTGCAATATTCTTTACCCGACATTATATAACTGACATTCACTGCAATATTCTGTATCTGACATTCTATACCTGGCATTCCTTGAAATATTCTACTCCCAACATTCTATACCCGTCATTCCAGGGTACATTCTGGACCCAACATTCTGTACCGACGTTCCCCAGAACTTTCTATCTCTGACATTTGTGAACAGGCTGACGTCGCTTAAATGAACAAACAATAAGATCCTGAGGGAAGAGATCCCGTTCCAGGGAGAAGGAGAGAGTGTTCCGAAGTTCCCTCACATAGTTATAATGGTGAAGACGTTTACACTGCATTTTTTCACAACACATTATCGACCACAATTAAGAGTAGCAGACAGAAATTTCCAAACTCCATTTGTTTTCAGGAGAATCCTTCAGGACAGCAGCCTTTTGTCATTCAATATGAGGAACTGCATGTAAGTGACCTGTGTCTGCTCTCTTGTGTTGGATTGTGTCGGAATGATATGGAGACCATCTGTTCTTATGAATGTCTTTCTGTGTGTTTGGGGAGGGACAGCTTCTTATCATTTTCTCACATTTTTTTCAGTAATTCAGAACTTTTCTTTTCTTATTTCAGCTCCAGTCATTTCAATAATTCTCTGAATAGTGGGAGATATTTGAAAATTTTTATGGTTCTGTTCGGCAAGCTGGGATTTCGTGTTGCAAATGTTTCGTCCCCGTCTCGGCGACATCCTCAGTGCTTGGGTGCCTCCTGTGAAGTGCTTCTTTATGTGGTGCTTAGGCGGTTGGCACAGGATTCCCATTTCCTAGCTTGTCTTAGCATCTTTCGCCTGTAGGTGTTCAAAGTTTGTGAGAAGATTTGAAGCTCGGGTGCGCGTTGTTGTGGTTCTCTTCGCCGAGCTGGGAATTTGTGCTGCACATTTTGAACACGTACGGGCGAAAGACGCTAAGGCAAGCCAGCAAATGGGAATCCTGTGCCAACTGCCGAAGCACCACATGAAGCGCTTCACAGGAGGCTCCCAAGCACTGAGGATGTCACATAGACAGGAGACGAAACGTCTGCAATACAAATTCCCAGCTCGCCGAACAGAACCACAACAATGAGCACCCGAGCTACAAATCTTCTCTCAAATTTTGAATATTTGAACATCTCACTATACACCAATCAAACTGGTCACTTTGCCTCCAGGATGATGTATAATGTTTTTGTTTTTCTTCCTCACAGTTGACGAAGTGAAAATCTACGTCCTGCTTTATAAAGATTGTGGGTTGTCTCCATGTGTTAGACATTACCTGGGAGCCAAGTCAGTGCCGGATCTACTGGTCATTATCCTCGACCGGATGCTGAGATATATTTTCATTGTTTATCTGAAACAGTATTACTTCATCGAGTCTATCTCCGTGTGTAATATTCACGCCATCCTGCTTCATGCAAAGACTGACTGTTCAGACTGGTTCACCGTCAATATCACCTTTGATTGGTTTGTGGCCATTTGTTGCTAGAAGCTGAAAAAGAAACATTGCAGTGAGGAAACAGCGTCTATGGTTCTGGGAACGGTGATTGTTTCAATATTTTTCCTGTTTTTTTTGTAATCAAAGCTCTGTATTTGCTGGCGAATTCTCCCAGGTTTTGTTTGGTAACAGCCAATGTTCGTTAATCCCATGCCTGGGCCTCAATCGAGTGCCTCCACAACATGGAACCCTCGGTTCCCCCACTTCTCCGGATGCTTCTCCTCAATGCTGTTAACGTCAGGAGCAGTTTAGTGACAAGTAGAGCCTGTAGGAGACTCCGGGCTAACAACAATTAGAGCGCTTAATCTGAGACAGAAATGAAAAACCGAAAAAAATCCATACGTTTCCTGTTTAAAATTTCAGCCAATTTCATCCTGCTATGGTCAATGTTTATTGTATATGGGACCGGATGCATTGGATTTGGCATTGGTCTGTGTATCTACATTACTTTGTGATGGATTTGAGCTTCACGCTGCAACTCCTGAGTTGCTGCACAAACACGGAGATTTATACCGTGACCCAGGCTAAGTTCAAGCAGCAGCTGAAGAACATGCTCTAATACCCCTTAAACCAAATGCACCATTCAATCAAATTCACTCAGTTGTCAACTCTTTCGGGATTGAACGCCTCATCCTCTGCCTCGGAACACTTCAACCCCAGGGCGTCAATGTGGACTTCAACAGTTTCCTCATTTACCCGTGCCCTACCTCACCCTAGTTCCAAACTTCCAGCTCAACACTGTCCCCATGACTTGTCCTACCTGCTTATCTTCTTTTCCACCTATCCACTCCACCCTCCCCCCGCCCCCGTCCTATCACCTTCATCCCTTCCCCCAGTCACCTATTGTACTGTATGTTACTTTCTCCCAACCCCCACCCTCCTCTAGCTTATCTCTCCACGCTTCGGGCACTCTGCCTTTATTCCTGATGAAGGGCTTTTGCCCGAAACGTTGATTTTACTGCTCCTACTGCCTGAACTGCTGTGCTATTCCAGCACCACTGATCCATTTTCTCATTTCAATTCAGTGTTACAGTGTTCAAACAGACTGTTGCTGTGGTAACAGTTTGAGGGTAGTGCTTGATTGTCCAAACTTTCTCCACAGGAGGGTATCAGGAATACACTTCAAACGTGCTCTCAACTTAGGGCCCAGTGAAAAAAGGCACCATCGTCCTGACTGTATCGATGACTTCAATTTGTAAACACCAGAAATGATTATTAAAATGTGCCGAGCAGCAAAATGAAATATATTCTTTGTGTTGAGGAAACTGTGTTGCAGAGTGAGAGACTTAGCCCCAAGTCCTGTTCCACAAGGAAGCGCAGGGGACCAGGACCTGAGCTCAGAGTTGGCTTTGATTCACAGGTTGTTGCTTGGGGAGCAGAGTGGGAATGGGTTCCCAGCCTGTAGCCAGGGAACGGAGCAATAATGGTTTCACACGCCGTTGCAACGTGAAGAAAGTGGGGAAGGATTCACAGGCTGTTGTCGGAAAACAGTACGTTGGGCTCACAGGCTGTTGCTCCAAGAAACCGGGGGATGGGGTCACAGGACGTTTCGAGGGAAACAGACTGATGATTGAGTCACAGTCTGTTGCTGGAGACAAGAAGTGGATGGGTTGGCAGACAGTTGCTAGGGGATAAGAATATGACTGGTTTCACAGGCCATTGCTGCGGAACAGAGCGAGGATTGGATAACAGGCAGTTGCTAGATGAACGCAGCAGTGATGTCGTCGTTCTGAGTAAAATAGTGGGTGCTTGAGTCAAGGTCATTGCTCGTATAATGGACCGGAGTGGGCTTCAATACCGTTGTTAGGAAAACAGAGTGAAACCAAGTTCACAGGCCACTGCGAAGAGAACATCATGGGATGGGATCACACACAATTTCTCGGACAACAGAGTGGGGATCGGATTACAGGTTGCTGCATAAAGACCAGGGTGAGTTTGGGTTCAATGTCTGTTCTGAGAAGAATAGAGTGGGGAATGGTTTCACAGGCCGTTGCAACGGGCAACAGAGTGAAGATATGTTCACAGGCCGTTGCTAGTGGAACAGAGTGGCGAATGGTTCACGTGCTGTTGCTCGGGGAATACGGTTGGATGGCTTCACAGGCAGTTAGGAGGGGAAAAGAGTAGGGATGGGGTAACAGACTTTTGTTTAGGAAACAGAATGGGGATTGACACACACGTCATTGCTCGGGAAACAGAGCAGATTTCCAGACCGTTGCTGGGAGAACAGATTAGGCAGGCTTCACAGACTGTTGCCAGGCGAACAGAATGGAGACGGTGACTGTCTGTGTGGAGTTTGCCCATTCTCCCCTTGTCTGTGTGGGTGTCCTCCAGGTGCTCCGGTTTACTCCCACAATTCAAAGGTGTGCAGGTGAGTTGAACTGGCCTTGCTAAATTGCCCACAGTATAAGGTGCATTTGTCACGGGTAAATATAGAGTCGGGGAATACGTCTGTTTGGGTTAGTGTTCGGACGGTCGGTTGTGCACTTGTGAGGCGGAAGGGCCTGTTTCTATACTAGAGGAAATCTAATCTAGCAACTGCCTGTGAACTCATTCCCACTCAGTTGTCCATTCAACGATCGGTAACCCCAACCTTGCTCTGATACCCGATCAAGAGCCTATGATCCCAACGAAATGACTGTTCTCCTCATGCGGCCTGTCAATCCAGTCCCATTTTATTCTCCTAAAAGCTGCCTGTGATCCCATCCCTACACTGCTGCCCTAGAAACGGCCTGTAAATCCGGACCCAATCTCTTCTCCTGGCAATGGCCTGGAAATCCATCCAAGCTCTTTTCCCTGAGCAATGACATATGAATGAATCCCTACTTTTTTTTCTCAGCACGGCCTGTAACCCCCATTTCCGCTCTGTTCTCATGGAATTGCCTGTACCCCCGTCCCCGCGGCCGTCTCCTCGAAACGATCTGTGACCCACTACTCGCACTGTACCCTAGCAAGGACCTGTGAACCAAGCCGCACTCTATTCCCCTACTAAAGGCCCATAAACCAATCGCAACCCTGTTCTCCTACCAATGATCTATGAATGCATCCTAACTCATTTTCCCTCCGAACTGTCGTTGACTCCATCCCCACAGTCTTCTCCGAGCAACTGCCTGTGACCCCCAACTCCGCCGCATTCTCTTAGCGACTATCAGAGACCGTGTACCTGCACTGTTTCCTCACAACTGTTTGTGACCCCATCCATATTGTCTCCTCTTAGAAACTAACTGTGACCCCATCAACACTGTGTTCCCTTAGTAACGCCTTGTGGACAGCTCCTCACTCTGCTCACAGAGCCTTCCCTTGTGAAACTATGCACACTACGCTCACCTAGCAAAAGTCTGTGAAACATTCCCATTTTCTTTTTTCGCAACTGCCAATGAATCCATTCCCACTCTGTTTCCCGAGCAAATCCCTCTGACCCGAACCCGGCTGTGCTTTCCTAGCAAATGTCAGTGACCCAATCCCCATTCTATTCCCAGCAACGTTCTGTAAAGCCATCCGGTAGCAGCTTGCAGATAGTCTCACATGCCGTTGAGAGGAGAAAGTAGTGTGGGTGGTTTTACAGACAATTGCTGGCGGAAAAGAGAATGGATGGGGTCATCGGTAGTTGCGAGGAGAACAGATTGGTGATGGGTTCACAGGCTATTGCTACTAAACAGAAGGTTGATTGGGTCACAGACAGTTGCTTGGAGAACAGGGTGGGGAGCGGGTCGCAGGACATTGCGAAGGGAACAGAGTGGGGTGGACTTTCAGGCCACTGGTGGGGGAAAAGAAAGGTAATGAGTTCACGGGCCATCGCTACGACAACAGCGTGCGGCTGGTCTCACAGGCCATTGTTAGGGCAGCAATCGGAGGATGGAATCACACATCATTGCTAGGGCAACAGAGAGGGGATGGAGTCACAGGCTGTTTCTCAGCGAACAAAGTCAGGCTGTGGAAACAGGCTGTCGCTTGGGGATCAGACCGGCGATGGGTTCACATGTATTTGCGAGGGAACAGAGAGTGGAGGGGTTCACAGCCCGTTGCGATGGGAAGAGAGCGGAGAATGTTTCGCGGACTATTGCTCCGAGGATAGAGTTTTCCGCTTGTCCTTCCAGAGTACTGCCCTCACATCGAAACGCTGTTAGAAGACTTAGAAGCTGCTCCATGTTCACTCTATCTTCCATTAATTCTGGTTCAACGCCATGATTTTGAAGGCCATATCCTTTCTTGACATCAAGCCTGTCTCTCTGTAAAGTTTATTTATGCATCACGCTCACCGATTTTGTTTGTCTGTCCGCAAGATTGTTTCCCTTGAGAATTCAGCAGGTTTGATATAATCTGTGGCCTCATAATTGTCGAGATCTTCAACTTAATATACTCTGAGGAATCACATGAGAAACAGTGATTTTGCAGATAAATTGGTATTACGTTTTTATCAGTATTGCTCACAAAAACAAATGCTGTAACTGACTAGGGATGCACCTATCTGAGATCCTGCATTGTCTACTGGAGGAATAAGTAACGTCAGACGGAAAAGAAATGCTTTGGAAAATGGTGATAACAAGGACGTTCAAGGAACTCTGGGGTTTTAGTGTGATCATTCCAAACACACAAACACACAGCAGTCCAAAATCAAAACAAAGCCAAATGGACGCAATAAGGGGAGAACTGTACAAAACAGGCTAAAATGACTGACTGTGAATGAAGAGTGAGAAACTGCTCAAGATTCATTCAAAATAATCAATGAAAATCAAGGTAAGATTCCTCAGAGCCCGACTGACAGTGCCCCATTAATTTCACTTCAGTCTGCTCCCCTGTGGCTTTCAGACATATCAGAGTCCTTGGTGCAGATGCAGTGTGTCTGTATGATCACTGCTGCCATGTGGTAAAGGGGTAGAATGATGTGGCACACTGATATACAACAGGTACACATGCACCTGACTGAGGCCAATTTAACAGTACCACCAGCAGCCTGGTTGTGTGTCTGAACCAACTGCCATCACAAGGCGTTGGCAGGGGAAGGTAAAATATGCTGTCGGCACGCTGGGAGGCAGGGCAATACATGCTCAGGGAACAAGTAAGCGACCCTGATAGGCAGCCTGCACTGGGATGTGAAGTGTGTGCCTCTCCCTGGGCAGTAACTGCATGCTACGCACACATATATTCCAAGTTGCTTATCTAACATCCTCTGGAAGAAAGTGAGATGGCAGAGCTGCGTATGTAGTCATCACCAAGGAGAAGATGCCAGAAGAACTGAATGGTCTGAGGTTGCATAAACCACCCTGGACAAGATGGACCTAACCTCAGAGTTTGAAGGGAGATAGGTGAAAAGACAGTGGTGGCGTTCGTTGGAATATTTCAGGAATGAGTAGAATAAGGAAATATCCCAGAGGACTGCAACAATCACTAACATGAAGCCCCTGGTTAAAAATGGAGGAAGGGAAAAGATAGAAAATTGCAGAACGATTACATTAACCTCAGTAGTGTGTAAAATTCTGGGATCCATGTGAATAATGAGATTTCTAAATTCTTGGAATTGCATGGCAAAACAGGGCAAAGTCAGCATGATTTCTTCCAAGCAAGCTCATGCCTGACCAATCTACTAGAATTCTTCACGAAAGTAACGAACAGGTTTGGCCAAAGAGAGCAAATGGATTTATCTACGTGGACTTCACAACAAGGTGTACACAGGAAGGTACTGAGTAAGGAAAGGGTCCATATCAGCAGAGGCATGGAGAGAAGCTTGGGTGCCTGGTAGAAAGTAGAGAGTGGGGATAGCAGAGTCTTTCTCAGGATGGCAGCTGGTGACAAAAGGTGTTCTGCAAGACATATTGTTGGAACCATAATTTTTAATTTTTTGCAGAATACACTACTGTGTAGAATCAAGTCCTTCGGATCAACACGTCCACACCAACATTCCGAAGAGCAACCCACCCGGACTCATTTCCCTAACCTATCAGTCTACATTTTACCCCTGACTAATGCACCGAACCTACACATCCCTGATTACTATCGGCACTTCAGCATGGCAAATTCATCTAAATTGGACATCTTTAGATTGTGGGAGGAAACCGGAGCAACTGGAGGAAACACACACAGACAAGTGGAATATTTGCAAACTGCACGCAGACAATCGCCTGAGGCTGCAAATTTAACCAGGTACTTGGTGCTGTGATGCAGCAGTGTTAATTACTGAGTCGCCATTCCATCCTCATTACACATTAACGACTTAGGTGAAAGGACTGAAGGCATTCTGGTTAATTTTGCAGAAAATACAAATATACGTATTGGAGAGGTAAAATTGAGGAGGGCGGGAGGCTGCAGAATTGTTTGGACAGGTAAAGAGAGATAAGTGGTACATGGAGGAAAACGTGGGTAAGTCTGAGGCCATGCACTTTGATAAGAAGGACAGAGGCATAGACTAATTTCTAAGTGCAGAGAAAATTCAGAAATCTGAAATGCAAAGAGACTTTGGAGCTCTAGTTCAGGATTCTTACAAAGTAAACATGCAGATTGAGTCAGTAGTTAGGAAGGCAAATGCAATTTTAGCATTTATGTTGAGAGGACTGAAATAGAAACGTAGGCATGTAATCCCGAAGCACTATTTGGCCCGACCAAATTTTGTGTATTGTCAGTAGTTTTAGGCTTCATTTCTTTGGAAGGTTATACAGATCCTGAAAAGGGTTCAGAGAAGATTCACATGACTCTTCCCAGGAATGAAAAGTTTGACATAGTGGACCGTTTGAAGACTGTTTAGAAGAATGAGAGGGGTTCGAATCGAAACATATAAAATACTGAATGGTCTGGACAGACGTAATGTCGCCATTGATCGGAGAGACTGGGAACCGAGAGCGCAGCATAAAAGTAAAGAGAAAACTTAGAACAGGGATACGGAGAAAACGTTTCAGCTAAAGAGTGGTGAATGCATGTAATTCGTTTCCACGGAAGGCTGTGGAATCCAGGATATTGGGTATATTTAATACAGAGATAGAGATGTTCTTCAGTATTAAGGGGATCAAGCCTTACGTGGAAGAAGAGGGTGTTTGGGGGTTAGAAATTTATCAGTAACGGTAAAATGCTGGAGCTGATCGGCCTGATCGGCCGAATATCCTAACGTCAGAACCTTATGTCTTCTGGCAACTTTGGTCGCTAACCTATAGATGGGAGGTCGAATGTCAGTGTGAGCAACTGTCGCATTGTATGTACCTAGAATTGGGGGAGTGGCCAGTAACGATGGGAAGGAGGGAGCCTTCCTCAGGAATGTAATATTGTAAAACACGGCTTACAGTAGAAAGAATGCTTGCACGATATATAGAGTGTATGGTTAAGAGCGAAATCAATATTTCTGAGAAAATAGAAAATGCAGCTTCGATAATTCAAACGTTGGAGCATTAAACGGGAATAATTAATAGTGACACAGGCCATCAGCACTGCGCAATACGGTCAGGAGTGTACAGGAATACAGAATGTGGAGGACAGACGGTGAAAACAGGTCAAGAGATAAGGAAAGCAGGGTCTGGTGGAAACATGAAAACCACAATCTGTAATTGACAAACAAGTAATTGATATGGCGCTAAATTAAAGACAGTGTCGCATGCAGTCATTGTGACATGAACACTTTAAAATATGTTCTTTTGAGTTGTGAGCTGCCAATGACAGAATGTCTCCGAGCTGGAGTTCGTGACCTCTCGCGAGTATCTGTGGTACAAGCTTGAATAAACTTACCTTGTTGGAATCTCCTCAGGTCTAAAGACTCGATCTTTGCAAAATCCCCTGTCAATCGGTCAGGAGGTTTGAGATTGTGCTCGGGGATGAATTCTGCCTCAGTTGATGGAATGCAAGAGCAAAACTCTTACTCTGTAGACTCTACATGAAACAAAGTAAATGTGGTAACATGATCACGCAAAGGTGTGACAGAAAACAGAGAAAAAACTAAATATTGACACAGGATTACATTGATCATGGGGGACCCTTCAGAGATACCTTAACAAATCACGAGGGATGGAAACAGTAGAGAAGTCAATTCGGCTATCTCATTCTTGAAGCAATGAATCTGCATGAGCTCCTCACACTTGTTGGCGGTTAAGGTGAAGGAGATAAGGGAAATGGAGTGTCCTTTTAAAAACAGAAACTGCCTAAGAGGAGTTATAAACAGAAACTAAGGTTAATCATAATTATAGCAAATAGGTAATTTAACTAGTGGTGTTATAAGCATCTGAAGAAACACATATCAGTTGGTATGTTGTGGAGTTAGATTTTAATAGCATCCAAAACCCAGCCTTAACAATTACTCAGTGAACTTGTTGTTGTTTAATTCGTCCACATGAATCACAATATCCCATTTCACACAAAGTACTGGCGCATGGTCTCTATCCAGTATGAATGCCTGCATTTACAGTGACTTGGGATCATTTCCCAACTCAAGTCGCACAGATGCACAATTGGAAATAACATTTTTCTAAATGGCTCAATATTTATGATTCATCTCTTGGTGCAAGATGCAAAACCTTCAACTGAGATTGTTTATGAAGAGATGACTTAGTGTATACCTTCCCAGACATGGAGAAGATGAGCATATTGTCTCCAGTGAGAAGTTGCTCGAGTCTTCATGTTGTGGATGACAAATTGAATGCCGTTGCAGAGCCAGAACAGGTGAAAGCTGTCTTGGTCCTCTGGCTTGATTGGAATATTTGACTGGGGCATATGTTGTGCCATGAGGTTGCACATTATGTTAGAGCACGAGCCTGCTGCTACTCAGGGAAAGGAGGGAGTGAAATTGTAACTTGCAGACACTGTACGCAAACAGCTAAGTGATGTATCGTAAGCGCTGACAGGGCATGACCTGAAATAGAAGCAAAACTAAACAATGGTGCAATACCACAACTATGGTAAAATCAATTTCAAAGAAAACAGGTCATAACTGAAGAGAAGGAAGCGTCAGAGATAGCTGAGTAGATTACTTCATTCTTCATCACAAAGTACCTGCATGAGTTCCTCAAATTTGGAGGTGTGCATGGAGGATGTAGGTACATACGGGGACCTTTAAAATCTGTTTTGCTGTGATTTGACAGGGACGTTACACATCATATATTTGAGATAAATTTGATTTCTTTTTAAAGCTGGAATAGATAATCAGGAGAGTGATATTTGTAGACATTACCAGAATCAGATCTTAGTCAGTTTACTTTGGAAATAACTGTCAGTTGCGTCAAGGTCGAATTCTTACAAACAGAAAGTGAACGAATTATTGTTCATACAATACTGAAGAGACAAAACATCCTGTGAATACACTTTTAAGGTTAACAGGTTCTACCAGATGCGAACGTGTGCATGGACAACGATGCTCCAAAACTGAATGCTCCTGATAAATAATTTCATTTAGTATCTACAATACGAACACGTTCAGTACAGCATTATTTAAGATCATCAGTACAAACATCAAAAGAGCAATACCTCACCTCTTCAGAGAAAACATAAACATTCATTGCGGTTATTTGTGAACTGACTGGTGTCTCTGAGGTGTGATGACAGAGTAAATTTCTTTGCACACATGGTGCAAGTGAATGGTCTTTCTCTGATGGGAACTGGCTGTTGTGTTTGGAGTCAGGATGCCTGAGAGAACCCCTTCCCACAATCATAACACGTGAAGGATTTCTCCGCAGTGTGAATGCGGGCAATGTGGACATTTCAAATCCATTATTCCAAACTCTTCCACACGCAGATCGAGTGTTTCTCGACCTGCTGAGTGATGCTTTCGCCTTCAATGCACAAAATCCTGAGTCAGCTGGGTTGTGATAAAGAGGTTTGCGGATGTGGTTTCATTTTGAATTCACTTGTAAAACTCGCCCTTCAAAAACAGAAATTAAACACATCATTGAGGGAGAAAACACGAACACACAAATTCTATGAAAAAGGGGGGAACATATTGATCACATGTAAGTTGATATTTGGGAGAAAACATAGAACGTAATGATGTCATTAATTTCATCAAATCCCTGCACTCCAAACAGAGGCCAGTCGGGCCACATAATCTTCACTGACACTCTGAAGATCGCCCCATTCAAATCCAGCACTCCCACCACACTTTCCCTAAAACTCGATGTTTAGCATGGCCCATCTATCTAACTCTGGCCATCTTTGGACTGCTTGAAGAAATCAGGGAAACTCACATAGATATGTAGAGAACATGAAAAACCACACAGTCATGCATCAATCCAAGGCTAGAATTAAATTCAGATTCGTGGTACTGCACTACAGATGTGAAAAACACAGTTCGACTTTCCTTACCATTTTAACGCAAAGTGTATTGAAAGGCTCTGTAGAAATAAATGTTATGAAAACATTATAATTGCATTTGTAGAAGACTCCTTAAATCTCGGTCTTTCTCGTGTTTTGAATGTTTCTTTATTAACTGGCATATTGTGCAATGTTACTGCTCATTGGTTTTATATTCCTCAGTGATCAATCTTCATATGTCTCTAAATTCAAGTAGGCTTTACGTTATAGCCAAGGCGCTATGTAAATGCCCATAAGTGTTGCAAAACTGCATACATAAAAGTTCATTTGCAACTGCAGTGAAACAATTCTAGGGAATTAATCATCATGTGTGCGCATGCAGCACTGGGATGGCTGTGGTTCATGTGAACACGTTCTCAGACGCTCAACAGACACCTCAACATTGAGGTCTTGTTCTCCCACCTTGCCTATATCTGAGATTAAAGCGTTTTCATAAAGAATCTGTCAGTGCAAAATGGATGAAACGATTCAATAGAAATAAACTAGTAAAAGCAGCCGAATCAACACTGATTAGCCAGTGACCTTTAGAATTCCACATGTCCATTCGAATTTCCCTCCTTCGATAATCACATATTAGAACTCACTGGACCCCACTGAAATCCAAGACTTTCGGGTTTAAACACAGCAGCTTCTCCTTCATTTTCACTCCAGCAAAAACTGCTCCACAAACAACCTTACAGGCAGCTGTCATCAACATCAGAGTCTCCGAAGCCCTCAGACTAGTTCTGAGACCGAGAGTTCCAGGAAGAATGTGGAGACAAATGTTATCTAACACTTACACCAATCACATAGAGGCACAGATTGCTGTGGGACACGGTTTTTACAAGCAGTCAGCAGCATGACCCCAGGGAAACAACCAAAATCCGGAGGAGGAGCACGGACCGCGCCAGACTCGATCTTACTCCCACAACGGTCACTCCAAGATTCCAACTTTGTCCAGTTCACAGGGGTAAGGACCAACTAGCAGCTTGCTAAACCTTGACCCATACCAGCCAAGGAAAGACACAGTCCAAGACGAGTCTATGTGGAACCTGTTGGTGGGAGATGTGTGATTTTCTGCCCGGTGCCATGCCCCAAATAGTTCCTCCATTCCTTCCCCGATTTTTTGAAAACACACAATGTGGATGATTGCTGGGCTCTGTTGTACATTGCTAATCAGGGCTGGAAGAGTGCAGATATGCGCATTTTCTAACTGTACCTACTTTATGTCTTTACCCAGCTGGTTGCTTCCTAGTAATTCTGACATTCTGCTGTTGTCCCTGGATCCCTATTTAACACAGTTGTTATTTCCATTTTTCTTCGTTATCACATAATCTTTAATAATCCACAATTCTACAATTCCACGGGATCATGGCTGATCATCGAACTCAGTTCAATCTTCCCATTCTCTCCCCATATCCTTTGATCAGTTCAGCTGACCGACCTACATATCTAAATTTTTCTGATAAACAATCAATGGTTTGTACTCAACTAATTGCTGTGATCGAGAATTTCAAAGCTCCCAGTGCCATGGTCAAAAGGAAATCTTCTTTTTCACATTCTGTGAGAGGCAATTTCGGTTCAAACAATTAAGATGTGCCTTAACCACGGACTGCTCTATAATAAAAGACAAGACTTTTGCTTCTTTTCTAAAACATTTTGTATACTCAAAAGCAGGATAATTTAAATTGTGCAAATGCTGACATTTTGTGAGCAGAGTAAAAACAAGTCCTTGATTGATGAAACCATTAACACAGACAGGGAAGAATGAGTCCTTGACTGATAAGACTGCAGGATAGAAAAACGACTCGAGAGACATCTGCTACAGATTGATACAGAGACATCTGCTACAGATTGATAAGACCGCTAGCACAGACAGAGAAGAATAAGTCTTTGACTGATAAGAGTACAGGGTAAAAAAACAACAACTCTGGAGACATTTGTTGCAGACTTTGTGATAAGGGTGCAAATTGGAGAATAATGACGGTTTAAGAATGTGAACCTCGTGGCTCGTTAGAGCCAAGGAGTGGAGGGACTTGTGCTGCATATAATGAGAAACTTTGTAAGCCTCGGGGCGCCTTTTTCTCAGAAGGGTGCCCAACTCTGCAGACTTGTAAATAAACCTTTGTTTTCCTGAATTTGTCCAGAGCGATTATTACGAAGCGATTTTCGTTCCTAACAAACTTGGGGGCTCGTCCGATCAACACACCGGCCGCGGGGGGAGCTGAGGCAGGACATCGGAGAAGGTGCACCCTGCCGAGTTCGGCAGTCTCTGATTCCTTGCTTGTCGCCCCGCGCGGCTTGAGCGAGTGATATCCGGAAGGCTCAGGAACACAAAGTAGGGTTGTGGCCGAGGCAGTGGGGACGGTTAACGATCGAGTAATTTCGGTGCACCGAACCCAGGTAAGGAAAAACTTGCGGGGACCGTGTTTCCGGAGGCCTGGGGACCTACGGGGTGCCTGTGCATTTTTCTACAGAGACGTGGGACTCAGGAATCTAGAGACCGGGGCTCGCCTGTGAGGGATTTTGCAGAGACCGTGTTTGAGGAGGAACGTGTACCTCCGGGGTGCCTATGATCTGTGTCACAGAGACGTAGGACACAGGAATCCAAAGACCGGGGGTGCCTGCAAAGGAACCTGGGCGATCACGGGACTGAAGGTCCGGGAATTGGCTAAATTGTGATTGATTATCACGGGATAATACGAGAAATACGAAGACCTCGGCAATGGGAAATAAGGGATCCAAGGCGAATAAGGGAAGGGTAGGCTTGAACAGGGACAATGACACATACTCCGGGGTACCTGACGATAGTCCGTTCGGAAGAATGTTAAATAATTGGAATCAGGGTAGGAGAAAAGTAAAATCTAGAAGGAAGATGGTAAAATACTGTCAAAAGTGGTCCCAGAAACCTATTCAGGGCGACTCAGTGTGGTGGCCTAGATTCGGTACTGACGAAGACAGGGTCCGGCAAGCTCTCATTTTATATGTCAATTCAAAACCTAATGTTATTCTTGAAGAAAGTGATTATGCCCTTTGTTGGCTACCGGTCACGATATCTTGCAAAATGCAGGTAACTAATGAAGACTCGAAAGGGCAGAAAGAATGGGAACCTTTAGATCACTTACCGCCGCCCTACGTGACCCCGTCTGCCCCACAAAATAATCCTTCGGGTGACGACGAGTCAGGGGAAGGGGAAGAAAACGGGGAGGAATCACCAGCAGCCTCAGGGGTACAGACCAGATCTCAAGCTGGAAGGAGTCACAGACAAAACCCTGTCTCAATTGCAAGAATGAATCCACTCCGGGAAGTGCCCATGGGGGGCGAGGAAGGAGGGAGGGGATATGTGAACGTCCCCTTGACGAGTACTGAAGTACAGAATTTCAGGAGGGAGATGAAGGGTCTACTAGAGGACCCCATGGGCCTAGCTGAACAATTAGATCAGTTCCTGGGTCCGAATACTTACACGTGGGAAGAGATGTGTTCCATCATGAAAACATTGTTCTCTAGCCAGGAGCGACAGATGATACGACAAGCTGCGCTGTTGGTCTGGGAGAGAGAGGGGAGAGAAGGAGGGGAGCAGAAGTTTCCCCTCACCGACCCCGAGTGGGATAAGAAAATGGAAGAAGGACGGCGCAACATGAGAGACATGTGGGAATATTGGATAAAAGGAATAAGGCAGGCAGCCCCGAAGGGGCACAATTTTACCAAGGCCTTTGGTAATCATCAAAAAGCGGAGGAAACCCCTACGGACTTCCGAGACAGAATTAGGAAGAACTTGCAGCAGTTCGCTGGGGTGGACCCTGAGACGGACGTGGGACAACAACTCATACGGGTAGAGTTTGTATCAAAAGCCTGGCCGGACATACGAAAGAAGTTGGAGAAAATGGATGATTGCGATAGTAAACCTCTAAGTGAACTCCTACGGGAGGCGCAAAAGGTGTTTGTGAGAAGGGACGATGAGAAGCAAAAGAAGGCGACAAAGATAATGATGCAGACGGTGCAACAAGTGACAGCTGGAAGGAGGGAAAAGGGAGAGCCGTGGTAGAAACAGGAAAGGGGAGAGTCGTGGCAAGAGCAGAGGAAAAGAGGATCATGGCCGGAACAAAGGAAGAGTGGAGGAACACGAGACCGCGACAGGGAAACGAGGAGGATACTCAGATGTTACTACTGTAATGAAGAGGGACATTTTAAACGGGAGTGCCACCGCTACAAGCGGGAGGTGCGGTCGTACGCACTGATGGAGGAAGATTAGGGAGGTCGGGGGTTCCTAACCTTGGGGCAAAAGGACTATCGACAGGAACCCCTGGTAAACTTGAAAGTAGGGCCCCAAGGGTCGGAGATCACATTTATGGTGGACTCGGGAGCCGAAAGATCAAGTATAATCTAAATACCCCCCGGCACCCGAGCAGAAGGAACAGTTATGGGGGTATCTGGGATTGGAGGACAGAAATTGCAAGTCCCAGTAGTGGAGGACGTGGAAATTGGGTATGAAAACAGAACTACTAAACGAGACCTCCTTCTACTGCCATCGGCGGGGTTTAATTTGTTAGGAAGAGACTTGCAGGTCAAACTAGGGATTGGAACGGTACCAAGTAACGGGGAAATGGTGGTAAGGTTGTTCACCCTCACCGAAGAAGATGATCAACAAATAGACGCGGACGTATGGTACCGAGAGGGGAACAGAGGGGGTCTAAACATCAAACCTCTCCAAATCACCATGTTACCAGGAAAAGGCCCGGTAAGAAGGAAACAGTACCCGATTGCTATGGAAGGATGGGAAGGGTTACAACCTGTGATAGAAAGATTAATCACAGATGGACTACTGGAGTAATGTATGTCCCCTTTCAATACTCCAATACTTCCTGTGAGGAAGCCGGATGGGACGTAGAGGTTGGTGCAAGACTTGCGGGGGTTGAATGAAGTAGTCCAGGCTAGATACCCGGTGGTATTCTGCACCGATTACACCATCAGACCCACTGTGGGGTGCAAGCCATGTGTGACACGATCCTGAGAGACTATGTATGCAGGGGGAATTACACCTTAGCCCAACAAGAGGTAGTCGGATGCCCCACTTGCCGGCGTATTAACCAGAAAGCCATGCGTTCTATGCCAGCTGGTGGTCAGCCCCTCGCAATTAGGCCATTCCAGAGGATCCAAGTCGACTTTACAGAATTACCCCCAGTGCAGCGATGGAAATATCTGCTAGTAATAGTAGACCATTTCACTCACTGGGTAGAGGCTTTCCCAACTGCCAAAGACGATGCACCAACCGTGGCCCGACTGTTGTTCGAGAACATAATCCCGAGATATGGCATAATGGAATCTATCGACTCCGACTGCGGGACACATTTTATTTCTAAGCTACACCATTTGATCTGTACTGCCCTGGGTATGCAATGGAAATTCCATGCACCCTGGCATCCTCAGAGTTCGGGTCGGGTTGAGAGAATGAATGGCACGCTCAAGACCCAATTGACTAAGCTGGTGTTAGAAACTAAGTTACCTTGGCCGAATTGCCTGCCCATTGCCCTATTGAGGATACGTATGGCACCTCGCCGGGATGTCGGGGTTTCCCCCTATGAAATGCTGTTCGGACGAAAGAAAAAGGGTGGGTCCACGCATCAAGGATAAAGGGGCCTGTTCCGCCTGAAGGAGAAAGCACTTGGACATGCGAGCAAGGGGACAAGCCGTTGGTGGTAAAACTGAAAAGACAGCGATAATAAACTCTACTTGGACTGTATTGGTGGGGATATTGATCAGTTTACTCCTGTATGTGGGGGAGGGTGAGGGGAGATGTGACAAATGTCGGACTACAGTAAGGCTCGTGATTCGAATCTACTCGGGATCATTTGTGTCTCACTCCCATGTGGACGATTGGTGTTACGATGTGAGTGCAGGACACGAATGTTGGGAGGGTGGAAGACCCTATTATCAGGTGTATAATAAAGGATACGGTGGCAAAATCCGTGGATGCCCTATAAATGACCGCTGGGTGTGTATTAGCAAAACTGGGAGGTGGGGCCTATCCTCCGTGTTGCTCAGGGAGCAGGTTGAAAGAGTCAAGGAGACCAAGATACAGAACACTGATCGGGAGTTGGGGAAAGAGCAAGACCGTCAGGGAACGGTCGTGCTCTCTAAAGTGCCATCTGTATACGAAGAGTTAGAAGAAAAGATTGAACTCCCTGATGTTCCACAAAACCTGTTTATTGATCTCACCTCTAGAATAGCCACTGTTTTAAATGTTAGCAATTGCTGGGTTTGTGGGGGGCCGCATATGTCGGAACAATGGCCGGGGACTGGTCAAAGCTTAGACATAGGGGAATTGCTGCAAACCACTTGGACTCATGTCAACGAAAGGAAAAGCCAGAGGTGGAGACTGACAAACAGCCCTGAGGGCCAGTTCTGTGTTGAAGGCAAGGGGACCGTGGAGGTAGGGATTAGTCCCTGTCAGAATGTATTGGATGCGACCACGCGAGTATAGTGGCCTGAGGATATTCCTTGGTACATTGCAAACCGAGGTCATGGAAATTGCGTTCCATTACGTACTGATTCCTCCTCTGACAAGCTGGGGGCTGATTACTGGAATTGCAGTGGTCCTGGTCCTTATGAGGGCGTCCCTGGGGTAAAAGAGCTGTGGGATGACGTTGTGAGGCAGGGAGGACCTGCTCCAGATGGCCTATTTTGGATAAGCGGTAATCAGGCATACTCCAAACTGCCCATGGGATGGGCTGGGGTATGCTTCCTGGGTCTAATACGACCTGCGTTCTTCCTATTACCCCGGAAGGAAGGTGACGATTTGGGAATTAAACTCTTTGACTCCCTCCGTAGGTCGCCAAGGGATATCCAAGTCGGTGATTGGGGAGATGAGTGGCCACCGGCCCGGATTATTGCATGCTACGGGCCAGCTACATGGGCACAGGACGGATCATGGGGATACCGTACTCCTATCTATATGTTAAATCGAATTATCAGGCTCCCAGCAGTCACAGAGGTTATTACTAACCGGACTGCCCTGGCCCTGGAGTTTCTGGCTAAGCAGCAGGATCAGATGAGGGCTGCTATATATCAAAACCGACTTGCCTTGGATTATCTGTTGGCCTCGGAGGGGGGCGTGTGCGGGAAATTTAACCTGACTAACTGCTGTCTAGAAATTGACGATAATGGTAAAGCGGTTTTGAAAATTTCCGATGAAATTCGGAAATTGGCCCATGTGCCAGTACAATCCTGGCGTCCTCTTAGTGGCATCGGATGGTGGGATGGTCTCCTAGGTGGTAGTTGGTGGCGCACGGCGCTGCTGGTGGTTGGGGGGGCGTGATGCTTCTCCTCATATTACCCTGCCTAACCCCCTGTATTCAGTTTTTAATTCAGAAAAATATTTCCCAACTCCAGGCAGTGGCGGTTCCACAACGTGGGACGCAGGAACTTAAGGTGCTGTTGCTGCGAAAGACCAAGGATTTCCCGGGCCCTTGAGGAGGGGAGGCTTATCTTGGTCAGGCACATCTTAAAAAGAGAAAGGGTGGAATTGTGTGAGGCAATTTCGGTTCAAACAATTAAGATGTGCCTGAACCACAGGCTGCTCTATAATAAAAGACAAGACTTTTGCTTCTTTTCTAAAACATTTTGTATACTCAAAAGTAGGATAATTTAAATTGTGCAAATGCTGACATTTTGTGAGCAGAGTAAAAACAAGTCCTTGATTGATGAAACCATTAACACAGACAGGGAAGAATGAGTCCTTGACTGATAAGACTGCAGGATAGAAAAACGACTCGAGAGACATCTGCTACAGATTGATACAGAGACATCTGCTACAGATTGATAAGACCGCTAGCACAGACAGAGAAGAATAAGTCTTTGACTGATAAGAGTACAGGGTAAAAAAACAACAACTCTGGAGACATTTGTTGCAGACTTTGTGATAAGGGTGCAAATTGGAGAATAATGACGGTTTAAGAATGTGAACCTCGTGGCTCGTTAGAGCCAAGGAGTGGAGGGACTTGTGCTGCGTATAATGAGAAACTTTGTAAGCCTCGGGGCGCCTTTTTCTCAGAAGGGTGCCCAACTCTGCAGACTTGTAAATAAACCTTTGTTTTCCTGAATTTGTCTGGAGCGAGTATTACGAAGCGATTTTCGTTTCTAACACATTCCTTCTCTCATGCCGTTTGCCCATAACTTCAAATGCTTTTGACCACGAAGATATACTCTTTGAGTTGGGGAAACTGTATTCAATCCCGTGGACTCCCGAACCTCATTGAATCCCGCAGGGGTGAAATTCACAGATAGATCCAGAGAGAGAGAGAGAGAGAGAGAAGCCACAGGGGAGACAAACTCCAAGAAACTGTTGTTGGAAGCAAACAACTGTTCTGTATTTTCTCAGAAGAATCATAAATGTCAACAAAAGGTGAAAGATGTTGGGAAAGTCATTTTTTTATTTTTTGATCAGTAACTCAACAGAAATTGCTTTAACACAAACAATATCGCGATCGCCAGGATGCGAAGCTGACCATGGAAAACCCATTGGATTGCCTTCTCAACTCGGCTATGACAATAGCCACAAGACAATCGACTTACCTCAGTCCTAAATATTATTCTTCTGCTTGTATTTTCTCCACTTCTTGCCGATTGCATTTGCGTTGCGTTCAGAATTAGATTTGATTCTCTACAGTGTGGAATCTGGCCCTTCGGCCCAACCATTCCACTCCTACCCTCCGAAGCGGAACTGAAACAGACCCATTTTTCCTTTGTCGATCGCACCTAACACGATGGGCAATTTAACAAGCCCAATTCACCTGACCTGTATATCTTTTGGATTGTGGGCAGAAATCGGAGGACTCAGAGGATAACCAGCAGACACAGGGAGAATGTGAAAACTCCATAGAGACAGTACACCAAGGCTGGAATCGAATCTCTGCCCCTGGTGATGTGAAGTAGTAGTGCTACTTACTGAGCTGCCGTGCCACAGCCATCCTATTCACCTCTCAACCAGACACATATGTTGACTCTTTCTTTCTCGATAAGCACTTCTTTTCTTTCAATTTGGTAACGAGAACCATTTGTTTGTAAATCTCTTCAGCTATTTCACCAGTCATTCACTTTCTCCAGTGGCAACCCTCCATTTGATCACCAACCGAAACCATTCAGCCTATTTCTCTCCCCGCAGACATGGCTGAATTCAGATTACACAAAAAAAAGCACTTCGGCCAATCGAGTGTGAACTGGTCAAAATAAACCCAACCAAACTGGTTTAAAAACATTTCCAGCATTTGGCACATTGCCTTGAATACCTTGGTCTGGTATATAAATGCCGAAACTCTTCTCAGATGTTGTGATGATTTCTGCATCTCACAAGAATACACAGACATTCCCATCACTCTCCATGATGTAAAATATCCATTTCCTCCAAATGGTCTGCCCCTTACTTAAAGAAGGCCAATGTTCATTGATACCTTCACCATTGGGAAAGAATCAAACTGAGTCTTGTGTCTACGTTTGTCATCATTTTATATGTCTCAATCATGTGCACCCGCAGTCTGTTTTGTGCCAAAGAAAGTAACCCCAATCTATGAGGGCAGTGCAATTCCTTGAAGATGAAGAGAGGCCAGCTTCTCCCCTGCTGAATGTTTAGCGGAGGATGATCTATTAGTTTCACGAAAAACTTAACTGTCTTCTGTGCACTCAAAGCAGAGTATTTCCAGCAGAGTAACCACAGTCTGCAGATTCGAACTGGGATTAGGAGAAAAAGAAAGTGAGAGGTGGAGCGAGACACGAAAATATCCACTGCTTCCTGCAATCCATTTATACTTTAAGGATACGTGCAAGGAGTTCAGAAACTCAAATCTACTCAACTCCACTGAAACATACATGAGGAAAACATCCAAATGTAGATATATCCTCCTGCTCTGTGGTCCTCATGGACCTGTCACTCACCATCCATTTTCCTCCTAGTTCATACAGCAACATTCCAGCTGGTCTCTTCCTGAACCTTCATTCATTCCTACCCAGGTGCGTGACAGTCCAAGGTGAGGACACCAGGGAACCTTATCTTTTGTATCGATAATCTGATCTAATCATGTTTCTTTATCCCATTACAACTTTCCCAGATATTCTTATCTTCAGCTGTTTTCAATGTCTTCCGGTTTAATTGAACAACTATCTCTTCATTCCACTGGCACGATCCAATATGTGCGGGCTTGCGCGCGCGCGCGTGTATGTGTGTGTGTGTGTGTGTGTGTGTATGTGTGTGTGTGTATGTGTGTGTGTGTATGTGTGTGTGTGTGTGTGTGTGTGTGTGTGTGTGTGTGTGTCACATTCACGGTTTTTTTGACTGGAAACATTAGCAGTGTTTATCGTTCTACAGTTCAAATACAAGACCTGAACATTATCAAATAATTCAAATTATCAATATACCAATATATAAAATAATTTTCAAATAACAGCGCCTGTGCAGAGAATCAAAGATAACATTTACGGTCGAGGTACCCTTCCAAAGATTGGGATAATTTCTGATTTGTTTTCACACTTGTTGCAAAAAATTACTGTGCTTTTCCAGCAATTTTGCTTTTTTCTTTGATTTACATTATTCACAGTTCCTCCAGGTTGAAGAGCAAAATAAACATGGCATAAGTGAAACAATGAGTAGACGTAATACATGTTTATACGAAGGTATATTTTAATCCTTTCCTTGCATTTAATGTTAATTTTAAACTTGCTTGAGACTTGTAAAAGTATTGCAATTAATTTTCTACATAGCATGAACTGCATAACAGGAAATCTTGCCCTTATTCCCGCTTTGGCTAGTCACCATCATTTTTTTTCCTTTTCATAAGCTGATTGAAGTTAATTATACACACGTTTTACACATAGATTTCAGCCACTGTGTTGACACAGTGCGTTTCAATTTGATTACAGATTGCATAGTAGTTATTATCAATAGAACAGCCATTCTGTTTTAATTGGTGAAGGCTGTGCAGACCTCACGTTTGCGTTTTTGTTTTGCAGTCCAATTTTATCTGTGTTCTGCACTGTCCAAGTAAAATATGCTGAAAAGTTATATCACTGATGATCATAATTTTTCATTTGTAATTTCAATACCTTATTCAGGTGCATCTCAATGATAGATAAACTGAACAAGAATTTCAAAAACATTGCAGGATATGCAGTAATGTAGTCATAATTGGATTTATATCGACGACAATGCTTTTATCGTGTCTTGGTTGTGAAACTTTCAGATAATGTAGAATTTCTGACTGTTTGACTGGAATTGAACACGGGTCTCTGGCGCTGTGATTGAAACCGTTTATGGAAAGTAAATCTGCGGTAGCGGGGCTGCTCAGGAAAGGGGAACAGGGTTATGTAAAATTCACGTTGAAGGCCTCTGCTTTAACAATATCAGCATCAAATTAACTGCTGGACGTTTCCATTGCTATATTCACAGTCACTACGCGATTAAATGATCCACTCCAGTGAAATGTACGTTCCTCATCTGAGTCATGGCCTCTTCCTTCAAAGACCCTGAACAAGTTCAGCGAGAAATCTCTGGTCATGTCTAGCCCGGGATCTGGAATCAGACGATTGTCACAACACCCTTACCGGTGCTGCCCGCTCACCGGAGACCAGCGCGTCAAAATGAGGCCCTGTGACCACCAGCCTGTTCTGTGCCATCCTGCAGTACATCTGCTGAACATCAGATTATCACAGCTCCGCTTTTTCACAGTGAAATCCATTGCAATGATATGAACTTTTTCGAAACCTGGAGAGAGCAACTTTGCAACTGAAGTTTGTTATGGAGTCAATGGCAGACACATTATTGTCTACAAGTCAGGTTGTAAGTTTTACGGTCAGCATCACAGGAGGTCCCTGATAAGGAGTCCGAGTTTGCATTGCACAGACCTGGATATAATTCCCACTCAAGTAATGAAGATTTATTTCTCTTTTTGTGAATTATTAGAATGAAAACAAATTCTTGCTTGCATGCAGAGCACACACCCAGGTCCTGCCAGAATCGGTCAGTAATCGTTTCCATTCGTATATAATGACAAAGGCAGCAGACACACGGGAAACGACCAGCGCAAGTTCCCCTCCAATCATATCACCTTTCTGAGTTGGATGTATCTCGCTGATCCTTCAGTGTCACTGAGTGTAAATCCTGGAAATTCCCCACGAGCGGTATCATGGCTACATGTCTGCTGAGTAGTTGAAAGTTTCAGGAAAGTAATTCATCCCCTCCATCACTGTGGTAATTCTGGATATGCAGTGAATCCTTTCCCATTGAGTTACAACTATACTCCAGGAATCCGTTTCGAAAATTTAAAGGTTCCCATCAGACATCTGCAATCATTTGAAGTAAGTTGAGACGTGGACGAAGACAAGTAAAATAAAGCGATAGACAATGATGCCTGGGAGGCATAAGGCAGGAAGTGAGCGCCGAACTGATGGTGCAAAACTCAATGTCGGTGCCATTGGGTCAGCTTTTACTGCCCAATGTTTATACTTACTTGCACATTGCACCTCGTCAATTCACCACAATGACCTTGTTCCTCTTGATGTGAGGTCCCCTCTGTGTGTATTAACGTGGTTCATGGGCCCCGATAGAATGAACACATCCTCTTTCTCCTGTCACTTTAACCAGGCGAAACTACCAGATTTAAATGAATGCAAGAAGAGATTATGTTTTTCTGTGCCTTTTCAGTGGAGAATTTCCAGCTTTAAACTGTTTGTATTTGAAAATTCGAGGATTGATTGCAATTCTCTGTGAGCAACACTGATCCGAAAACACATGTCCAACTACTGTGAGGAAGTGGTTAAGCAACTTCACATATAGATGAATAAGCACCTTGTGCTGGTGGCACCGTGGCTTAGTCGGTTAAAGCGCTTGTCTCGTAAATAGGAGATCCTGGGTTCAATTCCCAGCAGTGCCTACTTGTTGTGTTCATATTTGGGCTTGGTGTCTCAGGTCTTCACGAAAGTAACTCAGCGTCGTTTTGGAGTTTAACGCTGTTATGATTTGGTGATCCAGGTTAAGTTCCAACGGTGAATGCCAGTTTTTTTATATTCCGAACTATTACTTATGTCTGTGGTTTCTTTCCATTATTGCACAAGCACTTCTGCTTCTCCTCATCTTATATTCCCTCTCCTTCATTCCCAGTGAGGTCGGGACAACGAGATGAGGCAGGAGACGCTGCAGATTTGCCGGGGAATTTTGTGGTAATGGCAGAGATACCATCAGCTGATCACTCTCATTCTCTGATGTCACCATTCATATATTTAAACCAACAGTATATACATCGTTGTGCTTCCTTATTTGTAATTGTTTTTTTCCAGGTGGATTCGGAATTCTATTTTGAATTCGAAACAGTCATAATTGTTTGAGGAAGAAGTGTCGCCTTGCCTGGTTTGAAGTGGCAGAAACATTATCTGGAGAATGTGAGCCCAGTTCAATGCACTCCAGTCGGTGGACAAAAAGCCTCTTAGCAGCTCCACACTCAAACTGTCTGGAAATGTCAGAGATTTCATAGAGCCGAAATAGGTAATGAGCTGGATGGACAGACAGAGTGTCGGTGAATGTGAAACAGGAAGAGGGTGAGGTGGATGCACAGAGACAAAGAGAGACATATGGAGACACATGCTGAGTTAGACACTGAAAGGACCAATTCTCCATTCGACATTGCTGCAAACCGAGAGAAAGGAAAGGAAAGAAGGCAATCATTTAAGCACAGCCTTTCACCAGCTGAGAGCAACGGAAACAGCATTACAGTCAATAATGTCCTTTTGAATTTGTAAAGGTGACGGTTGTCTGTCATTGAGATATTTTGATAAAAATCCTGATTCAACAGATAAGACTGATAATTTCCCAGCATTATAATATAGAAATGTATAAGTAACGGGTTTCTGTCGATCTAAAACTTTAACTCAGTTTTCTTCACAGACGCTGTCAGGCCTGCTAAGTTTCACCAACAATTCATGTTTTTGTTCAGATTTACATTATCAAAGAAAAATGAAAATCAACATTCTGTTGATCGCTTCATTTTTAAAACCCATCAGAAAATAAAACTGGTTACACTTTCAGACGCAAATATACATTACACCGACTATGCACCTGCAAACATGCAAACCCACTTTCAAATTTAGGCCGTGGTAGACCCATGACCGAACGTCTCCGTATCGTATTCGAGTCTCGACAACGAATTGGGAAATCACGTTTTCGCGACCTGCCAAATGCACAACTGTCAAATTGACTGGCTGTAACAACACGCTCCATCGAAACAGCCTGTCCTTGGCAGAGTGGGAGCGGGAGAATAATATTGATTCACAGATACGTTTTCAACTACAAATTCACTCTGTCATACGATCACGTTATTACATCTCAGGAACAGTACCTGACTGTATCGCACCTCAACAGAAAGTGATAACTTTAGATGCTGAAGATCAAAGTCAATATGTGTAGAACTTGGAAATCACAGCCTGTCAGGCCACATCTAAGGAGCAAGGGAATCGACGATTCAAGAATTCCTGATGAACATCTTGTATGCGAAACATCGAATTTCCTGCCCCCCGGATGCTGCTTGACCAGCACCACACCTTTTGACTCTATTCCCAACTCAGCTGATCTATTTCGGAAAGATGATGATGAACTTGCCAGCATTCAGTTTGAATCTTCTGTCACAAGCTTGACAGCTTGCAACATTCCATTCCCCATAACATGAGATCATTCAAGTTACTAGCTAAGGAAAAAATGTGGATGCAGGAAATCTAAAACACAAGCATAATTGCTGGAGAAAATCTGCATTCTCTGATATCAACTGAATACTTGAACATTAATCTGTGAACAGGAAAAGAGAAAGCTGCAATTTGATAACTGCAACATTTCGTTTCTCCAAAAAAAAGACATCATGAAATGCAGTGTTTCAATCAGGCTTTCACCGTCTCAAGTACTGATCGGAATGGGGAAATAAATGTTGGCCCAGTCATTGCTGAACAAATGAATAAAAAGACTTATTGCGTTCCTAATCAGTTGTTAACCCGGCAGACCATGTCAATGTGATCCACAAAGCAGGACAGCCAGATCCCTCTGTAAATCAGAGTCCTGCAATATGTAATTTAATTAAAAGGGTCAGTATTGAATGTTCCTGCGAACATCTCATTCTCCACTTAATACTGCATTGGTCAATATTTTATTCACAAAATTCCTCATCACAGCATCACTCCATTTTTATATCCTTAACGTTCTCTTCACCGTTTACCTTTCAAATTATTTTCACCACGTACATGCCTATTATTTTTTTTTAAATCGAAGACTAAGCTGAGATGATGTCTGTTGGAAATCCAAATATCTCTCTATCACACTTTGTCCCTTGTTTCGTGTGTGTGTGTGAAATGCGTTAAACTTGTGCCCTCTCGTTTTGAATTCCACCATCCTGGGTAAAAACAAGGTCTAGGCCAGTCACCGATCCAACCCCAGTCATGATTTTATAAATGTCTAGAAGTTTACACACCAGCCTGGAACACTGCTGGGAAAAGCCCCTGCTCAAACACTCTCTCCTTACAACTCAAGCCCTCTCGACAGTGTTACATCCTTGTAAATCTTTTGTGCACTCTTTCAAGTTGCACAATATCTTTCCTGCTGAAGGTAATCGGAATTGTCAGCAGTATTCTACATGTGGCTCCACTAATGTTCTGTACAGCCAGAACATGACATATGAACTTCAATAATCAATGTTCCGACGATTGAAGGCAAGCGTGCCAAATGCTTTCTTCACGAACTTTTCTACATGTGACACCTATTTTCCTCCTCTCATAATCTTTGCCTTGACTTATAAAGCCGAGCTTGTCTTCTTAACTACTATATTCTGCTGGCTTCACAGATCTGTGGACCCACATGCAAAGTCACTCTCTTCCTTTGGGTTTGCCAGTGACTTACCATTCTTTGAGTACTCCCATGACGTGTTACTTACGAAATGCAACGCCTGATGTTTTTATTGTTATTTTCAGCTCCCCTATCTGCCCATTTGACAAATCCACGTCTGAAATCCTGGAACCTAAGATCTCCTTCCTCACTGTTCACCACCTAGCCAATCTTCATATCCTCCGCAAATTTTCTTATCATTTCTCCAACATTATTTCTTTACTGTTTATGTGCAATCACAAACATTAAGAGAAACAGCATTGATCCTTGTGGTACACCACCGAATACCAGTTCCACGTCTCAGAAACAGCACCTTCCTTTGTCTCCAACCACCCAAATAAGTTTGGATCCAACTTAACACGTGACCCTGTATCCCTTTTGTATTAACGCTCTTACCAGTCTCCGTTGTGGGAACTTGTCTAAGGCTTTCTAAAATCGTCATAAACTAAATCCTTTTCACTATCCTCGTTGACACATCTGATCACTTCCTTAAAAAAAATAATCCACATGTCAGGCATGAATTCCTCTGACAAAACCATGCTGACTCTCGCGGGTCAAACTTTCTCTGAAGAAGTTGCAATTAATTCGTTCCTTAAGAGGCTTCTCCAAAAGTTTCCCTCCATGTGATGTTCGACTCACTGCTCTGTAATTTGCTGCATTATCTCCGCCAGCCTTATTGAAAACTGGAACCACGTTAGTAGTCCTGAAATCCTGTACCCACTCCCAGGTGGCCAAAAATGAATGTAAAACATTGGTCAGAACACGTGTAATTTTTTCTGTAGTCTCACAAAACAACGTGAGACACAACCCCATTCGGATATCAGCATTTGCCCAATTTTATACTGTCGTTACCTCCAATACCGTCGCGATGTGAAACGGCTCAAAAAACTCTCAGTCGCTCGTCCCTGCATTCTGTACCCATATATTACCACACAAGGACTGTTCCCCGGCTGCATATGTAAGGTAATTCACTCAGTTATCCCATTTACTGATACAACTGTACTATCACACTGGAGGGAGATCATTCAGGTATTATATGTGGAAAAAACTGCTTCAGCCTTTGCGCCTATAAATCCTTTTGCTTTGATTGTCACAATGAGAAAGGGTTTTAGTGTTATCTATCTGAAAAAAAAGTCACTAAGTTCAACCTCGTGCAGAAACTCCAGTCTGTTCAGATTTGGCACGAGAATTTTTTCTCTCTCTCTCTTTCTGTTGTTGATCGCATTCAAAATAGAACTGCGTGACAAATCCCATACAAATTATTGCTGCATTAATAGACTTAAGAAGTTGATGCCAATGGCTCAGATTGCAATAGGATGAATCGACAAGAGAAGTTTTCAAAAGGAACAGAGTACTGTCTTCGGTGCAGAGGATCATTGAGCACGGACGATCTCAGGGCACCAAAAGGGCACACGCACGACCTTTGTTCCTCCATCATTCACAGTGTCAGATGGCCTGAGACAGAGATCTACACCACGGAACAGGTTCAAAAGAAGAAGGTGCTGGAACAGCTTAGCAGATTTGGCAGCATCTGAGAGGAGAAATAAGAGTTAGCATTGCCGGTCCAGTGACTCTTCCTCAGAACTGATGAAACCTATGAAATTATGACCTATCTGCAGAAGATAGGGTGGTGTGGTTGGTGTCAGAAGTAAACGGTAGGTTGGTGTAGAACTCAAAGAGTGAGAAGAAGAATTGGGTAATCTAATGTATAATGATCAAGCTGAGAGGGTGAGTAGCTTTTTATGGAGACTGTTTGTGATCAAACATAGATAGTGTGTAATGGCTGCATATGTCATGACAAGGAGTGGTGTGTGAGGTGGAGGGCAAGGTGTTGGATGAGTTCAGGACCTAAAAGTATTGAAATTGATGGATCTGGAGGGCTGCAGCATCCCCAAATGAAAAATGCAATGTGTGTTCTTCACGCATGTACTGAGCTTCTGCGGAACACTGCAGTAAACCTGAGACAGAGATGTTGGCCAAGGAACGGGCTGGGCCGCTAATGTGGCTGGGAAGTGGTAGGTTAGGGTCTTTCTTGAAGATGGAACTTGGATTTTCTGAAAAGCAGTCACTCAGTCCGCACTTCATTTCCCAAGAAAATGGAGACAACATAGCGAGCAGTGAATGTAGTGGACAGGGTTGTGTGAAGTGCAGGCAAAGTGTTTCTTCATCTGGAAGATGTGTTTGGGCCCTTGGTGACTTAGGAGGGAGGACGTAAGTGGATAGTTGAGGAGAAGAAAGATGTAAAAAGAAAGGATTATTTAGGAATGTTATGAAAGCTGTTGGAAATCATGAGGCTAAGAAAGCTATCATGAAGACCGTTTATCAAATGATTGTAGCAATTGGAACAAGGTTGACGAGTTAAAGACACAAATCATTACGAATTAATATGTTTTAGTAACCATTACGGAGACATGGTTACAGGGTGGTCATGACTGGGAGTTAAATATCCGGGATTTTCAGACTTTTAGAAAGGACAGACAGGAGAGTCTGATATTCAAGGACAACTTCAACGCGGTACTGTGAGATGGTATAGGTTCGATAGAGAATGAGTTTGAATCCATTTTGTTGGAAATTAGAAATTCAAAGAAGAAACTTTCACTGATAGGTTTAGTGTGTAGACCACCAAATAAATAATTACATTGTGGAGGTGAATACACAAAAAAAAAAGTAATGCTGGTCAAAATGGGCCGGATATTAACTTTGGGGATTTTAATCGACATGTAGATTGGTCGAACTAGCTCAGTCTGTGTTGCCTTGAGGAGGACGTTGTTGGATTTAATCGTGATGGTTTTCCTGAACAATATGTCAAAAAAACGGCGAGGTAGCCTGCTATTGTCGGTCTGGTCCTCTGTAGTGAGACAGGAATAATCAAATACATCATCGTTAAGGATCCGCTTGGATGGAGTGATCACAGTATGGTTGAATTGAGAATGCAGATGGAGAGTGTGAAGTTAAAAACCAGTGCCAGATCCCTGTGCATATGCAAGGGGCTCTACGATAGAACGGGGAGAGCCTGGCAAAGTAGACTCAAAACAAAAAAAAAACTATGGTGGGTCAGCTGATGAGCAAAGCTTTCAATTACATTTTTCAAAGTGATGAGCAATATTATATTCCAATGTAAAGGAAGGACAGCAAGAAAAGGTGTAATCTGGCATGGTTGTCTCAAGAAATAAGGGAGAACATCAAATTCAAGGAGAAGGCATACAAAGTGGTTAAAATGAGCATGAAACTGGAAGATTCGGAAAGCTTTCTCGGTCAACAGAATGCCACAATAGTGCTGTAAATAACCGTAAGAAAGAAGATGAGAAAAATACACTCGCACAGATTATAAGGACATTTAGCAGATCTTTCGACAAATAAAGAAAAAGAGTGGTTAAAGTGAACGTTGGTCCTTTAGGCGTTTAGTTATGGGATATGATGAAATGGCTGAGGCATTTTGTATTGTTCTTCACAGTGGAAGACACTAATACATGCCAGTAATTGAAAAGAGTTGGATGTCGGTGAGCACCTGGAAACAATCTTTATTTCGTAAAAGCTAGCGTTGGGCAAACTAATGCAGCTAAAGATACACAGTCTCCTGTCGCTGATTAAATGCATCCCAAGATAATAAAAGAGTTGGCGGGGGAAATAACAGGTGTCCTGGCAGTAATCTTGCAAATTCGCTTAACTCTGGGGCAATTCGAGCAGATTGGAAAACAGTAAATCCGGCGCCACTGTTCAGGAAAAAGGAAAGAAGACAAGAGAAGGTGTTATAGAACTGAAGGGGGGTGATAAACCGCCCCCTGTTTACCGTGGAGCAAGGCCAACATCGGAAGAGCCAGCTGTATCCATTTTAAAGCAAACAGTATTCATTTTAAAACAGCAGCTGCCAGCCTCGCCCTTTTTATTTCATTTTTGTTTTCTAGTGGTCTGCGCTCACGGCGTCCCCCCCCCCCCCCCACTCCTTACACACGGGCCTCTGGTTCACGCCCGGTGTTCGCGGGGCACGCACGGTCGTTGCGCATTAGGCAGTGAGAGTGAGACTCACAGTAACCCGGGGTCGCGCGATCCGGTATAGACACGCGCCCCGTTTGTACCTAACCCACACCTGCCTTCGTCGACCAGGGGGCTGAGGTCCGATTTCAGGGAGTGGGCTCTCCGACTGGGAGGTGAATAAGTTAGCGCCAGTTAAATCTTTTGCGCTCCCACGCTGGTAGTGTTGTTATTTCTAAGTCCTCTTTCCATTAAGCCCCACCCCCAACATGGCTGGCTGCGCAGCAGGTGATTTAGAATGGGAGCTGGAAGGCTCCCTTACTCTTTTCATAGCTGACGAGAATAAAAAGGTCATCAAGGCTATGCTCCGATCGAGCAGGCGTCCCGCCGATCCGCTGGATGCCCAGCGGGAGTGGTGGGTCCGCCAGAAAAGGGATAGATACGAGAAAGCCTGCATCCTTGTGCTTCAGGCACATGTTAGGCTCGCTGGCAAGGTACAACTATACGTGCAAGATAATCAGAAACAGGCCTCAAAACACCTCGAAGCCCAGGCGCTCCAAGCGCCCCGCCGTCCCTCACCTGGGACTGGGCGGGGCCCGTGCCACCCCGGTTGGAGTTGAAAATTCCCCCGGAGGTGGGGAGAAGGGGATACCAGCGTCCCAAACCCACAACCCCCGCCTTAAAATGACATGCATCTCCTTAACCACGGGTGATACCATGAAACTCCTGGACAGGCTCCCCACCCTCAAGCCCCGCCACAACAATGCTGAATTTTGGCAGCGGCTAAGGGAGATGCAGATCTGCCACAACCTCCACAATAGCGACGTGGCCGGTCTGGTGCGGACCAAACTCCCGGAGAACCTGTGGTCCAGGCTGCGACCTGCGCACCAGAATGGGTCCTGGTGCACTGACCTCAGCGACAGCCGTCGCGAGCAGGAGGCAGCTCTTGGGGACTTTAAGGCCGATGTCAGCGAGGCTCTCGGCCACACGCCGGTCGACTGCAATGCCATTGTGGCCATCACCCAGAAACGCGGCGAGGGTGCTCAGGAATATGGGGCCCGTCAGTTCGAGGCCTTCCAGGTGCAGAGCGGGATCCCCGATGCTGACCGGCAGAACCCCGCATTTATCCAGCTATATAAGGATGGGTTAGGCCCCACACACCTGGCTGTCCTCCGGACAGGCCTGGAACCCTACGTCTCTTTCAGGGAGCTCGAGAATTGGGCCATGTCTCTCGATAACTAAGCCCCGGCCACATTTGCGGCACTTTCAACACACAGGCAGCTCGTTTGCTCCCGCTGCAGACAGACGGGTCACTACAATTTTAACTGTCCACTCTCCTTCCCACGCCCCGGAGACCCCGACTTGGGAGGGTGCAGCCCCGGCCAGGGCAGGGACAGCCCGGGTCAGCACCGGGGCCGTTCCCCACCGCGGCATGCCCACCGTCGGCGCCCCTCACACTCCAGTGAACAAGGAACCCCCAAGCAGGGAACCAACGGCTACCCATGACCGCAAAACCCCCACGAACCCCGCAGCCCTAGCCCGAAGCATTCCCCCCCCCGACTGGGCTCAGCTCAGTCGTGGACAGCTGCTTGAGCTCTAACAGCTACTCGCCCGGCGTAAGGACTGAGTAGCGTCGGCCCCCGCCGAGGGAGCTGACCCCCGTATCTGGGCTTGTGCATCGCTTGGGGGTCGCCGATGCAACATTTTGATAGATACGGGGGCGTCTGTCTCCCTCACCGACCTCGACTTCCCTTCCACCCATCACTCCATTTCCATCACGGGGGTGGGGGTTGATCGGTTGTGGCCCGCCGTAGCCTGGAAATCGGTGACATCCTCCTCCCCGTCCACTTCTGGGTTTGCCCGAACACGGAAGGGATAATCCTGGGCATTGACCTGCCTGGTGAACTGGGAGCGGTGGTGGATGCGTTCCACAGGCACCTCTTGGGACTTCCCGCAAATCCCATAAAAGCGCCCTTGAGGGTAGATGGGTCCCCACTAGATCAGTCGCTGCACTCGCGCCCTGTGTCCCTATCACCCGGGACTGGCCCGGAGACGGCGCCTTCGGAACAGTCTGCCAGTTGTTCCCGGAGGTCTGGGCCATGAGCAAGCAGGACTGCCGCCTTGTCCATTCCCCTCCCAAACGGATACTCGGACCTGTACACCCCCCGCACCGACAGTACACGATCAAACCCGAGGTGCTGCGCGCCACATAGGTCATTGTGGCCGAACTAAACGGTCGCGGTGTCTTGCGACCCACGGTGTCCACTACCAACTCCCCCATATGGCCAGACCATAAACCGGATGGGAGCTATCGGCTCACCATCGATTATACGGTACTCAACCGGGTCACACCTAAAGAGCACCCCATTGTTGCCAGCCCGTCCCCCATCGTTAACGGCCTAGAGCCTTCCCACCGGATCTTTACGGTCCTGGACGTGTCAAACGGCTTCTGGTCCATCCCGCTGTATCGTGACTCTCAGGACAAGTTTGCCTTCATGCTGCGAGACAGGCAATACGCATGGACCCGGCTGCCACAAGGCTTTCACAACAGCCCCAACATTTTCCATAGGGTCATGAGTCGGACCCTCGAGGAATGCGACCTATCCCATTACTCTAGCACCCTCTTACAGAACGTGGACGACCTCTTGATCGCATCCACGGACTCGCGCTCCCACCTCGGAGCCCTGACCGCCGTCCTCCGCACCCTCGCCCGGGCAGGTTTTAAAATCAGCCCCTCAAAGGCCCAGATCGGCCTGGCCACAGTCCGATACCTGGGCCACGACCTTAGCCAGGGTAGCAAGACCCTGCCTCTCGATCGTATGTTGGCCATGGCCGACATGCCACGGCCGGACACGGTCACGGGTATCCGCCACGGTATGGGCCGCCCGTGTGTGCGAGCCGGTCACCATGTCCGGTCAGATCATCCTGCACACCGGACACACTATAGTGGAGCTCCTGAATACAGGACGCCTCCGCACGGTCTCTGATGCCCGTAGGGCAACCTGGGAGGCAGTCCTCCTTCCAGGACCAATCCATTAGAATAGTTAGGGACACGGGAACGAACCCCGGGGACGGGATTATAACTGTAGGGGAACCCCACCACTGCCAGGCCGTCATGGATTCGGCTGAGGAGGACTACGTTGCCGATAGTCCTATCTCGGACCCCGACCTGGTCCTAGACGTTGACGGCTCACGCCGGTTGGTTGAGGGGTCCTACCAGACGGGTTGGGCAGTGGTCGACGACACCGGGGCCACCCGAGAACAAGGGACATGAGACGGCGATACCTCAGCCCAAGTCGTGGAGCTGGTCGCCATCATGGCAGCACTCCGCATGGGAGAGGGCAAGCTGGTGAATATTTTCACCGACAGCCAGTACGCTTTTGGGGTAGTCCATGACTACATGACAGCATGGAGCCGCCGGGTTTTTGTCACGGGCGTTGGGGACAAAGTCCTGGTCTGGGCCGCCCCCCGACCGGCCCGGCTTCGCCCCACGTTGCCTGGGGCTGCACGAGATCATCCTCACCAGCGACACCTGCGCCTGCATCGATATGGAGGGGAAGGGCAGGTGGAAACATTGGTCCCAAATTAAACCTTTCCCACAGGCCCCGACTGGATGGACGACAAAGACTTCGTCTGTGGTCCCCGTCCCGAACCACACGGGGCCAATGTGTGGAATGGCCGGAACTTCGGCCCAGCCACCTGACTGGAAGTCACCACCGACTTATTCCCCTGCTCACCCGCACCCCCCGGACATGCCTGACGAGATTTTAACGTTTTCTCCCCTGACAGCAACAGTGGTGGACCGGTCCAGGGAAGGGGGGGGAGGGGGCCACAGAACACATGTACGTTTACTGATCATACACCCTGACGAGGGTCTCTCTCTCTCTCTCTCTCTCTCTCTCTCTCTCTCTCTCTCCATTTCTCTTTTCTTTCACAGATGATGTCCCACCGGTGCACCGTCCACCACCTCCTCCTCTTCGCCATAGGACTTGTTCCCTATTCCTCCGGAGCTTCAGACAACTTCTACCGCCATGGCGTTGCCTTCAAGGCATCCAGTGCCATCTGCATCCCTGCGAGGGATAAGCCTGACGAGGTCGACACATTTTTCAACGCCTCCCGGACATACAGACCATCTGCCTACTCTGCACGTCGGAGCGCGACCCACGAGCAACCTGCCTACGACGTGCAGAGGCTACGGAGCTGGTGGGGGTGCATGTTCGGAACGATGTGCGCTATGCCAGACGACCTCACTTCGGCCCCAGCTTTCGACGCGTTCGCGATGTGGGAGCTGTCTGCTTGCGGTTACTATGAACCGACCAATGCCGCCGTGATTTCTCTGTATTTGTGTTTCTCGCCCCCCCCAACCACACCACCAACAACCACGACTCCCGCGATACTACCATGCCCCTCTCTGAGGCCGGGGCCCGCGGGGGGACTGGTATTATGGGAGGAGGGGGAAGTCCTTTATGGTAACGTCCGACACGAGGTCATGCCCGTGCTGGTCAATATATCAGGCATCCGGGTACCAGAATATTGCACAACACAGGTACTCAGCCTATAAACCATGATGGGAACAGAGGTGACAGAGAAGGCTATAGATGCCATGGGGGCAACCCACTATTGAACCGACATACACAACATACAACGACACAGACAGGACATTATCATTGATGCCCTCACAGGACTCAACACAGGAACATCCGTGGAAAACTCGCTAGATATCCAGGGCCTTAACGAGAAAATCGAACAGCGAAAAGGGGTGATGAGAGACCTGTTAGCGAGATCCCTCACACACCAGGCAGAACAGGCATTTCTGGGGCAAGAGGGAGCACACCTTCAGCTCGACGGCATTGCAGTCCTGGAGACACATGCCCACACCATCAACCGCCTTATTGATCGGGAAAGGGAAAATACGGCTCACATTCAGGAGGGGCAGCTGTGCCATGCGTATGGCCTATGGATGGTAGCCCAGATCCGACATAACCTGGATCTGATACAAAGGGGGGAGGTGCCCGATTGGATCGATAGCACCAAACTGGCCTCACTCGCAGGACGCTCCGGGACACTTGATAGCCGGACCCTGAAGGGAATGACCCGGGTGTACCCGGTGATTCCCGACTGTGAGGTCAGTGAGGCAACGGGAGTCGGGATGATCCCAGTGGTCACCCCGGGGTCTGGACCATTTCCGCTGTTCCACATCGAGAACATTGGAGTAATACGGGAAAACACCTCCCTCAAATATATTATGGCACACGACACAGCCATCTCCCGAGACGGCTCAGTACACGGGGTGCCGCTAGCAGGCTGCAAACGGCGAGGGGCAATCACAATCTGCCCCCACCCCTTACGGCGGAGTGAAACAGTGGAATGCGGGTTCAACCGTAGACAGGGCTGCACCCTTGAGATCGAACCCACGGGGCCCCACTTCACTAGGGCGGGGTATGGTGGCAGGGGACAATATTGTGTCTCTACCTTTGAAACGTCCTTCTGGTTCAGCGGACTGCAATGCCCGATTCCCCAGCACGAGTTCTGCTTCACCCCTCGGTGCCCAGTGACGATTGGACAAGCCCATATCTCGGAGGTCCGACGTCGGGAGCCCAAGTCTATACAGGCCGCCGAGGAATTCAGGAACACCCTTAGGGAGTACCAGGAGCCCGAACAATCTCCATCCAACATTTGGCCGAGGTCTTGCGGGTACTTAGGACACGGGTGGGTCACTCAGTAAAGCTATACCATCAATTCCAAGCCAATATCAAAGACGTGGAGGAGGTTGCAGAGACGGCTTGGCAGACCCAGGGCTGGGCCCAGAGGGTTTGGAACTGGGGCCTGAATGTCAACATACACCCCTGGGTCAGAATCATCTCCCATGTCATCGTGTGGGTACAGTTACTGCTAGCTCTGGCCTGGCTCTTGGTGGCATGTCACTCATGCCGCCAACATAAGAAACGAAAGGCCATGCTTCACGCCATGGACTCCTGGCGAGCAATCAGACACCACGAGCTCACGGGGCGCGAACTAATGTAACCATCTCCTGGGACTATCCAAAGGCCCCATGACTGCAGCATGACGGCCAGGGAATGTACCGGCAGGGTAATAGCTTTTAAGATGTCGTCTTCGGGGGTGTGGACGTGGCCAACCCCTTGCAAAAAGGGGGAACTGAAGAGGGGTGATAAACTGCCCCGTGTTTACCGTGGAGCAAGGCCCACATCGGGAGAGCCAGCAGTATCCATTTTAAAGCAAACAGTATTCATTCTAAAACAGCAGCTGCCAGCCCGACCACATGATCGGGAGAAGGGGGGCCCAAAGACAGATCCGAATACACAACGGACCAGACACTAGTCAGGGCTCCAGACAATGGTCATGACTCACAGATTGAAACCCACCTTATAATCTCGTCAAGTCTCCAACTGACACACACCCATAACCTGATTATGCAAAACAGTCTTAGACAAAAGGCAAACACCAAACGAACAGGATGAATCTAACAGACACTTTGGAAGTAACAAAGTGGGGTGCTAGCCTCCAGCCCTCACGGAGAGACAAGCAGATAGCACCCGGACCCATTTACGTAAAGATAAACAGCACACCTTTTGTGTATGCTGCCGACTCTCCGAGGACGGCAGGAAGCTTGACATTCCCACATACTCCAGCCATGATTGCCACCATTCACACTCATTCATACCCAATCTCCTACATCCTGACTCATGAAGTATATAACTTGTAACATCGCGCGTGGAACGGGAGAGCGATCGAGATTCGGACCTCGGTTGGTCTCCGCCGGAGTGAAACACTTTAATAAATTACCGATTGTCGAACCGCCCTCTGGGCTCGGACTGAGATCATTTTATCCGCGCTAACACGCTCTTTCACACCTCTCTCAACCTATTGTGTGTTCCCGCATCAATGAGAGTATTAAAGCACGAACACAGAAACTGAAGCATGCGCGTATTTTCTTCGAAAGTAAATGTTGAGTCACTAAAATCAGAACCGGTGTAATAAGCAACCTTTGCAATCCAGACGTAAACTACGGTCATAAAATATAACGTGCCTAATACTGTGAAACAATGGATTTTCTGCGTTTGTCCATCTCTGGTTCGCTCTGAAAGTCTCAATTTGTCTGATTTCAGAGGCTTCTGCGAGCTCGAATAGCCACTATCATATGCCTAACGGTAAGTGCAGTGAGCAGTAAAATCACCACAAATGACAGGCAAGAAGTAAAAATTACGAGAACTAAGCAATATGCTGGTGGCTTGTAAAATATTAATGTGACAAAGCCGAATCAGGAAACATCGTCAATTATGGCCAGAGACTCAAATATGAAATACGAGAACATATTGCTTGGAGAGCTCAGTGGGCAGACTATTCCGATGATCCAGGGAGCTGTTTCATCGGTGCCATAATTAATTCTCAAATTCTTCTATCCAATGGACACAAATCGATCAAAGCTGAAAGCACTTGTTAACCAGATAAAACAGTCTATGATCCACATATTAAAGGAGTCCGCAGACTGCAGATAGGTGTGAACGACATGAAACTGAACTCCAATAAATGCCAGTGGTTCGGTTGCGTCTTTCATCAGTGATGATGACCAGGAGATCCGCCACTGCCATGGACACCAAACAGCCAGGGATACAGCTGGGGTGACCAAATCTTCCTCGAGAAATTATTAGAATAACTACAATGTTCGGTGCAAAAGACATAATCATTTTGAAATGGGGATGCTGAGCCAGATGGTTAAAAAGTGATGTGGGAGGTGGTTTGTGTGCACGGATGTATGACAGCGACATACAGTGATTGACAAAGAGAGTGAGTACACCAATAGAAGTTTTGCTGGCTTTCAGCAAATTGACAAGGTTTGTTGGAACTGATTAAGGTTAACAGCTTCGTGACAACACATGCATGCCTCTTATCATTGCCATATTGGTGAGACAATAGAGGTGTGAATACAGTTAGTGCACCAATGACAAATGTCGAATCTATTCAAAAAGAGGTCATTGGACAAACCAACGATATCCTAATCTAGTCAAACATTTTCTTTTTCTTGAGAAACGCGCGTATAGATGTCTTGCATGCACGCAAAGAGAACTGAATCTTTTTGTTTTGCACTTTGTTGAGAGGATATTGGATCACGGATTACATAGCTCGAAGGAGAAATTGAGGACTGCAGATTCTGGAGATGAGAGCTGAAAATGTGTTGCTGGAAAAGCACAGCACATAGCTCTTAGGTCACTTGAGTACAAATGGAAGGATTTGGGAACATGGCAGTTGGAAAAAATGATGGATTT